>NC_051312.1:78074093-79274093 GCF_015220235.1 Choloepus didactylus
TTACATGTGTATATATTAAAAAATTCATATAAAATGAAGCCATAAGCACAGATGCAGTTCTCAGTAACATTTAATTGCTTCCTTCACTTTTGCCAATGTTTCCCCCATGTACTTTGGAGTTCCTCAGTTGGGTTCATAAACATTTATGATATTTCTTCTTGGTGAATTGTCCCCTAGATTAATATATAGTGTTCTTCCTTGGCTGTTATAACAACTTTGCATGTAAAGTCTATTTTGTTTGATATTAATAAGCTACCCATGCTTTCTTTTGGTTCCAGCTTGTGTGAAATATTTTTTTCCCATCATTTCACTTTCAATCTATTTGTATCCTTGGGTCTAAGATGTGTGTCTTGTACAGAGCATATAGATAAACCATACTTTTTAATCAATTCTGCTAATCTGTTTCATTTAACTGGGGAGTTAAATCCATTTATATTCAAAGTTATTACTGCAAAGGCCATACTTGAACCAAGCATTTTATCCCTTGGTTTTTATTTGTCAAATCTATTTTTTCCCTCTCTCTCTTTTTCTCCTTTAAGTTATGCTTACTAATGCTCTTCAGTTCTGTGCCTTCTCCAGACCTCTCTCTCTCATTTTTATTTTTCAACTGACAGAACTCCCTATAGTATTTCTTACAGGAAAGGTTTCTTGTTAACCAATGCTCTCAACATTTGATAGTCTTTGAAGATTTTAAGCTCTTCCTCACTTTTGAAGGACAGCTTCGCTGGATAAAGAATTCTTGGCTGCCAATTTTTCTTCTTCAGAATATTAAATATGTCTTATCACTGCTTTCTTGCCTCCATGGTGGATGTTGAGGAGTCAGTGCTTAGTCTTTTGTGGCTTCCCTTGTATGTGGTGAATTGCTTTTCTCTTGCTGCTTTCAGGACTTTCTCCTTTTCTTCAGCATTTGACAGTCTGACTAGTATGAGACTTGGAGTAGGTATATTTGGATCTATTCTATTTGTAGTGCATTAGGCTTCTTTGATTTGCATATTCATGTTGTTTATAAGGGTTGGGAAGTTTTCCCCAACTATATTTTGATACACTCTTCCTAGTCCTTTTCTCATCTCTTCTCCTTCTGTACATCCATGATTCTTATATTTGTGTGTTTCATGTTGTCCATCATTTCCCTGAGATCCAATTCAATTTTTTTTCATCTTTTCCAGCATTTGTTCTGTTGTGCATTTGCATTCAATTCCCTGTCCTCAGGTTCACTTATTCTTTCTTCTGCTTCCTCAAGTGTGCTGTTGTGTGTCTCTAGTGTATTTTTAATTTGATCTACAGTGTCTTTAATTTACATAAAATCTGCCGTTTTTCTATTTACTCTTTTAAATCTTTTTTATGCTCATCAAGTGTCTTCTTGGTATCCTTTATGTCTTTAGCCAACTCATTGAAGTTATTTTGGAGATTTATATGTACTTCTTTGATGAGTTGTTTCAAATTTTTTGTCTCCTCTGCCTTTTTAATTTGGTCATTTTGCTTGACTGTATCTTCTTGCATCTTCAGGTGCTTTGTTATTTTCTGATGATTTCTTCACATTTATTATCTTGATAAGATTCTTTTGAAAGTTGGTTTCCCACACATACCTAAGATTTTATAGTTGCTTGGGTTTGCATAGACAGTTCTCCTTTGGCACTTGGTCTATCAGTAATTCCCCTTCAGACCAAGGGAAGGCCGCCCATAGGAGATGCGAATCTATTTGGATTTCTGTAGAAGATTTGGGATAACAGCAATTTACAAGAGTGCACTTTCCCTGTCTTCCCAACACATGGTGCTCTTGGGCTACCTCTTCCCCTCAAGCCCGCTTTTCCTTGACTGCAGCAGCTAGCTGGGCAGGATCCAAACCAGGTGAAGTCCACAGTGCATCAGGTCTCTGTGTGTGCTGGAGACTGCCAGCCCCTGGGGTGGAGGGTGGGCACTGTGCACTTCTCTGGAGAGTCCACTTGAGGGCACGACGGGTCTGGTGATTTCCAGACTTCCCAGTAGAAAAACTCTGGGCTGTGGGGTTGAGTTTCACCTTTTCCAGCCCTCAGCCAGCTTGAAAGTGCCCTGCTATCCATCGGGCCACAAGATCCCTGCCTGCTTTGCACCTGTGGGCCTCTGGGGTGGGGGAGGAGCTCCTGGTGCTTCCATGTGGCTCTCTCCCTTTTCCCCACCTCTCTACCCGTGCACACCCTGAACACCGTGGACTTCCATGGGGAAAGAATACAGGCAGCAGAACATAGATTTTCTCTCTTGCCTGCTACTTGTTGGATTGGCTTTGCTTTGGTATGCGTCCCCTCTCCTCCTTAGGGGAGGTCTCCCCCCACCTCCCAGTATTCCCCCAAACCAGCCACCCACAATGATCTGCCTCAGGGTTTTTGGGGTAAGCACTGTCTCTGTGTGTGGGTAAAATAAGTCTGTTGATTCCCAACTCCCTACAGGGGTACTCCCTGCAGCAGGACTGAAAGATGACTCCCCAGGTTGCAAAGATAGAAATGCGGGAGAGCGCAAGTCCTACCTCATCTGCTGGCAGCCAGCGCTTAGCAGCCAGCCCCAGAGGCAGTCATGGTTACATAAACTTACCCATCTTTTCATTCATAATCATCTTGCTTTTTCATACAGTTCCTCCATATATAATGTAGAAGTCCCTCTCTGGCTGCTTGTACACTGGAACTGCTGTCCTGGTTGTTTTCTGCCTTTTCTGTAGTTATTCCACAGTGGAGAGGTTAGCTCTGCCTCTTCTATCTGTCCATTGCCTTTTAAAATAATCTCTTTGCATTATGTTTTTGTTTTTTCTCTAGGGATTACAATATACTTCCTTCACTTTTCACAGCCTGCTTAGAGTTAATATTATACCACTTCAAATGTATTATATATGTGATATAATTGTTATGTGTATAACATCTTCAAAATTCATATACCCCACAGGACAATGTTAAAATTTTTGTTTTAAATAGTCCTAAACCATGTCAAGAATTTAGGAGAAAAGAACCATCCTTTATATTTATCTGATCCTTACCATTTCTAGTGCTCTTCATTCTTTCCTGCACATCCATATTTTCCTCTGCTGTCATTCCCTTTTACCTTGAAGAAAAATCTTTTGGCATTCTTGTTTTTCACATCATCTCAGGAAAAATTCTCTTAATTTTATTTCACTTGAAAATGTCTTTATTCATTATTTAACTCTATTTCTTAATGCATATAGAATTCAGGATTTGTAGTTTTGTTTTTTGTTTTGTAAATTAAAGATATTATTCCATTTTTTTCTATCTCCCGCATTTTCTAATGAAGAGTGAGAAGAAATTTGAAATGTTCTCTTTTTTTTGTAATGTATAATTTTTCTCTGGAAGCTTTCAAGATTTTCTCATATGTTTGGTTTTCAGAAGTTTGATTATGATATGAATAGGCCTTTTTTATTTGTTAATACTGTGTGATATTTACACTGCTTGTACTTTGTTGAGACTCTTGAATCTATAAATTTATGTCTTTTTCTAAATTTGGGGAAATTTCAGCTTTTATGAATTCTGACCTTTTTGCCCTAATCTCTGTCTTTTGCCCTCTGGGATTCCAATTTCATATCTATCAGATGTGCCACCGGTAACTGAGCTTCTATTATTTTCTTAAAATTTTTGTTCTCTGTTTTCTTAGGCTAGAAATTTTATTTTGTCCTGTCTTCAAATTCACTGACTCATTCTTCTGTTATATCTATCCTGCTACTCTGTGCATTCAGTGATTAAATTTCATATATTGTAATAAGTTGCTGGATTTTACTTGTTTCTTTTTAATATAATTTATTTATCCCCTGAAATGTCCCATCTTTTCTTTCATTGCAAACGTATTTTCCATTACTTCAATTTGCATTAGGAAGATTAAAATTTTAATTGCATCATTTAATGTATATGGGTAATTTTGTATTTCATCTCAGTTGATTGCCTTTTTTCTTGGGCTTAGAGCAATGTGTTGTAGAAATTTGTATGTTGATTAATTTAGGATTGTATGCTGAATATTCTGAGCTCTATGTTGTGGAGGTTCTGGATTCTGTTATGGCCTTCCAAAGAGTGCTGAAGTTTCATTTTAGCAGGCAATTAACCTGGCCAGTGTTGGAGAGGAAGAGAGAGAGGGATAAAGAGAGAGTGTGGGGGATATTTGGTAGAGGTCTGAGAGACAAAGATGTAATTATGGAATAGTGATGAGCTCCCATTATTTAGGGATGAAATTCCACTTTGGATTTTTCTCCGATATATTTCCTTTGTGACTATAACAATAAAACATTTCGCACTAAGACAACCACAAAACACCCACAATTATTTTTTCAGGAATACAAAATTCATGAAAAATATACAGTTGTCGTTTAGGGAACATAAAATTCTCACTCTAGAACCTACCTTAAGGAATCTCATTATTTTGGACAAAATAGGATTATAAGCATGAACAGAAGAGACAGTATCAGAGAGATTCCTGAAGGAGGAATGAGAGACAAGGAAACAAACAATAAAACCCTGAAGAGTTAGAAGAGAAGACAGAATATGTGGTTTACCCAGTTTGAGACTGTAACTCAGAGCTGTGCTTTTCAGGCAACTTGTCCATTAGTTATCCAAGGGGTAATCCTACTTTGGGAATGGAGAGATCCAGTTGCAGTTGCCCTTACCACCACCCTTTCTTCAGTAGTCTCTGGATTCCTTGCTTGATTTCTTGGGTTCACACCCCATACACAATGGGGTTGAGGGCTGCAGGGATGATGTGGTGGAGGACATTGAGCAAGACTGGCACATCAGGGGAGACCTTCTTAGGCACGTGAGTGAGGACAAAGACCAGGAGGATGGTGCTAAAGAAGAGGATGAGAATGAAGTGGGAGCCGCATGTGCTTAGGGCCTTGGTCACAGCCCCCTCTGCCTTGAGTCTCAGCACAGCTCTCAGTATGAGGGTGTAGGAGAGGAAGATAAGTATGAGGTCAGATCCTAGCAGGGTCCAGCCTCCAGCAAATTGGAGGAGGGTATTGATGGTGACATCGTCACAGGAGAGCCTGGAGACAGACATATTGGCACAGATGTAGTTCTCAATGACATTTCTCCCACAGTAATGGAGTCTGGCAGAGAGAAGAGGGATGGGCATGGTAACAAGGACATTTCTGGCAAGAATAAAAAAGACAGCCTTGGCTACAAATTGGTCATTGATGATGGATGAGTACCTCAGTGGGTGACAGATGGCCACATAGTGGTCATAGGCCATGACTATAAAGGTTCAGGACTCCATGGCCATGAAGCAATTCTTGATGAACATCTGGAGGAAGCAGGAAGAGAAGCTGATGTGCCTGAGGTCAAACCACAAGATGGCCAAGACCTTTGGAATAACAGTGAGGAAGAGGACCACGTCCAGAATGGAGAGGAGGCTAAGCAGGTAGAACATGGGCTCGTGCAGAGAGGCTTCCAGCCAGATAGTCATCAGGAGAGTGGTGTTGGCCCCCATGGCCAGGAGGCAGAGGAGGCTGAGGGGCAGGGAGAGCCAGAGCTGCCAGCTGTGGGACCTGACAAAACAGTTCAGGAGGAAGTCTGACACGTCCATCGAGGTGGTATGATTTTGGTGTGCTGCCATATTCTCTCATATATTTTTTTTCCACAAAAATATTTATTAAATGTTGATAGATTTATACACTCTGAAGAGAAAGCAGTTTTTTTCTCTCATTTTTACAGCTTTCTTTTACTGATCTGTAAAATTAGAAAAATAATTACTGACTCAAGATATGTGAAATAGCACCATTTTTTATTTACCTAGGGTCACTTAAGGATCCTGGTCATTTATGCAGATCAGAGTATATGTATTTCTTTATCCTTTGTGCAATTCTAGTGGGACATATCTATCCCTCTAAACAATATAGTGGACAGAAGTAATATGATTTGGGTTAATGTTTGATGTGTTCTATGTTTATTTTCTATAGACTTGTTATGTCTTTATAGAAACTAAGGAGAAGTAGAAAACTACTTAGCTGGTTCGTGAATAGCTATCATAGAAGTTTGTTTCTGATGTTGCAAATGTGGCAGCTTAACTCTCTGACACATTAGGAATTACTTAGTTGAGAGTGATATCCTAAGTAGTTTGTGTAATCAATTAAATAATCAGTAGGCATGATCTTCAATGAAATAGAGTAGAATAGAAAAGCAAGTTACTACTTTATAGGAAACATTGGTATTCAGTACCTTGAAGGTTATATTTTGTTTCATGAAGATTGTGTTCAGTTATGTTTGTGTGTAAGTGTGTACACAGACATTCTGTGTTAGGTTATGATGTAAAACTGAATTTCTTACTATACATCAGAAAAAATTGAAAAACATTCACTTCATTGATAAGGTTAAACATTATTTCATGAAAATGATTGAGTTTTACATGCACTTAAATACTCAAAAATTGGTGATTACTGTTAAGAATAGAGTTTAACCTGAAAGCACTGCTTTGGTTTGTAGTTCTCCAGAGAAGAGTTCAAAGTTGTATATACTGACTGGAAAAACAAGAACTAAGACTTTTGTGACAGTGAGTCTCCAAATTTGTAACAGTTTCTTCCTTTTTGTTGTCTTTCTTATGACCACATAGACTGACATGTCTGTACATTAACTGTAACAGTATATCAAACTACTAGCAGAGTCTGGCACAAGTAGGGATAAGAAGAAATTTCACTAGTCCTCATGCCATCCCCTTTTGGCTTTCAGCTATATTTAATTTGCTCTGTTAGAGATTTTAACTTATGATATGCAGAAGATAAAGTTAACTTTTAATTTGTTTAAAGAGTCACTTTTATTTGGTAGGTATGGACTTTAACAAATAATTGCTTTTTTTCTTTCTATTTCTTATCTTTGTAATTGTAAGACCACTTACATTTGGAGGAAATGATTTGACAGGAAAAATATCAATTCCACATAGCTATTAGGAAGCAATCATTGTCAATAAAGATGAAAAGTTGGTTCCTCTGATTGTGATACGTAGGGGTCAAGTCCATTTTTAACGTTTTTAAAACCCTTTTTTCCGTTTCCCTGTTCTTTCTTACATATAATGATCCAGACACACACCCCCACTCATTAGACAATAGTTCAATGTTGCCATTGTTCTCTCATCATTTAATCTTTTTCTCTGACATCCTGGTAGCTTTTAGGGTCACAATATTGAATAAGGAACTGTCCTGACTCTCAAAGAAGTAAGTTTCCCTGGGAAAGCTGGAAGAATAAGAAAACAAATGTTAGGAGCAGTGACCGGGTCATGCACAGAATATTGTGAGAGTGTAGGGGAGAGCTGGCTGACTCTGTCCTGGGGCAGAGGATAGAGAAAAAGAATTTTAAATAAAATCATATGGTACCCACATTCACGTTAAGGGTAAAGGATGCAGATTTCCTCTTCACTGAATGTGAAAGAGACCCAGAAGGTCGTAGCTTCATAAAGAGAGGGGTCAGGTCTTGGTGTGGTCACTGATCCTGCGTCCATTGTATCCAAACCTGTCTACGAGGGCAGAGGCCTCTGTTAAGGTGTTATTCTGTGGATTTGGAAATGCTGTTCATCAGGTGTTTAAGAATTGCCTTGCTTCTTACACATTAAGCTAGCCAATAAAAGGTTAAGTTAGACATTAATTACCTTTGAGGTCTTTGCTACTAGTTGGGAACAATGCTCGAATATTCTAGGGGTTCATGCCATTTAATTATCCAATATTTTTTGAGACATGTTTTATTATCAACATGTAAGAATGAGAGAATTGAGAGCTCAAATCAGCTTTTTTTAATCATCCACACTATAGCTAATCCTAATCGTGCCTCATATAGAGGGTTAGATTGGATTGTTTTCTGTGACTTCTCTGAGCATAGTAACTATTTCTGTGAAAATAACTTCCACTTCAATATGCCTATAACAAAGGAAACAAACTTCACCCATGGTTGAATTAATAATTCTGAAAATGCAGTGTGGTATGGGGAGACATAGTTTTGGGTTTGGAGAAGAAGGAAGGGATTTTTGATAAAAATGTGAAGCCAGAACTGAATGATATTTTCATACTGATAGATTCATACTTGTAGTGATGTAAATAGTATTTTTGCTTCCAGTTATGTGTTTCTTGTTCCTCAGATGTATTTCCATTGGTGTCCAGCTGGCTCCTCTCAGAACAAATATTCCACATCAGAGAGGCCCTGTCAGTCCCTGGGGCTGCTACCAAGAGGAGGGAGGATGGGCTTTCCTCCCAGGTGCCTTCCTCTAGTCATCCTGATCCTCTACTTCCCAAAGCTGGAGGTTCTGCGCAGCCTGAGTCTACTAGGGATGGTCCTTGTCACTTCATATTCAGAAGAGATTTAGATTATCTTCCAGTTTATTTTTCTCTTGCCAACAATAGGTTTATCAGTAGTGGCTTTGGCAATTTTGTAATGAATTTGAAATATACTATTTCATTTGTGGCTCATAATTGTGAGGTAGGTAGGGCAAGTTGACTAAATTTTATCAATTAATTTTTTCAAATTGGTGAATAGGGTTTCAGTGATTGTGTCATTTCCACAGTTTAACTGGTAGAGTTCAAATGTGGGAGAAATAAAATTGCAAATGCTTTCTTCAAGTCTTAGATCAGTGAGTATGTGAATATATCTGAATAGTGTGTCACCATGGTGATCTCAAATTGCATATTTTATTGGGCATTTTTGTTGTTGTTGTTGTTGTTTTCTTCTCCTACCAGAAATCCTTAGGGCATTTTTCCAGCAGGCTGGAATCTTCCATTTTTTTCCACTTGCAAATCTGACTTGTGCCTCCCCTTCCCCCACCCCGCCCCTTCCCCTAAGGTCAATTCCATCCTTAGTCTGCTTTTCCACTGGGTCCTGTCTTACTCTTTGCCACCTAAGGGTTCAATGAAAATTACGAAAGTATTTGTATAGCCAGATCCCCTTACTCATTTTATTATTTTTTATCTCCATATGCCCTGCTTCTCAAATCTCACCTATTGTCTGCTTGTTTTCTGCTTTGACTTCATGGAGTGATCTACTGAGTGTGAGGCATACTAGAAGTGGAGGATGTCTTTAATTTCAGTCTTGAGTTCATGACCAAAGAGACATCTCAGGCCTGGGCACTATGTCCATTCTCGTCAGTCTTTCCCTCTCTTTCCATTGCCACAGTTGTGAGTTTGGGGCAAGAAATGACTGCTCCTGGGAAGCTCAGGATTGTTATAGGTGGTACAAGCACCCTTAGCTTTGGGTATCTCCACAGCACGTGCACAATTTGGGCTGTCACATTCCACATTTCCTCTCCAAATATCACCTTCCTCATTTAGTTTGTGTCATTTGTTCTTTTCTCATCCCATCCTCTGTCACCCCTCTGAAAATTTATTACATTTAACTTACAAATGACAGCTCAAATTTCACCACCTCCAAGGATCTATTCTTCTCCAAGGCTGTTAAAGTACTGCTAGAGAGAATTAAGAATTCCCTCCTTCTATCACTGAGAATATTTAAATGACCTTTGGAGGGTTCAGAGACATGGAAGAACTGTTGGTTAAGGCATGAGTACTCTTGGGGAACCCAGAGGAATCAGAATGGTTTTCCTTTCCTGCAGAAAAGTAGTATAATTATATCTTGCATTAGAATGATATTTCTGAAGAGGACATAGAAAGATTATTTGACTTCTTTTACAGTTATGGACTCTTCCTTTATCCTTCTTTTATCTCTTTAAGGTTCCTACATGTTTTTCAATCCATAATTATTCAACAAGCTTTGAAGTCCTACTCATCCCTAGAGATAAAGCACCTGGAAAGAAATTTGTCGTTTACATCTTTGCTTTTGATCTTGGTTTGCAGTCAGAGTTTTTCAGTGTTGTCACGTGTTTGAATATAAGATCTAATGGTTACTAACTCCAGCTAGGGACAAGAGGAGGAAGTCAGGGAAACTGAAAGTCAGAGAATGAAGAAGTGCCCCCTGCAGCTCAAGCTTTTTCATAGGCTGCAGGTTTAACAAAGTGGATGAGATCATCTAACAACATGGGATCCAGAGAAATATGCAAAACATTTCTTACTAGTATACTTTCAGATCTTATTAAGTACATGTAGGGACAGATGGCTCATTGCTTTTGCAGGCATAATTCTCTGGTTTGGGTACACTAGCATTTACAAATTCTTTAGATGGTTCTGAAATCCACTGAACTATGTCCTGGACTCCACTGTGTGCCCACGGTTGTCTTTGTGTCTTTGTCTCCAACTTCGGAGGTGATATAGACTGAATTTAACATGTCTCCCACTATTAAGCATTTGTATGTAGATTCTCATTTCTAAGACCCCTAGATTTTCAAATTCATAGTTAGAAACCACAAGTTTCTCAACTAGGCTCCAGATGACACACTTTCCAATTCTCCCAACATATCCAGGAATCTTCCATGGACAGTCTCTTGCTTCTCAGCCTCCCTTGCACTACCAAAAGGAAGAAGGGCCCAGAACACAGGCTCTCACACATAACTCTTGACCTGAGAAAAGAGGCAGTCTCTTCTGCCCTCTGTTAAAAATACCTTAGCACCACTGTGTCAGTAACGGAAAGGATCATAGATCAGGGCAGAAGAGTTAGAGCCTTCCTATCTTGGGGCAGCCATTCCTCTGGTACCCTCTACATGTTTTCCTTCCCAGGCACCCTTACAGAGGATGTGAAGCATGGGTTTGCCTTCACTGATTTTGAAGCTCTGGTTAGCTCTTGAAGAATCTGGGGCTGTTATAACTTAGAGCCTCAGGGGACCATGCCTTTTGGGGACATCTTCGTGTATACTCCTAGGTGCCCCAAGGACTTCATGGCACAGACAGGCAACAGATGGGAGAAAAGAATGACTTTTTCTCTGGAGGGAAGATCCCTTGGAGGCACTACATTGGCTGTGTGTCCTGTAGGCTGTAATTCAGTCTCCTGAATAAGGGATCTCACATATACATTTATTTATGGTCACACTCATTTGCACATGTACAGGCAACATCTTCCAAGTCCATTAAAGTTGCTCAGAGGTACTCATGGGCTTCCTACATGTCCTTATTGTGTAGGGTCCAATTATGCCATCGAATAGATTAATGCTAACTTCTTACAACGGTTATCAGCATTATAATGATAAAGTGCAAGAAAAACTTCACAAAATCTTTCTTAGAAAATACAATGTGTTTTTCAGAGAGAGAGAGCTCCTATAGCAATTTATACTATCGTGAGAGATTTTAAAATGGGATTTATATATAACTGAGTATCAGTTTCGGAACATGATTTGTTCCTTTATTTCTTTTAATTTTGAACCTCGTGTGAATTAGTCACAGTCCTTCAGTTGCAAGCAATTAAGATCAGTTTCTTCAAGGCCTTATTTTGCTTTATGTTTATTTCTTTTCCTCCTGCATATCCCAAGACTATTGTTATTTCCTTTCCATTTTGAAAGCAACAAACCTAGTGTTTAAAATACATCTTTTTAATCTTCATCAAGCTTATTTAGCTATATGTTTATCTATGAGAGAATGATTTTATATTTAATTTATCAAAATATCATCTGGTCATAAATCTGATACTTTTTAAGTTTTCAGTCAGCACTATATGTTTTGGAAAAGTCAATCAGTATAAAGTATTATCTTATTTTGGTTTGATTTTCTTCTGTCAGCTGGACATTCTTCTTATACTGTTTAGTCATTTCTTGTTTTCATACTGTGACTTAACTGTTCACATACTTTGCCTTTCTTTTTGTTTTAATAATATATGTGTTTCTTGACATGTATACAATTTCCTTGCATATTGTAATATTATTCCCTTTTTGGTCTATATATTGCTAGTTCTCCTCCACCTTGTCATCCATCCGTCATTTTTGGTGCATGGTATCCATTATTTTGGAAATCTTTTAATTTGTTGAAGTCATAGTCACCATATCTTTCCTCTTTGATTTTCTTTTGGATAATTTTTAGGAATTATTCTATAAAGTCACAAAAGTGGTTTATGTTTCTTTTAATTTTTGTTTCATAAACCTTTTAGTCTTCTCTTCTATAGTGATATATTTACATCTGTGTGTGGTTTGTATTGCTATAAGTCAGGACTGATGTTCAGTTAGAATGTACTGGTGTCGTCATAGCAGCTATGATATTTTTTTCTGTGGGAGATCCATCTTCAAAGATTTTCTGCTCCTCTGTTCCATTACCAAACTACCTAACACAAGATCTTCAGTTTTGCTATGTAGACAATATCCCTGGTTTCCATTATAAGAAATTTTCTTTTGTGAATAGGATAGTGGGAAGAAAGTAGATACTTTTTCATGTCATGGTTTTACCCAGAAGTCCTTAATTGTTTCCTACCCCCTCTAGAATAATATTTTATCAAATATTTCCTTTTTCTCTTAAATCTCCAACTGCCTATAACGTGAAAATTCTCCTCAGTCTAAACTTCAGACTTTAAAGCATCTTTATTTTTTTTTGAATTATTTACATGCTAATTAATACCTCTTACCTTATTTGTTCTTTTCTTTGAATAACAACAAAGAAATCTGTATCTTCAGACCTGATTTTTTTTTCTGATTTCTGAGCATGTTATATTTTGAATGATTGCTGGGAAACTCTACCTGGATATTTTGCAAGTCCTATGTGTAACATTTCAAATATAACTGAAGTTTTAAAATTCTTAAAACCCATGTTTCTTTCCCATTTCCCTCTTTAATTTCTTGGTGAAGGGTTTCATTTTTTCTGTCATCCATGCTCAAAAACAGAACATCATCTCTAACATTGTTTTATTTATCTTTCTCCAATTTGTGACACATCACATTGTCCGATAGCAAGCAGTGTATGCTTGTGAAAATGTTGAATAATGAATCCTGAAATGCGATTCTTCACTCCTCTATCCCCTACATGTAATTTTTATTGTAATTCTAACTCACTCTTTCTTTTGATTTTTTTAAAACTTTATCGAATAATTACAAAAACAACAAAAAAACTCACAAGATTTCAAACAAAGCAAAGGATTAAGAAAAACAAATATTCTAAAATAACTACATTGCTTCCAACGTGTTCCTACCATACCCCAAGAAAATGAACAAACCAAAGCCATTGCATTTTTAAAAAAAGTAGCTTCAATATAGTTATTTTAGGTTATTTGGTTTTTCTTTTGTTTTTGAAATGTCTGCCCTATCCATTCTAATTCTTACTTACTCTTTCTTTTGATTTTGAAATGTCTGTCCTATCAGTTTCTTCCTGTCCATCTTGAACTCTGGGAAATAGCTGTTGGTTTTTTAAGGAGTAGGGAGGTGCTTGGCACAGCTTCAGAGCTACAGAAAGATCTTGTAGAGGATTCACTCTGAGAACAGAGCAGGAAGCAGCCTGCAGAAAAGTCCAGGAGCACTCTTGGCCAGCTGTCTGTGTCATCCCTAACTTCCTGAGGCGGGACTTCCTCAGAGCAGGAAAATAGAGATTGGTGGTATATCAATCAAAAAAGACCCTTGTGTTAAAACATTGCTCATCGTCGATGGGATTCCTTTGACAGGTTAGCTCACAATCTGATTATCACAAGGGAATCTCCAGGTCGTTAGCATCAAGAAACCGAGATGGGTGAGCTAAAGTCAGTTGTGTTACTCAATCCTACAGGCATAGAATGGTTCTCTTAGGCCCAAACTCTTGATATACCGAAAGCTGCCAGCCTCCCTCACCTTCTTTTCTAGGCTAACAGGATATTTTTCTTGCCTGCTATGCTTCAAAATGTTTTCCTGTTTTGGACTGCTCTTGAGTCCCCTGGTATACCCCACTCTCCCCATGCCCCACTCTACCTGTCATCAGAACAGGAGATTTGGCCTTTTCCAGTGAAGCCAAATCAAAGAAAACATACTTGGAATTCTCAAAGAGAAACAATAAAACATAATCCAGTAAGAAAATGATGGACACTATGCCCTTAAAGTGAAATTCGCTTTGAGCAGGAAGAAATTATTGCCCTTGGGTGCGGTCAAGGGCTGCTGTCATCCAATGTTTCCAAGTGAATGAAAAAAAAAGAATCCTGAAGTTTGGCCTTGTCCAAATCTACCAAGTAGAAAGCTGTGCTTTTTCTGGACCTCCATATATTTGACTAAGCAGAGTTTTCCATTCAGATATCCCTTGTAAACTCCTGAGGTAGGGTTATTTAGGGAATTGTGCTTCTCAAGGCAAAATAATTTAGTGGCTGAGAGCATGGACTCTAGAATCAGACTTTTGATATTCTCATCCTGGCTTCACCACTTACTGGCTTTCTTATCTTTTTCTTTGTAAGTTACATTAATTTTATTCATATGTGTTTCATTTAACAAATGTATCAAACATGTTGAAATTTCAATGCATAATCAACAAAAACATTATCAAGACTTATTCTGCACTAAGTCTTGAAAATCTGTGGCGTATTTATAGCTAAAGCACATTTCAGTTTTGAGTAGCTACCTTTCAAATTCTCAATAGCCTTGTGTTGCTAATGGCTACCATATTGCTGCCATTAGGATACTGTAATTATAGAGTCTCCTGGGAGTACAGATATCTTAGAGCTCAAGATACAGTCATCTTTTAGCATGTCTTGCTTGGAAAAAATAGCCATAAATTATGGTTCTATTTTCAAAAGAAGTCATGGAAATAGTAGGTTGGCTGTTTTTTTTTTTTTTTTTTTTTTTTTTGTGATTGAGTAGTAGGATCTCTTTATTTATTCTGGATATTAAATCCTTATCTGTTAATGTGGTTTCCAAATATTGTCTCCCATTGAGTAGGTTGCCTTTTTACTTTCTTGACAAAGTCATTTGACATGCAAAAGTATTCAGTTTTGAGGAGATCCCATTTATATATTTCTTCTTTCATAGCTTTCATTTTGGGTGTAAGGTCTAGGAAACCACCTCCTATCACAAAGTCTCAAGATATTTCCCTAGATTTTCTTCTAAAAGTTTCCTTAGTTTGGATACTTTTATGGCCTTAGAACTTTAAATTTGTAACCTAATACATCCTTTTTAAAAAAGTCAATCCATTTCTGGTATTTTGCATAATGGCAGCATTAGCAAACCAGAACAGTCACCATCATTGACCATTCTAAATTTCAATAAGTTATACAGTCCCAGTCTTTATTGTGTATCTTTCCTTCTGGTGTGATTCCTTCTTCTTTCAACTTTACTCACGGACATCTTTGTTCAGTATTGTTACATTATTGTGCTACTAGCACACAGTATTGTGGTATCCATTTCTGGATCTATACAGTCAGTCCTGTTGAACATTCTATATTCCTTCAGCATCAAATGCCAGATCTCTACCCTCTTTCTAGCTCCTGATATCCCGTGTTCTTGGCTTTAACTCTCAAAGTTTGCTCATTAATGTTAGTTCATATTAGTGAGACCATACAGAATTTGTCCTTTTGTTTCTGGCTAACTTCACTCAACATAATGTCCTCAAGTTTCATCCATGTTGTTATATGTTCCATGACTTTGTTCTGTCTTACAGCTGTATAATATTCCATCACATGTATATACCACTGTTTGTTTATCCACTCATCCATTGATGGACATTTTGCCTATTTCCATCTCTTGGCAGTCAGTTTACAAATGTCCATTTGTGTCTCAGCTTCAGTTCCTCTGGGTACATACCTTGTAATGGGATTGCTGGATCATATGGCAATTGTATACTTATCTTCCTGAGGAACCACCAGACTGCCTTCCGGAGTGGCTGCACCATTATGCATTCCCACCAACAGTGAATAAGTATGCTTCTTTCTCCACATCCTCTCCAGCACTTGTAATTTTTTTTTTGTTGTTGTTGTTTTGTTTTGATAATAGCTATACTAGTAGGTCTGAGATGATAGCTCATTGTGGTTTTGATTTGAATTTCCCTAATAGCCAGAGAAGTTGAACATCTTTCCATATGTTTTTGAGTCTTTGTATTTCTTCTTCAGAAAATTGTCTCCCTGTGACTGTTGCCCATTTCTAGTGCTCTTCATTCTTCACTATTATCCATGTTTCCAACTGTTATCATTTCTGTTTAGCTTGAAAAATATCTCTTAGCATTCTTTTTCAGCAGATCTTTTCAGGACAAATTATCTCAATTTTCTTTTACCTGAAAATGTCTTTATTTTGCACTCATTGTTGAAGGGTATTTTTACTGAATATAGAATTCAGATTGACAGTTTTATTTTTTTGTTTTTGGTAAATTAAAGATAGTATTCCATTTTTTCTATCTTCCATATGTTCTAACGAAGACTGAGAAGTAATTTGAAATGTTCTCTTTCTTTTGTAATGTGTAGTTTTCCTCTGGATGCTTTCAAGATTTTCTCTTATCTTTGGTTTTCTGAAGTTGGATCATGAGTGAATAGGCCACTTTTACTTGTTTATACTGCTTGGTATTTACATTGCTAGTAGTTTACTGAGATTCTTGAATCTATACACTCATGTCTTTTTCTAAATTGGGGGACATGTTAGCTTTTATATCTTTCAATCTTTTTGCCCTAAAATCCGTCTTCTCCCCTCTGGGACTCCAGATTCATTTATGTAAGCTATGCCACATGTCTCTGAGTTGCTATTATTTTCTTAATTTTTTTCTCTGTTTTCTTTAGGTTAGATAATTTTTTTTGTCCTATCTTCAAGTTCACTGACTCATTCCTCTGTCATATCCACCCTGCACCTCTGCACATTCAGTGACTTTTGAATTTCAAATATTATGTATGTCTGTTTTTTACTTGTTCCTTTTGAATATAATTTATTTATCCCCTGAGATTTCCCATCTTTTCATTCATTGGGAGCCTATTTTCCTTTACTTCAGTGAGCATTATCTACCTTAAAGTTTAACTGAAACATTTAATTTATGGGTGATCTTGGGTTTGGTCTCTTTTGATTGCCTTTTTTCTACTGATTGGATCAAGTTTTCTAGTTCTTTGTATGTTGAGTAATTTAGGATTGTATGCTGAGTATTGTGAGCTTTATGTTGTGGAAGCTCTGGTTTCTGTTTTGGCCTTCCAAAGGGCATTGAAGTTTTCATATGGCCTTCCAAACAGCATTGACATTTTCAATTTAGTAGGCAATTAACCAAGCAGGACCCAAATTGGAAAATTCTCTCTTTGACAGCCACTCAAATATTAATTCAGCTCTTTGTCTTTATCTGAATCAGACTGTATCTACTCTGTGCATGCTTGGGGTGGGAATTGACTACAGATTTGGCAGAGTTTGTTTGCAGAATTTGAAGTTTTCACATTCTGGTTCTCTACTTTTCTAGATTCCCGTCTGTCTTTGTAGCAGCTATTGTTGCCCAAAGCTCTGTCATCTAGTTCTTTAGGAAAGATAAAGATACTGTTGGTTTTCTATCAGAGTTTTCTATCAGAGTTCTATCAGGGTTTTTAACCATTCTAATGTTTGGCACTGACTTTATCATCTCTTCAAGCTGAAATGAATAAAAATGATAAACTCACTCCACCCCATTTCCTTCTTCAAAATTTCAATCCCCCTCTAGTTTGCTCATGTTTTTCTTCATACATATATATAATGTATTTAATAGGTATTATGTACAAGTGGCAGGTAGGATCTTATTTAACCATACCAGAAAGGGAATCTGTCTGATATTAACATAACCACTTGTGATGGTTGGGTTCATGTGTCAACTTGGCCAGGTTATAGGTAGTGCCCAGCTGTCTGGTCAAGCAAACACTGGCCTAACAATTGCTGTGAGGACGTTTATGTCTGATTAATAAACCAACAGGCTGGTTTATGAAATCATCAGTCAATTGACTGCAGCTGAGACTGATAACTCACCAAATGCAGCTGGATTTTCTTTCTCTAATCAGCAAGGGGCATGCTCAAGGACCTCCTGTTTCAGGACTCCCGGATCTACATTCAGTTGGAAGGTCCTCCTGCTCTCACCACCCTCAGCGTGTTCAGAGCTCCCCTCTGTGTCAGACTGGGAGGAAGGGGTTTGCCTGCACTTTCCCCTGCAAGGGATTTCCTCTCTCTCTCACATGTGCAGAGGAGAGCTCAGTCTCATTTTCCTCACCTGTTCTCCAGTCCTCAGGCCTCATTGTCTGCTGAGATGAAGATCCTGAGGGCAAAGAGGGCTGGAGTTGGAAGGATCCAGCCTGGGAAGCAAACTAAGTAAGCAAAGGAAGGAAAAAGATGCAGATGTAACCAGGAGAGAGACCAAGGAGCACAGAACCAGACAACTGCCTGCTCCCCCTTACCCAATGAGTGAGAAATCTCATATTCTATATGTTGGATTATAAATTCTGTAAAGCCCTACAGATTAGAGAGCCCTTCCTTCTGCATATCCTCAGACTCAATAGATTCTTTGGAAAGGTAACATGCAAATTTGAATAAAAACTCGATAATATGCATGGCCAGATGTCTTGATCAAAACTGTCATGAGCACAAGAGATACAGTCAATAGAAAACTGGGACCATCTGCTTATGAAATAGTAATGGATAGGTTCACAGAATTCCTTACACTGTGTCTGTCCTTCAGAGGGTATTCATGAATTTGATAGTATTTAATGATGACAAGTCTTTCTTGTTCAGATTCTAAAATCCCCACCAACATATATGGATGAGCTGTCTTATGATCTACATCCTGGTGACTGGATTTATGTCAAAGTCCATCAAGGAAAACATCATCTGAACTTTGGTAATAGTAACCATTCCAAGTCTACCTGTAAAAACACTGCAGTCCAGTGTGAAAACATCAGTCTAGCACCACATTTATTACTGTCAGAAGACGTGTCTCACATACTTAGCATACTCTTACACGATTTTTGTTACTTTCTCTGACACATTGATGATACACTTTTTCCTTGTCAGACTGCTGGTCCAGCTTAAATTCCGACTACTTTAACCCCAAGTTCACAGGATCAAATTGATAATTTTTAACCTTACCTAAAGCCTGTTGTGGATTTTTGGAGGCAACTCCTAAGTGATTTAAATGGGCATTCCTTACTTCTCCAAGTGATAGGTACATCTGTAAAACTTTTGAGTGCTGCTGGGTTTCTACTATGACCCCAACTAGTATAATAATTTTCCCTTCCAAAAGGTTTAGTTTTGGACATATTTGAGCAGGTTCAAGAGTTTATAAACTTCTAAGTGAGAGACTGATAATCCTTCCTCAGCCAGAGTTAAGGTAACCTCTTTCTCACTGGTTAATAATTATTTCTTTGATGCATATCCTGCAATGTAACACTGTTGCTGTATGGCTATTGATTCTTTGTCTGTTAAAGAAGAAGCCTATTTAATGAAATCTTTTGTGGTGTTTCTTGCATAGTAATGAGCAAACACTGTCTTGGTAGCAAGTTTCTCCACTGTGCCTTTTGGACCCTTTTTGTGGTCAGTTGCTTTTATGTGCAAGATGATAGAATTTCTCATTATAGAGTGTAGTAGATTGGTTCTTTTTGTGTTCCACTATTACTATACTTTTGTTTTTTGGAGTCTATGAATCTAAGAACCACACTTTTCATCAAATGCAAAAGGAGTGACAGACCTACATGCTCTATTTGCCTCACAGCATCAAAAGAGGGGCCCCCGTAATACCAGGGGATTGAGAAATATTATACTGACCAGCTGGGGCCAAGACTTCTCCTGAACATTCCAGTATGATACTTAGTCTAATCTTAAAAATTAGTACTTCCTCACCTACTTGTTGAGAAAAAAATACATGAAAAAGGAAAGTTAGGAAATTTTACAGTACGCAAGCAAGAAGTACGCTAAAGTTACAATAATTAACAGTGTGGTATTGCAAAACAAAAAAAACAAAGAGATTAATGAAAAAGTAGAATCAAAGGCCCCATTTATATATGAATTTATCAGCACTTGATTTTTAACTCATGGTGCAGTAGAGGAAAGCATTTTCTTTTCAGGTAAATATACCAGATAGCGCAATAGCAAATGTAATTAACACCCCTGTATTGTATAGTTTAATGTGGTTAAAATGAGGAATTTTGAGTAGCATATGTGTTACTACAATAAGAAGTATAAATAAATGGTATTAGGTGAATGGACTATTCTAGGGAAAAATGAATCTTTGTCTGTAGTATAGATCTTCCATAATGTTATTTCTATATTGAATAAGAAAGGTTAAGACCAACAAATTCTAGATGATGGAACAGAAAAAGACTATATTCATGAGTTTGGGGTAGAGTAATAATTCTTAATCAGGACACAATAAAGCACTAATAAAAAAGGAAAGATTGACAAACTGGATTATTTTTCAACTAAAAACGTCCACTCATTAAGGTAAAGCTATCAAAAATTAATATAAAGTCCCAACAAATAAACAAGAAAACAACTGTTTTAAAACAACTTTATGGAGACATAATTTATTTACAACAAAATGTACCAATGTTAGCAGTAAACTTTAATGAGTTTTCACAAATGTTTAAAAGTCATGTAAATTCAACCAGAAAAAGATATAGAACACTTCCATCACCCACGAAAGTTCCCTTGTTCCCCCTCACACAACTCCTGGCTTCGACCAAATCTTGATCTGTTTTATATCACAGTAGATTTAATTAGTCTTTTCCAGAGTTTTATATACATGGGATCATTCCATTAGCTCCTTGCTTTTCCTTTCTTTTGCTTAGCACATTTTTGAGATTCTTCACTGGTTTGTGTATTATAAATTCATTCATTTTGTTGCAGAGTAATATTCCATCGTCTGAATACACCATAATGTTTTTCACTTGACCAGTTGATGAACGTTTGGATTGCTTTGAATTTTAGGCTGCTATGAATAAAGCTGTGGTGATGGTAAATTTCCTGTGTAAACTTTGCTTGGTCATAGTGTGCAGTTGTTTGGTCAAGAACTATTCTGCTTGTTACTGTGAGGTTATGTCACAGATGGGATTTGCATCTATAATCAGTTGATTGCATCTGGAGTTGATTGTGTCTACAATCAGAACAGGAGAATATCCTCAGCAATCTGGGCTGGTTCCTCATCCAATAATTTGGAAGTGTTAAAATCCAGAACTGAGGGTTGCAGAAGTTAGAAGACCAATTTCTGCCTCAACTTCTGCATTGTCTCTTGCTGGAATTTTCAGCCAGCCAGTTTCCCTTGGGGCTTTCAGACTAAGGATGTCAACATCACTTTTATCACAGTTTCCAGCATGTGGCCTGTCCTATGGAGTTTCGACCTGCCAGCCCGTTGGTCACATGACTCAATTCCTTATACTAAATCTCATTATATGTGCTGTTGGTTCTGTTTCTCTGGAGAGCCATGATTAATACTGCTGCAGCGAACTTTGTTTTACAAATCCTTAGATGACATATATTTTCTTTACTCTTGGATAACTACTCAGGTATGAATTGCTGGCTTCTATACTAAATGCATGTTCATTTTTATGAAAAAAATCTGCCAAACTGTTTTCCAAATTGTTTGTAGCATTTTACATTCCCACAAGCAATGCATGAGAGTCCCAATTGCTCTGAATCCTTATCAGCACTTGCATTTCTCTGAAGACTGATTATGTGGAACATATTCTGACTTTAGCATTGTGCATTACTATTAAGATATTCCTCTTCATCTCTAGGAATGTTCCTCCTCTTAATATCTTGCCTTAATCAGCTTAGTACAACAACCCAACATTCTCTTGTTTTGTGTTTCCATGATATATTTTTAACATTCCTTTATTTTCAGCCTTTATAGCTCCTTCTATTTAAAGTGTGTCTTTTGTATATATTAAGCGTTACATTCTAGGTCTTTCACTTGGAAAAAAAAATAAAGAAAAAGAAAGAGAAAAAGCATGACAGCTAAAAAAGAACAAAAGGAAAGATAGAGTTAACCTGAAGTAGAATAAAAGAGTCATACAACATCACCAATGCCAAGAGTCCCATACCTCTCCCTTATGTCCCCCTCTTAAAGGCATTTAGCTTTGGTATATTGCCTTTGTTACATTAAAGGAAGCAGAATAAAATGTTTCTGTTAACTATAGTCTCTAGTTTGCATTGATGGTATTTTTTCCCCAATACCACCCTATTTTTAACACCTTCCAAGGTTGACATTCATTTGTTCTCCCTCATGTAAAAACATATTTGTACATTTAATCACAATTGGTGAGCACTATAGATTTCACTGAGTTATATAGTCCCAGTCTTTATCTTTCCTCTTTTCTTCTGGTGTCCCACATGCTCCTAACCTTCCTCTTTCAACCATTCTCACAGTCATTTTTGTTCAGTTTACTTACATTGCTGTGCTACCATCACCCAAAATTGTTCCAAACCTCTCACTCCTGTCTTTTCCTATCTGTCTGTAGTGCTCCCTTTAATATTTCCTGTAGCGCACATATCTTCTTCACAAACTCTGTCATTGTCTGTTTGTCAGAGAATATTTTAAACTCTCCCTCATATTTGAAGACAGTTTTGCTGGATATAGGATTCTGGATTGGCTGTTTTTCTCTTTCAGTATCTTAAATATATCAAAGCACTTCCTTCTTGTGTCCATGGTTTCTACTGAGAAGTCCACACATAGTCTTATCAAGCTTCCTTTGTATGTAATGGATCGCTTTTTCTCTTGCTGCTTTCAGGATTCTCTTTGTCTTTGACATTTGATAATCTGATTATTAAGTGTTTTGGTGTAGGTTTATTCAGATCTATTGTGTTTGGGGCATGCTGTGCTTCTTGGATCTGTAATTTTATGTCTTTCATATGAGATGTTAAATTTTCATTGATTATTTCCCCTATTATTGCTTCTGCCCCTTTTCCCTTTTCTTCTCTTTCGGGGATACCCATGACATGTACATTCATGAGTTTCATGTTGTCATTCATCCCCTGAGATGTGTTTATATTTTTCCATTCTTTTCCCTATCTGTTCTTTTGCATGTAGGATTTCAGGTATCTTGTTCTCCAGTTCCTGAATGTTTTCTTCTCCCTCTTGAGAGCTGCTGTTTTGTATCTCCATTGTGTTTTTCATCTCTTGTGTTGTGCCTTTCATTTCCATAGATTCTGCCAGTTGTTTTTTTAAACTTTTGATTTCTACCTTATGTTCACCCAGTGTTTTCTTTATAGCATTCATCTCTTTTGTTATATCTTCCCTTAACTCACTGATTTGGTTTTTCATTTGATTTAGCATATTTCTTTGAAAATCTTTAATCGATTTTTTCATAAAAGTGAGACAATATCTCAACTGTATCTTGATTGAGGTGTAAGTTTGTTCCTTTGACTGCGCCATATCTTTGTTTTTCCTGGTATACATTGTAGTTTTCTGTTATCTAGGTATCTGGTTTCCTTGGTTACCCCTGTCAGATTTTCCCAGACCAGAATGGGTTCAGTTCTCAGAAGGGGGTTATATTCAGGGTGTATCTTAGAAGAATGACAGACTTTCCTGTGAGGTCTCCAGTCACTGTGCTTTTCCTAATGTGCCCAGCTGGTGGCACCTGTCACCCTGTCACTCCCTACTTGTGTAAGGAGATGTGGCACCTTCAGTTTCTGTTTTGGCTTTTTTTCCCCCAGGCTCTAGGGTCCAGTTCTGAAGGGAAGCTGGGCCCTACCTCCTTACTCTTAGGGAAGATACACCCCTAGGGAGTTATTATTTGCAGTTGAATTGTCTCTCTGACTCTATTACTGCACCCCTGTCTGGGTCAGAGTGATGGGAACTGAAAGTGGCTGAGGCTTTCTCACTAAAAATGGCTGTGGCTCTCTCTTCGGAAGCCCTCAGATTGTAAGAGAGTAAAAGGGAAAGAAAGCCCCCTTTTAAAGCCAGTACAAGGCCCCCTCCAGTTTCACTTTTCAGCCAGATGTAACACCTGATCTTCTGGGCTCCTCTCCCAGGGCCATTGAGTCTTCTGGTTCTTTAAGGTCAGTTGCCACTAAAAGCCTCCATCTGCTTTTTGGGGGTTTGCAGCTTGTATTCAGCAGTCCACATTTGTCAATTAAAACGTCAGTTGGAGCTTGGTTGAGCTATATTTGCTAGATGGGAGAGGGCTGCTCCCTACCACAGCAAGGTTTTGCACCTCAGCCTGCCCTTGGGGGAGGGAGCTGCCAGCACAGTTCCTCAGTTTTTACTTACAGAGTTTATGCTGTGATTTCAGGCATTCCTCCAAATCCAGGTTGGTGTACGATGTGTGGACAGTCACAGTTGTCCCCCAGCAGTTATTCCAAATTATTTACTAGTTGTTCCTGTTTGTTCATTAGTTGTTCCAGGGAATTAACTAAATTCCACTCTTCTCTATGCCACCATCTTGCCGACCTCCCTTGAATGCTTTATTTTTAGTATTAATAATATAACATGAATTTCTTTATACCTACATGCATTTAGAATATTTCATTTCAATATCTTTTTAAAAGTAAAATTAGTAGATAAACAAATTTTAACATTGATAGCAATGCTAATTTTCCCTGTTTGTTTATTTGGATGTTTGGGCGAATTTTATGTCTCACCAAATGTATGTAAGAATGTCAAGCTTAGGGTGTCCTGAAGATTCAGGTTCATTCCATTTTCTAATATTGCTTACTATCTAAGTAAGCGGAAATTTCTTTGTAATTTTAATTTGCGTATCTTGGTATATGAAGCTGACAGATTTCATGATATAATTGGCCATTTTCATTCCTAGAGAGTGGTAAAGGCAGCACTACTGCCCAGGTCCTTTGAGAACTAAAAAACCTCGGTCCCTTCCTAACACTTAATGGTTTCTAAGCTGGAGTTACTCGGTGGCCATGTCTCCACCCAGCCTAAGCAGTCTCTGGAAACCCAGCCTGAGTTCCTGCATCCTGAGTGCATAGACCATGGGGTTGAGTGCAGGGGGGATGACATTGTGCAGTACATTAAGGAGTACAGGGATGAGGGGAAGCTTTTTCTCTACTAAGTGTGTGACAGACAGCACGATGATACCTGAGTAGAAAAAGAGGATGAGGATGAGGTGGGAGCTACAGGTGCTCAGAGCCTTGGACATTGCTTCCCCTGAGTTCAGCCTCAACACAGAATGGAGGATTAGAGCATAGGAAGAAAACACCAGGGCCATGTCACTCCCAACCAGGACCCATGCTAAGACAAGTTGGTAAAATTTGTTCACAGTGATGTCATCACAAGCCAGGCTGATAACCCCCAAGTTAGAGCAGAGGCAGTGCTGAATCTCATTCCTGGAGCAGTAGTGTCTCTGGGCAGCCAGTATGGGCACTGGGATGGTCAACAGGCCGTTCCTGAGCACCATGAATCCTGTGGCTTTGATCACAGAAGCTTCAGTGACCATGGAGGGGTATTGAAGGGGGTGACAGATGGCTATGTATCTGTCCACTGCCATGCAGTGGAAGATACCAGACTCCATGCAAAGGAAGTAATGGATGACATAGATTTGAGCAAAGCACTCAGGAAGGCTGATGGCCTTGGCATCAAACCAGAAGATGGCCAGGATCTTGGGCATGATGGTGGTGGCCAGACCAATGTCCACCACTGATAATATGCCCAGAAAATGGTACATGGGCTCATGGAGCGTGGGCTCATGTTGGATGGTGATCATGATGAGGAGATTGGCACCAAGAGCTAAGAGGTAGAGCAGAGCCAGAGGCAGGGAGAGCCAGTGCTGCCACTCATGAATTCCTGGTAGGCCCATCAGGATGAAGTAGGAATTCTGGAAGCTGGAACTGTTTGTAACACTGGTGGAGGTATCCATTGTACAGGTGCCCTGTTCTCAGTGTCTGTCCATAAAACTGAAATAGGAAAGAAATTGTGCTTAAAGTGTGCGTGACACTTATGATTACAGTCCCCTTTCTTGTGAACCAGTTCCTTTCATCATGACTAACTCTCCTCTTTTCTTTGGCTCCTGGAAATATTCCACATAGCTCAACAAAGAAAGGCAATATAAGTTCTACATGGAAAGGTTTGAATATTTATTTGTCACCTCAGTTGCCTGTCTAATAAGGAGGTCCAAATCCACCAATGATTATTTTACCACTAACAGAAAGGAAATGTCAATATTTGGTATATTTAGTCCCATTTTTCTTTTTGTTTTTAAGCATTTTACCTCATTATATGGAGATAAGTTTTTATTTTGTCTTTGTTAACATTTTGTTCAAAGTCATGGAATGGGCACTCAGTAACTTATTCTTGAGTGGTGGAATAAATGAACTAAACAGTTTTCCATATCATAAAGGACAATTTGTCATCTTCATTGTATTACCTGTTGTATCTTTCTACATTTGGCTATTTATTAATTTATGACCACATTTTGCTATTAATCTATTCAAAATTTTCAGGTTCTTTCTTTTGAATATAATTGAGAAATATTATAAAAGTGGTATCATTAAGGGCATGTCCAGTTCAAAATTTTATTTCTTATAGTATTTTGATTTAATTTAAAGAATAATACCTACACAAGTAAAAAAATTAAATTAAAATGAAAATATGCAGTGTATTGTAAGACTCCCATTCTTATGGCAGCCAATGATACCAATTTCTTGGGAATCCTTCCAGAGATTTTGTAAAGGCAAAAGCGTATGTACATTGGGTATCTGTGTGACATCTGAGACTCAGAGTTAGAATTCTGCCGCTCTGAAAGTCGGCATTACTCCATACAGCAACTGTTAAAGAATCTGAATAACAGATCAGACTCCAATAGGAGATATGAATGAAACAAACCTGGTTAGGTCTAAGGTAAATCAGAATATAAAGTAAAGGATGATTTTGTCTGTATTTTAAAACTTCAACTTCTGTGTGAGACCATAAGAAGAGATATTTATTGGTCCAAAATTGAAATTTTCTGTAGCACACTATCTATTTTAAACTGTCTAGTCAGTTTATTTAAACTACCCAAATACATGAACCCAGAATAGGAATGAGATCCTATTATTCTGTATAGGTTATTAGAATACCCGGATACATTCCAGAGTATTTTGTGCAGAAATAAGAAAGTATTTGCAAAGTCTACTTGAGAGACTGGGGAAAAATGTGGAGCTATGAAACTTCCCTACCTGGGAAATTCCTGATATTCTCTCAGGCACTATGGACTCACAATTGATTACGCCAAGTACTCGATCTTGAGGCTTGCCTTTAAAAAATCTATTTCTGCAATGCCAATGCTAGGCCTGCATATAATTATGCCTGAGTCACCTCCAGAGAGCTTCTTATGCTGCTCAGATGTGGCCTCTCTCTTTAAGCCAACTCTGCAAATAAAGTCACTATACCCCCCACTACATGGGACATGACTCCCAGTGTGTACCTGGCCCAAGCATCATGGGATCGAGAATGCCTCTGGACCAAAAGGGAAAAGAAATGGGACAAAATAACAGTTTAGTGGCTAAGAGATTTCAAATAGAGTTGAGAGGTAATTCTGGAGGGTACTCTTATGCAAGCTTTAGCCAGATATTGCAAACTACCAAAGTCTCCCAAGCACCAACCAATAGTATTCCTGAAAGCCTAGGGAGTGAACTGGGCTCTATCTAATTCTCTATAAATGTTTTTCTTAGGAAGATTGTTTTTTTCAGAAACTTAAGGCCTGTAGTCTGATACTATGTCAGATAAGCCCTGAAACCCAGAGGTACTAGTGTCTTCAAGAACATCAACTAGTTTCATGCCTCTACCCTGTAAGGTCAACACCCCTTTCCAGCAGGAAGTTAAAATGATTATTGTCTAGATATCCCCAAAGATTGAAAGAAGGATAAAATGTGAAGGAGGAATTATAATTGAGAAATTTGGATTTAACAAATGATTGCTAATATTGTCTGATTATATAGATATTTCCTTTTAGTGTCTAGTGCTTTAGAATAGCCAAAAGGATATATCTGAAGTTGTTGAACTGTAATCCAGTAGCCTTGATCTTTGATAATGATTTTATAGCTATGTAGCAACAAAACAAAACAAAACAAAATGGTCAGTTGCCCATGTTTGTAAGGATCTACTTCTCAATGTTTTATGTTCCACTAATCTGTATATCTGTCTCTGACAATACTAAAGTGTCTTAGTTAAACTACCTCCATTGTAAGTCTTAAAATTGGGTAGAGTGCAATACTAGAGATCAAACGAGGGAGGGGTAAGGGATACGGGATGGGATGTTTGGGGTCTTCTTTTTTCTTTTTCTTTCTTTTTCTGGAGTAATGCAAATGATGTAAAAAAGGTTATGGCGATGAATGCACAAATATGTGATGATACTGTGAACCACTGATTGTATAATTTGGATGGATTATATGGTGTGTGAATACATCTCAATAAATTATGTTAAAAAGCATATGTATATATTTTCCCCTAAAAGGTATATTTTTATGTCTTTTGTATTTAGCAAACTATCCTTTCCTTCTTCTCCTTTCTTTCCTTTCCTTTTCATTTTTTAACTTGTTTGTCTTGGAGATTGTTCCATATCAGCATGTATAGAATAACAACTCATTGTATGATCTTCTCTCACGTGGATGTCCCATAATTGAATAAGAGCTTATCATGGACATTTAATTTGTTTTCTGTGTTTTGCTACTGCAAACGATGGTGCAGTATATTTACATGTTTTATTACCTTTATGCATCATGTATGTTTATCTATAGGATAATTTCAAAGAAGTAAATTTTTTGGCAAAACTGAAATGAATAATTTTGTTTGATAGAGATTTCCAAATTGCTTTTCAAAGAGATTATTCTGGCTGTATAAGAATTTGGATATATTAGATGCTCTGGATATATACTGAAATGTAGCTTCACAGATACAGTGTAGTATTTTATACACCTAGAATTTGTTCTTGTGTCCATTTCATCACATCTATGCCAAAATTGGGAATGTAAACATAATGGCTTTATTAATAGAAGTAAAAGTTAGTATCTCAATTTTCATGTACTTTTCACTTCATTGTTTAGTGAATCATAGCATTTTCAAAGATTTTTTTTCTATTTATATGCCTGTCCATTAATTTTCCATATTGTATTTTGTCCATTCATTTTTAATATAGTTTAGAATAACTGCAGGCTTATCGGTCTGCTGGATTTGGGTCTGAAGGCTAATATACATAGTATACCACCTAGGATAGTTGTATAGACTCTCTAATGCTTGGTTTCCTAATGCGAAAAACACGGGGATAATGAGTGTTGCATGGTATTAATAAGTTACATTGGTGAGATCATTGCAGAGGGAAAACACCTAGAAAATTTATCATTTTTGCCCTATTTCCCAGGGAATCAAGGAGTATGGAAATGGCCTATTTGCCAAGATTCTGACTCATGGAATATAAAAAAATAGATACAACAGATAAAGCCTTTGTGTCTAACTCTTTGGGTTTTGTGCATTGTCCAGTTGATGGGGTGATTGAATAAGATTTAATTTCGGGCTACTTTAAGCTTTGTGGGATTGGGCATTGCTTGATGTTTTAGTTTCTCAGCTGCTAAACAAATACCATATATTGGGTTACTTAACAACAGGAATTTATTAGCTCACGGTTTATTGGCTAGGTGGATTCCTTGTCCTGGGGTCTGTATCTTCTGGCTTGTCAGCAATCTTTGCTGCTCCATACCTTTTCCATCTCATGGCAATGCACATGGCAATATCTTCTCCTTACTTTCCTGGGTTTGCTATAATTCCAGCTACTGGCAGCACTCCCAAGCCTTTCTTTCTGTGTCTAATTTCCTTTGCTTGTAAGGATTCGTCCAAATTGAATTGAGGCCCACCTTGTTCAGTTTGGCACACCATAACTAGTATCATCTTGAAAGGCCCTATTTACAAATCTGTTCACACATCAGGACCAGGGGTAGGGACCTGAACATGCATTTTGTGGAGGCTATTATTGAATCCCCTACATTTGACTATTATGTCAGCGTGAATGGCATCTTTTCAGTGAGGTCTTCCAAATGTTTGGAGGCCAAATTAGTTTCTACCTCAACTAGGTTGATTGCTGCTTGATGCAAAGGAGCCACAGTTACTTGATGGTTGAGTCCTGGTAGTCACTCAACTGTCTCATAATAAAAATAAAATAATGTTTTTAAAGGGCTCATAATGGAGTCTGGCAGCACAAGTTTATTAATATGTATGAATTTAATCATTCCTTAAGGATATTACCTCTGTCTGTTGAATTTTCTAGAAATATTTTCTCCAATTCACTTTTCATTGATCTCTATTAAGCTTTTTATTTAAAAAATAATTACAGAGAGAATGACCATATGTGCCAGCAGTCCCAGTTCCAGGTCTATACTCTCAAAAATTGAAAGAAGGGACTCAAACAGATATTTGCACACTGACGTTCATAGCACCACTAATCACAATTGTCAAAAGGTTGAAGCCACCCAAGTATCCATCAATGGAAAACTGGATAAACAAAATATGGTATACATAGACACTTTATATTATTCATGTGTGAAGATGAATGACGTTCTCATATATGCTACACCATGAATGAACCTTGAAGACATTATGTTGAGTTGAAATAAGGCAGATATAAAAGGACAAATATTGTAAAAACTCATGTATATGAAATTTTTAGAATATGCAAATTCATAGAGTCAGGAATTGGAATGCAATTCCAATTACCAGGGGCAAGAGTGGGGGTGGGGAATGGGGTTAATATTTAATTGGTACAGAGGATCTGCGTGGGGTGATGGAAAAGTTTGTTAAGAGATGATGGTGTTGGCAGCCCAAGATTGTGAACATAATTAACACCACTGAATTGCATACTTCAAAGTGGTTAAATGGGAAAATTTAGGTGGTATATATGATACCAGAATGCAAAGAAAAATAACCCATAGAACTCTACGACACAAAGAGTGAACTCTAATGGAAGCTATGGACTATAGTTAATAATATAAAATAGTGTTTCATCAGTTGTAACAAAGTATCACATTAATACAAAATATTAATAATAGGGAAAAGTGCATGCGTGTGGGAGTGATATATGGGAACTCTGTACCTTCTGCATGATTTTTCTGTAAACCTGCAATGGCTCTAATAAAAAAAATAAAAAAAACTACTGATAAACCTAGACTTAAACTTTTCAAGAATTTCATACTTTAAAATTATTTCATGACTTTTGAGCTATTAATAATGTATAATATAGTATTTTAACAAATATTTACTTGTATTTTCCTTTTTTTTTTCAAAACTTTGTTTTGAAATTAAATTTATAATTGATTTTAAATTTGACATGTAGAAAGCAGGGATCTAAATCAGTATTTTCCTACAAAAAGCTAGATAGATATTTCAGCACCATTCAGTAAGTACTCCTTTACTTCTCCATTAATTTGCAGTGTCCTTTGTTGTCCAGAATTACATTCAAACATATATTAATATCTACCACCTGGGCAATATTTTCTGTTTCTAGTGCTAATATTACTCAAGTAAAATATTGACCACATAGTAAGGGAGATTCTTGCAAATAATGTCAATATTTTTAAAATAAAAAAGAGTACTGGTTGCTCTCTTCAAGATATTATATTACTCTTAGATATTAATTATGGAAAAGTTGATGTATTAACAACATTGGTTCTTCCCATTCAGAAATATACATATTTTCTTTCTTTCATGTACTGTACAATATATAAAATTATATTATTTTGAAGTATTTCTGGAATTTTTCAATTTTTAATATGCTATTGTTTTTAAATTTATATATGCTAATTGACTATTATACATAAAACTTCTGATTATTTTTATTTTTAATATCCTTTTCCAAAATACGTCTGCTACTGTGCAACTTGCCAAAGTGAATAGATTTTTAGGAAATTCTCTTGGATTTTTTTTATTAGAAAATCATATTACCTATCACTACAATAATTTGAATATTACACACCCTTATTTTTATTTTGCATTCTATTAAGTGTAGAAGTTTGAAAACAATGTGAAGAACCAGTGGTACTCATGATCCTCATCTAGCTCTGGACTTTAAGAGAATGTTCCTAGACTTCTCTCCTAAGTATGGTGCTGGTCACTGCATCTGATAAATGGTCGGTATCAGTTTAGGCGATACAGTGTCTATTTCTAGTTCTGGATTTTCTTTCTCTAATCAGCGAGTGGCATGCTCAAGGACCTCCTGTTTCAGGACGCCCGGATCTACATTCAGGTGGAAGGTCCTCCTGCTATCACCACCCCCAGCATATTCAGAGCACCCCTCTGTGTCAACCTCTTGGAGGAAGGGGTTTGCCTGCACTTTCCCCTGCGAGGGATTTCCACTCTCTCTCACATGTGCAGAGGAGAGCTCAGTCTCATTTTCCTCACCTGTTCTCCAGCCTTAAGGCCTTAGTTTCTGCTGAGAAGAAGATCCTGAGGGAAAAGAGGGCTGGAGTTGGAAGGATCCCACTTAGGAGGCAAAGTGTAAAGCCAAGGAGGGAATGAGAGGCAGAGGTAACAGGAGAGAGACCAAGGAGCACAGAACCAGACAGCCACCTCCTCCCCCTCACCTGGCCCCTTGGTTACTCCCTGCAGGAAGGTCCAGCAGACACCCTCTTGGGATGGAACTGCTTTGTGTATCTGCTTCTATTTTCTTGGCTATGCCTCTCTTTTATGCCTTTTTTTTTTAGCTTACATCTCTCTCTCCCCGCTGGGGCCTGGGCTGGATTGAGCCCAGAGAAGCCCTGGACCTTAACTGGTACTCCCTAGGTCCTCCTTGAGGCTCTCTCTGATGTTTTCCTGTGTGCCCAAGGTTTGCAGTGTTTTCATTGCATCCCTAAATGGCTTGCAGTTAAAGCTCAGCTCAGGGAACAGAACTTCTGGGGAACCAGTCCCACTGGAAATACTATTAGATGGACAGCTCTGCTTTGCTGAAAGTTTAGGAAGAGGAGTTCCTCCATGTCTTTGCATCCCAGGATGCCTGCCCTTCTCAACACACACACACACCTTCCTTCAGTCTCTTCAGGGTCCATTGCAGCAGTTTTATTTTCTCTACTTTATCTTTTACCACTTCCTTTTTCATCTGTTATCTCTTTGTATATAAAATTGCAGAGGCCTCCTGTCTTGAAAATCACTTGTTTGCTTTCTGGCCCCAGATGTTTTTTCCACCCTTCTCTACCTATGGAGAAGTACTTCACCACTGTATGAGTTGCTTCAGCAGGGTCCCTGTGCCCTCTGCCTGATGACTGGATTTAATCAATGAGAGGCACAGGCGAGATATTTGAGGGAAGTAGGAAGGACAAGTTTAGGTATACATCTCTGATTTCCTCCCTTATGGTCAGTGGTTTGGCAGTTGTACATTCCTCTACTGAATGTCACTGTCCCTATCAGGCAGATCTGCTTAGGATTCTTGCCTATTCTGGAAACTGTTGCCATCCATTGCTTCTCAAGCCTAAGGATGGTAATTGCTTTGGTATTGTCAGCTTTGAGGTATTTTAAGATCTCTTTTTATTTTTCTTAACCCTGCTCACCTCTTTGAAATACTGACTTCATTATATTGTCATCAATCATCTCTTTTGCGTGTACCATCTATTCCTAGGACTTTAATCAATATACTGACTGATCTGATGTATCACCTCCCATGCATCCTGTTCCTGATTCTGCTTTAACTCTTTTTTTTTTTTTTTACAAACTTCTTGAAACAGTTTTCTCAGTGTATTGCTTCCAATTCCTCACTTCCCCAACTCTTCTCACCTGACTCAAGACTTGTATTTTTCCTACTAATTGAAAACTTTGACTTAATGCTAACTGTCAGGGTCATTGGAAGCAGATGTTGAGAAAGAGATAGAGTGTAAGAAGTTTATAAGGGTTCAATGTTGTAGACACCAGGAGGAGGAAGAAAGTTTTGACACACGTCCAATTCTGATGCAGTCCTGATAAAAGCCAACCTGACATGGAGCTCTGGAGTGAATATTGCCCATCAGTTTTCCACATGAGACTAAAATGGCCCAGCCATTATGCCCCCACCTCACCTGAGAGTGGATGAGGGATTTGTAGGGGAAGGGTGCAACATGGGCACAGACACTCTCTGCAGCTGAGGCAGTCCCTGAAGAAGTGAGAGCTGGAAGCCATCTGCACTCCCCACGGTTGACAGATAATACTTCCCTGAAGGAGGAGATGGGGAACTCTTCTCTATATCTACCACACGTTATGTTGTAAAATCACATGGGGAGTTTTTCGTATTTCTCTTTCTTGGTTTAGTTCCTCTAATACATTTTTAATTCTTGTTTGTAAGCCGTTAAGGATGTTCTTTCTTCTTGAAACACTTGATGTGAGTCTGGATTATTTCCACTAAACTTATGCATCTTAACCTAAGTACCACTTCTTGTAAGAAGCCGTCCTTGATTGCTTAGAGTTATTTAGATGGCATCCCTGTGTGCCTCCATAGCACTGTGCACTCCCACTATTATAAATTATTAGATAGATTAGTAATTGTCATTTTGTTTGTCTTCTTCCCGTTACTTTGAGCTCTGTTTGAGCTGTGGCTGTGCCTATTTTATTTACTTTTTAGTATTTTGGATGGAACAGCTTTGCTGAATAATAGTAGAGGTTCGCTAACTATTAAGTTGTATTTTCTTTTTGACCAAATACCGTTTTTTCCATACTTACCTATGTTAGTATATGGTAAAGATGCTGTTACTGAGTCCACCTACTTTAATCGACTTTTATGAGTTCTTCCAACTTCAATGCTTCATGTTTTCTTGGTCGTTCATTACCATTTCCTGGGTATTTCTTAAATGCTATTGTTGTCCAGTGTTCTTTAGACAACTTTGTTCCTTCCAATCCACTTTACTTTCTTGGGTGATATCATTTAATATTATGGATTTAACCAGTGTACACCAAGAAAACCCCTTAACTGACAACTTTTTGTCGGGGGGTCGTATTCCAATATTATTTGGTTTTTACTACCTCACTCCTATGTAGGAGTTCCTTGGTTTTGGATGGCTTTATTTATTCTTTGCATGGCCTAGGTTGGATTCCTGATAAGAGAAATTGGATGCTAGTGCTTACACATATATATAGGCGAACTCAACTGGGATGTAAAATCTACACTGGATAGTGGAGATTAAGAATAATGACCCAAATCCTGAAAGAAAGCAAATCAGGGCTTTAGGAATCTTAAGAACACGTGGCAGAGAGGGAAAGTATAAAAAGGCTGGGGAAATTTTTGAGAAAGGGTGCTATAGTCTGCTGGGACTGTTTCTTTTTTCCTATTACAATATATTTATATAAGTAGAGTGGAAAGATAAAATTATATTTTTAATACAAACTTAGATTCTTATATTTATGATCTCATACCCACTGAGTGAGAAGGCTCAGATTCTATATGTTGTATTATAAAGTCTGTAAAGCCTTATAGATTAGAGAGCACTTCCCTCTGCATATAACTCAGACTGAATAGGGTCATTAGAAAGATAACATGAAAATTTCAAAATAAACTGGATAATATGTGTTGGCAGATGTTCTGATGGAAACCCTCAGGAGCATAAGAGATACAGTCAATAGAAAACTGGCAGTATCTGCTTATGAAATAGTGATGGACAGGTTCATGAGAATTCCTTACCCCATGTCTGTCCTTCAGAGGGTATTCATGAATTTGATAATATTTAGTGATGACAAGCTTTTTGTGCTCAGATTCTAAAATCCCCAACAACATATCTAGATGAGCTGTCCTATGATCTACAGCCTGGTGACTGGATTTATGTCAAAGTCTATCAAGGAAAAAGATCATCTGAGCTTTGGTGATAGTACCCATTCTAAGTCTGCCTGTAAGAACACTGCAGTCCAGTGTGAAAACATCAGACTAGTGCCATATTTATTACTGTCAGAAGACGTGTCTCACATACTTAGCAAACTCTTATATGTTATGTTTGTTATTTTCTCAGATGATACACTTTTTCCTTGTCAGACTGTTGGTCCAGCTTAGATGCAGACTCCTTTACTCCAGTTCAAGGAATCAAAGTGACAACATTTCATCGTTACCTAAAGCGTGTTGTGGATTGTTGGAACTAACACGTGACTGATTCAAGTGAGTATTCCTTACTTCTCTGGGTGGTACATCTGTAAAACTTTTGAGGGTCCCTGGAAGGAAAGTTTTCTACTCTGACCCCAACTAGTGTAATAATTTTCCCTTCCAAAAGGTTTAGCTTTGGACACACTTGAACAGGTTCAAGAGTTTATAAACTTCTAAGTGAGAGACTGATAATCCTTCCTCAGCCAGAGTTAAGGTAACCTCTTTCTCAATGGTGAATAATTATTGCTTCATTGTCACCTATCCTGCAATATAATTCTGTTGCTATATGGCTATTGATTCTTCCTCTGTTAAAGAAAAAGACTACTTAATAAAATCTTTTGTGGTGTTCCTTGCATAGTAATGAGCAAACACTGTCTTGGTAGCTAGTTCCTGCATTGTGCCTTTGGTCCCTTTTTGAGGTCAGTTGCTTTTACTTTTTACTTTTTTTTTTAAATTAAATGCAATTTTATTGAGATATATTCACACTCCATACAATCCATCCAAAGTATACAATCAGTTGCTCCCAGTATCACAGTAACAACAATCATCAACATGATCAATTTTTGAACATTTTAATATGCCAAAAATTGTAATAATAATAAGATAAAAATATAAAAGAAAACCCAAAATATCCTTTACCTCTCATCCCTGCAATTGTTGATTCCTAGTATTGGTGTGGTACATGTGTTACTGTCGATGAAAGGATACTAAGGTATTACTGATAATTATAGTCCATAGTTGCAGTAGGTACATTTTCTCCCATATACCACTCTATTATTAACTCCTTGTAATAGTGTCATACATTTGTTCTAGTTCATAAAAGACCTTTTTTTTATTTGTACTGCCATTCACAGTCATCGCCCACTAGAAGATTCTCTGTGTAATATTGTTCCAGTTTGCTAATGCTGCCGGGATGCAAAATACCAGAAATGGATTGGCTTTTATAAATGGGGTTTTACTTGGTTACACAGTTAGAGTCTTTAGGCCATAAAGTGTCCAAGGTAACACATCAACAATTGGGTACGTTCACTGGGGGATGGCCAATGGCGTCTGGAAAACCTCTGTTAGCTGGGAAGGCACGTGGCTGGCGTCTGCTCCAAGTTCTGGTTTCAAAATAGCTTTCTCCCAGGACGTTCCTCTCTAGGATTTAGCTCCTCAAAAAATGTCACTCTTAGTTGCTCTTGGAGTGTTTGTACTCTCTTAGCTTCTCTGGAGCAAAAGTCTGCTTTCAAAGGCCATCTCCAAAATGTATCTGTGAGCTGAAGCTCCTCTCTCAGGTGCTGCGCATTCTTCAAAGTGTCCCTCTTGCCTGTAGAAAGCTTGCTCCTTCTTCCAAGCTTTTATAGGGCTCCATTGAACTAATCAAGGCCCACACTGAATGGGCGGGGCCACACCTCCATGGAAATTGTCTAATCAGAGTTATCACCTACAGTTGGGTGGGTCACATCTCCATGGAAACTCCAATCAAAAGGTCACACCCTAATCAAAAAGATCATTCAATCTGCCCCATGAGATTGCATCAAAGATAATAGCATTTTGGGGGACATAATACATTCAGCCTGGCACAAATACATTCCCATGTTTTCATCTCTAGTTTTCTTTCTGGTTACATACGTAACTCTAAACTACCCCTTTCAACCACATTCCCTCACAATTCAGCACTATTAATTATAATGGACTACTGTCACCTCTATCTGTTCCCAGGCATTTAAGTTCAACCTACTTAAAATTTCTGCCCATATTAAGCAACATTTCCCCATTCTCTAGCACCATTCTTTCCCCAGGAAACCTATACACTAGGTACTATGTGTGTGAGTTTATGTATTATAATTAGTTCATATTAGTGAGATCATACAGTATTTGTCCTTTTGTGTCTAACTTATGTCACTCAACATAATTTCTTTCTAAGGTTCATCCATGTCATCACATGCTTCCGAACTTCTTTTTACTGTTGAATAATATTCCGTTGTATGTATATACCACATTTTGTTTATCCATTCATCAGCTGATGGACACTTGGGTGGATTCCATCTTTTGGCAACTGTGAATAATGCTGCTATGAACATTGGTGTGCAAGTGTCTGTTTGCATCTCTGCTTTCACATCTTCTGGATATATACTGAGTGGTTGCATAAGGCAACTCTTTACTTAGCTTTCTGAGGAACCGCCAAACTGTCTTCCACAGTGGCTGTACCATTTTACATTCCCAACCAGCAGTGAATGAGTGTTCCTATTTCTTCATATCCTCTCCAACACTGTGGTTTCCTGTTTGATTAAGAGTGACCATTCTAAGAGGTGTGAAATGATATCTCATTGTGGTTTTGATTTGCATTTCCCTAATAGCTAGTGAAGATGAGCATCTTTTCACATGCTTTTTAGCCATTTGTATTTCCTCATTTGAAAAATGTCTATTCATGTGTTTTGCCCATTTTTAAAATTGTAATTTTATTGAGATATATTCACACACCATATAATCCATCCGAAACATACTATCAATGGCTCACAGTATCATCATATAGTTGTGCATTCATCATCACAATCAATTTTAGAACACTTTCATTACTCCAAAAAAAAAGTTTAAAAAATTAAGAAATAAAAAAGAACACCCAAAGCATCCCATACCCCTTAACCCCATTATTTATTTATTTTTGTCTTTATTTTATTACTTATCTGCCCATACACTGGATAAAGGGAGTGTCATTTGCAAGGTTTTTGCATGATCACATGAGAAAAGCTAAATAGTTATACAACCATCATCAAGAATCAAGGCTATTAGATTACAGTTCAGCAGTTTCAGGAATTACTTCTAGCTAGTCTGATACACTAGAAACTATAAATAATGCATAAGAATAACCTCTAAAATTGACCTCTCGACTATTTGAAATCTCTCAGTCATTGAAACTTTATTTTGTTTAATTCCTCCTCCCCCTTTTGGTCCGGAAGTCCTTCTCAATCCCATGATGCTGAGTCCAGGCTCATTCCTGGAAGTTATGTCCTACATTGCCAGGGTGATTTACAACCCTGGGAGTCATGTGCCACATAGTGGGGGAGGGTAATGAGTTTTATTTGCAGAGTTGGTGGAGAGAGAAGCCACATCTGAAGAACAAAAGAGGTTCTCTGTGGGTGACTCTTAGGCATAATTATAAGTAGGTTTAGCTTCTCCTTTGCAGGAATAAGTTTCTTAAGGGCAAGCCCCAAGATCAAGGGCTTGACTTATTAAATTGCGAGTCTCTAATGCTTGCAAGAATATGAGGAATTCCCCAGGTGGGGAAGTTTAATATTTCTACGTTTTTCCCCAGTCTCTCAAAGGGACTTTTTTGTCCAGTTTTTAATTGGGTTGTTTGTCTTTTTATTATTGAATTGTAAGATTTCTTTTTGTATTCTGGATATGAAACTCTTCTCCCATATGTGGTTTCCAAATATTTTCTCCCATCGATTCACCTGCATTTTCACCCTCTTGACAAAGTCCTTTGAAACACTGAAGTATTCAGTTTTGAGGAGGTTCCATTTATCTAGGTTTTCTTTCATTGCCTGTGCTTTTGGTGTAAGGACTAAGAAGCTACCTCCTTTCACTAGATCTTGAAGATGTTTCTGTATGTTTTCTTCTAGGAGTTTTATGGTACTGACTCTTATATTTAGATCTTTGATGCATTTTGAATTAATTTTGGAATAGGGTGGGAGATAGGGGTCCTCTTTCATTCATATGGATATTGGTACCAGGTTTCCCAACATCATGTATTGAAGAGATTGTTCATCCCAGTTGAGTGGATTTGGGAGACTTGTTGAAAATCAATTGATCATAAATCCAAGGGTCTATTTCTGAACTTTGAATTTGATTCCACTGATCAGTATGTCTTTCTTTATGCCAGTGCCATGCTGTTTTGACCACTGTGGCTTTATAATATGCTTTAAAGTCAAGAAGCATGAGAAGTCCCACTTCATTCTTCTTTTCCAAGATGTTTTTGGCTATTTGTGTACCCTTATTATTCCAAATAAAACTGATGATTTGCTTTTCCATTTTTGCAAAGTAGGGTTTTAGGATTTTGATTGGTATTGCATTGAATCTGTACATCAGTTTGGATAGAGCTGACATCTTAACAGCATTTATCCTTCCTGTCCATGAACATGGGACGTCCTTCCATTTATTTAGGTCTTCTTTGATTTCTTTTAGCAATGATTTGTTGTTTTGTGTTTACAGGTCCTTTACATCCTTGGTTAAGTTTATTCCTGGATAGTTGAGTCTTTTAGTTGTTATTATAAATAGATATTTTTTTCTTGATTACTTTCTTGGATAGCTCATAAGTAGTGTATAGAAACCTACTGATTTTTGTATGTTGACCTTGAATCCTGCTACTTTTGCTGAACTCATTTATTGGTTCAAATATCTTTGTTGTAGTTTTTTTCCCTGGATTTTTGAAATATAGGATCATGTCATCTGCAAAAAGTGAAAGTTTTGGTTATTCCTTTCTGATTTGGATGCTTTGTTTCTTTTTCTTGCCTAATGTCTCCAGCTAGAACTTCTAGCACGAGGACAAATAACAGTGGTGAAAGTAGGCATCCTTGTCATGTTCCTGATCTAAGAAAGAAAGCTTTCAATCTCTCACAATTGAGTATAATAGTAGCTGTGGGTTTTTCGTATATGCCTTTTATCATGTTGAGGACGTTTCCTTCGATTCCTGCCATTTGAAGTGTTTTTATTAAGAAAGGGTGTTGGATTTTGTCAAACACCTTTTCTGCATCAATTGAGATAATAATGTTTTTTTTCCCTTTTTGTTTTGGTGTATTACATTAATTGATTTTGTTGTGTTGAACCACCTTTGCATACCTGGAATAAAGCTCACTTGGTCACAGTGTATAATTTTTTTAATGTGCTGTTGGATTATATCTGTGAGTATTTTGTTGAGTATTTTTGCATCTATATTCGTTAGAGAGATTGGTCTGTAGTTTTCTTGTCTTGTAGTATCTTTAGCAGGCTTTGGTATTGAGGTGATGTTGACTTCATAGAATGTGTTAGGTCTTGTTCTCTCTTCTTCATTTTTTTGGTAGAGTTTGAGCAGGAATGGTGTTAATTCTTCTTGGAATGCTTGGTAAAATACACCTGAGAAGCCATCTGGCCCTGGGGTTTTCTTTGTTGGAAGTTTTTTGATGACTGATTCAATCTCTTTACTTGTCAATGGTTTGTTGTGGTCTTCTATTTCTTCTTGGAAGACTATAGGTTGTTCACGTGTTTATAGGATGTTATCTATTTCATCTAAGTTGTCTAGTTTGTTCCCATGCAGTTGTTCATAGTATCCCCTTATGATCTTTTTTATTTTCTCTGGGTCTGTGGCAATGAGCTCCCTCTTATTTCTGCCTTTGCTTATTTGCATCTTCTCTCTTTTTGTCTTTGTCAGTGTAGCCAAAGGTTTGTTGATTTTATTGATCTTTTCAAGGAACTAACTTTTGATTTTATTGATTCTCTCTATTTTTTTGTTCTCCATTTAATTTATTTCCTCTCTAATCTTTGTTATTTCTTTCCTTCTGCTTGCTTTGGGATTAGTTTGCTTTTCTATCTGTAGTTTCTCCAGTTGTTCAGTTAAGTCTTTGGTTTTAGTTCTTTCTACCTTTTTAATGTATGTGTTCAGGGTTATAAATTTCCCTCTTGGTGCTTCCTTCTCTGCATCCCATAAGTTTGTTATTCCATTTTATTGAGATATATTCACATAACATACAATCATCCAAAATGTACAGTTTTTTTTGCAGTACCATTATCTAGTTGTGCATTCATTACCACAAAAAATTTTTGAATATTTTCATTAAAACTGAGAATAAGAATAAAAGTTGAAGAAAAAAGAACATCCAAAACATTCCACTCTCACCCCTCCCAATTATTCATTTACTTCTTTTTCCCATTTTTCTACTCATCTGTCCATACACTGGCTAAAGGTAGTGTGAGGCACAAGGTTTTCAGAATTACACAGTCACACAGTATAAGCTATATAGTATACTCTCATCTTCAAGAATCAAGGCTACTGGATGGCAGTTTAACAGTTTCAGGTATTTGCTTCTAGCTATTCCAATACACTGAAAACTATAAAGGGATATCTATATAATGTCAAAGAATTACCCTCCAAAATGTCCTGTCAGCTCCATTTGAAATATCTCAGGCACTGATACTTTATTTTGTTTAATTTCTCTTTCCCCTTTTCATCAAGAAACATTTCTCAATCCCATAATGCTGGATCAAGGTTCATCCCCAGGAATCATATCCTACATTGCTAGGGAGATTTACACCCCTGGGAGTCATTTTCCATGTAGCGAATTCACCTGCCAAGTTGGGTTACAGAGAGAGGCCATATCTGAGCAACAAAAGAGGTTCTCTGTGGGTGACTATTAGGCCCAATTGTAAGTAGGTTGAGCCTCTCCTTTGCTGTAACAAGCTTCATATGATCAAGGGCTCGGCCTCCCCAATGCTTGTGAGAACATCAATAATTACCCAGTGGGGAAGTTTAACATTTCCACATTTCTCCCCATTTCCTCAAGGGGATTTTGAAAATACATTTTTGTTCTCTGCCCAAATTATTCTGAGATGTATTGGGGCTTCACACTAACTTGTAAACCAACCAGATCTCACTCCCTATTCAAAGTTCCATGTAATTATGGTGTTTGAATGACCTGATGATGCAATTATATAGTGTGGTGTAGAAAAGATGGATTTCGCCCCTAATAAACATCTGTTCCTTTGGCCTCACAAAGAAATTGAAGTTTTAAAACATCATTAATATCTTCCTTTACCCTTTAGTCTGATTTAACTTATTCCTAACCAAGTCCATACATTCAAATCTCTAGTTGAAGTTTGATCTCTTTTTCAGCCTCTTTAACATTTGCTGTCTGCAGTGACGCTAACATTCATAGCTGCTGCACTCTGGGCCTGAGTCTCAGGTGTCACATCAGGTTATATGCAAGAGCTTAGCACCTCAGAGTTTAAAATAGCACTTACAACTCAGGAATCAATGTAACTACTGTAAGAGTTTCCAATCTATGAACCTTTACCATAAGCCTTCCCGTGATAACCTATGCTCTCAGATTCAATTCTCAGAGTTTGCATGTTACAGTTAGTCCATATTATTGAGGTAGTATAAAGTTTGTCTTTTAATTTCTGTTTTTTTTTTTTTCACTCAACATACTGTCATCCAGGTCCATTCACCTCGTTCCTTACCTCACAACTTCATTCCTTCTCATAGTTGCTCAATGTTCCATTGTATTTATATATCACAGTTCACCATACTGTTCATTAGTGAATACTGCCATATAAACCCAATGTGAAAATGACTATTTATGTCCCTGTTTTAAGTAGTTCGAAGTATGTACCCAATAACAGGATTGTAGGACAATATGGGAACCCCATTGTTAGCTTCCTTTGGAACCACCACACTGCCCTACAGTTGGGCTGCACCATTCTACTTCCCCACCAACAGTGATTAGGCACATCTTTCTCTCCACATTTTCTCCAACACTTGTATCCCTCTGTTTATTTTTTGAACAGTTTTATTCACACACCATACATTCCCTTCTAAGTAAACAATCAGTGGTTACTGGTATAATCACATAATTATGCATTCACCACAAATAATGAGGAAGAGGAGAAAAAAAAGAAAAAAAGATGACAAAAGTACAAGAAAAAGTATAATAAAAGTAAAATAAAATACAATAAAAAGGTCAGACAACACCAATGCCAGGAATCCCATACTCCTACCTTATATCCTCCTCTTACAGAAATTTAGCTTTGGTATATTGCTTTTGTTTCAATTAAAGGAAGCATCTTACAATTTTACTGTTAACTATAGACCCTAGTTTGCATTGATTTTATTTTTTCCTCAGTGCCATCAATTTTCAACACCTTGCAAGGTTGACATTTAATCTCCCTCATATAAAAACATTCTTACATTTGTACATTTAGTCACAATCATTGACCGTTCTAGTTTTCAGTAAGTTATACAGCCCAAGCCTTTATCTTCTATCTTTCCTTCTGGTGTCCTACATGCCCCTAACCTTCCTCTTTCAACTGTACTCACAGTCGTCTTTGTTCAGTGTACTTACAATATTGTGCTACCATCACACAGTATTGTGCTATCCATTGCTGGATCTATACAATCAATCCTGTTGAACATTCTATACTCCTTCACCATCAAATGCCCAATCTCTACTCTCTTGCTATCTCCTGATATTTTCATTTCTACTCTCTTCTCCAATCCTGTCTCTCCTGTATTTTTCTTCTCTGTCTTTTGCAGTCCCTTTATTATTTCTTATAGAGGAGGTCACCTGTTCATGAACACTCTCAGTGTTTGTTTATCTGTAAATATTTTAAACTCTCCCTCATTTTCGAGGGACAGTTTTGCTGCATATAGGATTCTTGGTTGGCAGTTTTTCTCTTTCAGTATCTTGAATATATCATACCACTGCCCTCTTGCCTTCATGGTTTCTGTTGAGCGATCCACACTTAGTCTTATTGAGCTTCTCTTGTGTGTGATGGATTGCTTTCTTTTGCTGCTTTCAGAATTCTCTCTTTGTCTTTGATATTTGAAGATCTGATTAGTAAGTGTCTTCAAGTAGGTCTATTTGGTTGAATTCTATTTGGGGTATGCTGTGCTTTTTGGACCTCTAATTTTATGTCTTTTATTAGAGTTGGGAAATTTTCAGTGATTATTTCCTGTATTACTCTTTCTGCTCCTTTTCCCCTCTCTTTCTGGGACAGCTATAACATGTATATTCATGTGCTTCTTGTTGTCATTCAGTTTCATGAGACCCTGCTCATATTTTTCCATTCTTTTCCCTATGTGTTCTTTCGTGTGTAAGATTTCAGATGTCCTCTCCTCTAGTTTTGTAATCCTTTCTTCTGCCTCTCCAAGTCTTCTGTTGCATGTTTCCATTGTGGTTTTCATCTTTTCTATTGTGCCTTTCATTCCCATATGTTCTGCCATTTATTTTTTCAAGATTATGAATTTTCCTTATGGTCACTTATTGTCTTCTTTATATCTTTCATCTCTTTTGTCATATTTTCTTTCAACTCAGTGATTTGATTTAGAAGATTTGTTTGAACATCTTTACTTAGTTGTTTCAACTCCTGAATCTCAGTTGAGGTGTTAATTTTTTCCTTTGACTGGGCCATATCGTTGTGTTTCCTGGTGTGGCTCATGACTTTTTGCTGTCTAGGCACCTGATACTCTTGATTTGTTTATTCTGGAGGTTATTTTCTCTTTTACCTAGGGTTTTCTTGTTGGTTGTCTTTGATGTCTATCTGTTGGTTCTCTTGCTGACCAGTTGTCAGATTATATCTGCCCCTCAGTATTCCCCCCAAATCAGGCCCCCACTCTGGCCTGCCACTGGAATGGGAGGTAGGCACTGGGTGCCTGAAGAAGTTCACTGTGCATCACAGTAATACAAATCTGCTGGCTTTCAGTGGTCCTCTGTTTTCCACTGGCCAGAAAGACCTGGGTTTGTTTTAGAGACCTGTTTTAACAGTTTGGTCTTCCATATTTCTCAGCCAAACCAGGGGCAGGTTTCCATACAAGGTGTGTAGACCAGTTCCTAAGAAAGGGCCTGGAGCATCTTTTTAAAAGTGTTTCAATTGCTTTGCACCTTCTGGACTGTCCAGCAGATGGTGCTGTTCCTTAACTTAATCATCTTCAGAGGCTGCTTTGCCTCTAAGCATCTACTTTGGTAAGGTGAAACTGTGGAATTCCTATGCCCTCACTTTGCCAGCCTAAATCTGGCCAATGTGGGGCTACACCTGTGGCAGAGTACTCCCTCAGCTGACCCAGTATTCCAGCTGTCTCCCAGGCAAGAAAATGGCTGCCAGCTGCTGCTTCCCTGAAGGGTGGGGGAAGGGCTTTCAAGCCCAGGGATGGAAATACAGTCTCTGTCCACATTTTCTCAGTTTCTGTGTCCCTCACTGATGTAGGCCTTGAAATGTCCTCCCCTTCTCCATGTCTTCAAATGGTGGGGGTATGTCTCACTGCTGTGAGAGATTTCATACTCTGTGTCCCTGGTGGGAGTGTTCCTCTTTGATGATTCTGTGCCTTTCCCACACTTAGACCATTTCAAGGGGAGGGGAGTGAACTGGATGGTCTGGGACAGAAGACCTGATATTTCTTCTCTGTCTTCAATTCAGCATTTGCAGGATCCTTTTCCAGTCTATATCGTCCTCTAGAGTTTCAAACAATTTAGAATTGTCCTTTTTTTTTTTGATGAATCTCTGGAGAGAAGTTTTCAGTCACTGTTTACATTGCCATGTTGATGATATCACTCCCCATAAGTTTTGATATGTTGTATTTTTGTTTTCATTTATCTCAAGAAATTTACTGATTTCTCTTGCAATTTTTTCTTTGACCCATTGATTTTTTTTATAAGTATATCATGGTAACAGTTATTTAGGTTTGTTGTGCTATTATGTGTATCACATGCCTTTAAACAACCACTTAAGAACATGTTCACCTTCAATGCATCACTGATACTTAAAATCCCATTAACAAACCATAGTCACATCTGACCATTCCCATACCATTAAGATCACCTTCATTATCTTATCTGAAGATAATAGATTATAGTTTCCCCTCACTAGCTTCTGACTATCTCTAGGTCCCCTAGATTCTACATTATAAGACACTTATTTCACATTTTTCATAGAGTTCACACTAGTGATAACATAAAACATCTCTCCTTTTTTATCTGGCTTATTTCACTCAACATTATGTCTTCAAGGTTCAACCATGTTGTAATATGTTTCATGACTTTGTCCCTTCTTACTGTTGCATAGTATTCCATAATGTGTATATTAGGTACAAAAATGAGACTTTTCTCTATCCTTTGTAAGTAAACATTTATTGCTTTTTTCTTATGATGAAAATTATAAATAAAAACATAAACATGTAAAAATTAAATATATGTAAACCTTAATTTGAATGCTTTATTTTTATTAATAATATTACAATTAATTTATTTATTCCTCCATGCATTTGGAATATTTCTTTTGGATATTTTCTAAAAGTATAATAACTTGGTAAAAGAATTTGGACATTGATAAACAATGATACATTAGCTAATTTGACTTTTTGCATGTTTGGGCCAATTTTATATCTTACCATGTCTATATAAGAATTCTAATCTTGGGGTGACATGAAAATTCAGGATGATTTCATTTTTTGAATCACTTAGTATCTAAATAATAAGAAATTTATGTGTAATTTTAATGTTCATATTTTGATAAATAATGGTGACATTTTTCATGATCTAACTGGCCATTTTCATCTCTCGTGAGAGGTAAAGACAGAATCACGGCCCAGGTCCTTTGAGAACTAAAAAACCTCGGTCCCTCCCAACACTTAATGGTTTCTAAAGCTGGAGTTACTTGTTGGCCATTTCTCCACCCAGCCCAAGCAATCTCTGGAAGCCCAGTCTGAGCTCCTGCATCCTGAGTGCGTAGACCGTGGGCTTGAGTGCAGGGCGGATGACATTGTTCAGTATGTTAATGAGTACGGGAATGAGGGGAATCTTTTTCTCTGCCAGGTGTGTGACAGGCACCACGATGATACCTGAGTAGAAAAAGAGAATGAGGATGAGGTGGGAGCTAGAGGTGCTCAGAGCCTTGGACATTGCTTCCCCTGAGTTCAGCCTCATCACGGAGTGTAGGATTAGAGCATAGGAAGAAAACACCAGGGTCATGTCACTCCCAACCAGGACCCATGCTAAGATAAGTTGGTAAAATTTGTTCACAGTGATGTCATCACAAGCCAGGCTGACAACCCCCAAGTTAGAGCAGAGGCAATGCTGAATCTCATTCCTGGAGAAGTAGTGTCTCTGGGCAGCCAGTATGGGCACTGGGATGGTCAACAGGCCATTCCTGAGCACCATAAATCCTGTGGCTTTGATCACAGAATCTTCAGTGACTATGGAGGGGTATTGAAGGGGGTGACAGATGGCTATGTATCTGTCCACTGCCATGCAGAGGAAGATACCGGACTCCATGAAAAAAAAGCAGTGGATGGCATAGATCTGAGCAAAACGCTGAGGACGACTGATGGCCTTGGCATCAAACCAGAAGATGGCCAGGATCTTGGGCATGATGGTGGTGGCCAGGCCGATGTCCACCACTGATAATATGCCTAGAAAATGGTACATGGGCTCATGGAGTGTGGGCTCATGTTGGATGGTGATCACAATGAGGAGATTTGCACCAAGAGCTAAGAGATAGAGCAGAGCCAGGGGCGGGGAGAGCCAGTGCTGCCACTCATGAATTCCTGGTAGACCCATCAGGATGAAGTGGGAATTCTGGAGGCTGGAACTGTTTGTTAAACTGGAGGAGGTATCCATTGTACAGTTGCTGCCTTCTCAGTGTCTGTCCATAAAACTGAAATAGGGAGGACATTGTGTTTGAAAGTTTGTATGACAGTTATGATTAGTCCCCTTTCCTGTGTCCCAGTTCCTTTTGTCATGAGTAACCCTCAGCTTTCCTTTGGCTCCTGGAAATATTCCACAGAGGGCAACAAAGAAAGCCTATGTAAGATCTGTGTAGAACGGTTGGAATACCTATTTGTCATTGTCACTTTTATGTCTTATAGGGAAGTCTAAATGTGTTAACCATAATTTTACAAGTAGCAGATAACAAATATTACTACTTGGTTTCTTTTTATTCCTTTTCTCTGTTTTTATTTTTAATCAGATTATATCATCATATGGTGAAAATTTTTAACAGTCTTTTTGAGGTTGTAACATAGGCTCTCAGAAAAGAGGGAGAAATGAACTGAAGACTTTCCAATATCATTATAATCAGTTTGTAATTTTTAGTGTTTTGCATTTCTAAATTTGTTTATTCCATAATTTATTGACCAATATTTTTGAAATTAATCTTTGCTAGGTTTTCAGATTATTTCCTTGCAATAGAATTTGATAGTGATATGTAATCAGTGATATATGTACAGGTGTACCCATTTTAAAATTTTACTTTAACAGTATTTTGATTTTAAGATGTTACATGTGTATATATTAAAAAATTCATATAAAATGAAGCCATAAGCAACAGAAAGTAATGTTCCTGGGCTTGAACCTCCCAAATCTGTCTTTTTAACCAGAGTTAGCCAGTAATACCAATTTCTTAGAATCCATCCATAAATAGTTTTGTAGGGGCAAAAAAATATGTATTTATTTTCTCATGAATACAAAGCCATTTGTTTTCATACTATTCATACCTATCTTCTCATTTTCTTCCACTCCTTTTCTTTAAAAATTAGTTATCTTGGAGATTGTTTTAGATCAGAATGTCTAAGACACCTCACTGTTATAAGTAGTGTGAATTTCTGCCACATGGATGTCCCATGATTTAATGAGAACTTTGGATGGGCATTTTATTTGTCTATATATTGCTAATACAAACAATGATGCATTAAATTACTTCTTCATACATCTTTATGCATATGGCTAAGTTCATCCATAGGATAATTTCCCAGAAGTAAATTTCTGGGTCAAATAATTTTGACATACATTTCTAAATTGCCTTTCAAATGGGTTATCCGTACCCTTTATAAGAGTTTGGATATTTTAAATGCTCTTGATATAAACTGATATGCTGGTTCAAAGAAACAATATATTAGTTTACACACCTAGAGTTTCTTCCTGTGTCCATTTCATCACATCCATGCCAAAATTGGTTATTCAAATTTAAATTCCTCATTAATAAAATAAGCAAATATTGAAATTTCAATTTTAGTTCAGTTTTCACTTCATTGTTTAATGAATTTAAACTTTGAAAAATTTAGTTTCCATTTATATCCTTACTTATTAATTTTCTATTTTTTTGTGCATTAATTATATAGTTATTAATAGCCCCAGGCTTAGCAGTCTAATGGGTTTCAGTCTGAAGCCCATATCCACCAATCCAATCTTATCCCTCACCCTAATATTATCTTAGCTATAGTTACATAATTCCCTGAGAGTTGACTTTTTTTGAGAGAATATGGGCATAAGTGCTGAGTTCTATTAATATGTTATCATTGAATAGGTAGCATGCTAAATTATTGCAGAGGTAAAACATCTGGATAATTTCTCATTTTTGATGTGTTCCACAGGTAACTGATCTCACAATGGACCATTAACCAAAGTTTTCACTCTTCCTTGGAATGTAAAACATGAGACATGGATCTTACATCCAGCAGATATTAAGCCTCTGTGTTTATCCCTTTGGGTCTTGTGGGTTGTCTAGTTGATGGGCAGATTGAAGAATATATTGTAATTTGGAGTTTATAGAGTCTTTGTGAGATTGGGGCACTGCTTGATTATGTTGTCAGAAAGAACTGTCTTGTCAATTAAAATCTTTCAAGTTTCTGGAGGCCAAATTAGCTTCTACATGGCTAGGTTGCTGCTTGCCCCACAAGAGCCATGATTACTTGAAGGGAGATTTTTGGTAATCACTCAACTTGTCTGGTGGTATTAAATGAAATAATATTTTAAAGTGCTTCATCATGTATTCTGGCAGCACAAGCTTATTAATATGTATTAAGGATATCACCTCTATTTGTTGAATTTTCTGGAAATATATTCAGTTCATTTTCCCTTAAATTTTATTTATCCTTTTTTTAAAAGGCTACCTGTTTACATATAAACTGGTTAACAATTTGACTTCTTAAAATTATTTCATGAATTTTAAGCTTTTTTTAATCATGTGTAATCCAATGTTTTAATAAACTTATTTGCATTTTTTTCTTTACAAACATTTATTTTAAGAGAAATTTTCTAAACCATTTGAAATTTAATATGGAGTGGTAAGGTAGGTAAATATAATTTTCCGTCAAAATCCTGAAGCAGTTGTTCTAACATCATTCAATAAATAAGCGCTCCTTGCCCATACATTTGCAATGCCCTTTTATGTCCTGTATTAAATTCAAACATATAGTAAAAGATCATTACTGGGACAGTCTTCTCTGGTTCTCATACCAGTACCAACTGAACTTGTGTATATACCACATAATAGGGGAGATTGTTACTAATAACTTCAAACATTTGTTTAAAAAAAGGTGGGTTGCAATTTTTTGAGTTATTATATTAAACACACAAATTAATTATGGAAAAATTGATATCTTTACACCATTGACTCAGAAATATCTTACATTTTTTCATTGCTATCATACAACTCACAATTAAAAAACATTTCTAGGTATCCTTGACTCTTTCCATTCTTTTTTTATCATTGTTAATTTATTGCTTTATTCAATCTTTATGTTTTCTAATTGACTATTGTTACCTAAGAAACTTTCTTATTAAAGAAATTAAAAAATTTTCCAAAATAAAGCTGTATTTATTTGTACCTTTGCCAAAGTTGATAATTTTATCATAGATTCTCTCTTAAAGAGGTCGAATATTGTACTGTTATAACTTTGAAGAGTGTAAGTTCTTATTTTTATTTTGCATCCTATTAAAATTGTTAGAAGTTTCAGAACAATGTAACAAACGAATGGTTGTCATCATCCTTGTTTAGCTCTGTGTTTTTAGAGAATTTTCCTAGATTTCTCTCCTAAGTATGGTGCTGGCCACTGCGTTTCTGATACATTTTTCAGAACGGGTCTGTATCATTTAGATGATTCAATGTCTATTTCTAGTTCTGGATTTTCTTTCTCTTATCAGCGAGGGGCATGCTCAAGGACCTCCTGTTTCAGGACTCCTGGATATACATTCAGGTGGAAGGTCCTCCTGCTCTCACCACCCCCAGCATGTTCAGAGCACCCCTCTGTGTCAGCCTCTTGGAGGAAGGGGTTTGCCTGCACTTTCCCCTGCGAGGGATCTCCACTCTCTCTCACGTGTGCAGAGGAGAGCTCAGTCTCATTTTCCTCACCTGTTCTCCAGTCCTCAGGCCTTAGTCTCTGTCGAGGTGAAGATCCTGAGGGAAAAGAGGGCTGGAGTTAGAAGGATCCAACTTAGGAAGGAAAGCCAAGGAGGGAATGAGAGGCAGAGGTAACAGGAGAGAGACCAAGGAGCACAGGACCAGACAGCCGCCTCCTCCCCTCCCCTGGCCCCTTGGTTACTCCCTGCAGGAAGGTCCAGCAGACACCCTTTTGGGATGGAACTGCTTTCTGTAGCTGCTTCTATTTTCTTGGCTATGCCTCTCTTTTATGCCTTTGTTGTTGAGCTTACATGTCTCTGTCTCCCCTGGGGACTGGGCTGTTGTACAGATTTAGTCCAGTGATGCCCTTGACCTTCTCTGCTATGCCCTAGGTCCTCCGTGAGGCTCTCTCTGATGTTTTCCTGTGTGCGCAAGGCTTGCAGTGTTTTTCTTGCATCCCTAAATGGCTCCCACTTAAACGCTCAGCTCAGGGAACTGAACTTCTGGAGCTCCAGTCCCACAGGAAATGCGATTAGATGGACAGCTCTGCTTTGATGGAAGTTTAGGAAGAGGAGTTCCTCCTTGTGTTTACATCCCAGGATGCCTACCCTTCTCAGCACACACACACACCTTCCTTTAGTCTCTTCAGTGTCCATTGCAGCAGTTTTATTTTCTCTACTTTATCTGTTACCACTTCCTTTCTCATGTGTTATCTCTCTCTATATAAAATTGCAGAGGCCTCCTCTCTTGGAAATCACTTGTTTGCTTTCTGCCCCCAGATACATTTTCCACCCTTCTCTACCTATGGAGAATTATTTCATCACTGTATGGGCTGCTTCAACATGGTTCCTGTGCCCTCTGCCTGATGATTGGATTTGGCCAATGAGAGGCACTGGTGGGATATCAGAGGGAAATAGGAAAGACAAGTTTAGGTATATATTTCTCTGATTCCCTCCCTTTTTGTCAGTTTTTTGGCTGTTGTATTCTCTACTGAATGTCATTGTCCCTATCAGGCAAACCTGCTTAGGACTTTTGCCAATTCTGGAGGCTGTTGCCATTCATTGCTTCTCAAGCCTAGATAGGTAATTTCTTTGATATTGTCATCCCAAGGTATTTCAGCATCCCTTTTTATTTTTCTTGACTCTGCTCACCTCTTTGAAATATTGTCTTCACTGTACTCTCATCAGTCATCTCTTTTGCATGTACCATTTATTTACTCCTAGGGCTTTAACCAACATACTGACTGATCTGAAATATCACCCTCCATGTATCCTGTTCCTGATTCTGCTTTAGCTCTCTTTTCTTTTACAATGTTCTTGAAACTGTTTTTTCAATATGTTGCTTCCAAACTACCAATCTGTTCTCACTTGACTCGAGACTGGTAGTTTTCCTATTAATTGAAAACATTAATTTAATGCTACTGTCAGGGACATTGGAAGCAGATGGTGAGAAAGAGTTAGGGTGTAAGAAGTTTGTAAGTATTCAAAGTAGACAGAAGGTGGAGGAAGAAGGTTTTGGCAGAAGAAGTAAAAATCTCATGGAGTCCTGATAAAAGCCAACCCGACATGGAGCTCAGGAGTGTATAGTGCCCATTAGTTTTCCACTATAAGATGAAAATGGCCCAGCCATTATGCCCCCATCTCACCCTAAGAGTGGATGGAGATTTCCAGAGGAAGGGTGCAAACTGGGCACAGGGTCTTTCTGCAGCTGAGGCAGTCCCTGAAGAACTGAGAGTTTAAGCCATCTGCACTCCCCACAGTTGACAGATAATACTTCCTTGAAGGAGGATGTGGGGAGCTCATCTCTATTTCTGCCACACTGTATGTTATAAAATCACATGGGGAGTTTTTAGTACTTCTCTTTCTGGATTCAGTTCCTCTAATACTTTTAAAAATTCAGTTTTATTGAGATATAGTCACCTACCATATAATCATCCTCAGAGTACAATCACAGTACCATCATGTAGTTGTACATTCATCACCATAATCCATTTTTGAACATTTTCATTATGCTGAAAAATAAAAATAAGAATAAAAATAAAAATAAAAGTAAAAAAGAACACTCCAAACATTCCATTCCTGCATCCCACCCTATTTTTCATTTAGTTTTTGTCCCCCATTTTCTTCTCATCTCTCCATACATTGGACAAAGGGAGTGTGAGCCTCAAGATTTTCACAGTCACACAGTCACACCATGTAAGCTACATAGTTATACAATCATCTTCAAGAATCAAGGCTAATGGGTTGCAGTTCTACAGTTTCAGGTATTTCCTTCTAGCTATTCCAATACACCAATATTACAAAGGGATATCTATATAGAGCATAAGAATGCCCTCCAGAGTAACCTCTAGACTGTACTGGAAATCTCTCAGCCTCTGAAACTATTTTGTTTCATTTTGCTTCTCCCTTTTGATCAAGAAGATTTTCTCAATCCCATGATGCCAGGTCCAGGCTCATTCCCAGTAGTCATGTCCCACATTGCTAGGGGGATTTATACCCTGGGAGTCATGTCTCACATAGAGGGGAGGGCAGTGAATTTACCTGAGAGGGGGCTTAGAGAGAGAGAGGCCACATCTGAGCAGCAGAAGAGATTCTCTGGGGGAGAAGCGTAGGCACAATTGTAATAGGCTTAGCCTCCCCTTTGTGGTAAAAAGCTTCATAAGGCAAGTACTAAGATTGAGGGCTCAGCCTATTAAATTAGTCCTCAGTGATTGTGAGGATATCAATAATTCCCCAGGTGGGGAAGGTTAATATTTCCACATTTACCCCATTTTCACAGGGGGGACCTACAAATACATTTTTATTCTCTGCCCAAATTACTTTGGGATGTATCAATGTTTCATACTAACCTGTACTAACGTACCAGGTCTCACTTCGTATTCCAAGTTCCATATAATTATGGTTTTTGAATAAACTGACCATAGAAGTTAAATTATTTCATGTGCTACAGAAAATATAGATCCTGCACCAAATAAACGTCTCTTCCCTTGGTCTCACACAGAAGTTGAAATTTTAAAACACAGTCAATTTCATCTTTTCCCCTTTGGCCTGATTTGCCTTAGTCCTAACCAGATCTGCTTCATTCATATCTCTAAGTGAAGTCTGAACTCTTTTTCAGCATTTTTAACAGTTGCTGTATGAGGTAATACTGACATTCATAGCTGCTGAACTCAAGCTCTGAGTCCCACGTGTTGCAGATACCCAAAATTTCAGAGACTGCCCAGGTTATACACAAATATCTCTGCATCTCCAAATTTAGAGATAATCATTAAAGCTTAATAACAGAGGTGACTGCTGTAAGAGCTTACAGTCTAGCCATCTTTACAGTAAGCATTCCTTTGGTAACCTGTGCTTGAAGATACAATTCTCAGAGTCTACTCATTATAGTTAGTACATGTTAGTGAGGTGTTATAAGATTTGTCTTTTCATTTCTGGCGTATTTCACTCAAAATGCTGTCCTCAAGATCCATTCACCTAGTTGCATGTCTCACAACTTCATTCCTTCTTGCAGCTGCTCAATATTCTGTTGTATGCATACACCACAGTTCACCATTCCATTCATCAGTCAATGTACCCTTGGTCACTTCCATCCATTGGAAATCATTAATACTGCCACTATAACCACCAGTATGCAAATGTCCATTTGTGTCCCTGCTCTCAGTTCTTCGAAGTATATACCCAATAATTAGGTTTCAGGACTTTATGGCACCAACATACTTAAGTTCTTGTGGAACCACCACACTGTCCTCCAGATAGGCTTCACCATGTTACTTCCCCACCAACAGTGAATAAGTTCATACCTCTCTCCACATTTTTTCCAGCTCTCGTATCCCTCTGTTTGTTAGGTTGGAGTCATTCAGGAATCTACACAACACAGCGAGTCAAAGTTTAAGTATAAAGTTTAAGATTTATTAGAGGAAGAAAGCAGGTGGGAGCCAGTGAAAAGAAAGAAAGAAAGATAATGGCTCCAGCTCTCTATATGAGAGCAGCATTTTTTTCTTTTTTTTAATATTCATTTAATGACATATATTCACATACCATGCAGCCATACAAAAAAATCGTACATTTGATTGTTCACAGTATCATTACATAGTTGTACATTCATCACCAAAATCAATCCCCGACACCCTCATTACCACACACACAAAAATAACCAGAATAATAATTAAAGTGAAAAAGAGCAACTAAAGTAAAAAAGAACACTGGGCACCCTTGTCTGTTTGTTTATTTGTTTGTTTCCTTCCTCCACCTTTCCACTCATCCATCCACAAACTAGACAAAGGGGAGTGTGATTCCCATGGCCCGCACAATCCCACTGTCCCCCCTCATAAGCCACATTTTTATACAAGATTCTTTTATACAAGATGTCTTCAAGATTCATGGGTTCTGGGTTGTAGTCTCATAGTTTCAGGTATCCACCACCAGCTACCCCAATTCATTAGAACCTAAAAAGGGTTGTCTGTATTGTTCATAAGAGTGCCCACCAGAGTGACCTCTTGGCTCCTTTTGGAATCTCTCTGCCACTGAAGCTTATTTCATTTCCTTTCACATCCCCCTTTTGGTCAATAAGATATTCTCCATCCCATGATGCCGGGTCTGCATTCCTCCCCGGGAGTCATATTCCACGTTGCCAGGGAGATTCACTCCCCTGGGTGTCTGATCCCACGTAGAGGGGAGGGCAGTGATTTCACCTTTCAAGTCGGCTTAGCTAGAGAGAGAGGGCCACATCTGAGCAACAAACAGGCATCCAGGAGGGGGCTCTTAGGCACTATTATAGGGAGGCCTAGCCTCTCCTTTGCAGCAACCGTCTTCCCTAGGGCAAATCCCTTGGTAGAGGGCTCAATCCATCAAACCACTAGTCCCCTATGTCTGTGGGCATGTTAGCAACCATCAAGGTAGGGCAGGCCAATACCCCTGCATTCTCCACAGGCTCCTCAAGGGGGCTCTGCATATTTTTTACCTTTTTTTTTTTTTTTTTTTTTTTAACTTTTTTCTTTTTCTACATCAACTGTATGAAAAATGAAAAAAAATGAAAAAAAATTAAAAAAAAACATACAATAAAAGAACATTTCAAAGGGACCATAACAAAGGAGTAAGAAAGAGACAACTAACCTAAGATAACTACTTTACTTCCAACATGTTCCTACTCTACACCAAGAAAGTAACCTAATATAGCAACACTTCTGTGAACTTGTTCCTACTATACCCATCAGAAATTAACAGACCATAGTCATTCCTGGGCATTCCCAAAATGTTAAATTTACCCACGATAGCTTCTCTGTTCTTCTTGGATTATTGTTCCCCCTTCCTTAATTGAGAGCAGCATTTTTTTAATGAGAAAAGGAACCCACGTTGAGAAGGGTGCCTGCTGTGGTGTTCTATCCCTTGATTGGGTAAGTGCCTATCAAGTTTTGGGCTGATTGGTTTCTAGGGTTCTGAGACAGTGTTCTTTTTAGGAAGCAGCTGCGTTATCTATCTAGGGAGAGCAGGCCTTTTTGGTTGTTCATCTTATGGACATATCTGACTTTGCCTTACCCGCCTTTGAGGCATCACTGTGGCTGGAACAGCCTTGAACAGCCTTGAACAGCCTTCATTCTTTAGTTTATGAGGCACCTGTTTTCTGTGAGATAAGCTGTGGGGCCTCTGGGTCAGAAACTCCTTCTACATGTTAGTATTGTCTTCTGGGATCTAACACTGTTTACTTTTTTCCCCTACAATCTTATAGAGATATATTCACATACCATACAATCATCCATGGTGTACAATCAGTTTTCACAATATTGTCTTGTAGTTTTGCATTCATCACCACAATGAGCACTTGAACATATACATTACTCCAAAAAAAAACTTAAAAAAAAAGAATAATAAAAAAGATAAAATAAAATAGTAAGATCATACAACATCATCACCAAGAATTCCATACCCCTCCCTTATATCCCCCTCTGATAGACTTTTAGCATTGGTATATTGCCTTTGTTACATTTAATGGAATCATATTACAGTGCTACTGTGTACTATAGGTTCTAGTTTGCATTGATATATTCTTCCCCCCATGCCATCCCTTTCTCAACACCTTGCAAAGTTGACATTAATTTGTTCTCCCACATGTAAAAATATTTTTATACTTGTACATTTAGTCACCTGTGTTGGCTTGATTATATTTGTGCCCCCAAAAGCCATGTTCTTTAATGCAGTCTTGTGGGGGCAGATTGAGTAGTCTGTTGATTAGGGTAGAACCTTTGATTGAATTACTTCCGTCGAGGTGTGAGCCCCACCTATTCAGGGTGGGTATAATTAAATCACTGGAGTCCTAAAAGAGAGCTCACAGAGAGAAGGAACTCAGAGCAGCTGAGAGAGACTTTTGGAGAGACCCAGATGCTTGCTGATGCTTGGATAGCCAGACAGAAGAATATATGGAGATGTTAAGCTAATAGATGAAGCCCAGAGTTTGCCCCAGAGAAGCGAAGAGAAAGCCAGAAACATTTTGGAGAACACTATTTTGAAACACAACCTGGGAGCAAAAGACTAGCAGACACCAGCCACGTGCCTTCCCAGCTGACTGAGGTGCTCTGGACACTATCGACTGTTCTTCAGTAAATGTATCCCCTGCTTGATGCCTTAGTTTGGACACACTTTTATGGCCTTAGAACTTTAAATTTATAACTGAATAAATCCCCTTTATAAAGCCAATCCATTTCTGGTATTTTGCATAATGGAAGCATTAGCAAACTTGAATAGTCACCATCATTGACCATGCTGGGTTTCACTAAGTTATACAGCCCCAGTCTTTATCATCTGTCTTTCCTTCTGGTGTCATTCCTTCTTTCAGCTTTACTCACAGACATGTTTGTTCAGTATAGTTACAATATTGTGTTACCAGCCCACAGTATTGTGCTATCCATTTCTGGATCTATACAGTGAATCTTGTTGAACATTCTGTACTCCTTCAGTATCAAATGCCTGATCTCTACCCTCTTTCAGTCTCCTGATAGCCTGTGTTCTCAGCTTTAACTCTCAAAGTTTCTCATTCATGTTAGTTCATATTAGTGAGACCATACAGTATTTGTCCTTTTGTTTCTATATAACTTCACTCAACATAACATCCTCAAGGTTCATCCACATTGTTGTATGTTCCATGACTTTGTTTCATCTTATAACTCTGTAATATTCCATTGTATGTATATACCACAGTTTGTTTATACATTCGTCCACTGATGGATATTTGGGCTGTTTACATCTCTTGGCAATCATAAATGATGCTGCTATAAGCATTGGTTTACAAATGTCCATTTGTGTCTTAACTTTCAGTTCCTCTGAGTGTATACCTAATAATGGAATTGCTGGATCATATGGCAAATCTATACTTAGCTTCCTGAGGAACTGCCACACTGCTTTCAAGAGTGGCTGTACCATTCTACATTCCCACAGAGAATAGGTGTTCCTCTTTCTCCACATCCCCTCCTGCACTTGTAGTTTTCTGGTTTTTTGATAATGGCCATTCTAGTAGGTGTGAGATATCTCATTGTGGTTTTGATTTGCATTTCCCTAACAGCCAGTGAAGTTGAACATCTTTTCCTATGTTTTTGAGCCATTTGTATTTCCTCTTCAGAAAAGTATCTGTCCATGGCTGTTGCTGATTTTTAAATTGGGTTGTTTGACTTTCTATTATGGAATTGCAGGATCTCTTTATATATTTGGGATATTATACCCTTATCTGATATGTGGTTTCCAAATATTGTCTCCCATTGCGTAGGCTGCCTTTTTACTTTCTTGGTAAAGTCTTTTGACACTCAAAAATATTGAGTTTTGAGGAGATCCCATTTATCTATTTCATCTTTGATTGCTCATGCTTTGAGTGTAAGGTCCAGGAAACCACCTCCTATCACAAGATCTTTAGGTTATTTCTGTATGTTTTCTTCTCAAATCTTATGGTCTTAGCACTAATGTTTAGGTCTTTGATCCATTTCAAGTTAGTTTTGTTTAAGGTGTGAGAAAGGAGTCCTCTTTCTTTCGTTTGGATATGGATATCCAATTCTCCAAACACCATTTGTTGAAGAGGCTGCTGTGTCCCACTTGCATTGGTTTGACTGTCTGATCAAAGATCAATTGTCTGTAGATGAGAGGGTCTGTTTCTGAATACTCAATACAATTCCATTGATCAGTGTGTCTGTCTTTACGGCAATACCATGCTGTTTTGACCACTGTAGCTTTGTAGTTTGCTTTATAGTCAGGTAGTGTGAGATCTTCCACTGCATTCCTCTTTCTAAAGATATTTTTGGCTATTCAGGGCACTCTCCCCTTCCAAATAAATTTGGTTGTTGGTTTTTCTGTTGCTGCAAAATAAGTCATTGGGATTTTATTTGGTATTGCATTGAATCTATAAATCAGTTTAGGTCATGTTCCAGTTTGATAATGCTGACATTTAAGCAAAATACTACAAATGTATCAGCTTTTATAAAGGGGGTTTGCTTGGTTACAAATTTAGTGTTCTAAAGCCATAAAGATGTCCAAACTAAGGCATCAACAAGAGGACACCTGTTTTGAGGAATGACTGACGATGTAAAGAACACCTCTGTAAGCTGGGAAGGCATGTGGCTGGTGCCTGCAGTTCCTTTGCTCCTAGATTGTGTTTCAAAATGATGTTCTCCATAATGTCTCTGGGTCTCTCTTAGCTCTCTGGGCTTCATCTCTTAGCTTAGCATCTCCAGCTGTCCTTATGTCTGCATCTCCAAATATCTCTGAGTGTCAGCATGCATTTGGGTCTTTGTCGGCTGTTAGCATCTCTTAAAAACTCCAGTGAACTAATCAAGATTCCCCCGAATAGTCAGGGCCACACCTCCATGGAAATAGTCTAATCGAAAGTATCAGCCACAGTTGGGTGAGTCACATCTCCATGGAAACAATCAAAAGTTTCCACCCTAATCAAAAGTCTAATAAACCTGTCTGTAGATTGCATTAAAGAACATGGATTTTTGGGGACATAATATATCCAAACCAGCACAGGTAGAATTGACATCTTAACTATATTTAGTCTTCCAATCCATGAACATGGTATGTTCTTCCAGTTTTTAAGGTTCTGCTTTTTTTTCTCTTAGCAGTTTCTTATAGTTTTTTGTGTATAGGTCTTTTGTGGCCTTGGTTAAGTTTTTTTCCTTAATACTTAATTCTTGTGGTTGCTATTGTAAATGGAATTTTCTTCTTGATTTACTCTTTCTGTTGCTCATTATTTGTGGGTAGGTGCACTACTGATACATACATGTTGGTCTTGTACCCTGCCACATTTCTGTATCCCATTTATTAGCTCTAGGAGCTTTCCTATAGATTTTTCTGGATTTTCTACATAGAGGATCATGTCATCTGCAAACAGTGAAAGTTTTACTTCTTCCTCTCCAATTTGGATGCCTTTTATTTCTTTCTCTTGCCTAATTGCTCCAGCTAGAACTCCCAGAACAATGTTGAATGACAATGGTGACAGTGGACATCCCTGTCTTGTTTTTGATCTTAGAGGGAAAGCCTTCAATCTTTCCCCATTGAGTATGATGTTAGCTGTGTGTTTTTCATGTATTGCCTTTATCATATTAAGAAAGTGCCCTTCTTTTCCTAGCCTTTTGAGGGTTTTCATCAAGAAAGGATGTTGAATTTTATCAAGTGTCTTTTCTGCATCAATTGATAGGATCATGTGTTTCTTCCACTTTGATTTATTGATGTGGTGTATTACATTAATTGATTTTCTTGTGTTGAACCAGCCTTGCATATCTGGAATAAAGCCCACTTGGTCATGGTGTATATCTCTTTTAATGTGTTGCTGTATTCAAGTTGAAAGTATTTTGTTGAGGATTTTTGCGTCTGTATTCATTACAGAGATTGGTCTATAGTTTTCTTTTTTTGCAGTATGTTTGTCTGACTTTGGAATTAGGGTGATGTTGGCTTCAGTAGAATGATTTAGGTAGCTTTCCCTCCTCTTCAATTTTTTTTTTTTGAAGATTTTGAGCAGGTTTGGTACTAATTCTTTCTTGGATCCTTGGTAGAATTCACATGTGAAGCCATATGGTCCTGGGCTTTTCTTTTTTGAGAGCTTTTTATGACTGACTCAATCTCTTTACTCGTGATTGGTTTATTGCAGTCATGTATTTCTTCTCAAGTCAATATTGGTTGTTCATGCTTTTCTAGGAAGTTGTCCATTTCATCTAAGTTGTCTAGTTTATTTGCAAATAGTTGTTCATAGTATCCTCTCATTATCTCCTTTATTTCTGCAGGGTCAGTAGTTATGTTCCCTTTCCCATTTCTGGTTGTATTTATTTGCAGCTGCTCTTTTTTTTTTTTTGTTGTTAGCCTTTCTCATAGTCCATCGATTTTTTTGATTTTCTCAAAGAACCAGCTTCTGGTTTTTTTGATCCTCTTTATTGTTTTCCTGTTCTCAATTTCATTTATTTATGCTGTACTCTTTATTATTTCTTTCATACTGTTTGCTTTCGTGTTAGTTTGCTGTTCTTTCTCTAGTTCCTCCAGGTGAACAGGTAATTCCTCAATTTTGCTACTTCTCTTTTAATGTAGGCGTGTAGGGCATTAAATTTCCCTCCCAGACTGCCTTTGCTGCATCCCTTAAGTTTTGGTATGTTGTGTTTTCATTTTCATTTGCCTCAAGATATTTATCAATTTTGTGTTGTTTAGTCTCCATGCATTTGTGAATTTTCCAACCTTCTGCCTGTTATTGATTTCCAACTTCTTCTCATTATGATCTGAAAAGGTGTTTTGTGTAATATCAATATTTTTAAATTTGTTGAGTCTTGCTTTGTGACCCAACATGTGGTGATCTATCCTAGAGGATGATCCATGAGTGCTTGAGATAAAATGTGTATCCTGTTGTTCTGTGGTGTAATTTTCTATAAATGTCTGTCAAGTCTATTTCATTTATTTTACAATTCAACATTTCTGTTTCCTTTTTAATCCTCTACATGTTTCTATCCATTGATGAGAGTGGTGTATTGAAGTCTTCAACTATTATTGTAGAGTTATCAACTTCTCCCTTCAGTGTTGTCAGTGTTTGCCTTTGTATTTTGGGGCATTATGGCTTAGTCCATAAATATTTGTGATTGTTAGGTCTTCTTAATGAATTTTTCCTTTTATTACTATACAGTGTCCTTCTTTCTCTCTTTTAATTATTTTACATCTGAAGTCTAATTTGTATTGATATTGATATAGCCACCCCTGCTCTTTTCTTGTTGTTGTTTGTGTGTGAAATATCTTTTTCCATCATTTCACTTTCAACCTATTTTTTTCCTTGTGTCTAAAGTAAGTTTCTTGTAGACAGTGTATAGATGGATCGTGTTTTTTAATCCATTCTGACAGTCTATGTCTTTTTATTGTGGAGTTTAATTAATTAGTGTTTAGTGTTATTACTGTCAGTGCAATATTTTCTTCTACCTTTTTGTCTTTTGGATTTTATATGTTGCATCTTACTTTTTTCTCTCTCTCCTTTTACCCTTCCTGATAGTCTTCATTTCTACACTCTTCTCCAAGCCTCTCTCTCCAGTCTTTTCCTGTCATCCCATAGCGCTCCCTTTGGTATTTCTTGTAGCACAGGTCCTTTATTCACAAACTCTCTCAGTGTCTGTTTGCCTGAAAATATTTTAACCTCTCTCTCATTTTTGAAGGACAATTTTGCTGGATATAGAATTCTTGTTTGGCAGTTTGTCTCTTTCTGTCTCTTAAATATATCATTCCACTGCCTTCTTGCTTCCATGGTTCCTGAGGAGAAATCCATACATAGTCTTATTGAGCTTCTCTTGTATGTGATGGATTGATTTTCTCTTGTTGCTTTCAGAATTCTGCCTTAGTTTGTGACATTGGACAATCTGGTCAGTGTCTTGGAGTAGGTCTATTGGGATCTATTCCATTTGGGTTATGCTGCACTTGTTGAATCTGTAATTTTATGTCAATCATAAGAGCTGGGGAATTTTCAGTAATTATGTCTTCTTTTATTCTTTCTTCCCCCTTTCCCTTTTCTCCTTCTGGGACACCCATAACACATATATTTTTGCATTTCATGTTGTCATTCATTTCCCTAAGACTCTGCTATTTTTCCATTCTTTCCCTATCTGTTCTTTTGTGTGTAGGCTTGAGATGTCCTGTATTCTAGTTCACTTATTGTTTCTTCTGCCTCTTGAAATCTGTTGTTGGATGTCTCCATTGTGTTTTTCACCTCTTTCATTCCCCTAGGTTCTGTCATCTGTTTTTTTCAAGCTTATGAATTCTTCTTCATTGTCATCCAGTGTCTTCTTTATATCCTTCACCTCTTTTGCCACATTTTCCTTCAGCTTCTTTATTTGATTTAGATTTGTTTGAACATCTTTAATTAGTTGTTTCAATTCATTAGTATTAATATCTTAGTTGAAGTGTTAGTTTGTTCCTTTGGGTAGTCCATATTTCATGTTTCCTACTGTGGGTCATTATTTTTAGCTACCCAGGCATCTGATTTTCTTGATTAGTTTATTCTGGGGCTCCTTTTTACTCTTTTACTTAGGGTTTTCTTCTTGGTTGGCTTTGTTCTCTATTGTTCTTTTGCATGCAATTCTACTTATTCCAGCCTTCTAACATAGCTTTTGTTTATTTGATGAGGATTTTTCAATTCTTGTTTTTTCTGTTCTTGCCCTGCCTCTATGTAAGCTTTTTGTGAGACGATCTCCCTGATATGAGTGACTCCAATCAGATTTTCCCAGTGTAGACAGGCCCATGTCTTATGAGGAGAGTGTAATCCATATGAAGTTTCCCTGATAATGAGACGCCACAGGTTTTTTGATCCTACTGTGAAGTCTCTAGGTGTTGTGCTTTTCCTATCCTGTTCAGCAGGTGTAGCCTGTCAGCCGACATCTCCCCATCAGTTTAAAAAGTTCTGTTAACTTATTTATCAGCCACTCCTGTCCCTGCTACAGGCATGGCTGAGGCAAGCTGTTTCTATTTTCCAGCCCCTGGGATCTGATTTGTCTGGAGAAGGACCACCATTTGAGCTGGGCCCCACCACCTTTGTCTTGAGGAAGTTATGTCTTTTAGGGAATTATCTTCCCCACTAAACTTATTGCTTTGTCTCTCAGATCTATCTTAGCTCTGCCCTTGCTTGGGTCCAGCTGCCAGTTGCAAATATATGTGGCTTTGACTAGTTACTCTCAGACAACTTTAATTCCACCCTTGCCTGGGGCAGTGCTGAAGCCTGAGAGATCCTGCAGCTCTGATGGTCTATTGAAAATTTAAAAAATAAAGAGTCAGAGAGAAAGAAAAGAAAAGAAAAAAAAAGACTTTTCATTGCCAAATCCTAGTTCCTCAGGTTTGCTTATGAGAGCTGGAGTTGGTACCTGTTTCTATGTGCCCCTTTTTCTTGGAGCCCAGCCCTTTTCCAGTATCCTGAACACCTCCAACTCTAAAAGTCTCTTTTTGTTGTTGTTGTTGTTAAGCTTGCCTCCTCTCTGCTGGGCTGATTCCTCCCATTTCCTTTTGTGACTGATCTTGGTTTATCTGTGGTTCAAGGTTTTATTCAGCAGTCAGAATTTGTTAATTAATAACTATTAAGTTGAGATTTTCTTTTTGAACAACACTGTTTTCTCCATACTACCTATATTAGTATGTAGTAAAGATGATGTTACTGATTCCAACTGTTTTGATCTACTCTTTTATGAGTTCTACCAACTTCAATGCTTCATGTTTTCTTGGTTCTTCATTTTCATTAACTAGGTGTTTCTTAAATGCTAGTGTTGCTCAGTGTTCTTGGACACCGTTGTCTCTTCTCAATACATGTTTCTTTCTTGGTTGATATCATCTATTACTGTGGATTTTACCAATGTTCACCAACAAAACCCCTTAACTGACAACTTTTTGTTTGGGGTTGTATTCCAGTATTACTTGTTTCTACTCCCTCACTCCTATGTAGGAGGTCCTTAGTTTTCAGATTGATTTGTTGTTTGCATGGCCCATTTGGATTCATGATACCAGAAATCAGATGCTAAAGCTTGTACATGTATAGAGGTGAGGTCAAGTGGGATATAAAATGCACACTGGATGGTGGAGATTAAGAATAATGGCACGAATCCTGAAAGAAAACAAATGAAGGCATAAGAATCTTAACACATAGCAGAGAGAAAAAGTATAAAAGGGCTGCAGCAATTTTGGAGAAAGGGTGCTATGATCTGTTGGGACTATTTCTCTTTTCCTATTATAGTATGTAAGAGTTATGTGGAAAGAAAAAATTATGTTTTTAATGAAAACTTAGATTCTTAGGTTTATGATCCTGTTTCTTCTGAGTGAGAATGCTCAGATTGTATATGTCAGATTATATAATTTGTGAAACCCTATAGATTAGACAGTACTTCCCTTTGCATATCACTCAGACTGAGTAAAGTCCTTGGAAAGGTAACATGAAAATTTGAAAATAAACTGGATAATATGTGTGGGCAGATGTCCTAAGGAAAACCATCTTGAACACAAGAGATACAGTCCACAGAAAACTGGGACTATCTGCTTATGAAATAGTAATGGACAGGTTCATGAGAATTCCTTGCACCCTGTCTATCTTTCAGAGGTTGCTCATGAATTTGGTAGTATTTAATGATAACAAGGCCTATCATGCACAGATTCAAAAATCCCCATTAACATATCTGGATTAGCTGTTTTATGATGTACAGACTGGTGACTGGATTTATGTCAAAGTCCATCAATGAAAAATATCACCTGAACTTTGGTGAGGGTAGTCATTCCAAGTTTACCTATAACAATACTGTTGAATAATATTCTATTGTATGTATATACCACATTTTGTTTTTCCATTCATCAGTTGATGGGCACTTGGTTGTTTCCATCTTTTGAAAATTGTGAACAGTGGTGTGCAAGTGTCTGTTCATGTCTCTGCTTTCAGATCTCCTGAATATATACTGAGTAGTTATATTGCTGGATTGTAGAGCAATTGTTGACTTAGCTTTCTGAGAAACTGCCAAACAGTCATCCAGAGTGGATGTACCATTTTACATTCTCAACCAGCAGTGAATGAGTGTTCCTATTTCTTCATATCCTCTCCAACACTTGTTTGTTTCCTCTTTGATTAATAGTGGCCATTCTAGTAGGTGTGAAATGATACCTCATTGTGGTTTTGATTTGCATTTCCCTATAGGTAGTGATGATAACCATCTTTTCATGTGATTTTTAGCCATTTGTATTTCCTCATTTGAGAAAAGTCTATTCATGTGTTTTTCCCAGTTTTTAAAATGCAATTTTATTGAGATGTATTCACATACCATATAATCCATTCAAAATATACTACCAGTGGTGCTCAAAGTATCATTATATAGCTGTGCATTCATCACCACAATAAATTTTAGAATATTTTCATTACTTCAAAAAAATAAAAATAAAAAATAAAAAAGAACACCCAAAACATCCCATATTATTCCTTATCCCCCCCTATAGTTTATTTTTTGTCTTCATTTTATGACTTATCTGCCCATTCACTGGATAAATGGAGTGTCAGTCACAAGGTTTTCACATTTATATGGTCACAGAATAAAAGGTATGTGGTTATACAATCATCATCAAGAGTGAAGTCTAATGGATTACAGTTCGGCAGTTTCAGGAATATTTCTAGCTATTCTAATACACTAGAAACTTTATGTAATGCATGAGGATAACCTCTAGAGTGACCTCTTGACTCAATTTAAAATATCTTAGCCATGGAAACTTTATTTTGCTTCATTTCTTTTCCCCCTTTTGGTCAAGAAGGCATCCTCAATTCTGTGATGCCAGGGCCAGGCTCATCCCTGGGAGTCATGTCCCACATTGCCAGGGAGACTTACACTCCTGGGAGTCACGTCCCATGTAGGTGAGGAGGCTAGTGAGTTTATTTGCAGAGCTGGCTGAGAGAAAGAGGACACATCTGAGCAACAAAAGAGGTTCTCTGTGGGTGACTCTTATGCATATTTATAAGTAGGCTTTGCTTCTCCTGTCCAGGAATAAGTTTCATAAGGGTAGGCTCCAAGATTGAGGGCTTAACCTATTAAATTGTGAGTCCCTAATGCTTGTGAGAATATGAGGAGTTCCCCAGTTGGCAGAGTTAAATATTTCCACATTTTTTCCTCAGTCTCATGGGGACTTTTTTTGTCCATTTTTAAATTGAGTTGTTTGTCTTTTTATTGCTGAGTTGTAATGTTTCTTTATACATTCTGGATATCAAACCCTTCTCAGATACGTGGTTTCCAAATATTTTCTCCCATTGAATCACCTGCATTTTCATCCTTTTTACAAAAGTCCTTTGAAGCACTGAAGTATTCAGTTTTGAGGAGGTTCCATTTATCTAGCTTTACTTTCATTGCCTGTGCTTGGGTTTAAGGACTAAAAAACTACCTCTTTTCACTAGATCTTGAAGCTGTTTCTCTATATTTTCTTCTGGGGGTTTATGGTACTTACTCTTATATTTAGATCTTTGATCCAGTTTGAATTAATTTTTGGATACCATATGAGATAGGGGTCCTCTTTCATTCATTTGGATATGGATATCCATATTTCCCAACACCATTTATTGAAGAGACTGCCCATCCCAATTGAGAGGATTTGGGAGTCCTGTCAACAATCAATTGATCAAGGATTCAGGGGTCTATTTCTGAGCCCTCAATTCAATTCCACAGATCAATATGTCTATCTTTATGCCAGGGCCATGCTGTTTTGACCAGTGTGGCTTTATAATATGCTTTACAGTCTGGATGCATGAGAACTCCTACTTCATTCTTCTTTTTCAAGATGTTTTTGGCTAATTGAGTCCCCTTACCCTTCCAAATAAAATTGATGATTTGCTTTTCCATTTCTGCAAAGTAGGCTGTTGGGATTTTGATTGGTATTGCATTGAATCTGTAGATCAGTTGGAGTAGAAATTATATCTTAATGGCATTTATTCTTTGTATCCATGAACACGGGATGTCTTTCCATTTATTTAGGTCTTCTTTGATTTCTTTTAGAAATGTTTTGTAGTTATCTGTGTACAGGTCCTTTACATCTTTGGTTAAGTTTATTCCTAGATATTTGATTCTTTTTGTTGCTATTGTAAATGGAATTTTTTTCTTGATCACTTCCTCAGGTAGCTCATAATTAGTGTATAGAAACCTGCTGATTTTTGTGTGTTGATCTTGTATCTCCCCACTTTGCTAAACTTGTTTATTAGCTCAAGTACCTGTTTTGTAGATTTTTCTGGATTTCCTAAATATCGGATCACATCATCTGCAGATAGTGAAAGTTTTACTTTTTCCTTTCTGATTTGAATGCTTTATTTCTTTTACTTCCTTAATTGCTCAAGGTAGAACTTCTATCACAAGGGTGAAAAAAATAGTGATGAAAATGGGCATCCTTCTTATGTTCTCTGTCTAAGAAGGAAAGCTTTCAGTCTCTCACCATATGATGTTAGCTGTGGGTTTTTCATATATGCCCTTTATCATGTTGAGGAAGTTTCCTTCAATTACTGAACTGTTTTTATCAAGAAATAATGTTGGATAAATGCCTTTTCTGCATCAATCAAGATGATCAGGTGTTTTTTTTTTTTTCCTTTGGATTTTGTGTATTGCATTAATTGATTTGCTTGTGTTGAACCACCCTTGCATACCCGGAATAAAGCTCACTTGATCACAGTGTATAATTCTTTTAATTTGCTGATAAATTAGATTTACAAGTATTTTGTTGAGGATTTTTGCATCTGTATTCATTAGAGAGTTTGGTTTGTAGTTTTCTTTTCCTGTAGTATCTTTAGGAGGCTTTGATATTAGGGTGATGTTAGCTTCATAGGGTATGTTAGGTCTTGTTCCCTCTTCTTCAATTTTTTAGAAGAGTTTGAGCAGGATAGTGTTAATTCTTCTTGGAATGTTTGGTAAAATTCACCTGGGAAGCCATCTGGTCCTGAGCTTTCCTTTGTTGCAAGTTTTTTGATGACTGTTTCAATCTCTTTGCTTGTGAATGCCTTGCTGTGGTCTTCTGTTTCTTCTCGAGACAGTATAGGTTGTTCATCTGTTTATAGGAAGTTATCTGTTTCATCTAAGTTGTCTAGTTTGTTGGCATATAGTTGCTCATAGTATCCCCTTTTGAGCTTTATTTTTTGGGGATCTGTGGAAATGACCCACCACCCTCATTTCTGCCTTTGTTTATTTGCATCTTCTCTCTTTTTTCTTTGTCATTCTAATTAAGGATTTGTTGATTTTATTGATCTTCTAAAAGAACCAACTTTTGATTTTATTGATTCTCTCTACCTTTTTTCTCCATTGAATTTTTTTTTTTTTTTTTTTTTAAATCATCATTTTATTGAGATAGGTGATGAATGTACAACTATGTAATGGTACTGTAAACAATCGAAAGTACAATTTGTTTTGTATGACTGCGTGGTATGTGAATATATCTCCATTGAATTTATTCCACTCTATTCTTTGTTGTTTCTTTCTTGTGCTTGCTTTGGCATTAGTTTGCTGTTCTTTCTCTAGTTTCTCCAGTTGTTCAGTTAGGTCTTTGGTTTTCACTTTGTTTGAGCATCTTTGATTAGTTGTTCCAAATTCTGTATCTCCTCCAGCATTTTAATTTCATCATTTAGCTTGGCCATATTTTCTTATTTCTTAATTGTCTTGAAATATTTTTGCTGTTTTCTGGGCATCTGATTATCTCGGTAAGATTATTTCTCAAGTTGGTCTTGCACTCTTGTCTAAGATTTTGTTATTGATTTTTTTCATGTTGAAGGTTTCCTTTGGCACTTGGTTCACTAGTATTTCACAGCCAAACCAGACCATGGTCCCATGCAGGGGATGTGGACCCATTCCATTGGACCCACAATTTCTCAGTCATAATTTCTTCATTTTTCGTGCAGGTCTACCTTATAAGTTTCAATGATACTTCCCTGGTCTTCTGATCCCCAGAACCACTGCTTTGGATAGTTCCTGCCTGTACTGTAGGTACTTTTCATGGAGGAGTGTGTCCTTCTTGTCCTTATTTCAGTTTCTTCCCGAAAGTCTCCCAAGCTATGTATTTTTGAATTAATTAATAAACCAATTAAAATTAAATATTTGAGTCATGACAGTTTGGAGACAACTCTGAGGATGGCTCAGCATTGCCATTTATCAGTATTGTCTAAACTTGTGTCTCAGAATAACCATTTACCAGCTGGATGAATCTATATGATCATCCAATCCGAGCTCCTTCTGTGTAAAATGTATTAACACCAATGCTTCCTAATAAAGAGGGCTGCTGTGAAGAGTATATTAAATGTTGATCCACTGCAGGAAAATGTGTTGCAATTTATAAAGAATTCTGCAAGGATAGACATTATTATTTCTCTGTTCCTTCAGAATAGAAATAGGAAGAAATTGGATTAAGTTCAACTCAGTCTCCATGATTGTCTTTCTCCTGTATCTTCTTAATGGAGTATTCCCTTAGTCTGAAACAGTGGCCATCATCAGGCTAGGGCAAGGCAGCCATTTATTTTGGAGGACGTTTCTTGTCTGTGTCCTTGGGTAAGTTTCCAAACATTTTGCTTAAGATGGCCTCTTGGACATCATGGCCTGACTTCCTGCAGTTCTAGTCTGCTGCCCAGTAGCCACCATTCTGGTTCAATGGCTTCTGATGTTGCTTCCATCTCAGGGCTGTCTTCTAAGAAATTGGTCTCCAAGTTTGACTTATGTGTGGACTTCCTGATGTTGCTCTTCAGACCATGGTCCAGGATATTTTCTCTTATACATAGGATCAACAGTCTGTTTTATGCCCCCTAACCAAATGCCTCATGATTAAAGTATTTCTTAAGTATATTGTGTGGAGACTTCTATGTTAGGCCCAGAAAATTTGCACAAGGAAAATACAGGTTTCTCAAATTCAGAAAGCTTGCACTTTTTGCTAGTCAAGCAATGTAAATTCATTTAGATTTAGTTAATTGTTTATTGAGAACTTTTTTTCTAGTACATTTTTCTAACATTATTTTCTTCTTTCCTTAGGAAGAAAACTTTGTCACAACTAGATTAATTTTTCCATATGTGTGTAATATCTCAAAGCATTTTTTCTTAATTATCTATTTTGTTTGTCTTGACTTGCTTGTGACTTAGCTCAGTAAAATATTGTTACTATTTTTAACTTAAAGAATTGGAGCATAAGTGAAAGCTCATATGTTGTTCAAGGAAACTTAGCAATTTAGGAATTCAATGGTTAGTCAAACAGACTTCCAATGAGTTTACCCTTTGCTATCTCCCTCATTTAAAATGTGCTATTAGGATCAAGTTTCTTAACTCCCAGTGCCCTCATTTCTTTGGCTATAAATCAGGGATAATATCAAACCTGAATTGTAGGGTTGTGAGGATTAGATTAGATTATATATGTATCATATATTAATTATCACTGTTTCTGGCCTTTATGAAGCACCGTAAAATCTTAGCACTTCATAGTCATTAATTCATCAATAGTGACTGAGAGTTTTAGGTACAAAATAAGACTTTTCTCTACCCTTTTTAAGTAAACATTTATTGTTTTTTTCTTAGTATGAACATTATAAATAAAAACATAAATATGTAAAAGTTAAATTAAATATATTTAAACATTATTTTTGAATGCTTTAGTATTATTATTATTATTACAATGAATTTCTTTACTGCTCTCTGCATTTTTTCTTTTGAAAATTTTCTAAAAGTAACATTACTGGGTCGAAGAATTTGGACATTGATAAACAATGACAAGTTTTGTCAATTTACTTTTATGCATGTTTGGGCCAATTTTTTTTTTAATTTTATTTTGACATAAATTCAAACTTACAGGAACAGTTGCAAAAACAATACAAACCCATACACAGAACTCCAGCATACCCCGACCCCCTCCCCTGCTACCCGTATCCACCAGCTTTAACATCCTGTCACACCACCATTTCTTTCTTTCCCTCCTTCCCTCCCTCTCTCCCTATCATCCATCATCTATTGCTCTGTCTTCTGAACAGATGAGAGCAAGCTGCACACATCCTTGAGCAAACAATATAATTCACATATACATTTCCTATGAACAAAAACATTCTTTTATGCAATTACATTAAGCACAGCTAAGAAGTTCAAGAAATTCATCATTGATACAAAGCTTACCATGTATATTTCCTTTGTTTCTTATGTCCCAACTGTGTCCCTTTGAGACTCCTGTCCTCCATTCTCAGATCCCATCCAGGATCATTCTTGACATTTAATTGTGATTATCTATCTAGACAGTCTTTTTTTTTTTTTTTCTCATTTGTGGATACATATATACAGCCTAAATCTTCCCATTCTAACTCCTCCCTAGCATTCCATTAGTGGGATTAATCACATTCAGAATGTTGCAATGCCATCACCTTCCCACCATCCATTACTAGAAATTTCCCTCACCCCAAGCAGGAACCCTACCCTCATTTCTTAAGTCCACATTGCCCCTTCCCCCACTTCTGGTAACCCGTACTCTACTTTTCATCTCTATGGTCATATTCTCTGATACTTTCTTTGTGTTTACTGTGGGGCTTAAATTTAACATCTTAAATCTTTAACGGTCTTGTTTTTCTTTTATACCAACTTAACTTCAATAGGACACATAAACTATGTTCCTATACTGCTCCATTTCCCCACCTTTATGTAGTTCTTGTCAACAATTACGTCTTTTACATTGAGTCCAAAACCACTGATTTATCATTACTGTTTATATATTTTAGATCCTGTAGGAAGTTAATAGTGGAGTTGCAAATCAAAAATACAGAAGTGTTGGTATTTATATTTACCATGTGATCTTTACTGGAAATCTTTATTTCTTCATATGGTTTCAGTTAATTGTTTAGTGTCCCTTCCTTTCAGTCTGCACAATTCCCTTTAGCATTTCTTATAGGACTGATCTACTGGTGCCGAAGTCCCTCAGCTTTTCATTATCCGGGAATGTTTTCATCTCCCCCTCGTTTTTTAACCTCCACGTGTTTGTGAATTTTCTCAGTTGCTGCTGGTTACTGCCTTCTGTTTGTATTCCATTGTGGACAGAGAGTGTGCTTTGAATAAATTCAATTTTTTAAATTTATTGCGGCTTGTTTTATGTCCCAGTATATGGTCTATTCTGGAGAAAGATCCATGATCACTAGAAAAGAATGTGTGTCCTGGTGATTTGGGATATAATGTTCTATATATGTTAATTTTCTCTCTGTCTCTCTCTCCTTTCTTTGTTTCTCTGTTGGTAGGGCTCCCTTAGGGTGAAGTAGGGCAGGTCTTTTGTTAGCAAAATCTCTCAGCATTTGTTAGTCTGTGAAAAATTTAAGCTCTCCCTCAAATTTGAAGGAGAGTTTTGCTGGATAAAGTATTCTTGATTGGTAATTTTTCTCTCTCAGAGTTTTAAATATGTCATTCCACTGCCTTCTCGCCTCCATGGTGGCCGCTGAGTAGTCACTACTTAGTCTTATGTTGTTTCCTTTGTATGTGGTGAATTGCTTTTCTCTTGCTGCTTTCAGAACTTGCTCGTTCTCTTCAGTATTTGAGAGGCTGTACAGAATATGTGTTGGAGTGGGTTTATTTGGATTTATTCTATTTGGAGTTTGCTGGGCATTTATGCTTTGTGTATTTATAATGTGTAGAAGGTTTGGGAAGTTTTCCCCAACAATTTCTTTGAATACTCTTTCTAGACCTTTACCCTTCTGTTCCCCTTCTGGGACACCAATGAGTCTTAAATTTGGACGTTTTATTTTATGTATCATATTTCTGAGATCCATTTTGATTTTTTCAATTTTTTCTCCATTCTTTCGTTCTTTCATTTTCCATTCTGTGGTCCTCAAGGATGCTGAGTCATTGTTCAGCTTCCCGTAGTCTTGTTCTCTGAGTATCAAGAATCTTTTAATTTGGTCAACAGTGTCTTTTATTTCCATAAGATCATCTGTTTTTTACTTACTCTTTCAAGTTCTTCTTTATGCTCTTCCAGGGTCTTCTTCATGTCCTTTATATCCTGTGCCATACTCTTCTTCATGTCTTTATATCCTGTGCCATGCTTTTGTTGTTTGTCTTTAGTTCTTTGATTAATTGCTCCAAGCACTGTGTCTCTTCTGATCTTTTGATTTTCGTGTCTGGGTTTGGGTTCTCCATATCATCTGGTTTTATCATATCCTTTAAAATTATCTATTGTTTTTGGCCTCTTGGCATTTGCTTTAGTTGACTGGGTTCCTTCAGGATATGAAAAACACCAATCTCTAATTTGTCAGATTTACAGCTTGGTGGCATACACTTTCTCTAAGTAACCAGCAGATGGCATCTATGAGTCACCTATTCCCCTCAAGTCAGTTCTCCCCAACTTTGTCTTTGTGGTGTGTGGGGGTCTGATTCTTGTGGGGTTCAATTGGTGCACCAAGTTTGGGTGTATTGTTGGTGCTGTCCACCCTGAATGTGGGGCGTGTGTCTGAGTGGTTAGGGAGGCAGGACAGCTTTAATAATCAAACATCCCAGGTGTTCCCAGAGATTTAAGGCTGTTGCAAGGGTCTAAACCTTAATTTCAGTCTTACCACAGACTGTCTCTGCTGCTGACCCACAAGTCGTTGGTATTGGCATAGGGTCCCTGGGATTTCCAAGTGGGTCCCCCTTCCCAGCCATGCTCTTCCAGGACCCTTGCTGAGGGAAGGCTGTGCCACATCACAAGTGTGCACCAGCCCTCTAGGGAAGCCCTGGGGTATGAGGCTGTGCAGGGGCGTTCTCAGCCTGCTGTAAAGATGACTGAATGGGGTGTGTTAATTTCACCCTTCTCACACAGTTCCACCTTCGCAGCTCTGGGACAATTAGCTGCGGGTGCACTAAAGGCCACTGTCCATGACCCATATTGTGGTGTGTGCATGTGTTGTGGGAAACATTCCCCATCACACTGGGACCCTTGGTACGGCTCTAGGCTGTGGCTCTGGCCCCTGGCAGGAGCGTCCCCAGCCCACCGGGAGGATGGCTGCAAGGGGTGTGGTTTCTTTCTCCTTTTGGCTCCCCTGTGCCCTCCTGGCTTCGAGACAATTAGCAGCAGGTGTGGGAAAGACTATCTTCCTTGCCAGATATTGAGGCATTTGCAAGGCCTGCTCCTGCCACACTTCACTGCGCGGTTCTTGCGGATGTATCTGTGGCCGCTCCCAGGTGTTTTTTTTTTTTTTTTTTTTTTTAAAAGAACACCAACCCATGGTTTCCCCACACTGCAGCGTGGCCGCCGGATTTTCAGCTGGCTCACTCACTTGTTTCAGAATGCATATGCCTGGTTTCACCAAATGCACAGTCCCTGTGTATTTAGCTGACCCTGCCTGGGCTGGTGCATCACTGGAACTGGTGTTCTGGGTCACTTTCTGTCTTTTATCTAGCATTTTTCTTGGAGGTGTTTTTTTGCCCTGTCTCACCTAGCCACCATCTTAGGTTCTCCCCGGGCCAATTTTGTGTTTTATCATGTGTATTTTAGAAAGGTAAGCTTGGGGTGACATGAAAATTCAGGATGTTTTCATTTTTCTAATACCACTTATTATTTAAGTAACATGACATTTCTTTGTTATTTTAATTTGCATATTTTGGTGTATAAAGCTGACATTTTTCATGATCTAACTGGTAATTTTCATCCCTAGTGAGGAGTAAAGGAAACATTACAGCCCAGGTCCTTTGAGAACTAAAAAACCTCGGTCCCTTCCTAGCACTTAATGGTTTCTAAAGCTGGAGTCACTTGGTGGCCATTTCTTCATCCAGCCCAAGCTATCTCTAGAAGCCCGGTCTGAGCTCCTGCATCCTGAGTGTGTAGACCATGGGGTTGAGTGCAGGGGGGATGACATTGTGCAGTATGCTAAGGAGTACGGGAATGAGGGGAATCTTTTTCTCTGCTAAGTGTGTGACAGACAGCATGATGATACCTGAGTAGAAAAAGAGGATGAGGATGAGGTGGGAGCTACAGGTGCTCAGAGCCTTGGACATTGCTTCCCCGGAGTTCAGCCTCATCATGGCGTGTAGGATTAGAGCATAGGAAGAAAACACCAGGGCCATGTCACTCCCAACCAGGACCCATGCCAAGAAAAGTTGGTAAAATTTGTTCACAGTGATGTCATCTCAAGCCAGGCTGACAACCCCCAAGTTAGAGCAGAGGCAGTGCTGAATCTCATTCCTGGAGTAGTAGAGTCTCTGGGCAGCCAGTAGGGGCATTGGGATGGTCAACAGGCCATTCCTGAGCACCATGAATCCTATGGCTTTGATCATAGAAGCTTCAGTGACTATGGAGGGGTATTGAAGGGGGTGACAGATGGCTATGTATCTGTCCACTGCCATGCAGAGAAAGGTACCAGACTCCATGCCGAAGAAGCAGTTGATGGCGTAGTTTTGAGCAAAGCCCTCAGGGAGGGTGATGGCCTTGGCATCAAACCAGAAGATGGCCAGGATCTTGGGCATGATGGTGCTGGCCAGGCCAATGTCCACCACTGATAATATGGCAAGAAAATGGTACATGGGCTCCTGGAGCATGTGCTTATGTTGGATGGTGATCATGATGAAGAGATTGGCACCAAGAGCTAAGAGATAGAGCAGAGGCAGAGGCAGGGAGAGCCAGTGCTGCCACTCGAGAATGCCTGGGAGGCCCATCAGGATGAAGTGGGAATTCTGGAAGCTGGAACTGTTCATAACACTGGTGGAGGTATCCATTGTACAGGTGCCCCATTTGTGTCTGTGCATACAACTGAAATGGAAGGACATTTTGTTTGAAATTTTATATGACAATTATGATGAGTCCCCTTTCCTGTGTCCCAGTTCCTTTTGTCATGAATAACCCTCATCTTTCCTTTGGCTCCTGGAAATATTCCACAAAGGGCAACAAAGAAAGCCAATGTAAGTTCTGAATGGAAAGCTTGGAGTAGCTATTTGTCATCTCCACTTTTTTTTCTTATATGCATATATAAATCTGCCAACCATAATTTTACCTGTAACAGAAAGCAAATATTTCTATTTGGTTTATTTAGTTTCTTTTCTGTTTTTATTTTTAATCAGATTATATCATTATGTGGAGAAAATTTTTAGCAGTATTTCCTAAGTTGTAACATAGACACTCAGAAAACATGAAGATATGAACAGAAGACTTTCCAGTATCATGAAAAACAGTTCATCATTTTTATTTTTTTATAGTTCTAAATTTGTTTATGCTGTAATTTACTGACCAATATTTTTTCTATTAATCTTTGCTATTAATCTTGGAATATAATTTGATATTGATATACAATTAGTGATACATGTACAGGTGTGCCTCTTTTAAAATTTTACATTTAATTGTATTTTGATCTTAAGGTGTTAATATGTGTATATGTTAAAAATTCATATGAAATGAAACCATAACTAAGGGAAAGTAAGATTTCTGTGTTTGGACCTCACCTATCTTCCTTTTTCACCAGAGCAAGCTAGTAATACCAATTTCTTGGAATCCTTCCAAAAATAGTTTTGCAGGGACAAAAAAATATGCACTTATTTTCCCATGATTAGAAAACCATGTGTTTTCATGGTATTCATACTGTTCTTCTCATTTTCTTCTCCTCCTTTTCTTTTCTTTTAAAACTTAGTTGTCTTGGAGATTATTTCATATGAAAATGTCTAATATACCTGATTGTTATAAGGAGTGTGAGTTTCTACCACATGGATGTCCCATAATTTATTGAGAACTTTGGATGAACATTTAATCTGTTTAAATAGTGTAAATACAATAATGCATTAAATTACTTCTTCATAAATCTCTATGCCTATGTGTAAGTTTATCCATAAGATAATTTCCTAGAAGTAAATTGCTGGGTCAAATAATTTTGACATATATTGCCAAATTGCCTTTCAAAGAGGTTATTTTGAACCCTGTGTAAGAATTTGGACTTTTAAATGCTCTTGATATATACTGAAATGCTGGTTCAAAGATACAATTTATTAGTTTACACTAATTTACTAGAATTTGTTGTTGTCTGTATCCATTTCATCACATCCAGGCCCAAATTGGAAATTCAATTTTAAATGCTTCATTAATAGAATAAGCAAATAGTGATATTTCAGTTTTGTTCAGTTTTCACTTCATTGTTTAATGAAGTTAAAATTTCAAAGACTTATTTTCCATTTATGTTCTTATTCATTAATTTTCTGTTTTATCTTTTGTGTATTTATTTATTATATATTCATTAATAGCCCCAGGTTTAGCACTTTAGTGGATTTTGACATGAACCGTATATCCACGAATCCAACCCTATCCCTCTCCCTAACATTATCTGCCTCCTAAGGATAATTACATAATTTCTATGAGACTTGACATTTCGTAGAAAAAAATGGGTATAAGTGCTGAATTCTATTAATAAGTTAACATTGAGTAGATAGTATGCTAAATTACTGCAGAGGCAAAACATCTGGATAATTTACCATTTTTTATATGTTCCACGGGTAGTCACGTCTCAAAATGGGCCATTTACCGAAGTTTTTGCTCTTCATCCATGGGTCTTACATCAAGCAGATATTAAGGGTTTCTGTTTATCCTTTTGGAGTTTGTGGGTTGTCTAGTTGATAGGCAGATTGAAGAAGATACTGTAATTTAGAGCTTATAGAGTCTTTGTGAGATTGGGGCACTGCTTGACTATGGTGTCAGAGTGAACTGTCTTGTGAATAAAATTTTTCAAGTCTTTGGAGGCCAAATTAGTTTCCACATGAGTAGGTTAGTGCTTGCCTCATAGGAGCCATGATTATTGAAGGGAGAGTTTGGTAATCACTCAGCATGTGTGGTAGTATTAAATGAAATAATGTTTTAAAGTGCTTATCAGGGGTCTGGGAGCACAACCTTATTAATATGCATTAAGGATATCACCTCTATTTGTTGAATTTTCTGGAAATATATTCAATTCACTTTCCTTTAAATTCTATTTATCCTTTTAAAGAGCGATACATGTTTATATATAAACTTTTTTGACAATTGACTTCTTAAAATTATTTCATGAATTTTACTATTTTAATCATGTGTAATCTAAGATTTTAATAAACTTTTAATTGCTTTTTTTTCTTTACAAAAATTTATTTTATGATAAATATTCTAATCCATTTGAAATTTATGTGGAGTGGTAAGCTATGTAAATATAATTTTCCTTCACAAATCCTTATGCAATTGTTCCAGCATCATTCAATAAATAAGCATTCCTTGCCCATTGGTTTGCAATGCCCTTTTGTGTCCTGTATTACATTTAAACATATAGTCATAGATCACTACTGGGACAATCTTCTCTGATTCTTTCGCCAGTACCTAATGAACTTGTGTATGTTCCACATAATAGGGGAGATTCTTACTAATAACTTCAAGTATTTCTTTAAATAAAAAAAGGTGGGTTGCAATTTTTTGAGTTATTTTATTAAGCATACAAATTAATTATGGAAGAATTAATGTCTTTACACCATTGACTCAGGGATATATATTTTTCATTGCTGTCATACCACTCTCACAATTGAAAAATATTTCTAGGTATCTTTGACTCTTTTTCCATTCTTTTTTTCCATTGTTTATTTATTGCTTTATTCACTCTTTATATTTTCTAATTGGCAATTGTTACCTAAGAAACTTTATTGTAGTAATTTAAAAAAAACATTTTCTAATATAAAGCTATATTACAGTACTTTTGCCAGAGCTAATAATTTTACCATAGAGTCTCTTTCCTAAAGAGAGTGAATATCCTGCTGTTATAACTTTGAAGAGTTTAAGCTCTTATTTTTATTTTGCATCCTATTAAAATTTTTAGAAGTTACAAAGCATTGTAAAGAACTTGCGGTTGTCATCATCCTTCTCCAGTTCCGTATTTTAAGAGAATGTTCCTAGACTTCTCTCCTAAGTATGGTGCTGGCCACTCCATCTGATAAATGGTCAGTATCAGTTTAGGTGATTCAGTGTCTATTTCTAGTTCTGGGTTTTCTTTCTCTAATCAGCGAAGGGCATGCCCAAGAACCTCCTGTTTCAGGACTCCCGGATCTACATTCAGGTGGAAGGTCCTCCTGCTCTCACCACCCCCAGCATGTTCAGAGCACCCCTCTGTGTCAACCTCTGGCTGCACTTTCCCCTGCGAGGGATTTCCATTCTCTCTGACATGTGCGGAGGGGATCTCAGTCTCATTTTTCCTCACCTGTTCTCCAACCCTCAGGCCTTAGTGTCTGCTGAGGTGAAGATCCTGAAGGAAAAGATGGCTGGAGTTGGAAGGACCCAACTTAGAAACGAAACTGAGAAAGCCAAGGAGAGAGACCAAGGAGCAAAGAACCAGACAGCCTCCTCCTCCTCCTTACCTGGCCCCTTGGTTACTCCTGGCAGTAAGGTCCAGCAGACACCCTTTTTGGATGGAAGTGCTTTAAGTAGCTGCTTCTATTTTCTTGACCACATCTCTCTTTTATCTCTTTTATGTCTTTGTTATTGAGTGTACATCTGTCTCTCTCTCCCCTGGGGCCCGGGTTCTTGCACAAATTGAGTCCAGTGATGCCCTGGACCTTTTCTGCTACTCCCTAGGTCCTCCATGAGGCTCTCTCTAATCTTTTTCCCATGTGACCAAGGCTTGGAGTGTTTTCATTGCATCCCTAAATGGCCCCCATTTAAAGCTCAGCTCAGGGAACAGAACTTCTGGGCCCCCATCCCATGGAAAGCAAATAATAAGATGGACAGCTCTGCTTTGATGAAGGCTTAGGAAGAGATGTTTTCTCTTTGAATCCCTGGATACCTACCCCTCCCTAACCCCTAATACATATATCCCTCTTCAGCCAATTCAGGGGCCAAATTACCGCAGTTTTACCCTCTCCTTTATTTTTAACACTTCATTTCTTGTGCGCTGTCTTGTCATATGTAAAAATGCAGATGTCTACTGTCCTAGAGAACTCTTCTTTACCCCTCTGTATCTACTTTCCACTCTGCTCTGTACCCAGAGGGCTTAAACTCTGGGTGGCTTTAACTGGGCACCCCTGCCCTGTTGCTTTTGGGTTGGATTTGGTCAATGGGAAACATGACAGTGCATGAGAGAACAGCAAGGAAGACAAGTCAAAGGATTATTCTTCTGACTTTCTCCTTACTGATCCACAGTTTGGCAATTTCCATGTTCCTCTACTGAAGGCCACTGGCTCTGTCAGATTTTCTCTTGTTCACTCTTGCCTATTCTGGTACCTGTTTCCTTCCATTGCTCCTCAAAGCTAGGGATGGTAATGATTTTGAGATTACCTGCTCTGGTGTATTTTACCATCTCTTTTTTCATTTTTATTAACCCTGCTTTCCTCTTTGAAATATTCTCTTCATTATACTCTCATCAACCATTTCTTTTGCATGTGCCATCTTTTTCCTCCCGGGACTTTCATGGATATACTGACTGATCTCAAATATCACACTCCATGCATCCTCCTCTTGATTCTGCTTTACTTCTTTCTTTCTTCTTTTTCTTCTTCTTTTTTCACAAAGTTCTTGAAATTTTTTTTTCAATATATTGCATTCAATTCCTCACCTCCAATACTCTTCCCAACCAACTCAAGATGTATATTTCTCTACTGAACCAAAACATATTAATTTAATGCTGCTGTCAGGGTTATAGGAAGCAGACAGTGAGACAGAGTTATGGTACAAGAAGTTGATTAGGGTTCAACAACTGTGGACACAAGGGGTAGAAGAAATATTGTTCAGAAGGAGAGGTCTGATGCAGTCTGTATAAACCCAACCCAACATGGAGCTCCCGAGTGCACATTACCTAATAAGGTTTACACATCAGACCAAAGTGGACCAGCCATTATGCTCCCACCTCAAACCAAGAGTTGATGGGGGATTTCCAGGTGGAAGGGTGCAAGATGGGCACAGGGGCTTTCTGTAGCTGAGGCAGTCCCTGAAAAGCTGAGAGCTGGAGGCTGTCTGTACTCCCTGAAGCTGACAGATAGACCTTCCTCGAAGTGGGGATGTGGGAACCCGTATCCATTTGTACCACACTTTCTGTTATTAAATCCTTGGTCGTAGTTCCTCAAATACATTGTTTTAATTCTTGCTTTTAGGCCTTCAGAGATGTTGGTTTTCTTCATGAAATACTTTTTACTTTCAATACATACGATCCACCACCACACCCTGCCTTCAGTCAATTCCTCTAGATTGGCAGCTCAACCTAGGAACCACTTCCTCTAAGAAGCCTTCCCTGATTGTCCTAGACTTGTTTACATGCCATTCCTGTATGGTAGCATAGCATCATGTACTTTCCTTTTTATCGGTTATTGGAGGGAATTGAAATTACCCTTGTATCCTTCTCACCATTCCCTTAAACTCCTTTGGAGCAGAGACCATGCATATTTCAGTTAAGAGTTCATTCCTAGTATCTGTCAGGGTGGGTGGCTGATAGTCGATGTTCAACAAATATTAAATTCCATAAAATATTCTTTTCTCTTTGCTGCCACAACAGCGTTCTCTCCATATTCCAGTATGTATGTTAGTATATAGAAAAGATATTGGTATGGAATCTAACTCCTTATTCAACTCTCTTATTAATGCTACCAATTACAGTGCTATGCCTTTTCAGAGTCCTTCATTATCTCTATTTTTAAATTAGAGAAGTTTTAGGTTTACAAAAAAATATACAGAAAATACAGCATTCCTATATATACTCCCTATTATTAACACCATGCATTAGTGTGGTAAATTTGTTAGAATTGAAGAAAGAATATTATTATAATTGTAGTATTCACTGTAGTCTATGGTTTGCATTAGGGTTCACTGTGTTGTAGGGTTCTCTGTTTTTTTTTAAGAAAATGTATTATAGTAGCATATATACAACCTAACATTTTCTCTTTTAACTATGTTCAAAAATATAGTTGAGTTCTTTTAATGACATTAACAATATTGTGCTATCATTACCACCACCCATTACCAGAGCTATTTCATCACCCCAAATAGAAACTCTGTACAATGTAAGCATCATCTCTCCATTCCCTACCCCAGCCTCTGGTAACCTCTATTCTAGTTTTTGACCCTATGAATTTGCTTATTCTGATTATTTCATATCATCTAATAATGTTTGTCCTTTGTGTCTGGCTTATTTCACTCAACATGAAGTTTCATCTATGTTGTCACATTCATTAGTACTTCATTTCTTTTTTTTTGGGCTGAATAATAATAATCTATTAATATTCTGTTGTATGTGTGTACTACATTTTGTATATATTTATCCATTCATTGATTGATGGATACTTTCCCACCAACAATGAATGAGAGTTCCCAGTGCTCTGCATCCTCTCCAACACCTGTAATTTTCTGTTTTTTTTTTTTGTTGTTGTTGTTTATTTTTAAACAATAGCCATGTTAGTTGATGTGAAATGATATCTCGTGGCAGTTTTGATTTGCATTCTCCTAATGACTAATGATGTTGAGCATCTTTTCATGTGTGTTTTGGCCTTCTATATATTGTCTTTGGAGAATTGTCTATTCAAGATTTTTTTGAATGTTTTAATTTGGATTTTATCTTTTTGTTGTTGACTTGTAGGGTTTCTTTATATATTCTGGATATTACACCCTTATTAGAAATGTGGTTTCCAAATAGTTTCTTCCATTGCATAGGTTGTCATTTAACTTTCATTGTAAATTTCTTTGATGCACAATTTTTAATTTTGTTGGGGATGCATTTACCTATTTTTTCTTTTGCTGCTTGAGTTTTTGGGGGTAATGTCTAAGAAATTATTGTCTAACCTGAGATTCTGAAGATACTTCCCTATGTATTCTTCCAGGAATTTTATATTTCTGGTTCTTATATTTAGGTCTTTGATACATTTTGAGTTGGTTCCTGTATATCCTGTGAGGTAGGGGTTTGTTTTCATTCTGTTGCATATGAACATCCAGTTTTTCCAGCACCATTTGTTGAAGAGACTATTATTTCCCAATTGAGTGCGCTTGGCACCCTTGTCAGAAATCAGTTACTTCTAAATGTAATGGTTGATTTCGGAACTCTCAATTTGATTCCTTTGGTCTGTATGTCTGAACTTGTGCCAAACCATGCTGTTTTGATTACTGTAACATTGTACGAAGTTTTAAGATTGGGAAGTGTGAATCCTCCAACTTCATTTTCTACGAAGAAGAGTGTTGGAATTTTGATTGGGATTGCACTGAAGTTAAAAATTGCTTTGGGTAAAATTGACATCTTTGTATAATTTCAAACTTCTTAAATTTATTAAGACCTATTTTGTGCCCCAAGCAAATGGTCTACCCTGGAGAATGTTCCATGAGCACTTGAGAACAAGGTATATCCTGCTGTTTTGGGGTGCAATGTTCTGTATATGTCTGTTAGGTCTAGTTCATTTATCATATTATTTAGGTTCTTTGTCAAGTGTCCCTTTTATTAATATATAGTGCCCTTCTTTGTCTCTGATAACATATTTGCATTTAAAGGCTATTTTGTCTGATATTTGTATTGCTACCCCGACTTGTTTTTGGTTACTGCTTGCATGGAGTATCTTTTTCCATCCTTTCACTTTCAACCTATTTGTAGTCTTTGGGTCTAAAATGAGTCTCTTGTAAAGAGCAAACAGCTGGATCATATTTTTTTAATCCATTCTGCCAATCTGTGTCTTTTGACTGGGGAATTTAATCCATTTGTTTTAAGTTTTATTACTGAAAAACCTCTCCTTACTTTGACCATTTTATCCTTTGGCTTTTGTTTTTCAGAGCTCTTATTTTTATCTCTTTTTATCCTATTAGTTAGCCTTACTGCTAATCATTTCTATACTCTCCTCTGTCTCTCTCCTTTTTTTTATCTGTTTGTTTTGTTTTGTTTTAGCCTGCAGAGCTCCCTATAGTATTTCTTGCAGGGCAGGTCTCTTGTTAACAGACTCTTTCAGCTTTTGTTTATCTGTTAATATTTTAAACCATTCCTCAGTTTTGAAGGACAGCTTTGCTGGATAAAGAATTATTGGCTGGCAATTTTTCTCTTTCAGTGTCTTAAATATATTGTACCACTTCCTTATCACCTCCATGGTGTCTATGAGAATTCAGCAGTTAGCCTTGTGTGGCTTCCCTTGTAGGTGGTGAATCAATTTTCTGTTGGTGCTTTTGGGATGCTCCCCTTCTCTTCAGCATTTGACAGTCTGATTAGTATATGTCTAGGAGTGGGTCTATTCAGATTTATTCTATGTAGAGTATGTTGGACTTCTCTGATTTGCATATTTATGTGTTTGATAAGGGTTGGGAAATTTTCTCCTATTATGTCCTCAAATATTCTACCTTGTCCTTTACCATTCTCTTCTCCTTCCAGGACACCTATAATGTATATAATTGTGGGCTTCATGTTGTCAATCATTTCGCCGAGACCCTGCTCAAATTTTTCCTGTTTTTCCTCCATTTGTTCTTTGGCATATTCAAATTCAATTACTTTGTCCTCTAGTTCACTGATCCTTTCTTCTGCTTCTTCAAATCTGCTGTTGTATGTTTCTTGTCTATTTTTATTTTCTCTTGGTGCAGTACAGTATCTTTCATTTCCATAAGATCTGCCATTTTTCTATGTAATCTTCAAATTCTTCCTTATGCTCTCCTGCTGTCTTCTTAATATCCTTTATCTCTTGAAGCATCTCATTGAAATTATTTATAAGAGATATTATTGTTTGAACATCTTTGATTAGTTTTTCCAAATTCTGTATCTCCTCTGACATTGTAATTTTATCATTTAGCTTGTCCATATCTTCTTGTTTCTTAATGTGCCTTGAATTTTGCTGATTTCTGGGCATCCAATTATTGTGATAGGATTATTTTTAAATTTGGTTTCCCTCTCTTGTCTATGATTTTGTTGATTGGGATTGTGTTGAAGATTTCCATTGGCACTTGGTTTGTCACTATTTCCCAGCCAAACTAGGACCAGGGTTCCATGCAGGGGGTTAAGGACAGTTCCAAAGGGCTCTGGGTGGAGGGTCAGAAAAGTAGCTTCTCAGACTGCACTCTCCCAGTCTGCCCAGCAGATGGTGCCCTTCAGCAACTTATTCCCCACAACCCTACAAAGGTAAGTTTTTTAACCCTGTCACCCCTCTGTTTCTATGGCATATGGGTATAGTGGCCCCCTTGTGCTGTGGGTGCCTGTCCAAAAAGAACCCAGGCTGTTGGATCCCACTCTCCTATTTTGCTGGCCAACAGTTGGATCAGAACTGTACCATGTCCCCCTCTTTTCCTGAGGGGAGGGCTTCCCTGTCTCTCCCAGATTGCAGCAGCCAACTGGGTGAGAACCAGTCACACCTAAGCAAAACCACCCTTTGAGTGGGGAGGAGGGCATGAGGAACCATGGTCCATATCAGTCTCTTACCACATTTTCTTTGGATATAATGGAGCCATGGGCTCCCAGGCTCCAATATGGGAAGGTTCTAGGTTGTGGGACTGAGAGGGTTAAGTTCACTGGTCAACAGTTGGACAAGGACTGCACTACATCTCGTCATTTGGTCAAGAACCAGGCTGAGCCACAGCTGCTGGCCTTGGGGGTGGAGGATGGGTGCTAGGGGCTGTGGTCGAGTTCGCTCACCACAATTTCTCAGTCATAGTTTCTCCATTTTTTAATCCAGCTCTTCCTTGTATGTTGCAGTGGTCCTTCCCTGATCTCCCAAGCCCTAGAACTTCTGCTTTAGACTGTTTCTGTCTGTTCTCTGTGTGTTTTTGGTGGAGGAGTGAGTTCTTCCTGTCCTTATTCCACCATATTCTGGGAAGTCTCCTGAATTGACATTTTATAACATTTTGTCTTTCAATCCCTGGAATGTCCTTCTATTTATTTAGGTCTGCTTTGATTTCTTTTAGTGATATTTTGTAGTTTTCTGTGTACAAGTCCTTACATCCTGGGTTAGATTTATTCCTAGAAATCTGATTTTTTTAGTTACTGTTGAATGGAATTTTTTTCTTGATTTCTTCTGATTGTTCATTACTAGTGTGTAGAACTACTACTGATTTTTGGCTCTTGATCTTGTACTCTGCCACTTTGCTAAATTCATTTACTAGTTCTAGTGGCTTTGTTGTGGATTTCTCAGAATTTTCTTTATGTAATCATGTTATCTGAGAATTTAATTTCTCTTTTTGTGATTTTGATATCTTTTATTTCTTTCTGTTGCCTAATCACTGTGGGTAGAACTTTCAGTATAAGATTGAATTAACAATTGTGACTGTGGGCATGCTTGTCTTATTCCTGATCTTAGAGGGCAAACTTTCAGATTTTCAAAATTGACTATGAAACCCACCATTGTGGGTTTTTCATATATGCCCTTTATCATGTTGTGGAAGTTTCCTTCTATTCCTAGTTTTTAAGTGTTTTTATCAGGAAGGGGTGCTTTATTTTGTCTAATTCCTTTTCTACATCAGTTGAGGTGAACTTTTTTTTTAACCTTCATTCTGTTAATGTGGTGTATTACGTTAATTGATTTTCTTGTGTTGAACCACTGTTGCATACTTGGAAAAAACCCTCTTGATCATGGTGTATAATTCTTTTAATGTATTGTGGGATTTCATTCGCTAGTATTTTCTTGAGGATGTTTGCTTCTATACTCATAAGGGATATTGGTCTGTAATTTTCTTTTCTTGTGTATCTGGCTCTGGTATGGATGATGTTAGTCTCATGGAATGAATTAGCGATTGTTCCCTTCTGTCCAATTTTTGGAAGAAGTTGATCAGAATTAGAATTTTCTTTTTGAAATGTTTGGTAAAATTCCCCTGTAAAACCATCTTGTCCTGGGATTTTCTTTGTTGGGAGGTTTTTTTTTTTTTTTTTTTATTACAAATGATTCAATCTTTTTGTTAGTTATTAGTTTGTTGAGATCCTTTCCTTCTTCAGTCAGAGTAGGTAGCTTGTGTGTTTCTAGGAATTTTTCCATTTTATCTAGATTATTTAATTTGTTGGTGTACAGTTGTTCATTGTATTCTCTTATAATGCTTTTTATTTCTCTGGAGTCACTTGTAATGTCACCCATTTCATTTCTGATTTTAATTATGTGTATCCTCTCTCTTTTTTTCATTTTCAGCTTAGCTAAAGGTTTGTTGATTTTATTGATTGTTGCAAAGAACCAACTTTTGGTTTTGTTGATTGTATTGTTTCTTTCATTCTCCATTTCATTTATCTCAGCTCTAATCCTTGATATTCCCTTTCTTCTTTGGGTTTAGTTTATTATTCTTTTTCTAGTTTATCCAGTTGTGAAGTTAGTCTCTGATTTGGAATCATTTTTTTAATGTAAGCATTTAGAGCCATAAATTTCCCTCTCAGAATTGCGTTTGCTGCATCCCATGAATTTTGGTTTATTTTATTTTCATTTTCAGTCACCTTAAAGTATTTCCTTATTTCGTTTGTGATTTTTTCTTTAACTCCTTGCTTATTTAACAGTACATTGTTTAATTTTCACATATTCACAAATTTTCATTACTCCATGTATTATTAATTTATAGCTTAGTTCCATTGTTGTCAGAAGATACATTCTATGATTTGAATATTTTTGAATATACTGAGATTTGTTTTGTGACCTAAGGTCTATCCTGTAGTAAGATCCATGTCAAGAAGGAACAAATGTGTATTCTGTTGCTATTGGGTTAAGTGTTATATATATGTCTGTTAGGTCTAATTGATTTAGAGTATTATTCAGGTCTTTGTATTTCCTTACTATCTGTATAGGTGATCTATTCATTATTGTAGGTTGTACATTAATGTATCCCACTATTATAGTAGAACTGCCTATTTCTCCCTTAAAAATGTCAATATTTGCTTCATATATTGTAGGGCTCTGCTGTTAGTTGCATATATATTTATAATTCTTTGCGGTCGCAGTTGATTCGTCTGGGGGGGGGTGGCGGCCGGTTGCTAAATCCTAGGCTCCCAGGATTGCTCGGAGGGTACCGGCGGCGGGGGCTCTTTCCCGGAGGCGAGGGCGAGGCGGGGGACTTGGCCAGGTCCCCGGCGGGGTGGCGTGCAAAGTATGGAGGGCGGCGAGAAAGGAACAGGCGGGACACGGTTCTTTTAGGGTGAAGAAGCCAAGAGAGAGAGAGCTTTATTAGGGGAGAGTACAAGCTTATATCGGGCGGTTTAGAGGGCGGGGTAGCTGTAGGGGTTAAAGGCTTGGATTGGTTCTGAGAGGGCGCGGAGGTTGATTGAAAAGGGGCGAGAGTTGCTCCGGTAACGGTGTCTGGCAACAATGTATGCGCACTGGTGGTAATGGGAGTTGCACTGGCAACGGGGAGTGTCCGGGCAAGATAAGGGGGTGGGGAAAAGGCGGTTCCCTCCGGCAAGCCTCCCCTAACAGTGGTATTTTGGGTGAGGAAATGGGGCCTGCCTCCGGCCTCACTTTCCCAGGCCCGGGGGGCTGCGGAGGGCGCTGTCGCCCGTGCCCACCACCCTCCCCAGGGGCTGATCAGGTCCCCCAGCCCAGGCCCGCCAAGTTGAAGCACGTAATCAGTGTCCCGCATTTCCCCCTTCTTTTCTAATTAAAGGAAGAAGCTTACCGGAGAGGCCCGCTAAGGGATGAGGGAATGGGGAGGCCGGGGAGGGGAAAAAGGGGTTGACGGTGGCTCAGCGAGGCTGGAGCTCGGTGTTGGTGTGGCGCCCGGGCGCTCGACAGGGGCCTTGCTGCTTGCGGGATGGACGAGGGTGGGGGGTTTAAAGTTGGAGGTTCAGAGAAGCTGGAGCTCGAGGTTGGTGCGATGTTCAGGCGATCGAGAAGGGCCTCGCGGTCGGCGGGTTGACCGGTGGCGGTGAGGTCGCGGAGGGTTGGTTGTCATCTCGGAGTAGGGAGCGTCAGAGGTGGCGAGTCGCTGGTACTGGACTTGCACGAACGAGGAGAAAATAGCATCCGTTTGTTTCCTTACAAGCTGGACAATTCTGCGGATAATGCAGGGTCCTAAGGTGAGAGCTAGAATAATCATTAGTAGGGGGCCGAGGAGAGGGAGGAGGTAAGGGAGGAGGGGGGTAAAGATGTGGGACCAATAGCTGGTGGCTTCACGGTCTCTTTTGCGTTGTTCCAGTCCCTCTCGGACCTTCTTTAGGCTGTCCTCGGCGAGACCTGTGGAATTGGCATATACACAGCACTCTTCTCCTAGGGCGGCGCAAAGGCCTCCTTCCTTGAGGAGGAGAAGGTCGAGACCTCGGCGGTTTTGGAGCACTACCTCAGAGAGGGAATTGACAGAATTTTTAAGATGGGAAATAGCGTCTTGTAGGTGACGAATGTCCTCGTCAACAGCCGCCCGGAGGTGAGTTAGGGCGGAGCCTTGACTGGCTAATGCAGCGATTCCGGTGCCGGCGCCTGCAAGACCTAGGAGGGAGGCAATCGTGAGGACGGTGATGGGCTCTCGCTTTTGCAGTGGGGCAGAAGCTGCAGTTGTTTCCAGGCGGAGGAAGAAGTCTTCCTCGCTGTGGTATAGGACCCTAGGGATGAGGACAATTAGGAGGCAAGTTTCATTAGTTGTATTGAGGGTTTGCACGTTAAGGCAGGGGGTAAGCCCTGTAGAGGAGCAGAGCCATTGGGAGGAGTTATGAGGAATGAGAAATTTTGCAGAGCTGCTGGGAGATGAGTAGTCGGCACAAGCTGTGAGGTTGGGAGAGTTACTTGAGCGAGGGCGGATGCACTTTCCTGTAAAGGAGACTGAATGAAAGGTTAGGGGGACGGCAGAGGTATTCCAATTGCATTCCGAGGGGCTGTCCTCTGTGTTTTCTGAAAAGGAGAGGTTGGAGGCAACTGGCTCATACAGAGGGGAGGAAGTGGAGAGGCAAAGCCAACAAGAGGAGGTAAGATTGGGGTTGGAGGAATTCACTGAGGTGAAGGCTGCTTGAATAAGGCTGAGGAGGGGAGAAGAGTAGCGAGAGGAGTAGCGAGAGGGGGGTAGAGGAGGTCGGGGTGGTGGGGTTGGCGATGCATTGTTTGCAGCTGAGGTGCGGCTGGTTGGAGCTGAGGTGCGGCTGGAGAGCTGTGGAAAAAGGGGGTTAATGACTTGGTTGGGACCTATGCCAGAGGGTGTTCTTAATGCAGTATTTGGTCTGGTTGGTTTGCAGCCTCTTTTTTTATGAGAATAAGTGATCCTGGGTCGGTTCCGTCCTTATAGATTCTGAAGCCCCAAGTTCGACCGAGTAACCAGGAGGGATTAGTGGGAAGTTGCACGGTAAGATTAAGGTGAGTGCAGGTACCTGTGGGTGGAAGGTGGGAACTGTCGTCCGTGCTGAAATAAACAGGCTCATCACGGGGTTTGCAGTTCCAGGGGGCCCAGCGTAGGGTAAGATAGTGATCAACGCTAGACGGCTTCCAACCAGTAGCTAGTGTCTCGCAGCCCCAATAGGCACAATAATATTGATTGGGGGCATTGCAATACGATTTTCCAGGGTTGGAGGCTGGGCACATATAATATTGGTGTTCATTACTGCCAACGGGAGGGTTGGGAAATAGATTAGAGGCGTTGACGAGAAAAGAAGGTTGCCCTGCTGTAACTTGGGTTTGTATAACTGTGGAATCTTCCCACCGTGCCAAGGTCCATTTCCAAGGCTGGTGAGGGGAGTGGGGCTGGTAGACAGCCTGGGTAGAAGAGGCGAGAGCCAGCATGATCGTTAGAAGGGAAGCAATGCTCGGGTGGGGGTTAAGGAGGTGTAGGGGGCTGGCTTTTGCCCGTCTATAGAGGCGTATAATTTCTCTGATTTCTTGTTTTTCTGGGGTTTCACTCGGACTGGGGTCCAGGCTCAGGTGTACTGTTGTCATTTGGTGCACCAGGCTGCGGAGACGACGGCGTTCTCGTCTCGTCAGATGCGTGGCTGCTGGTGGCGGGCCGGATTCCCCTTCCTGGGATCCAGATTGGTTGTGCTGCATCATCTGGGAAAACACAAGCAAACCCGCGCCCCTGGGCGAGGAGTGGGGAGGGACCCTTCCAGGCATTATTCTCTGGGTCCTTCCAGTAGACCATCGGGGCCTGGGTGGGCCTATACGAGGGCCCCCAATGTTTATGTAGGGGCGAAAGTCCTTCTTTATTGAATGTGAGTAGATTAAGGTGAATGAGGGCTGCTATGATAAGGTCCCCTGGAGTTGCCTGGGGGAGCATTGCCCTCTCTTTTTCAATTTGTGTTTTTAAGCAGCGATGGACTGCTTCCACAATGGCTTGTCCCTGTGGATTATAAGGGATGCCGAAATGATGGGTGATGTTATATAACTGAAGAAAGGCCGCAAAGGAGGCACTGCGATAGGCAGGCCCATTGTCCGTTTTTATGTCCCAGGGGACTCCCATGAAGAGAATTCCCTGTCTTAGGGCCTTGATACAGTGTTTGGCCGTTTCCCCGGCGAGGGGGACTGCATAGCACATGGCTGAGAAGGTGTCAATCATTACATGTACATACTTGAGGCGCCCAAAGGACGGTACATGAGTTACATCCATTTGCCATCTAGAATTGGGTTTTAGGCCTCGTGGGTTGACTCCCTGAGGTTGCAGGGGGCCAAGCGGCGCAAAGGGCGCACAAGTTGCACAATTGCGGACAAGATGTTTACAGGTATCCAGGGGGAGGCCACATAAATGATGCAATGACGTAGCCGAAAAGTGAAACCTGGAATGCAATAACTTGGCCTGGTTAACAGCGTCCCCCGGAGGGGCCGCTGTGTGGGTCAGCATAGCTTGGATATTTTGAGCTGAGACCGCTTGGTCTACTATACTGTTGCCATTAGCCAAGGGCCCCGGAAGGCCTGAGTGACTACGAATGTGGCTAACGAACCAAGGATCCTGTCTATGCTCTAAGATGCTTCTGAGGTCAGAAAGTGCTTTATCGATGGCCGAGTTCCCGGGGAAAAAGGTGGAAAATGCGAGGACTCGGCAGACCTGATACGTGTAGAGGCTGTCAGTGAAAATGTTTACTGGGTGGCTGCAGTGGGCGTTTAGCGCGTATGACACTGCCAGAATTTCCCCCACTTGGACTGAATGAAGGTTGACATAACTGAATAGGCGGGGTTCCGGATGGTCCTGCGAATAAGAGAGGAAGGCGAAACGGGTTTTGGAGGCATCAGTAAAGACGGTAGTGGCACCCGGGATGGGTGCAGAGGAGGGGAAAGGATGGAAGGGGCTGCGGAAGGGAAGCTTGGCGAGTCCCTGTAACAGCCGATGGCTAGGATAGTGGCAGCTGAATTCCCCATGAAATCCTTCTAAAAGGATTTGCATGTCGGGGTTGTCACGTATAAGCAGGCGGGTTTGGCCGGCGTCTAGGGGCCAAACAGTTTTTTCTGGCGGCTCTCCGAATACATGAACAGCCAGGGTGACTAGATCTGAAGCTAGGCTGATCCAGAGCCGCACCGCGGGGCAAATTTTTCTAAGCCGGCTTTTAGCAGGGTGCACCCAAAGTAGAGGGCCTTCCTGCCACAGGCAGCCCATGGGTGTGCCGGGCGTAGGAAGGATGAGTGCTATAAGATTGCCCTCTTTAGTGCTGAACCTGTTGAGACAGCAGGCGGCGAGTGCCTTGTTAATTGCGGCAATGGCTTCCTTTGCCTCCTGGGTGAGCTTAATGCGCCGGGAGATTGCTAGCGGCGGGGCTTCAGGGACACTCAGCAGCATAAAGAGTGGTTGGAGCTGCGCGGTGGTGATCGGCAACGCAGAGCGGAGCCAATTGATCTGACCGCAGAGCTGTTGAAGCTCAGTGATAGTGACCCGATCCGGTATGTCCAGCTGGGGAGCGGACGGGGCAATGGTTCTATTAATACTAAACCCTAAGAAGGCTAATGGTGGCACAATTTGAACTTTATCGGGCTGAACCGTAAGGCCGAGGTCAGCTAAATTAGTGGTGAGGTCTTTGAGGATTAGAGGAAGTGCCTCGGCGTCCTCAGAGGCCACCAAGATGTCATCCATGTAATGGATGAGCATGGCCCGCTTTCGCAGGGGGGCCACTGCGTGATTAACATACATTTGGCAGATGGCCGGACTGTTACGCATCCCTTGAGGGAGGACTTTCCATTGGTACCTGCTAGCCGCGCCCGCGTGATTGGGGACGGGGACTGTAAAGGCAAAGCGCGGGCGGTCTCGCTCATGTAGCGGGATGGAAAAGAAACAGTCTTTGATGTCAATGGTGGCTACATGATAGTGGGCCGGGATGGCTACCGGATGGGGGAGGCCAGGCTGCGGGGAACCCATCGGAAGAATATGTTTATTGATTTCCCGCAGATCATTGAGGAGCCTAAATTTTCCTGTGGCTTTTTTATGAATAACAAACACTGGCGAATTATAGGGACTAGTAGAAGGCTCTATGTGGCCAGCGTCCAATTGTTCTTGGACAAGGGCTTGGAGTGCCACTAATTTATGCGTGGGAAGGGGCCACTGCTCCACCCATATAGGTTCCTCAGTATCCCACTGCAGAGGAACGGGCGCTGGAGGTGTTAAACGAGCAGTGGCGCACATTATTGGGGGGGCTGCGTGGTAAGCACTGCCCCAGAGGCGGCGAGGATGTCACGGCCCCATAAAATTTGGTCTATGGTGTGTAGAAATAACGGGCGGAAGGTGCCTGAGTGGCCCTCTTCATCCTCCCACTTAATGGGCCCTATGGCCTGAAGAGAGGTGGAGGTACCAGTGGCTCCTACCACCGAGGGACCATCGAGAACCATGCACATGGTGGCATACTGAGCGGGCATGCAAGAGACCTCTGCCCCTGAATCGAGCGTGCCCGTGTACCATTGCCCCTCTATTCTTAACTTACGAGTAGGCTTTTCTGGAGTGATAGGGACTGTCCAGAGAAGCGTTTTACTGCCAGTGAAGTGATTAGTTTTATTAGAACCGGCCGGCACGCTGCCTCTTAGGGGCGGGGCTGAGGCTTGCCCCGCTTGGAGTTTAAAGCTTGCTCAGTGCCTTGGCGCTGACTGCCGTCAGGGCACCAGGGATAGCAGAGGTTTTTTAAGCTATCCTTGCTAAGATCTCTGGGGCTGCTCTTGCAATCGCGCGCCCAGTGATAGCCACGCTGGCAGCGTGGGCAGGGAGTGGGAGGGGGGCGCCCATTGCGCTGCATGAAAGGCGGGCGGTTGACTTCTGCATTGGGGCACTCCCGGGCAAAATGACCGCTCTGCCCGCACTTAAAACAACCGGTGGTGGCGGCTAAGGCGGCAGTGACAGCGCCAGAGACAGCCTGGGCTAGGGACGCGGCAGCTGGGTCAAAGGCGCTGCAGGCGAGAACCCAGTCATCTAGACTTTTTTCCCGCAAGGGGAGAATGGCTTGCTTACAGGGGGGGTTAGCCCCTTCTAGAATGAGTTCCCGGGTGAGAGCTAGCTGGGCTTGGGGGTTGCTAACTTTTCTAGCGCAGGTTTCTTCGACCCTGGATACGAAGGTGGCGAAAGGTTCGTTTGGCTCCTGGAGGAGCTTGGTAAAGTTGTCAGGTCGACGGGCAGAGCAGTTGGCAAACGCGCGTAAGGCGATGCCTCTGAGGATAGTCTAGAAGGTGGCAGGGACATTAATATAAGCAGACGCATCTAGAAACGCTCCCGTGCCTAGATAGGCTTCGGGGTGATGATAGACTCCAGTGGCTGCGTCTTGCTCACTTTGCTTAGCTGCTTCCGCCTGGAAGTGAGCACGCCAATCAACAAATTGGCCGGGGTTAAGAATGGAACGGGCAAGCGAGGCCCAGTCTTGGGGGATGCAAAAGTCCATGCCGAGATCCTGCAGTATTTGGGAAGCGTATGAGCTACCTAACCCGTCCTCCTTGACGGCCCTGCGAAGCTGCTTAATAGTATCAGAGTCAATGGGATACCAGTCATACAGTTTCTGTGGTGTGGGGGTAAGGTTAAGAGGAAAGCAGCGAAAGGCACGAGAGAAAGGAGGACGCGCTTGCAGAGGGCTTGGCGCGGGAGTGGGGGTAGGGGGAGCGTTGCCCCAAGGGTTGCCTTGAGGTGTAGAAGGCAGCCAGGGGTTGTTAGTCGGCAGGGTGGGAGGAGCGGCGGCAGCTGCCGGTAGCGGCTCCGAGGGGGAGCTTGACGGAGGGGGAGGCGGAAGTGGGAGGCCCCAAGCCTCGCAAGACGGCGGCGCGGTGGGAGTGGCTAAGGCATAAGATGGTGGACTAGCTCCGCCCTGTGAAAGGGCGGGGTAAAGCGCTTGCGGTTTCCGGCCCAGCTTAGGGCTGACGTCATCGCTGGAGCCCTTCCTCCCCTCGATGGAAGAAGAAGGAGGAGGAGGAAGTTCGCCATCTTGGCGAGGCTCAGTGTTATTTTGTTTTTTGGGAGTCACTTCGAGCGCGTTGTTAATCTGCTCGACTAAGGACTCTGTGTCCGAATCGTGGTCTACATTAGTATCGCTGTCTGAATCTGTAGACTGGGTTGATAGGGCCTCCTTGGATTTAATGGGGCCTCGATCAGGGGGGGAGGGAGCCTTGAAGGCAGGAGCGGACGGTTATTAAGGTGGGGAGCAAGCCGGGAGGGAAGCGCTTGCTCTCATGTTTCATGGCGTTGGTGACCCGATCAATAAGGCGATCATAAGTAACAGGGTCCCAAAGATGGCAAGTGGTGAGCCATGGGTTAAAGGGCAGCAGGAGGTCCCAGTATACTTGCAGCTGCCGGACAGATACCTTACAGCGATGTGTGTCTAGGAGACCAGCCAGAGCACGAACTTGGGGTGCTTGGCGTGCAGATAGACGATTACCCATAGCGGAGTGAGAAAAGAAAAAGGGGGGTTGATTATTGAGTAAAGAAAATGAGGTAAACCGTGGTCGCGAGGCCGAAGGAGACGGCGAGAATAGAAGGCAGGAGCCTCTAGTAGCGAGAGCAGTTTGGGGGGGGCGGTCGCAAAGAGGCACACTGTGCGAAACAAAGAAACAAAGACACAAAGGACCACAGCAAAGTAATGGAGGGGAAGAGGGAAAGCTACTGGAGGAAGAGTGTTAGGAGGAATGGGGGGACATAGGAAGAGAAGACGAAAGGTAGTCGGGGGTAAGAGTTAGGTTAACGCGGGAAAGGAAGAGCGGCCCGGGCGCGGAGCGGCGTGGGAGAGGTGGCTCCGGACGTGGAGCGGCGAGGGAGAGGCGGCTCCGCGGGGCGGCGAGGGAGAGGCGGCCCTTACTTTGCAGGCGAGGAGAAGGGGAGCTGGAGAGGCGTCCGGGCGAGCGGGTGGTTTTACTGGACCGCTGCGTGGAGAGGACTTTTAATTCCAGGGGCCCCACGTTGGGCGCCAGTTGCGGTCGCAGTTGATTCGTCTGGGGGGGGGGTGGCGGCCGGTTGCTAAATCCTAGGCTCCCAGGATTGCTCGGAGGGTACCGGCGGCGGGGGCTCTTTCCCGGAGGCGAGGGCGAGGCGGGGGACTTGGCCAGGTCCCCGGCGGGGTGGCGTGCAAAGTATGGAGGGCGGCGAGAAAGGAACAGGCGGGACACGGTTCTTTTAGGGTGAAGAAGCCAAGAGAGAGAGAGCTTTATTAGGGGAGAGTACAAGCTTATATCGGGCGGTTTAGAGGGCGGGGTAGCTGTAGGGGTTAAAGGCTTGGATTGGTTCTGAGAGGGCGCGGAGGTTGATTGAAAAGGGGCGAGAGTTGCTCCGGTAACGGTGTCTGGCAACAATGTATGCGCACTGGTGGTAATGGGAGTTGCACTGGCAACGGGGAGTGTCCGGGCAAGATAAGGGGGTGGGGAAAAGGCGGTTCCCTCCGGCAAGCCTCCCCTAACAGTGGTATTTTGGGTGAGGAAATGGGGCCTGCCTCCGGCCTCACTTTCCCAGGCCCGGGGGGCTGCGGAGGGCGCTGTCGCCCGTGCCCACCACCCTCCCCAGGGGCTGATCAGGTCCCCCAGCCCAGGCCCGCCAAGTTGAAGCACGTAATCAGTGTCCCGCAATTCTTATATCTTCTTTTTGATTTAATCCCTTTGTTAGGATATAATGACTTTTTTTCCCTTACAACAATTTTTGATTTACAGTCCATTTTATCTGATTTTAGTTTAGCTATCCCAGCTTTCTTTTGGTTACTCTTTGCATTGTATCATTTTTTTTATCCTTTCACTTTCAACCTACTTTGTCTTTGAATTTAAGGTGAATGTCTTGTAAACAGCATATAGGTGGGTCATGGTTTTTTTTTAAAAATCCATTGTGCCTATCTCTGTCTTTTGATTGGGAGTTTAATCCATTTACATTTAATGTCCCTATTGTTAATGCAGGACATTCTTCTTCTGTTTTTCTATTTAGTCTTTGTAAATTTTATATCTTTTTTGAACCTCATTCTTCTGTTATTGCCTACTTATATTTTTAATGTCACATCTTATTTTATTTTTATTTTTTCTCTCTCTTTTTCTTACTGATAGTCTTCATTTCTACACTCTTCTATGAACCTCTCTCTCTCCTGTCTTCTCCTATCGGCCTGTGGTGCTCCCTGTATTATTTCTTGTAGAACAGGTCTCTTTTTCACAAACACTCTCAATGATTGTGTGAGAATTGAAATTTTTCACATACCATACAATTACTCAAAGATCCAAAGATCCAAAATGTACAATCAGTTGCCCATGGTACCATCCTACAGCTGTGCATCCATCACCACAATTGATATTTTTTCAATTTTTTGAACACTTTCTTTACTCCAGAAAGAAAGACAAAAAAAGGAAACTCAAATCGTCCTATACCCCCAATCCCCCCATTATTGATTCATAGTTTTGGTATAGTACATTTGTTACTGTTGATGAAAGAATGTTAAAATTCTACTAACTGTAGTATATAACTTGCAATAGGTTTATATTTTTTCCTATATGCCCCTCTATTATTAACTTCTAGTTATAGTGTCATACATTTGTTCTAGTTCATGAGAGAGATTTCTAATATTTGTACAGTTAATCACATTGTCCACCACAAGATTCAGTGTTTTATACATTCCTATCTTTTAACCTCCAACTTTCCTTCTGGTGACATACATGACTCTGAGCTTATCCTTTCCACCACATTCACACACCATTCAGCACTGTTAGTTATTCTTATAATGTGCTGCCATCACCTCTGTCCATTTCCAGATGTTTAAGTTCACCCTGGTTGAACCTTCTGCCCATAATAAGCAACCAACCCCCCATACTTTGGCCTCATTCTATATCCTGTGAGTTTACATATTATAATTAGTTCATATCAGTGAGATTCTGCAATATTTGTCCTTATGTGTCTGTCTTATTTCACTCAATATAGTGCCCTCAAGGTTTCTTCATCAGCCCATTTTTAAAAGACATTTTGTTCACACACCATACATTCCATCATAAGTAAACAATCGTTGGTTCCCTGTATAGTCACATATTTATGTATTCAGCAACCATCACCGCTATCTATATAAGATCATCTCTATCTCTTCCACAAAGGAGGAGGAAGAGTCAAAGAAGGTAAAGGGACAAAAGAAAAAGAAAAAATAAAGAGAGAGAGAGAGAAAAAACATGACAGCTAGAAAGCAACAAAAGTAAATGTAACATTAAACTAATTAAACTAGAGTAGAATAAAGAGTCAGACAACATCACCAATGCCAGGAATCCCATATCCCCCCCCCCAACGTATAATTTAGCTTTCGTATATTGCCTTTGTTATATTAAAGGACAAATAATATAAAGTTTCTGTTAATTATAGTCTCTAGTTTGCATTGATTGTATTTTCCTCCCAATCCCACCCTATTTTTAAGACCTTGCAATGTTGACATTCATTTGTTCTACCTCATGTAAAACCATATTTGTACCTTTTATTACAATCATTGAGCACCCTAGGTTTCACTGAGTTATACATTCCCAGTCTTTATCTTTTGTCTTTTGTTCTGGTTTCCCACATGTTCCTAACCTTCCTCTTTCAACCATGCTCATGGTCACCTTTGCTCAGTGTACTTGCATTGCTGTGCTACTATCTCCCAACATTGTTTTCCAAACCTCTCACTCCTGTCTTTTCCTTTCTGTCTGCAGTGATTCCTTTAGTGTTTCCTGTAGAGCAGGTATCTTGTTCACAAGCTCTGTCATTGTCTGTTTGTCAGAAAATATTTTAAGCTCTCCCTCATATTTGAAGGACAGTTTTGCTGTATGTAAGATTCTTGGTTGGTTGTTTTTCTCTTTCACTGTCTTAAATATATCATCCCACTTCCTTCTTGCCTCCATGGTTTCTATTGAGAAATCCACATATAGTCTTATCAAGCTTCCTTTGTATGTGATGGATCACTTTTCTCTTGCTGCTTTCAGGATTCTCTCTTTATCTTTGATGTTTGATAATCTGATTATTAAGTGTCTTGGCATAGGCCTATTCAGATGTATTCTGTTTGGGGTATGCTGCACTTCTTGGATCTGTAATTCTATGTCTTTCATAAGAGATGGGAATTTTTCATTGATTATTTCCTCTGTTATTGCTTCTGTCACTTCCCCTTTCTCCTTTCCTACTGGGAGACCCATGATATGTACATTCCTGCATTTCATTTTGTCGTTAAGTTCCTGGAGATTTTGCTCATATTTTTTCATTCTTTTCTGTTTCTGTTTTTTTTTTTTTTTTGTTTGTGTGTGTGTGTGTGTGTGTAGACTTTCAGGTACCTTGTTCTCCAGTTCCTGAGTGTTTTCTTCTGCATCTTGAGATCTGCTGTTGTATGTTTCCACTGTGTCTTTCATGTCTTGTGTTGTCCCTTTCATTTCGATAGATTCTGCCAGTTGGTTTTACGAACTTTCAATTTCTACCTTATGTATGCCCTGTGTTTTCATTATATGGTTCATCTCTTTTGCCATATCTTCCCTTAACTTTTTGAATTGATTTATTATTAGTTGTTTAAATTCCTGTAGCTCAGTTGAAGTGTTAAGTTTGTTCCTCTGACTGGGCCATAACTGTTTTTCTTCGTGTAGGTTGTAGTTTTCTATTGTCTAGACATCTCGTTTCCTTGGTTACCCCAATCAGGTTTTGCCAGACCAGAATGGGCTCACGTGTTGGAAGGAGGGAATATAATCTGGTTTCCCTGAGGGTTTCTTAGAAGATTAGTACACCCTGTGAGGCCTCAAGTCTCTGTGCTTTTCTGCCAGCAGGTGATGCCTGTCAGCCTGTAGCTCCAGAATAGTGTGAGGAAGCATGGCCTGTGGCTATTTTCCCCCAGGCTCTGGAGTCTTGCTCTGAAAGGAAGACTGGTAGTAGAGCTTTCTACCACCCACTTCCTCTTAGGGAAGATACAGCCCCTAGGGAGAGGTCATTTACATTTGAATAGTCTCTCTGCCTGTGCTATCTCCACCCTTGTCTGGGTCAGAGTGCTAGGAACTGAAAATAGCTGAGGCTTTCTCCACTGAGCCAAAAAAACTGAGCATAGTAGTTAAATTATTTAGTGTGCTACAGAAAATATAGATCCTGCACCAAATAAACATCTCTTCCCTTGGTCTCACACAGAAGTTGAAATATTAAAACACAGTCAATTTCATCTTTTACCCTTTGGCCTGATTGGCGTTAGTCCAAACCAGATCTGCTTCATTCCTCTCTCTAATTGAATTCTGAACTCTTTTTTAGCATTTTTAACAGTTGCTGTATGAGGTAATGCTGACATTCATAGCTGCCGAACTCTAGCTCAGAGTCTCACATGTTGCACAGATACCCAAAGTTCCAGAGATTGACCAGGTTATACACAAAGAGCTCAGCATCTCCGAATTTAGAGATAACCATTACAACTCAGGAGTAGATGTGACTGCTGTGAGAGCTTACAGTCTAGCCATCTTTACAGTAAGCATTCCCCTGGTAACCTGTGCTCAAAGATTCAATTCTCGGAGTCTACACATTATAGTTAGTACGTGTTAGTGAGGTGTTATATGGTTTGTCTTTTCATTTCTGGCATATTTCACTCAAAATGCTGTCCTCAAGATCCATTCACCTAGTTGCATGTCTCACAACTTCATTCCTTCTTGCAGCTGCTCAATATTCTATTATATGCATATACCACATTTCACCATTCCATTCATCACTCGATGTACCCTTGGCCACTTCCATCCATTGCAAATCATTAATACTGCCGCTATAACCACCAGTATGCAAATGTCCATTCGTGTCCCTGCTCTCAGTTCTTCCAAGTATATACCCAATAATAAGGTTGTAGGACTTTATGGCACCAACATACTTAACTTCTTGTCCTTCAGATAGGCTTCACCGTCACCGTGGTAGTTTCCCACCAACAGTGAATAGGTACATACCTCTCTCCACATTTTTTCCAGCTCTCATATCCCTCTGTTTACTTTTTTCCCCTGCAATCTTATAGAGATATATTCATATAACATGCAATCATCCATGGTGTACAATCAGTTGTTCACAGTATCGTCATGCAGTTTGCATTCATCATCACAATGAGCAATTGAACGTCTTCATTACTCCAAAAAAACTAAAAAAAAGAATAATAAAAAAGATAAAATAAAATAATAAGGTCATACAACACCATCACCAAGAATTCCATACCCCTCCCTTATATCCGCCTCTTATAGACTTTTAGCGTTGGTATATTGCCTTTGTTACATTTAATGGAATCATATTTCAGTGTTACTGTGTACTATAGGTTCTAGTTTGCATTGAGATATTTTTCCCCCATGGCATCCCTTTTTCAGCACCTTGCAAAGTTGACATTCATTTGTTCTCTCACATGCAAAAATATTTTTATACTTGTACATTTAGTCACTGTGTTGGTTTGATTATACTTTGTCCCCCCAAAAGCCATGTTCTTTAATGCAGTGTTGGGGGGCCAGATTGATTAGTCTGTTGATTAAGGTGGAACATTTGATCAAATTATTTCCATGGAGGTGTGAGCCCCACCTATTCAGGGTGGGTCTTAATTAAATTACTGGAGTCCTAGAAGAGAGCTCATAGGGAGAAGGAACTCAGAGCAGCTGAGAGAGACTTTTGGAGAGACCCAGATGCTTGCTGATGCTTGGTGAGTCAGACAGAAGGATATATGGAGATGTTAAGCTAATAGATGCAGCCCAGAGTTTGCCCGAGAGAAGCTAAGAGAAAGCCAGAAACATTTTGGAGAACACCATTTTGAAACACAGCCTGGGAGCAAAAGACTAGCAGACACCAGCCACATGGCTTCCCAGCTGACTGAGGTGTTCTGGACACTGTCGACTGTTTTTCAGTAAAGGTTTCGCCTTGTTGATGCCTTAGTTTGGACACACTTTTATGGCCTTAGAACTTTAAATTTATAACTGAATAAATACCCTTTATAAAGTCAATCTATTTCTGGTATTTTGCATAATGGCAGCATTAGCAAACTGGAATATTCACCATCATTGACCATTCTAGGTTTCACTAAGTTATACACTCCCAGTGTTTATCACCTATCTTACCTTCTGGTTTCATTCCTTCTTTCAACTTTACTCACAGATATCTTTGTTCAGTATAGTTACAATATTGTGCTACCAGCCCACAGTATTGTGCTATCCATTTTTGGATCTATACAGTCAATCCTGTTGAACATTCTATACTCCTTCAGCATCAAGTGCCTGATCTCTACCCTCTTTCAGTCTCCTGATAGTCTGTGTTCTCAGCTTCAACTCTTAAAGTTTCTCATTCATGTTAGTTCATATTAGTGAGAGCGTACAGTATTTGTCCTTTTGTTTCTATATGACTTCACCCAACATAACATTCTTAATGTTCATCCACATTGTTGTATGTTCCATGACTTTGTTTCATCTTACAACTCTAGTATTCCATCACATGTATATACCACAGTTTGTTTATGCACTCATCCACTGATGGATATTTGGGCTGTTTACATCTCTTGGCAGTCACAAATGATGCTGCTATAAGCATTGGTTTACAAATGTCCATTTGTGTCTTAACTTTCAGTTCCTCTGAGTATATACCTAACAATGGAATTGCTGGATCATATGGCAAATCTATACTTAGCTTCCTGAGGAACTGCCACACTGCTTTCAAGAGTGGCTGTACCATTCTACATTCCCACAAACAGAGAATAGGTGTTCCTCTTTCTCCACATCCCCTCCTGCACTTGTAATTTTCTGGTTTTTTGATAATGGTCATTCTAGTAGGTGTGAGATATCTCATTGTGGTTTTGATTTGCATTTCCCTAACAGCCAGTGAAGTTGAACATCTTTTCCTATGTTTTTGAGCCATTTGTATTTCCTCTTCAGAAAAGTATCTGTCCATGGCTTTTGCTGATTTTTAAATTGGGTTGTTTGACTTTCTATTATGGAATTGCAGGATCTCTTTATATATTTGGGATATTATACCCTTATCTGATATGTGGTTTCCAAATATTGTCTCCCATTGCATAGGGTGCCTTTTTACTTTCTTGATACAGTCCTTTGACACACAAAAGTATTCAGTTTTGAGGAGACCCCATTTATCTACTTCATCTTTGATTGCTCATGCTTTGGGTGTAAGGTCTAGGAAACCACCTCCTATGACAAGATCTTTAAGTTATCTCCCTATGTTTTCTTCTAAAATATTATGATCTTAGCACTAATGTTTAGGTCTTTGATCTATTTCAAGTTAATTTTGTTTAAGGTGTGAGATTGGAGTCCTCTTTTCTTTCTTTTGGATATGGATATCCAGTTCTCCAAACACCATTTGTTGAAGAGGCTGCTGTGTCCCGCTTACATTGGTTTGACTGTCTTATCAAAGATCAATTGTAGATGAGAGGGTCTGTTTCTGAACACTCAATAGAACTCCATTGATCAGTATGTCTATCTTTATAGCAATACCATGCTGTTTTGACCACTGTAGCTTTGTAGTTTGCTTTACAGTCAGGTAGTGTGAGATCTTCCACTCCATTCCTCTTTCTAAAGATATTTTCGGCTATTCAGGGCACTCTCCCCTTCCAAATAAATTTGGTTGTTGGTTTTTTTGCTGCTGCAAAATAAGTCATTGGGATTTTATTTGGTATTGCATTGAATCTATAAATCAGTTTAGGTCATGTTCCAGTTCGATAATGCTGACATTTAAGCAAAATACTACAAATGTATCAGCTTTTATAAAGAGGGTTTGCTTGGTTACAAATTTAGTGTTCTAAAGCCATAAAAGTGTCCAAACTAAGGCATCAACAAGAGGATACCTTTTCTGAAGAACGGCCAATGGTGTAAGGAACACCTCTGTCAGCTGGGAAGGCATGTGGCTAATGTCTGCTGTTCTTTGCTCCCAGATTGTGTTTCAAAATGATGTTCTCCATAACGTCTCTGGGTCTCTGTTAGCTTCTCTGGGCTTCGTCTCTTAGCTTAGCATCTTCAACTGTCCTGTCTACATCTCCAAATATCTCTAAGTGTCAGCAAGGATCTGGGTCTCTGTCAGTTGTTAGCATCTCTTAAAAACTCCAGTGAACTAATCAAGATCCACCCTGAATGGGCAGGGCCACACCTGCATGGAAATTGTCTAAGCGAAAATATCAGCCACAGTTGGGTGAGTCACATCTCCATGGAAACACTGAGTCAAAAGTTTCCACCCTAATCAAAAGACTAATAAACCTGTCTGTAGACTGCATTAAAGAATATGGATTTTGGGGGACATAATATATCGAAACCAGCACAGGTAGACTTGACATCTTAACTATATTTAGTCTTACAATCTATGAACATGGTATGTTCTTCCAGTTTTTAAGGTTCTGTTTTCTTTCTCTTAGCAGTTTCTTATGGTTTTTTGTGTATAGGTCTTTTGTGGCCTTGCTTAAGTTTATTCCTAAATACTTAATTCTTGTGGTTGCTATTGTAAATGGAATTTTCTGCTTGATTTCCTCTTTCTGTTGCTCATTATTTGTGGATAGGTACACTACTGATACATACATGTTGATCTTGTACCCTGACACTTTTCTGTATTCATTTATTACCTCTAGGAGCTTCCCTATAGAGTTTTCTTGATTTTCTACATATAGAATCATGTCATCTGCAAACAGTGAAAGTTTTACTTCTTCTTCTCCAATTTTGATACCTTTTATTTCTTTTTCTTGCTGAATTGCTACAGCTAGAACTCCCAGAACAATGTTGAATAACAATGGTGACAGTGGACATCCCTGTCTTGTTTGAGATATTAGAGGGAAAGCTTCAATCTTTCTCCATTGGGTATGATGTTAGCTGTGCGTTTTTCATGTATTGCCTTTATCATATTGAGAAAGTTCCCTTCTTTTCCTATCCTTTTGAGTGTTTGCATCAAGAAAGGATGTTGAATTTTGTCAAATGTCTTTTCTGCTTCAATTGATAGGATCATGTGTTTCCTCCACTTGGATTTATTGATGTGGTGTAGTACATTAATTGATTTTCTTGTGTTGAACCAGACTTGCATATCTGGAATAAAGCCCACTTGGTGTATATCTCTTTTAATTTGTTGCTGTGTTCAATTTGATAGTATTTTGTTGAGGATTTTTGCATGTATATTCATTAAAATGATTGGTCTGTAGTTTTCTTTTTTTGTAGTATCTTTGTCTGACTTTGGAATTAGGGTGATATTGGCTTCATAGAATGATTTAGGTAGCTTTCCCTCCTCTTCAACTTTTTTTGAAGGTTTTGAGCAGGTTTGGTACTAATTCTTTCTTGGTAGAATTCACATGTGAAGCCATATGGTCCGGGGCTTTTCTTCTTTGAGAGCTTTTTGATGACTGACTCAATCTCTTTACTCGTGATTGGTTTATTGCAGTCATGTATTTCTTCTCAAGTCAATATTGGTTGTTCATGCTGTTCTAGGAAGTTGTCCATTTCATCTAAGTTGTCTAGTTTATTTGCAAATAGTTGTTCATAGTATCCTCTCATTATCTCCTTTATTTCTGCAGGGTTAGTAGTTATGTTCCCTTTCCCATTTCTGATTGTATTTATTTGCATCTGCTCTTTTTTGTTTGTTGTTGGCCTTTCTCATAGTCCATCGATTTTATTGATTTTCTCAAAGAACCAACTTCTGTTTTTTTTTTTGATCCTCTCTATTGTTTTCATGTTCTCAATTTCATTTATTTATGCTGTACTCTTTTTTTATTTCTTTCATAATGTTTGCTTTAATGTTAGTTTACTGTTCTTTCTCTAGTTCCTCCAGGTGAACAGGTAATTCCTCAATTTTGCTACTTCTTCTCTTTTAATAAAGGCATTTAGAGCATTAAATTTCCCTGCCAGACTGCCTTTGCTGCATCCCTTAAGTTTTGATATGCTGTGTTTTCATTTTTATTTGCCTCAAGATATTTACCAATTTCCCATTAATTTTTTCCTTTACCCACTGGTTAAGATTGTGTTGTTCAGTTGCCATATGTTTGTGAATTTTCCAACCTTCTGCCTGTTATTGATTTCCATCTTCATTCCATTATGATCTGAAAAGGTGTTTTGTGTAATATCAATGCTTTTAAATTTGTTGAATCTTCCTTTGTGACCCAACATGTGGTGATCTATCCTAGAAGATGATCCATGAGCGCTTGAGAAAAATGTGTATTCTGTTGTTGTGTGGTGTAATTTTCTATAAATGTCTGTCAAGTCTATTTCATTTATTTTACAATTCAACATTTCTGTTTCCTTTTTAATCCTCTGTGTGTTCTAGCCATTGATGAGAGTGGTGTATTGAAGTCTCCAACTATTATTGTAGAGGTATCTACTTCTCCCTTCAGTGTTGTCAGTGTTTGCCTCATGTATTTTGGGGCATTATGGCTTAGTCCATAAATATTTGTGATTGTTAGGTCTTCTGGATGAATTGTCCCTTTTATTACTATACAGTGTCCTTCTTTCTCTCTTTTAATTATTTTACATTTGAGTACTTATTTGTGTGATATTAATATAGCCACCCCTGCTCTTTTCTTGTTGTTGTGTGTGAAATATCTTTTTCCAACATTTCACTTTCAACCTATTTTTGTCCTTTTGTCTAAAGTAAGTTTCTTGTAGACAGCGTATAGATGGGTCCTGTTTTTCAATACATTCTTACAGTCTATGTCTTTTTATTGTGGACTTTAATTCATTAATGTTTAGCGTTATTACTGTCAGTGCTATATTTTCTTCTACCTTTTTGTCTTTTGGATTTTATATGTTGCATCTTACCTTTTTCTCTCTTTGTTTTTACCCTTCCTGATAGTCTTCATTTCTACACTCTTCCCCAAGCCTCTCTCTCCAGTCTTTTCCAGTCATCCCGTAGCACTCCCTTTGGTATTTCTTGTAGCACAGGTCTCATATTCACAAACTCTCTCAGTGTCTGTTTGCTTGAAAACATTTTAACATCTCCCTCATTTTTGAAGGACTGTTTTGCTGGATATAGAATGCTTGGTTGGCAGTTTTTCTCTTTCTATATCTTAAATATATCACTCCCCTGCCTTCTTGCTTCCATGGTTTTTGAGGAGAAAGCCATACATTGTCTTATTGAGCTTCTCTTGTATGTGATGGATTGATTTTCTCTTGTTGCTTTCAGAATTCTGTCTTAGTTTGTGACATTGGACAATCTGATCAGTAAGTGTCTTGGAGTAGGTCTATTGGGATCTATTCCATTTGTGGTATGCTGCACTTGTTGAATCTGTAATTTTATGTCAATCATAAGAGCTGGGGATTTTTCAGTAATTATGTCTTCTCTTATTCTTTCTCCCCCCTTTCCCTTCTTTGCTCCTTCTCGGACACTCCATAACACATACATTTTTGCATTTCATGTTGTCATTCATATCCCTAAGACTCTGCTATTTTTCCATTCTTTTCCCTATCTGTTCTTTTGTGTGTAGGATTCCAGATGTCCTCTCTTCTACTTCACTTATTGTTTCTTCTGCTTCTTCAAATCTCTTGTTGGATGTCTCCGTTGTGTTTTTCATTTCTTCTATTGTGCCTGTTATTCCCCTGGGTTCTGTCAACTGTTTTTGCAAGCTTATGAATTCTTCTTCATGGTCATCCAGTGTCTTGTTTATACCCTTCCCCTCTTTTGCCACATTTTCCTTCAGCTTCTTTATTTGATTTAGATTTGTTTGAACATCTTTAATTACTTACTTCAATTCCTTAGTATTAATAACTTAGTTGAAGTGTTAGTTTGTTCCTTTGGCTAGTCTATATTTCATGTTTCCTAGTATGGGTCATTATTTTTAGCTACCCAGGCATCTGATTTTCTTGATTAGTTTATTCGGGGGCTCCTTTTTACTCTTTTACTTAGGGTTTTCTTGTTGGTTGGCTTTGTTCTCTATTGTTCTTTTGCATGAATTCTACTTATTCCAGCATTCTAACATGGTTTCTGTTTATTTGATGAGGATTTTTGAATTCTTGTTTTTCTGTTTCTTGCCCTGCCTCTGTGTAACCTTTTTGTGAGAGGATCTCCCTGATATGACTGACCCCAATCAGATTTTCCCAGTGTAAACAGTCCCAGGTCTTAAGAGGAGAGTGTAATCCATATGAAGTTTCCCTGATAATGAGGCCCCACAGGTTTGTTGACCCTCCTGTGAAGTCTCTAGGTGTTGTGCTTTTCCTATCTTGTTCAGCAGGTGGAGCCTGTCAGCCCACATCTCCCCATCAGTTTAGAAAGTTGTGGTAAATTTATTTGTCAGCCACCCCTGTCTCTGCCAGGGGCATGGCTGATTCAAGCTGTTTCTATTATCCAGCCCCTGGGATCTGATTTCTCTGAAGAAGGGCTACCATTTGAGCTGGGCTTCACCACCTTTGTCTTGAGGAATTTGTGTGTTTTAGGGAATTATCTCCCCCACTAGACTTATTGCTTTGTCTCTCAGAGCTATCTTAGCTGTGCCCTTGCTTGGGTCTGGCTGCCAATTGCAAGTATATGTGGCTTTAACTAGTTACTCTCAGACAACTTTAATTCCACCGTTGCCTGGGGCAGTGCTGAAGCCTGAGAGATCCTGCAGTTCTGATGGTTTATTGAAAAATTAAAAAATAAAGGGTCAGAGAGAAATAAAAGAAGAGAAGATAAAAAGACTTCAGACCCAAACCCTAGTTCCTCAGGTTTGCAAATGAGAGCTGGAGTTGTACCTGTTTCTATGTGCCCCTTTTCCTTGGAGCCCAGCCGTTTTCCAGTATTCTGAATACCTCCAACTCCAAAAGTCTCTTTTTGTTGTTGTTGTTGTTAAGCTTGCCTCCTCTCTGCTGGGCTGATTCCTCCCATTTCCTTTTGTGACTGATCTTGGTTTACTTGTGCTTGAAGTTTTTACTCAGCAGTCAGAATTTGTTCATTAATAACTATTAAGTTGAGATTTTCTTTTTGGCCAAACACTGTTTTCTCCATACTACCTATGTTAGTATATAGTAAAGACAATGTTACTGTTTCCAAGTGCTTTGATCTACTCTTTTATGAGTTCTACCAACTTCAATGCTTCATGTTTTGTTGGTTCTTCATTTTCATTAGCTAGGTGTTTCTTAAATGCTAGTGTTGCTCAGTCTTCTTTGGACAACATTGTCTCTTCTCAATCCATGTTTCTTTCTTGGTCGATACCATCTATTACTGTGGATTTAACCAATGTACACCAACAAAACCCCTTAACTGACAACTTTTTGTTTGGGGTTGTATTCCAGTATTACTTGTGTCTACTCCCTCACTCCTATGTAGGAGGTCCTTAGTTTTTGGATCGCTTTGTTTATTCTTTACATTGCCCATTTGGATTCATGATACTAGAAATCAGATGCTAAAGCTTGTACATGTATAGAGGTGAGGTCAAGTGGGATATAAAATCCACACTGGATGGTGGAGATTAAGAATAATGGCACAAGTCCTGAAAGAAAACAAATCAGGGCATTAGGAATCTTAAGAACACATAGCAGAGAGGGAAAGTATAAAAGGGCTGCAGAAATTTTGGAGAAAGGGTGCTATGATCTGTTGGGACTATTTCTCTTTTCCTATTATAGTATGTAAGAGTTACGTGGAAAGATAAAATTACATTTTTAATGAAAACTTAGATTCTTAGGTTTATGATCCCATTTCCTCTGAGTGAGAAAGTTCAGATTCTGTATGTCAGGTTATAAAATTTGTGGAAGCCTACAGATTAGACAGTACTTCCCTTTGCATATCACTCAGACTGAGTAAAGTTCTTGGAAAGGTAACATGAAAATTTGAAAATAAACTGGATAATATGTGTGGGCAGATGTCCTAAAGAAAACCATCTTGGACACAAGAAATACAGTCCTTAGAAAACTGTAACTATCTGCTTATGAAATAGTAATGGACAGGTTCATGAGAATTCCTTGCACCCTGTCTATCCTTCAGAGAGTACTCATGAATTTGGTAATATTTAATGATAACAAGGCCTTTCATGCACAGATTCAAAAATCCCCATTAACATATCTGGATTAGCTGTCTTATGATCTACAGACTGGTGACTGGATTTATGTCAAAGTCCATCAAAGGAAAACATGATCTGAACTTTGGTAAGAGTAGTCATTCCAAGTTTATCTATAACAATACTGTTGAATAATATTCTATTGTATGTATATACCACATTTTGTTTTTCCATTCATCAGTTGATGGACACTTGGGTTGTTTCCATCTTTTGACAGTTGTGAATAATGCCACCATGAACAGTGGTGTGCAAGTGTCTGTTCATGTCTCTGCTTTCAGATTTCCTGGATATGTACTGAGTAGTTACATTGCTGGATTGTAGGGCAGTTCTTGACTTAGCTTTCTGAGGAACTGCCAAAATATAGCCCAGAGTGGCTGTACCATTCTACATTCCCAACCAGCAGTGAATGAGTGTTTCTATTTCTTCATATCCTCTCCATCCCTTGTTTGTTTCCTCTTTGATTAATAGTGGCCATTCTAGTAGTTGTGAAATGATATCTCATTGTGGTTTTGATTTGCATTTCCATATAGATAGTGATGATAATGATCTTTTCATGTGATTTTTTAGCCATTTGTATTTCCTCATTTGAGAAAATTCTATTGATGTGTTTTTCCCATTTTTTAAAATGCAATTTTATTGAGATATATTCACACACCATATAATCCATCCAAAATATTCTATCAGCGGGGCTCACTGTATCGTTATATAGTTGTGCATTCATCACCATGATCAATTTTAGGACATTTTCATTACTTCAAAACAAATAAAAAATAAAATATAAAAAAATAAAAAAGAACTCCCCAACATTCCGTATTATTCCTTATCCCCCATATAGTTTATTTTTTGTCATTATTTTATTACTTCTCTGCCCATACACTGGATAAATGGAGTGTCAGTCACAAGATTTTCACATTTATATGGCCATACAATAAAAGGCATATGGTTATACAATCATCATCAAGAGTCAAGTCTACTGGTTTACAGTTCAGCAGTTTCAGGAATTATTTGTAGCTATTCTAATACTCTAGAAACTTTATATAATGCATGAGGATAACCACTAGAGTGACCTGTTGACTTGATTTGAAATATCTTCGCCATGGAAACTTTATTTTGCTTCATTTCTTTTCCCCCTTTTGGTCAAGAAGGCATCCTCAATTCTGTGATGCCAGGGCCAGGCTCATCCCTGGGAGTCATGTCCCACATTGCCAGGGAGACTTACACTCCTGGGAGTCATGTCCCATGTAGGTGAGGAAGGTTGTGAGATTATTTGCAGAGCTGGCTGAGAGAAAGAGGACACATCTGAGCAACAAAAGAGGTTCTCTGTGGGTGACTCTTAGGCATATTTATAAGTAGGCTTAGGTTCTCCTTTCCAGGAATAAGTTTCACAAGGGTAGGCTCCAAGATCGAGGGCTTGACCGATTAAATTGTGAGTCCCTAATACTTGTGAGAATATCAGGAATTTCCAGTTGGCAGAGTTTAATATTTCCACGTTTTTCCCAAGTCTCATGGGGACTTTTTTTGTCCATTTTTAAAGTGAGTTGTTTGTCTTTTTATTGCTGAGTTGTAAGGTTTCTTTATATATTCTGGATATCAAACCCTTATCAGATATGTGGTTTCCAAATATTTTCTCCCATTGAATCACCTGCATTTTCATCTTTTTGACAAAAGTCCTTTGAACCACTGAAGTGTTCAGTTTTGAGGAGGTTCCATTTATCTAGCTTTACTTTCATTGCCTGTGCTTGGGTTTAAGGACTAAAAAACTACCTCTTTTCACTAGATCTTGAAGATGTTTCTCCATATTTTCTTCTGGGGGTTTTATGCTACTTACTCTTATATTTAGATCTTTGATCCATTTTGAATTAATTTTTGTGTAACGTATGAGATAGGGGTCCTCTTTCATTCATTTGGATATGGATATCCATATTTCCCAACACCATTTATTCAAGAGACTTCTCATCCCAATTGAGAGGATTTGGGAGTCTTGTCAAAAATCAATTTATCAAGGATTCAGGGGTCTATTTCTGAGCCCTCAATTCAATTCCACTGATCAATATGTCTATCTTCATGCCAGTACCATGCTGTTTTGACCACTGTGGCTTTATAATATGCTTTACAGTCTGGATGCATAAGAACTGCTACTTCATTCTTCTTTTTCAAGATGTTTTTGGCTTATTGTGTCCCCTTCCCCTTCCAAATAAAACCAATGATTTACTTTTCCATTTCTGCAAAGTAGGCTGTTAGGATTTTGATTGGTATTGCATTGAATCTGTAGATCAATTGGAGTAGAAATGATATCTTAATGGCATTTATTCTTTGTATCCATGAACATGGGATGTCTTTCCATTTGTTTAGGTCTTCTTTGATTTATTTTAGCAATATTGTGTAGTTATCTGTGTACAGGTCCTTTGCATCTTTGGTTAAGCTTATTCCTAGTTATTTGATTCTTTTTGTTGGTATTGTGAATGGAATTTTTTTCTTGATCACTTCCTCAGATAGCTCATAACTAGTGTATAGAAACCTACTGATTTTTCTGTGTTGGTCTTGTATCCCCCCACTTTGCTGAACTTGTTTATTAGCTCAAGTACCTGTTTTGTAGCTTTTTCTGGATTTTCTAAATATAGAATCAGGTCATCTGCAAACAGTGAAAGTTTTACTTTTTCCTTTCTGATTTGGGTGCTTTATTTCTTTTACTTCCTTAATTGCTCTAGGCAGAACTTCTATCAGGAGGGTGAAAAAAAGTGATGAAAATGGGCATCCTGGTTATGTTCTCTATCTAAGAAGGAAAGGTTTCAATCTCTCACCATATGATGTTAGCTGTGGGTTTTTCATATATGCCCTTTATCATGTTGAGGAAGTTTCCTTCTATTCCTGAAGTGTTTTTATCAAGAAAGAATGTTGGATAAATGCCTTTTCTGCATCAGTCAAGATGATCAGGTGCTTTTTTTCCTTTAGATTTTGTGTATTACGTTAATTGATTTTCTTGTGTTCAACCACTCTTGCATACACTTGGTCACAGTAATAATTCTTTTCATGTGCTGTTGAATTAGATTCACAAGTATTTTGTTGAGGATTTTTGCATATATATTCATTAGAGAGTTCGGTCTGTAGTTTTCTTTTCTTGTAGTGTCTTTAGCAGGGTGATGTTGGTTTCATAGAATATGTTAGGTCTTGTTCCCTCTTCTTCAATTTTTTAGAAGACTTTGAGCAGGATGTCGTTAATTCTTCTTGGAATGTTTGGTAAAATTCACCTGGGAAGCCATGTGGTCCTGAGCTTTCCTTTGTTGCAAGTTTTTTGATGACTGTTTCAATCTCTTTACTTGTGAATGGGTTGCTGTGGTCTTCTGTTTCTTCTTGAGACATTATAGGTTGTTCATGTGTTTATAGGAAGTTATCTGTTTCATCTAAGTTGTCTAGTCTGTTGGCATACACCTGTTCATAGTATCCCCTTTTGAGCTTTATGTTTTGGGGATCTGTGGAAATGACCCACCACCCTTTTTTGTGCCCTTGTTTATCTGCATCTTCTCTTTTTGTCTTTGTCATTCTAATTAAGCATTTGTTGATTTTATTGTTCTTCTCAAAGAACCAACTTTTATTTTATTGATTTTCTGTATTGTTTTTTTCTCCATTTAATTTATTTCCATTATATTCTTTGTTATTTCTTTCTTGTGCTTGCTTTGGGATTAGTTTGCTGTTCTTTCTCTAGTTTCTCCAGTTGTTCCATTAGGTCTTTGGTTTTCACTCTGAACATCTTTGATTAGTTGTTCCAAATTCTGTATCACCTCCAACATTTTTATTTCATCATTTAGCTTGGCCATATCTTGTTGTGTCTTAATTGTCTTGAAATATTTTTGCTGTTTTCTGGGCATCTGATTATCTCAATAAGTTTATTTCTCAAGTTGGTTTTGACCCTTGTCTAAGATTTTGTTGTTGATTTGTTTCATGTTGAAGGTTTCCTTTGGCACTTGGTTCGCTAGTATTTGACAGCCAAACCAGAACCATGGTCCCATGCAGGGGATGTGGACCCTTTCCATTGGGCCCACAATTTCTCAGTCATAATTTCTCCATTTTTCATGCAGCTCTTCCTTATAAGTTTCAGTGGTACTTCCCTGGTCTCCTGATCCCCAGAACCACTGCTTTGGATATTTTCTGACTGTACTGTAGGTACTTTTCATGAAGGAGTGTGTCCTCCTTGTCCTTATTCCAGTTTCTTCCCAAAAGTCTCGCAAGCTATGTATTTTTGAATTAATTAATAAACCAATTAAAATTAAATATGTGAGTCATGACAGTTTGGAGACAACTCTGAGGATGGCTCAGCATTGCTATTTATCAGTGTTATCTAAACTTGTGTCTAAGAATAACCACTTACCAGCTGGGTGAATCTATATGATCAATCTGAGCCCCTTCTGTGTAAAATGTATTAACACCAAATGCTTCCTAATAAAGAGGGCTGCTGTCAAGAGTATATTAAATGTTGATCCACTGCAGGAAAATGTTTTGCAATTTATAAAGAATTCTGCAAGGATAGTCATTATTATTTCTCTGTTCCTTCAGAATAGAAATAGGAAGAAATTGGATTAAGTTCAACTCAGTCTCCATGATTGTCTTTCTCCTGTATCTTCTTAATAGAGTATTGCGTTAGTCTGAAACAGTGGCCACCGTCAGGCTAGGGCAAGGCAGCCATTCCATTTGGAGGATGTTTCTTGTCTGTGTCCTTGGGTAAGTTTCCAAACATTTTGCTTAAGATGGCCTGTTGGACATCGTGTGCTGACTTCCTGCAGTTCTACTCTGCTGCCTAGTGGCCACCATTCTGGTTCAATGAATACATGGCTTCTGATGTTGCTTCCATTCCCAGGGCTGTCTTGTAAGAAATTGGTCTCCATGTTTGACTTACATGCGGACTTCCTGATGTTGTTCTTCAGACCATGGTCCAGGATATTTTCTCTTATACATAGGATACAACAGACTGTGTTATGCCCCCTAACTAAATGCCTCATGATTAAAGTATTTCTTAAGTATATTGTCTGGAGACTTCTATGTTAGGCCCAGAAAATTTGCACAAGGAAAATATACAGGTTTCTCAACTTCAGAAAGCTTGCATTTTTTGCTAGTCAAGCCATCAATATAAATTCATTTAGATTTAATTAATTGTTTATTTAGAACATTTTCTCTAGCACATTTTTCTAGTATTATTTTCTTCCTACCTTCGGAAGAAAACTGCCACAACGAGATTAATTTTTCCATATGTGCATAATATCTCAAAGCATTTTTTCTTAATTATCTATTTTGTTTGTCTTGACTTGCTTATGACTTAGCTCAGTAAAATATTGTTACTACTTTTAACTTAAAGAATTGGAGCAGAAGTGATATCTCATAAGTTGTTCAAGGAAACTTAGAAATTTAGGAATTCAACAGTTAGTCAAACAGACTTGCAATGAGTTTACCCTTTGCTATCTCCCTCATTTAAAATGTGCTATTAGGATCAAGTTTCTTAACTCCTAGTGCCCTCATTTCTTTGGCTATGAATTATGGATAATATCATACCTCAATTGCAGGGTTGTGAGGATTAAATTAGATTTTATTTGTATTATATATTTACTATCACTGTTTCTGGCCTTTATGAAGCACCATATAATCTTAGAACTTCTTAGTCGTTAATTCATCAACAGTGACTGACAGTTTTAGGTACAAAATAAGACTTTTCTCTTCCCTTTTGAAGTAAACATTTATTGCTTTTTTCTTAGTATGAACATTATAAATAAAAACATAAATATATAAATGTTAAATTAAATATATGTAAACATTTTGAATGCTTTGTTGTTATTATTATTATTATTATTATTACAATGAATTTCTTTACTGCTCTGCATTTTTTCTTTTGAAAATTTTCTAAAAGTAAAATTACTGGGTCGAAGAATTTGGACATTGATAAACAAAGATAAGTTTTGTCAATTTGTTTTATGCATGTTTGGGCCAATTTTTTTAAAATTTTATTTTGAAATAAATTCAAACTTATAGGAACAGACGCCAAAAAAATACAAACCCCATACACAGAACTCCAGCATACCCCGACCCCCCTCCCTGATACCCTGATCCACCAACTTTAACATCCTGTCACACCTCCATTTCTTTCTTTCCCTCCCCTCTTCCCTCCCTATCATTCATCATCTATTGCTCTGTCTTCTGAACATATGAGAGCAAGCTGCACACATCCTTGAATAAACAATATAATTCACATATACATTTCCTATGAACAAGAACATTCTTTTCTGCAATCACATTAAGCACAGCTAAGAAATTCAGGAAATTCAACATTGATACAAAGCTTACATTCTATATTCCTTTTTTTTTTCTTATGTCCCAACTGTGTCCCTTTGAGCCTCCTCTCCTCCATCCTCAGATCCCATCCAAGATCATTCTTGGCATTTAGTTGTCATTATATATTTAGCCAGTCTTTTTTTTTTTTTTTTTTTTTTTCAATTGTGGAAACATAGATACAGCCTAAATCTTCCCATTCTAACTCCTCCCTAGCATTCCATTAGTGGGACTGATCACATTCAGAATGTTGCAATGCCCGCCATCCATTACTAGAAATTTCCCTTCACACCAAACAGAAACCGTACCCTCATTTCTTAAGTCCAAATTGCCCCTTCCCCCACTTCCTGTAACCTATACTCTACTTTTTATCTCTATGGTCATATTCTCTGATACTTTCTTTGTGTTTACTGTGGCACTTAAATTTAACATCTTAAATCTATAACAGTCTTGTTTTTCTTTGATACCAACTTAACTTCAATAGGACACACAAACTATGTTCCTCCATTTCCCCACCTTTATGTAGTTCTTGTCAACAATTACATATTTTACATTGAGTCCAAAATCACTGATTTATCATTACAGATTATGTATTTTAGATCCTGTAGGAAGTAAACAGGGGAGTTACAAATCAAAAATACGTCGGTATTGGTATTTATATTTACCATGTGATCTTTACTAGAAATCTTTATTTGTTCATGTGATTTCATTGAATTGTTTAGTGTTCCTTCCTTTCAGCCTGCACAGTTCTCTTTAGCATTTCTTATAGGACTGATCTACTGGTGCTGAAGTCCCTGAGCTTTTGATTATCTGGGAATGTTTTCATCAACCACTCATTTTTAACCTCCACATGTTTGTGAATTTTCTAAGTCACTGACAGTTATTGACTTCTGTTTGTATTCCATTGTGGTCAGAGAGTGTGCTTTGAATAAATTCAATTTTTTATAATTTATTGCAGCTTGTTTTATGTTCCAGCTTAAGGTCTATTCTGAAGAACGATCCATGATCACTGGAAAAGAATGTGTGTCCCAGTGACCTGGGATGTAATGTTCTATATATGTCTGTTAAAATTCTCTATATCTCTCTCTCTCTTTTCTTTGTTTCTCTGTTGGTAGGGCTCTCTTTAGTATCTGAACTAGGGCAGGTCTTTTATTAGCAAAGTCTCTCAGCATTTTTTTGTCTGTGAAAAATTTAAGCTCTCCCTCAAATTTGAAGGAGAGTTTTGCTGGATAAAGTATTCTTGGTTGGAAATCTTTCTCAGAATTTTAAATATGTTATGCCACTGCCTTCTCACCTCCATGGTGGCCACTGAGTAGTCACAGCTTAGTCTTGTGTCATTTCCTTTGTATATGGTGAATTGCTGTTCTCTTGCTGCTTTCAGAACTTGCTCCTCTTCAGTATTTAACCATGTGATCAGAATATGTCTTGGAATGGGTTTATTTGGATTTATTTTATTTGGAGTTCACTGGGCATTTATGCTTTGGGTATTTATATTGTGTAGGAGGTTTCGGAAGTTTTCCTCAACAATTTCTTTGAATACTCTTTCTAGACCTTTACCCTTCTCTTCCCCTTCTGGGACACCAATGAGTCTTAAATTTGGATGTTTTATTTTATCTATCATTTTCCTGAGATCTATTTAGATTTTTTTGTTTTTTTTTCTCCATTCTTTCTTTTGTTCTTTCATTCCCATTCTGTGGTCCTCGAGGATGCTTAGTCATCATTCAGCTTCCTGTGGTCTTGTACTCTGAGTATCCAGAGTCTTTTTAATTTGGTCAACAATTTCTTTTATTTCTATAAGATCATCTATTTTTTTATTTACTCTTGCAAGTTCTTCTTTATGCTCTTCTAGGGTCTTCTTTATGTCCTTTATATCCTGTGCCATGCTCTTCTTCATGTCTTTATATCCTGTGCCATGCTCTTGTTGTTTGTCTTTAGTTCTTTGATTAATTGCTCCAAGTACTGTGTCTCCTCTGATCTTTTGATTTGGGTGTTTGGGTTTGGGTTCTCTATATTGTCTGGTTTTATCATTTAAAAAATTTATCATTTAAAATTTTCTGTTGTTTTTGGCCTCTTGGCATTTGCTTTACTTGATTGGGTTCTTTCAGGATATGAAAAACACCAATCTCTAATTTGTCAGATCTACAGCTTGGTGGCATAGACTTTCTCTAACTAACCAGCAGATGGTGTCCATGAGTCACCTGTTCCCCTCAAGTCAGTTCTCCCCAACTTTGTCTTTGTGGTGTGTGGGGGTCTGATTCTTGTGGGGTTCAATTGGTGCACCAAGTTTGGGTGTGTTTTTGGTGCTATCTGCCCTGAATGTGGGGCATGTGTCTGAGAGGTTAGGGAGGCAAGGCAGCTTTAATAATCAAACCTCTGAGGTGTTCCTGGAGATTTAAGGCTGTTGCAAGGGTCTAAACCTTCATTTCAGTCTTGCCACAGATTGTCTCTGCTGCTGACCCACAAGTCCTTGTTATAGGGTCCCTGGGATTTCCCAGCGGGTCCCCCTTCCGAGCCATGCTCTTCCAGGACCTCTGCTGAGGGAAGGCTGTGCCACGTCACAAGTGCACACAGGCCCTCGGAAGCCCTGGGCCGCAAGGCCGTGCAGGGGCATTCTCAGCCTGCTGTAAAGATGGCTGAATGGGGTGTGTTAATTTCCCCCTTTTCACACAGCTCCGCCTACCCAGCTGTGGGACAATTAGCTGTGGGTGCACTAAAAACCACTCTCCATGGCTGATATTGTGGTGTGTGCATGTGTTGTGGGAAACACTCCCTGTCACACTGGGGCCCTTGGTGCGGCTCTAGGCTATGGCTCTGGCCCTGGGCAGGAGCGTCCCGAGCCTGCCGGGAAGATGGTTGCAAGGGGCGTGGTTTCTTTCTCCTTTTGGATCCCCTGTGCCCTCCTGGCTCTGAGACAATTAGCAGCAAGTGTGGGAAAGACTATCTTCCATGCCAGATATTGAAGTGTTCGCAAGGCCTTCTCCTGCTGTGCTTCACTGCGTGGTTCTCATGGCCATATGCATAGCTGTTCCCAGGTTTTGTTTTATATATATATTTTTTAGAAGAACTAGTCCATCTCCAAACACCAACCCACAGTTTCCCCACACCGCAGCACAGCCGCCGGACTTTCAGCCGGCTCACTCACTCATTTCAGAACACAGAGTCCCAGTTTCACCAAAAGCATGGTCCCTGTGGATTTAGCCGACCTTGTCTGGCTGGTGCATCGCTGGAACTGGTTTTCTGGGTGACTTTCTCGCTTTTATCTAGTATTTTTCATGGAGGTGTTTCTTTGCCCTGTCTCACCTAGCCGCCATCTTAGGTTCCCCCCTCAGCCAATTTTATGTTTTACCACATGTATTTAAGAAAGTTAAGCTTGTGGTGACATGAAAATTCAGGATGATTTCATTTTTCTAATATCACTTATTATCTAAGCAACATGAGATTTCTTTGTAATCTTAATTTGCATATTTTAGTGTATAAAGCTGACATTTTTTGTGATCTAACTGGTCATTTTCATCCCTAGTGAGAGGTAAAGGCAGCATTACAGCCCAGGTCCTTTGAGAACTAAAAAATCTCAGTCTCTTCCTAGCACTTAATGGTTTCTAAAGCTGGAATCACTTGGTTGCCATGTCTCCACCCAGCCCAAGCAGTCTCTGGAAGCCCAGTCTGAGCTCCTGCATCCTGAGTGCATAGACCATGGGGTTGAGTGCAGGGGGGATGACATTGTGCAGTATGTTAAGGAGTACAGGAATGAGGGGAATCTTTTTCTCTGCTAATTGTGTGACAGACAGCACGACGATAACTGAGTAGAAAAAGAGGATGAGGATGAGGTGGGAGCTACAGGTGCTCAGAGCCTTGGACATTGCTTCCCCTGAGTTCAGCTTCATCACAGAGCATAGGATTAGAGCATAGGAAGAAAACACCAGGGCCATGTCACTCCCAATCAGGACCCATGCTAAGACAAGTTGGTAAAATTTGTTCACAGTGATGTCATCACAAGCCAGGCTGACAACCCCCAAGTTAGAGCAGAGGCAATGCTGAATCTCATTCCTGGAGCAGTAGTGTCTCTGGGAAGCCAGTATGGGCACTGGGATGGTCAACAGGCCATTCCTGAGCACCATGAATCCTGTGGCTTTGATCACAGAAGCTTCAGTGACTATGGAGGGGTATTGAAGGGGGTGACAGATGGCTATGTATCTGTCCACTGCCATGCAGAGAAAGGTACCAGACTCCATGCAGAAGAAGCAGTTGATGGCGTAGATTTGAGCAAAGCACTCAGGGAGGGTGATGGCCTTGGCATCAATCCAGAAGATGACCAGGATCTTGGGCATGATGGTGCTGGCCAGGCCAATGTCCACCACTGATAATATGGCAAGAAAATGATACATGGGTGTCGGGAGCCAAATCGCCACATCCTAAACCTGATGGCAAAGCCTCAGGTTCAACAGAAAACATTACTGTGGATGTGCCGCACAGCGGCAGGTGTGGCCCCTCGACGGATCCTGGCAAAGCCTACCACCGATGGACTATTGCAATGCTGATTCTTTTAATCTTTGTGCTTCTGCTTTCTCTTTTTCTTTACTAATGTAATAATTTGGGATATACTCTGGATAATAATCAAAGATATGACAAAGTGTTGGGCACCTTCCGATGATTTTACCTTTCGATGAACCCCCTCCTCCACCTATGAGAAAGCAGCCACCCCGTTTAGCCGCCTGAAGCCCCCTTGCCCCTTTCCAGACATCCTCCTTTATACAAGTTCCTCCTTTGACATCCAAAAATATTCCACTGAGAAAGTGATTAGATGGCCAAAGCAGAAGCAATGTAAACCACGTAATTCATCACCCAGTTCCTTGACAGGCCCCGTTGTTTGCTGAGGTTAGAACTGAATCAGGGTCAACACGCTCCACTAGTGCCTTATGGCTGGCCTCGGGCAGCCAGAACATACAAGAAATTCTTTGGGCACCCACCCCACGGGCTTATGGTACGAGAGTAGTTCCTTGTATGAGCCCACAGCTAATTTACTTTAGGTACAAAAACAAGCCCTCCTAAATAATTAAAAATAGCCAAAACAGAGATCATTACTGAGAACAAGGAAGAATATTATGAGGAACTTGGAAGGTCTGCACCGGAATAAAGTTGTCTTAACATAGGGATGAAAACACACACTGCTCGGTCCCCCCGCCCTGTTCGGACCCCAATGTCCCCTGGAATTAAGTAACAATGGTTTTGTGATTTATATGCTGTGCTTGCCAGCTCTCACCCACGTGATCCAGGTGCAGAGCTTATGTAACTTTGAGCTATAAAAGAAAATCACTTTTTCATTAAAATTGTCGGAGCCCTGAGCTTCGTCCCAGACACTTTGCGTGTCTGTCTCCTTCCTTGCTGCGCCGACGCCGACCCCCACTTTAGGACCCTGTCATGTTTGCTGAGGCAGGACCTCAGCAAGTGGCGCCCGAACAGGGACTGAAGTGAAGAAGAGAAGAGAGTGACGCGCCGGCTAGGATCTCACCTTGTGTGCCCGGGACCCCTCCGTGGAGACGGCGGAGTTAGAGTTGGGTGAGTAATCCCACAGAACTTTTGAGAAGCATGGGCCACACTGGGTCTAAAGAAAGAGCACTCTTTGTAGAAATTTTATTGCAGCTGCTGAAAAAGCGGGGCTGCTCAGTTACACGCACTCAGTTAAGTAGATTTTTGCATTTTGTTCAGGATTGTTGCCCATGGTTCCCAGAGGAAGGAACCGTTAGTCTTCAGACGTGGGCTTTGGTTGACACGCAGATGAAAAAATATTATAGCCTTCATGGCCCTGCTAATGTCCCTGTTGATGCTTTTGCACTTTGGAATATCATACGTGATGCATTGGACCCCGAGCCAGAGAGCGACCGCCCCCCTTGTAATGCTAACCATGCTTCAAGCTCCGATCCTCTTGGGCAGGGCCACTGTTCTAGTGGCTGACCCTAGCTTATGGAAACATCAAAAACCGGTTTGGGTCGACCAGTGGCCCTTGGCAAAGGAAAAATTGGAAGCCGCCACAGAATTAGTTTTAGAACAATTAAGGCTAGGCCATGTTAAACCTAGCAATAGTCCTTGGAATACTCCTATTTTTGTTATTAAAAAGAAATCGGGGAAATGGAGATTATTGCAAGACCTAAGAGCAATAAATGCTACCATGGAAATCATGAAACCCCTGCAGCCTGGCCTCCCCTCTCCTGTGGCTGTCCCTAAAAATCAACCTGTTATTTTATAGACTTGCAGGACTGTTTTTTCTCCATCCCTTTACACACCAAAGGTAGAAAACATTTTGCCTTCAGTCTGCCCTCTGTGAATTTCTCTTCACCTTATAGGCGATTTCAGTGGAAGGTTCTTCCCCAGGGCATGGCAAACAGTCCCACCCTGTGCCAAAAGTTTGTGGATTTGGCCATACAGCCTGTTCGGGTAGTCTTTCCCCAAGGGTATATCTTGCATTATATGTATGATATTTTATTGTCTGCCCCAAACAGAGCCGAGCTGCAGGGCATGTTACAGTTGTTATTGAGAGAACTTCAACATCTGGAGTTGCATGTAGCAGAAGATAAAGTCCAAATTGACCCCCCTATTTCTTATTTGGGGAGAATTATCAAAACGACCTCAGTAACTCCTCAAGCCTTGCAATTACGTACAGACCATCTAGAAACTCTAAATGATTTTCAAAAATTACTTGGAGATATTAATTGGATTTGCCCATATTTAAAGCTTACTATGGGAGATTTAAAGCCCTTGTTTGATATACTCCAGGGCGATCCTGATCCAACCTCGGCTCGTCAATTAACCCCTGAAAGACGGTCAGCTCTCTCCCTAGTGGAGAATGCAACTTCTGCCTCACAGATTCTGCGCTTTAACCTGTCATCTCTGCTGACCTTGATACTTCTGCCCACTACTCATACACCTACCGTGGTTTTGTGGCAGGATGGTCCCTTGGAATGGTTACATTTGCCTTCCACCCCTAAAAAAGCCGTAGTTGCTTATTCTACACTATTGGCTCTGTTATTAATTAAGGGACAGCAGCGTAGCATTGAACTCTTCGGTAAGGAGGCAGACACCGTCCAGCTTCCCCTTACCAAGGAACAGTTAAATTTCCTTTTTCAAGTGGATGCAAATTGGCAGACTGCCCTCGCTGCCTTTACCGGAGAAGTTTCATATCACATTTTATCACACCCTATTTTGTCTTTCCTGGCTAGAAATGAGTTCATTTTCCCCAAACATTTCTCAATAAAACCTTTAACTAACACTGCTCTAGTTTTTACAGACGGATCCTCTAATGGGACTGCGGTTGCAGTGATTGATGGGAAGATAGAAAAAACTAAAACCCTCGAGACTAGTGCACAGAGGACAGAGTTATTTGAGGTGCTGCGTGTTTTTCACCTCCTCAAAGAGCAACCATTCAGTCTCTATTCTGATTCACAATATGTTACTCGCTTGTTTCCTGATATAGAAACGGCTGTCCTCTCTCCCCACTCTTCGCAGATACATTCCTTACTGCACCAGTTGCAGGCTGCAACCAGGGAGCGTGTTTTTCCTTACTTTGTGGGTTATATCCGAGCTCACTCTTCCCTTCCAGGTCCTTTGCACAAAGGCAACGCCATAGCAGATCTCCATACTCGTCCCCTTGTAGCCGCCTCCACCCTTCAGCAAGCACAAACTTCTCATGCGTTGCACCATCAGAACGCTACGGCTCTTCGTTACCAATTTAAGATTTCCAGAGAGGCTGCCAGACAGGTGGTTAAAGCCTGCACCACATGCCCTACTTTTCAGCCTCTTCCCAGGACTGGGGTTAATCCTCGAGGACTGGTTCCAAACCACCTGTGGCAGATGGACGTGACCCATGTCCCGAGCTTTGGAAAACTTGCTTTTGTGCATGTCTGTATTGATACTTATTCTCATTTCCTCTTAGCCACAGCACGCACGGGAGAAGCTGTAAAGGATGTCACACAGCACTTATTACACTGTTTTTCTATTTTAGGTACGCCAAAGGCCTTAAAAATTGATAATGCTCCAGTGTATACTTCTAAAGCTTTTGACAAATTTTGCTCCACGTTTAGCATCTCGCATACCACTGGAATTCCCTACAATCCTCAAGGCCAGGGTATAGTTGAGCGAGGAGCTCACCAAACCTTGAAGAATCAGATAGCTAAGCTTAAGTCCTCTGATTGGGCTCATGTCTCTCCTCATCAGCTTCTTAATCATGCTTTATTTGTACTAAATTTCTTGAATCTAAATGCTTTGGGTGAAAGTGCTGCTGAGCGTCATTGGCACTTCAAAACCTCACCCACCGTTTTAGTACAATGGAAAGATCTTTTAACTAATCAATGGAAAGGACCGGACCCCCTTATAACATGGGGGCGAGGTTATGCTTGTGTTTTTCCTCAGGATTCAGACGCCCCGATTTGGGTTCCAGAGCAAGCCGTGCGCCATGTCCAGCCATCCACCAACACCATACCCCAAAAGCTTTCCACCACCAGGGAACGGAGCTCCGGCATCAACAACCGCCCAGCTGACCCAGGACTTTCTCATACCGCCGAGTATTGTTACCTGGCAAAAAGCCCAAGTTCATTTTCCGCAGAAGTCTTTGTGGCAACTCTTAGCAGCCGCAGGCCCTATAACCTTTCAACAACCCCTTTCACCTAAAACTTCCCCTCTGCATTTGCATATTTTAGCCTGTCTGCAAGCTCTGTTTGTTCTGCTTCTTGATTCCTTGGGTGAACGGTTGAATGTGACGCATGAAAACAATGTGTATAAAATTTCCTGTGACAAATGTACATTAACCAACTGCTTAAGTCATGTAGGTGAACAGGGAACTTTTGTTATATTGAAACAACCCCCTTTTGTGATGCTCCCTGTAAAACTAACCGAACCCCGGTATGACAGCCCTGGCCTCCAGGCCTTGCAAGAAGTTAATCATGCTCTTCAGTGCAAAAAACGCATCATAGGGGCCATAATTCTGGGAGTCACTGCTTTAATTAGCATTATAGGAGCTATTACTGCCGCCACAACTGCTTTAATTCAGGGGATTCACACAGCTAATTATGTAGATAATCTTTCACGAAACATAAGCTTAGCCTTAGCTGCACAAGAGCGCATAGATCAAAAGCTGGAGGCAAAGGTGAATGCTTTAGAAGAGGCTGTAGAGACCATAGGGAACCAGCTTTTAGGACTTAAGGTAAGATTACTTTTACGCTGCCACATAGAATATCAATGGATTTGCATAACCCCAAAAGAATATAATGAATCTTTGTATACTTGGCAACAGGTGCAAATGCACCTTCGGGGAGTTTGGAATAATAGTGAAATAAGTTTGGATTTATCAACCTTGCATAAAGAAATCCAGGATATCTCCCATTCTGGCTCAGCCCTGCTACCAGCCTCTCAGGTAGCAAGTGATTTTCTTGAGCAATTCAAAAAATGAATATCTCAATCCTCTGTGCTTGCTGTTATTCGGTCTTACATAGGCTTTGCTGGCCTTGTATTAATACTTCTTATTGTCTTTCCCTTAGTCCTCCGCTTCATCATTAAAGGAGTAAAACAACTAAATATTGATCTTGCTCTCGTGAAGTTAAAAAATAAAAAAGGGGGAGATGTCGGGAGCCAAATCGCCACATCCTAAACCTGATGGCAAAGCCTCAGGTTCAACAGAAAACATTACTGTGGATGTGCCGCACAGCGGCGGGCGTGGCCCCTCGACGGATCCTGGCAAAGCCTACCACCGATGGACTATTGCAATGCTGATTCTTTTAATCTTTGTGCTTCTGCTTTCTCTTTTTCTTTACTAATGTAATAATTTGGGATATACTCTGGATAATAATCAAAGATATGACAAAGTGTTGGGCACCTTCCGATGATTTTACCTTTCGATGAACCCCCTCCTCCACCTATGAGAAAGCAGCCACCCCGTTTAGCCGCCTGAAGCCCCCTTGCCCCTTTCCAGACATCCTCCTTTACACAAGTTCCTCCTTTGACATCCAAAAATATTCCACTGAGAAAGTGATTAGAAGGCCAAAGCAGAAGCAATGTAAACCACGTAATTCATCACCCAGTTCCTTGACAGGCCCCGTTGTTTGCTGAGGTTAGAACTGAATCAGGGTCAACACGCTCCACTAGTGCCTTATGGCTGGCCTCGGGCAGCCAGAACATACAAGAAATTCTTTGGGCACCCACCCCACGGGCTTATGGTACGAGAGTAGTTCCTTGTATGAGCCCACAGCTAATTTAGGTACAAAAACAAGCCCTCCTAAATAATTAAAAATAGCCAAAACAGAGATCATTACTGAGAACAAGGAAGAATATTATGAGGAACTTGGAAGGTCTGCACCGGAATAAAGTTGTCTTAACATAGGGATGAAAACACACACTGCTCGGTCCCCCCGCCCTGTTCGGACCCCAATGTCCCCTGGAATTAAGTAACAATGGTTTTGTGATTTATATGCTGTGCTTGCCAGCTCTCACCCACGTGATCCAGGTGCAGAGCTTATGTAACTTTGAGCTATAAAAGAAAATCACTTTTTCATTAAAATTGTCGGAGCCCTGAGCTTCGTCCCAGACACTTTGCGTGTCTGTCTCCTTCCTTGCTGCGCCGACGCCGACCCCCACTTTAGGACCCTGTCATGTTTGCTGAGGCAGGACCTCGGCACATGGGCTCATGGAGCATGGGCTCATGCTGGATGGTGATCATGATGAGGAGATTGGCACTAAGAGCTGAGAGGTAGAGCAGAACAAGGGGCAGAGAGAGCCAGTGTTGCCGCTTGTGAATGCCTGGTAGGCCCATCAGGATGAAGTGAGAATTCTGGAAGCTGGAACTGTTTGTAATACTGGTGGAGGTATCCATTGTACAGTTGTCCTGTTCTCAGTGTCTGTCCATAAAACTGAAATGGAAGGACATTTTGTTTGAAAGTTTATATGACCGTTATGATGAGTCCCCTTTCCTGTGTCCCAGTTCCTTTTGTCATGAGTAACCCTCATCTTTTCTTTGGCTCCTGGAAATATTCCACAAAGGGCAGCAAAGAAAGCCAATGTAAGTTCTGAATGGAGAGGTTGGAATAGCTATTTGTCATCCCCACTTTTTTTTCTTATATGCATATATAAATCTGTCAACCATAATTTTACCTGTAACAGAAAGCAAATATTTCTATTTGGTTTATTTAGTTTCTTTTCTGTTTTTATTTTAAATCAGATTGTATCATTATGTGGAGAAAATTTTTAGCAGTATTTCCTAAGTTATAACATAGACACTCAGAAAAGATGATGATATGAACAGGAGGCTTTCCAATATAATGAAAAACAATTCATCATTTTTATTGTTTTATATTTCTGAATTTGTTTATGCTATAATTTACTGACCAATATTTTTTCTATTAATCTTTGCTATTAATCTTGGAATATAATTTGATATTGATATACAATTAGTGATATATATACAGGTGTGCCTCTTTTAAAATTTTACATTTAATTGTATTTTGATCTTAAGGTGTTAATATGTATGTATGTTAAAAATTCATATAAAATAAAACCATAACTAAGGGAAAGTAAGATTCCTGTGTTTGGACCTCACATATCTTCCGTTTTCACCAGAGGCAGGTAGTAACACCAATTTCTTGGAATCCTTCGAAACATAGTTTTGCAGGGAGAAAAAAATATGCACTTATTTTGCCATAATTACAATACCATATGTTTTCATGGTATTCATACCATTCTTCTCATTTTCTTCTCCTCCTTTTCTTTTCTTTTAAAACTTAGTTGTTGTGGAGATTATTTCATATCAAAATGTCTAATATCCGTGATTGTTATAAGGAGTGTGAGTTTCTACCACATGGATGTCCCATAATGTATTGAGAACTTTGGGTGAACATTTAGTTTGTTTAAATAGTGTAAATACAATAATGCATTAAATTACTTCTTCATAAATCTCTATGCCTATGTGTAAGTTTATCCATAGGATAATTTCCTAGAAGTAAATTGCTGGGTCAAATAATTTTGACATATATTGCTAAATTGCCTTTCAAAGAGGTTATTCTGAACCCTGTGTTAGAGTTTGGACATTTAAATGCTCTTGATATGTGCTGAAATGCTGGTTCAAAGATACAATTTATTAGTTTACACTAATTTACTAGATTTTGTTGTTGTCTGTATCCATTTCATCACATCTGGCCCAAATTGGGAGTTCAATTTTAAATGCTTCATTAATAGAATAAGCAAATAGTGATATTTCAATTTTGTTCAGTTTTCACTTCATTGTTTAATGAAGTTAAAATTTCAAAGACTTATTTTCCATTTATGTTCTTACTCATTAATTTTCTGTTTTATCTTTTTTTTATTTATTATATATTCATTAATAGCCCCAGGTTTAGCACTTTAATGGATTTTGATATGAACCCTATGTCCACTACTCCAACCCTGTCCCTCACCTTAACATTATCTGCCTCCTAAGGATAATTACAGATTAATTTCTATGAGACTTAACATTTTTTAGAAAAAAATGGGTAGAAGTGTTGAGTTCTATTATTCAGGTAACATTGAGTAGATAGTATGCTAAATTACTGCAGAGGCAAAACATCTGGATAATTTATCATTTTTTATGTGTTCCATGGGTAATCAAGTCTCAAAACAGGCCATTTACCAAAGTTTTTGCTCTTCATCCATGGGCTGTAAACGTGAGACATGGATCTTACATCAAGCAGATATTAAGCCTTTGTGTTTATCCTTTTGGGTCTTGTGGGTTGTCTAGTTGATAGGCAGATTGAAGAAGATACTGTAACTTAGAGCTTACAGAGTCTTTGTGAGATTGGGGCACTGCTTGACTATGTTGTCAGAGTGAACTGTCTTGTCAATAAAATCTTTCAAGTCTTTGGAGGCCAAATTAGTTTCCACATGGGTAGGTTAGTGCTTGCCTCACAGGAGCCATGATTATTGAAGGGAGAATTTGGTAATCACTCAACATGTCTGGGAGTATTAAATGAAATAATGTTTTAAAGTGCTTATCAGGGGTCTGGAAGCACAACCTTATTAATATGTATTAATGATATCACCTCTATTTGTTGAATTTTCTGGAAATATATCAATTCATTTTCCTTTAAATTCTATTTGTCCTTTTTAAGAAGGATATATGTTTATATAGAAACTTTTTTAACAATTTGACTTCCTAAAATTATTTGATGAATTTTACTATTTTAATAATATGTAATCTAATATTTTAATAAACTTTTACTTGCACTTTTTTTACAAAAATTTATTTTATGGTAAATTTTCTAATCCATTTGAAATGTATATGGAGTGGTAAGGTATGTAAATATGATTTTCCCTCACAAATCCTTAAGCAGTTGTTCCAACATCATTCAATAAATAAGCATTCCTTGCCCATTCATTTGCAATGCCCTTTTATGTTCTGTATTACATTCAAACATATAGTCATAGATCACTACTGGGACAGTCTTCTCTGATTCTTATACCAGTACCAAATGAACTTGTGTATACACCACATAATAGGGGAGATTCTTACTAATAACTTCAAATATTTCTTTAAATAAAAAAAAGGTGGGTTGCAATTTTTTGAGTTATTTTATTAAACATACAAATTAATTATGGAAGAATTAGTGTCTTTACACCATTGACTCAGCAATATATATTTTTCATTGCTGTCATATAACTCTCACAATTAAAAAATGTTTCTAGGTATCCTTGACTCTTTTTCCATTGTTTTTTCCCATTGTTTATTTATTGCTTTACTCACTCTTTATATTATCTAATTGGCAGTTGTTACCTAAGAAACTTTATTATAGTAATTTTTAAAAAAACATTTTCCAATATAAAGGTATATTACAGTACTATTTGCCAGAGCTAATAATTTTACCAGAGTCTCTTTCCTAAAGAGAGTGAATATCCTGCTGTTATAACTTTGAAGAGTTTAAGCTCTTATTTTTATTTTGCATTCTATTAAAATGTTTAGAAGTTACAAAGCATTGTGAAAAACCAGTGGTTGTCATCATCCTTCTCCAGTTCCGTATTTTAAGAGAATGTTCTTAGACTTCTCTCCTAAGCATGGTGCTGGCCACTGCATCTGATAAATGGTCGGTATCAGTTTAGGTGATTCAATGTCTATTTCTAGTTCTGGATTTTCTTTCTCTAATCAGTGAGGGGCATGCCCAAGAACCTCCTGTTTCAGGACTCCCGGATCTACATTCAGGTGGAAAGTCCTCCTGCTCTCACCACCCCCAGCATGTTCAGAGCACCCCTCTGTGTCAGACTCTGGGAGGAAGGGGTTTGCCCGCACTTTCCCCTGCGAGGGATTTCCATTCTCTCTCACGTGTGTAGAGGGGATCTCACTCTCATTTTCCTCACCTGTTCTCCAGCCCTCAGGCCTTAGTCTCTGCTGAGGTGAAGATCCTGAGGGGAAAGATGGCCAGAGTTGGAAGGACCCAACTTAGGAAGGAAACTGAGAAAGCCAGGAAGGGAAAAAAGGCAGAAGTAACAGGAGAGAGACCAAGGAGCACAGAACCAGAGAGCCGCCTCCTCCCCTTCACCTGGCCCCTTGGTTACTCCCTGCAGGAAGGTCCAGCAGACACCCTTTTTGGATGGAACTGCTTTCTGTAGCTGCTTCTATTTTCTTAACTACATCTCTCTTTTATGCCTTCGTTGTTGAGTGTACATCTCTCTCTCTCCCCTGGGGCCTGGGTTCTTGCACAAATTGAGTCCAGTGATGCCCTGGACCTTTTCTTCTACTCCCTAGGTCCTCCTTGAGGCTCTCTAATCTTTTTCCTGTGTGACGAAGGCTTGGAGTGTTTTCATTGCATCCCTAAATGACCCCCACTTAAAGCTCAGCTCAGGGAACAGAATTCTGGGCCCCCATCCCATGGAAAGGAAATAATAAGACGGACAGCTCTCCTTTGATGAAGGCTTAGGAAGAGATGTTTTCTCCTTGAATCCCTGGATGCCTACCCCTCCCTAACTCCTAATACATATATACCTCTTCAGCCAATTCAGGGGCCATATTACAGCAGTTTTACCCTCTGGTTTATCTTTTACCACTTCATTTCTACTGTGCTGTCTTGTCATATGTAAAAATGCAGATGTCTACTGTCCTAGATGTCTCTTCTTTGTGCCTCTGTATCTACTTTCCACTCTGCTCTGTACCCAGAGGGCTTAAACTCTGGGTGGCTTTAACTGGGCACCCCTGCCCTGTTGCTTTTGGGTTGGATTTGGTCAATGGGAAACATGACAGGGCATGAGAGGACAGCAAGGAAGAGAAGTCGAAGGATTATTCTTCTGACTTTCTCCTTACTGATCCAGTTTGGCAATTCCCGTGTCCCTCTAGTGAAGGCCACTGGCTCTGTCAGGTGTTCTCCTGTTCAGTCTTCCCTATTCTGGTACCTGTTTCTTTCCATTGCTCCTCAAGGCTAGGGATGGTAATGATTTTGAAATTACCTGTTCTGGTGTGTTTCCCCATCCCTTTTTTCATTTTTATTAACCCTGCTTTCCTCTTTGAAATATTCTCTTCATTATAGTCTCATCAGTCATTTCTTTTGCATGTGCCGTCTTTTTCCTCCCAGGACTTTCACGGATATACTGACTGATCTCAAATGTCACACTCCATACATCCTCTTCTTGATTCTGCTTTACTTCTCTCTTTCTTTTTATTCTTTTTTTTTTTTTTTTTTTTTTTTACAAATTTCTTGAAATATTTTTTTCAGTATATTGCATTCAATTCTCATCTCCAGTACTCTTCCCAACCAACTCAAGACTTATATTTCCCTACTAAACCAAAACATATTAATTTAATGCTGATGTCCGGGTTTTAGGAAGCAGAAAGTGAGACAGAGTTATGGTACAAGAAGTTGATTAGGGATCAACAGGTGTGGACACAAGGGGCCGAAGAAAATTGGGAGAAGGAGAGGTCTGATGCAGTCTGTATAAACCCAACCCAACATGGAGCTCCCGAGTGCACATTACCCAATAGGGTTTACACATCAGACCAAAGTGGAGCAACCATTATGCTCCCACCTCAAACCAAGAGTTGATGGGGGATTTCCAGGTGGAAGGGTGCAACATGGGCACAGGGGCTTTCTGCAGCTGAGACAGTCCCTGAAAAGCTGAAAGCTGGAGGCTGTACTCCCTGAAGCTGACAGATAGACCTTCCTTGAAGGGGGATGTGGGAACCCATCTCCGTTTGTACCACACTTTATGTTATTAAATCACACGGGAAGTTTTTAGTACTTCTTTTCCTTGGTCTTAGTTCCTCAAATACATTGTTTTAATTCTTGCTCTTAGGCCTTCAGAGATGTTGGTTTTCTTCATGAAACACTTTTTACTTTCAATACATACAATCCACCGCAACACCCTGCCTTCAGTGAATTCCTCTAGATTGGCAGCTCAACCTAGGAACCACTTCCTCTAAGAAGCCTTCCCTGATTGTCGTAGACTTGTTTACATGCCATTCCTGTATGCTAGCATAGCATCATGTACTTTCCTTTTTATCAGCTATTAGAGGGAATTGAAATTACCCTTGTATCGTTCTTCTCACCATTACCTTAAACTCTTTTGGAGCAGAGACCATGCATATTTCAGTTAAGAGTTCATTCCAAGTATCTATCAAGGTGGATGGCTGATAGTCGATGTTTAACAAATATTAAATTCCATAAAATCTTCTTTCCTCTTTGCTGCCACAACAGTGTTCTCTTCATATTCCAGTATGTATGTTAGTATATAGAAAAGATATTGGTATTGAATGTAACTCCTTATTCAACTCTTTTATTTTGCTACCAATTACAGTGCTATGCCTTTTCAGAGTCCTTCATTATCTCTGTTTTTAAATTAGAGAAGTTTTAGGTTTACAAAGAAATCATAGAGAAAATACAGCATTCCCATATATACCCCCTATTACTAACACCATGCATTAGTGTGGTAAATTTGTTAGAATTGAAGAAAGAATATTATTATAATTGTAGTATTCACTGTAGCCTATGGTTTACATTAGGGTTCACTGTGTTGTAGAGTTCTCTGTTTCTTTTTAAAAAATTTATTATAGTAACATATATGCAACCTAACATTTCCTCTTTTAACTACGTTCAAAAATATAGTTCAGTGCTGTTAATGACATTAACAATATTGTGCTATCATTACCACCGCCCATTACCAGAACTATTCCACCATCCCAAATAGAAACTCTGTACAATGTAAGCATCATCTCTCCATTCCCTACCCCCTACCCCAGTCTCTGGTAACCTCTATTCTAGTTTTTGACCCTATGAATTTGCTTATTCTGATTATTTCATATCATCTTATAATGTTTGTCCTTTGTGTCTGGCTTATTTCACTCAACATGAAGTTTCATCTATGTTGTAACATTCATTAGCACTTCATTTCTTTTTTTTTTTTTTGACTGAATATTAATATTCTATTAATAGTCTATTGTATGCGTGTACTACATTTTGTATATATTTATGCATGCATTGATTGATGGATACTTTCCCACCAATAATGAATGAGAGTTCCCAGTGCTCTGCATCCTCTCCAACACCTGTAATTTTCTGTTTTTTTTGTTTTTTCTGTTTTTTTTTTAAACAGTAGGCATGTTAGTTGATGTGAAATGGTATCTCTTGGCAGTTTTGATTTGCATTCTCCTAATGACTAATGATGTTGAGCATCTTTTCATGTGTGTTTTAGCCTTCTATATGTTGTCTTTGGAGCATTGTCTATTCAAGATTTTTTTTGAATGTTTTAATTTGGATTTTATCTTTTTGTTGTTGACTTGTAGGGTTTCTTTATATATTCTGGATATTAAACCCTTATTAGAAATGTGGTTTCCAAATATTTTCTTCCATTGCATAGGTTGTCATTTAACTTTCATGGTAAATTTTTTTGATGCACAATTTTTAATTTTGTTGAGGATGCATTTGTCTATTTTTTCTTTTGTTGCTTGAGTTTTTGGGGGTAATGTCTAAGTAATCATTGTCTAACCCAAGATTCTGAAGATTCTTCCCTATGTATTCTTCCAGAAGTTTTATATTTCTCGTTCTTATATTTAGGTCTGTGATCCATTTTGAGTTGGTTCTTGTATATCCTGTGAGGTAGGGGTTCATTTGCATTCTGTTGCATATGAACATCCAGTTTTTCCAGCACCATTTGTTGATGAGACTGTTATTTCCCAATTGAGTGCGCTTGGCACCCTTGTCAGAAATCAGTTAGCTCTAAATGTGAGGGCTGATTTCTGAACTCTCAATTTGATTCCTTTGGTCTATATGTCTGAACTTGTGCCAAACCCTGCTGTTTTGATTACTGTTACATTGTACTAAGCTTTAAGATTGGGAAGTGTGAATCCTCCAACTTCATATTCTTCCAAAATGGCTTTAGCCATTTCTACAAAGAAGAGTGTTGGAATTTTGATTGGGATTACACTGAATGTAAAAATTGCTTTGGGTAAAATTGACGTCTTTGTATAATTTCAATCTTCTTAAATTTATTAAGACCTATTTTGTGCCCCAAGCAAATGGTCTACCCTGGAGAATCTTCCATGAGCACTTGAGAAGAGGGTGTATCCTGCTGTTTTGGGGTGCAATGTTCTGTATATCTGTTAGGTCTAGTTCATTTATCATATTATTTAAGTTCTTTGTCAAGTGTCCCTTTTATTAATATACAGTGCCCTTCTTTGTCTCTGATAACATATTTGCATTTAAAGGCTATTTTGTCTGATATTTGTATACCTACCCTGACTTGTTTTTGGTTACTGCTTGCATGGAGTATCTTTTTCCATCCTTTCACTTTCAACCTATTTGTAGTCTTTGGGTCTAAAATGACTCTCTTGTAAACAGCATAGAGCTGGATCATATTTTTTTAATCCATTCTGCCAGTCTGTGTCTTTTGACTGGAGAATTACTCCATTTGTTTTAAGTTTTATCACTGAAAAACCTCTCCTTACTTTGACCATTTTATCCTTTGGCTTTTGTTTTTCAGATCTATTATTTTTATCTATTTTTATCCTTTTAGTTAGCCTTACTGCTAATCATTTCTATACTCTCCTCTGTCTCTCTCCTTTTTTTATCTGTTTGTTTTGTTTTGTTTTAGCCTGCAGAGCTCCCTTTAGTATTTCCTGCAGAGCAGGTCTCTTGTTAACAGACTCTTTCAGCTTTTGTTTATCTGTTAATATTTTAAACCATTCCTCAGTTTTGAAGGACAGCTTTGCTGGATAAAGAATTATTGGCTGGCAATTTTTCTTTTTCAGTGTCTTAAATATATTGTACCACTTCCTTATCACCTCCATGGTGTCTATGAATATTCAGCAGTTAGCCTTGTGTGGCTTCCCTTGTATGTGGTGAATCACTTTTCTCTTGGTGCTTTTGGGATGCTCTCCTTGTCTTCAGCATTTGACAGTCTGATTAGTATATGTCTAGGAGTGGGTCTATTCAGATTTATTCTATGTAGAGTATGTTGGACTTCTCTGATTTGCATATTTATGTGTTTGATAAGGGTTGGGAAATTTTCTGCTGTTATGTCCTCAAATATTCTACCTTGAACTTTACCATTCTCTTCTCCTTCTGGGACACCTATAATGTATATAATTGTGGGCTTCATGTTTTCAATCATTTCCATGAGACCCTGCTCAAATTTTTCCCATTTTTTCTCCATTTGTTCTTTGAGATATGCAAATTCAATTAATTTGTCCTCTAGTTCACTGATCCTTTCTTCTGCTTCTTCAAATCTGCTGTTGTATGTTTCTTGTCTATTTTTATTTTCTCTTGGCGCAGTACAGTATCTTTCATTTCCATAAGATCTGCCATTTTTCTATGTATTCTTCAAATTCTTCCTTATGCTCTCCTGCTGTCTTCTTAATATTCTTTATCTCTTGAAGCACCTCATTGAAATTATTTATGAGGTGTTATTGTTTGAACATCTATGATTAGTTGTTCCAAATTCTGTATCTCCTCTGAGATTGTAATTTAATCATTTAGCTTGTCCATATCTTCTTGTTTCTTAATGTGCCTTGAATTTTGCTGATTTCTGGGCATCCAATTATTGTGAGAAGATTATTTTTAAATTTGGTTTCCCTCTCTTGTCTAAGATTTTGTTGTTGATTGGTATTGTGTTGAAGATGTCCATTGACACTTGTTTTGTCACTATTTCCCAGCCAAAGTAGGACCAGGGTCCCATGCGGGGGGTTAAGGACAGTTCCAAAGGGCTCTGGGTAGAGGGTCAGAAAAGCAGCTTCTCAGACTGAACTCTCCCAGCCTGCCCTGCAGATGGTGCCCTTCAGCAACTTATTCCCCACAACCCTACAAAGGTAAGTTTTTTTAACCCTGTCACCCCTCTGTTTCTATGGCATATGGGGATAATGGCCCCCTTATGCTCTCGGTGCCTGTCCTAAAAGGACCCAGGCTGTTGGATCCCACTCTCCTATTTTGCTCGCCAACAGTTGGATCAGAACTGTACCATGTCCCCCTCTTTTCCTGAGGGGCGGGCTTCCCAATCTCTTCCAGATTGCAGCAGCCAACTGGGTGAGAACCAGTCACACCTAAGCAGCCACCCTTTGGGTGGGGAGGAGGGCATAAGGAACCATGGTCCATATCAGTCTCTCACCACATTTTCTCTGGATATAATGGAGCCATGGGCTCCCAGGCTCCAATATGGGAAGGTTCTAGGTTGTGGGACTGAGAGGGTTAACTTCACTGGTGAACAGTTGGACAAGGACTGCACTGCATCTCGTCATTTGGTCAAGAACCAGGCCAAGCCACGGCTGCTGGCCTTGGGGGTGGAGGATGTGTGCTAAGGGCTGTGGTCGAATTCGCTCACCACAATTTCTCAGTGTTAGTTTCTCCATTTTTTAATCCAGCTCTTCCTTGTATGTTGCAGTGGTCCTTCCCTGATCTCCCAAGCCCTAGAACGTCTGCTTTAGACTGTTTCTGTCTGTTCTCTGTGTGTTTTTGGTGGAGGAGTGAGTTCTTCCTGTCCTTATTCCACCATATTCTGGGAAGTCTCCTGAATTGACATTTTGTAACATTTTGTCTTCCAATCCCTGGAATGTCCTTCCGTTTATTTAGGTCTGCTTTGATTTCTTTTAGTGACATTTTGTAGCTTTCTGTGTACAAGTCCTTACAACCTGGGTTAGATTTATTCCTAGAAGTCTGATTTTTTTAGTTACTGTTGCATGGAATTTTTTTCTTGATTTCTTCTGATTGTTCATTACTAGTGTGTAGAACTACTACTGATTTTTGGCTCTTGATCTTGTACTCTGCCACTTTGCTAAATTCATTTACTAGTTCTAGTGGCTTTGTTGTGGATTTCTCAGAATGTTTTTTATGTAATCATGTCATCTGAGAATGTAATTTCTCTTTTTGTGATTTTGATGTCTTTTATTTCTTTCTGTTGTCTAATCACTGTGGGTAGGACTTTCAGTACAGTACTGAATTAACAATTGTGACTGTGAGCCTGCTTGTCTTATTCCTGATCTTAGAGGGCAAGCTTCCAGATTTTCAAAATTGAGTATGAAACCCACCATTGTTGGTTTTTCATATATGCCCTTTATCATGTTGTGGAAGTTTCCTTCTATTCCTAGTTTTTAAGTGTTTTTATCAGGAAGAGGTGCTTTATTTTGTCAAATTCCTTTTCTACATTAGTTGAGATGAACTTTTTTTTTAACCGTCATTCTGTTAATGTGGTGTATTACATTAATTGATTTTCTTGTGTTGAACCACTGTTGCATACTTGGGAAAAGCCCTCTTGATCATGGTGTATAATTCTTTTAATGTATTGTTGGATTTTGTTTGCTAGTATTTTCTTGAGGATTTTTGCTTCTATACTCATAAGGGATATTGGTCTGTAATTTTCTTTTCTTGTGTATCTGGCTCTGGTTTGGGGATGATGTTACTCTCATAGAATGAATTACGGATTGTTCCCTTCTGTCCAATGTTTGGAAGAAGTTGATCAGAATTAGAATTTTCTTCTTGAAATGTTTGGTAAAATTCCCCTGTAAAGCTGTCTTGTACTGGGATTTTCTTTTTTGGGAGGTTTTTTTTTTTTTTTTATTACAAATGATTCAATCTTTTTGGTAGTTATTAGTTTGTTGAGATCCATTCCTTTTTTTTTTATTCATTTTATTGAGATATATTCACATACCATGCAGTCATACAAAACAAATTGTACATTTGATTGTACACAGTACCATTACATAGTTGTACATTCATTACCAAAATCAGTCCCCGACACCCTCATTACCACACACAGAAAAATAACCAGAATAATAATTGAAGTGAAAAAGAGCAACTAAAGTAAAAAAGAACACTGGGTGCCCTTTTCTGTTTGTTTCTTTGTTTCCTTCCCCCACCTTTTCACTCATCCATCCACAAACTAGACAAATGGGAGTATGATCCCTATGGCCCCACCAATCCCACTGTCTCCTTTCATAAGCCACATTTTTATACAATTGTCTTCGAGATTCGTGGGTTCTGGGTTGTAGTTTGATAGTTTCAGGTATCCACCACCAGCTAACCCTATTCATTAGAACCTAAAAAGGGTTGTCTATATTGTGCATAAGAGTGCCCACCAGAGTGACCTCTCAGCTCCTTTTGGAATCTCTCTGCCACTGAAGCTTACTTCATTTCCTTTCACATCCCCCTTTTGGTCAAGAAGATGTTCTCCGTCCCACGATGCCAGGTCTACATTCCTCCCCGGGAGTCATATTCCATGTTGCCAGGGAGATTCACTCCCCTGGGTGTCTGATCCCACGTAGGGGGGAGGGCAGTGATTTCACCTTTCAAGTCGGCTTATGTAGAAAGAGAGAGCCACATCTGAGCAACAAAGAGGCATTTGGGAGGAGGCTCTTAGGCACAATTATAGGGAGGCCTAGCCTCTCCTTTGCAGCAACAGTCTTCCCAAGGGCAAATTCCGTGGTAGAGGGCTCAATCCATCAAACCACCAGTCCCGTATGTGTTTGGGCATGTTAGCAACCATGGAGGTGGGGTAGGCCAATACCCCTGCATTCTCCACCAGCTCCTCAAGGGGGCTCTGCATATGTTTTCCTTGCTTTTTGTTTTTTCTTTTTTAAACTTTTTTTTTCTTTTCTAAATCAACTGTATGAAAAATAAAAAAAAATAAAAAAGAATAATAAAAAGAAAACATACAATAAAAGAACATTTCAAAGAGACCATAAAAAGGGAGTAAAAAAGCGATAACTAACCTAAGATAACTACTTTACTTCCAGCGTGTTCTTACTCTACCCCAAGAAAGTAACCTAATATAGCAACATTTCTGTGAACTTGTTCCTACTATATCCATCAGAAATTAACAGACCATAGTCATTCTTGGGCATTCCCAGAACATTAAATTTACCCATGATAGCTTATCTGTTCTTCTTGGATTATTGTTCCACCTTCCTTCATTGCTTTCTATTGCTAGTTCCCCTACATTCTACATTATAAACCATTTGTTTTACATTTTTCAAAGTTCACATTAGTGGTTGCATATAATATTTCTCTTTTTGTGCTTGGCTTATTTCACTCAGCATTATGTGTTCAAGGTTAATCCATGTTGTCATATATTTCACGAGATCATTCCTTCTTACTGCCATGTAGTATTCCATCGTGTGTATATACCACATTTTATTTATCCACTCATCTGTTGAAGAACATTTGGGTTGCTTTCATCTCTTGGCAATTGTGAATAATGCTGCTATGAACATTGGCGTGCAGATATCTGTTCGTATCACTGCTCTCTGTTCTTCCTGGTATATACCGAGAAGTGGAAGTCGCTGGATCGAAGGGTATCTGTATATCTAGTTTTCTAAGGAACTGCCAGACTGACTTCCAGAGTGGCTGAACCATTATACAGTCCCACCAACAATGAATAAGAGTTCCAATTTCTCCATGCCACCATCTCCAGCATTTGTAGTTTCCTGTTTCTTTAATGGCAGTCATTCTAATTGGTGTGAGACGGTATCTCATTGTGGTCTTAATTTGCATCTCTCTAATAGCTAGTGAAGTTGAAGATTTTTTCATGTGTTTCTTGGCCATTTGTATTTCCTCTTCAGAGAACCGTCTTTTCATATCTTTTGCCCATTTTATAATTGGCCTGTCTGTACTATCATCATTGAGTTGTAGGATTTCTTTATATATGCAAGATATCAGTCTTTTGTCAGATACACGGTTTCCAAAAATTTTTTCCCATTGAGTTGGCTGCCCCTTTACCTTTTTGAGAAATTCCTTTGAGGTGCAGAAACTTCTAAGCTTGAGGAGTTCCCATTTATCTATTTTTTCTTTTGTTGCTTGTGCTTTGGGTGTAAAGTCTAGGAAGTGGCCAAATAATACAATGTCTTGAAGATGTTTTCCTATATTATCATCTAGGAATTTTATAGTGCTTTCTTTTATATGGAGATCTTTGGTCCATTTTGAGTTAATTGTTGTATAGGGTGTGAGGTAGGGTCCTCTTTCATTATTTTGGATATGGATATTCAACTCTCCCAGCCCCATTTGTTGAAAAGACCTTTATGACCCAGTTCAGTGACTTTGGAGGCCTTATCAAAGATCAGTCGGCCGTCGATCTGGAGGTCTATCTCCGAATTCTGAATTCGATTCCAGTTGATCTATATGTCTATCTTTGTGCCAGTACCATGCTGTTTTGACAACTGTGGCTTTATAATAAGCTTCAAAGTCAGGGAGTGTAAGTCCTCCCACTTGGTTTTTCTTTTTTAGAGTGTCTTTAGCAATTTGGGGCATCTTCTCTTTCCAAATAAATTTGATAACCTGCTTTTCCAAGTCTGCAAAGGAGGTTGTTGGAATTTTGATAGTGCCCTCAAGATTTCTTCATCAGCCCATTTTTTAAAGACATTTTGTTCACACACCATACATTCCATCCTAAGTAAACAATCGTTGATTCCCTGTATAGTCACATATTTATGTATTCAGCAACCATCACTGCTATCTATATAAGGTCATCTCCATTTCTTCCACAAAGAAGGAGGAAGAGTCAAAGAAGGTAGAGGGACAAAAGAAAAAGAAAAAATAGAGAGAGAGAAAAAACATGACAGCTATAAAGCAACAAAAGGAAACATAACATTAAACTAGAGTAGAATAAAGAGTCAGACAACATCACCAATGCCAGGAATCCCATATCCTTCCCCTATGCCCCCGCCACGTCATTTAGCTTTGGTGTATTGCCTTTGTTATATTAAAGGACAAATAATATTAAGTTTCTGTTAATTATAGTCTCTAGTTTGCATTGATTGTATTTTCCTCCCAATCCCACCCTATTTTTAAGACCTTGCAATGTTGACATTCATTTGTTCTACCCCACATAAAACCATATTTGTACCATTTATTACAATCATTGAGCACCCTAGGTTTCACTGAGTTATACATTCCCAGTCTTTATCTTTTGTCTTTTGTTCTGGTTTCCCACATGGTCCTAACCTTCCTCTTTCAACCATGCTCATGGACACCTTTGCTCAGTGTATTTACATTGCTATGCTCCTATCTCCCAACATTGTTTTCCAAACCTCTCACTCCTGTCTTTTCCCTTCTGTCTACAGTGCTTCCTTTAGTGTTGCCTGTAGAGCAGGTGTCTTGTTCACAAGCTGTCATTGTCTGTTTGTCAGAGAATATTTTAAGCTCTCCCTCATATTTGAAGGACAGTTTTGCCAGATATAAGATTCTTGGTTGGTGATTTTTATCTTTCAGTATCTTAAATATATCACTCCACTTCCTTCTTGCCTCCATGATTTCTATGGAGAAATCCACACATAGTCTTATCAAGCTTCCTTTGTATGTGATGGATCACTTTTCTCTTGCTGCTTTCAGGATTCTCTCTTTATCTTTGATGTTTGATAATCTGATTATTAAGTGTCTTGGCATAGGCCTATTCAGATGTATTCTGTTTGGGGAATGCTGCACTTCTTGGACCTGTAATTCTATATCTTTCATAAGAGATGTGAATTTTTCATTGATTATTTCCTGTATTATTGCTTCTGCCACTTTCCCCTTCTTCTCTCCTTCTGGGACACCCATGATATATGCATTCCTGCATTTCATTTTGTCTTTAAGTTCCTGGAGATTTTGCTCATATTTTTTCATTCTTTTCTCTTTCTGTTTTTTTTTTTTTTTTTTTTTTTTTGTGTGTGTGTGTGTGTGTAGACATTTAGGTACCTTGTTCTCCAGTTCCTGAGTGTTTTCTTCTGCTTCTTGAGATCTGCTGTTGTATGTTTCTACTGTGTCTGTCATGTCTTGTGTTGTGCCTTTCATTTCCATAGATTCTGCCGGTTGGTTTTACGAACTTTCAATTTCTACCTTATGTATGCCCGGTGTTTTCATTATATGGTTCATCTCTTTTGCCATATCTTTCCTAAACTTTTTGAATTGATTTAGTATTAGTTGTTTCAATATCTATATCTCAGTTGAAGTGTTAAGTTTGTTCCTCTGACTGGACCATAACTGTTTTTCTTAGTGTAGGCTGTAGTTTTCTATTGTCTAGACATCTGATTTCATTGGTTACCCCAATCAGGTTTTACCAGACCTGAATGGGCTCAGGTCTTGGAAGGGAGGAATAGAATCTGGTTTCCCTGAGGGTTTCTTAGAAGATTAGTACACCCTGTGAGGCCTCAAGTCTCTGTGCTTTTCTGCCAGAAGGTGATGCCTGTCAGCCTGTAGCGCCAAAATGGTGTAAGGAAGCATGACCTGCAGCTGTTTTCCCCCAGGCTCTGGGGTCTGCTTCTGAAAGGAAGGCTAGTAGTAGAGCTTTGTACCACCCACTTCCTCTTAGGGAAGATACAGCCCCTAGGGAGAGGTCATTTACATTTGAATAGTCTGTCTGCCTGTGCTGTCTCCACCCTTGTCTGGGTCAGTGTGCTAGGAACTGAAAATAGCTGAGGATTTCTCCACTGTGCCAAAAAAGGGACAGAAATCCCCCTTCAGAGCCAATCCATGGCCATCCTCTAGCTCTCCAAGGTCAGTCATCACCAAAAGCCTCCGTCTTCTTGTTGGGGATTCGTATCTTGTATTGAGCAGTCCGCTTTTGCTAGTTAAAATCCCAGTTGGAGCTCAGCTGAGCTATGTTCACTTGCTCAGAGAGTGGTGCTCTCTAGCACTGTGAGGCTTTACAGTTTGGGGTGTGGGGGGAGGGGGATCCTGGTTTGGATCTGCAGTTTTTACTTATGGATTTTATTCTGTGATCTCAGGCATTCCTCCCAATTCAGGTTGGTGTATGATGAATGGATGATCACGTTTGTCCCCCCACAATTATTCCAGATTATTTACTAGCTGTTCCTCATTGTTTATTCCTTGTTCCAGGGGGACAAACTGGCTTCCAAGCCTCTCTATGCCACCATCTTCTTCTGTCTCCTCTATATCTCATTTCTGAAGGATATTTTTGCCAGATATAGAATTCTTGGTTGGCATTTGTTCCCCTTCAGTATCTTACGTATATCACACCACTGCATTCACACCTCGTTGGTTTCTACTGAGAAATCTGCACATAGTCTTATGAAGCTTCCATTCTCTGTGATGGATTGCTTTTCTCTTGCTGCTTTCAGAATTTTCTCTTTGTCTTTGATAGTTGATAATTTGATTATTAAGTGTCTTGGCATAGGTCTGTTAGGATCTACTCTGTTTAGGGTACATTGTGCTTCTTGGATGTGTAATTTTACATCTTTCATAAGAGATGGGAAATTTGTAGTGATTATTCCTGCCATTATTCTTTCTGCCCCTTTTCTGTTCTCTTTTTCTGGGACACCCGTGACATATATGTTCATGTTCTTCATGTGGTCAATTCCCTGCCACACTGCTTATATTTTTCCATTCTTTTCCCTCTCTGATCTTTTGTGTGTAGGATTTCAGATGTTCTGTCCTCCAGTTCATGAATCCTTTTTTCTGGCTCCTCAAATCTGGTTTTGTATGTCCATTGTGCTTTTCATCTCTTCTATTGTTCCTTTCATTCCCATAAGTTCTGTCATTTGTTTTTTCAAGATTATGAATTCTTCCTTATGGTCACCAAGTGTCTTCTTTATGTTCTTCATCTCTTTTGCCACATTTTCCTTCAGCTGATTTATTTGATTTAGTAAATTTGTTTGAAAATCTTCAGTTAGTTGTTTCAGCTCCTGTATCTCATTTGAAATGTAAGTTTGTTCCTTTGACTGGTCCATATCTTTGTTTTCCCTAGTGTGACTCATAACTTTTGTTGTCTAGGCATCTTGTTTACTTGATTACGCCAATCAGATTTTCCCAAACCAGATGATCCCAGGTCTCAGGAGGAAGATATAATCAGTATCAAGTTTCCCTGAGGATGAGACCCAGCAGTTTGTCAAACTTTCCTGTGAGGCCTCTGGAGTATATTTTTTGTTTTTTTGTTTTTTTTTCTTCTGTCTAAATGGGGGCACTTGTTAATCTGCAGCTCCTCGCTGGTGTAAAATGGTGCAGTGCCTTTAATTCTCAGCGGGCCATGGGCCAAGGGTTTCAGAAGCCCAAATTAAGTTGTTTTTGTCCACACCCCCCCACCTCCAGGACCTGGGGTCTGAATTCTCTGAGGGAGGGCAACCTCTTCCAAGCTTTTTATTTGATTTTTTGTAATGTTCCATTTTGAGCCCCTTCTCATTTCTTTTTGATTATATTTATCATATATTTTCTTTCTGCTTACCATGAAGTTAAAACTTGACATCCTACCTCTATAACAATTATATTTAATTTGATACAATAACATACACATATACTGCTCCTATATCCCTGCATTCCCTCACATTTTTTATACTTGTTACAAATTCATGTTTCTGCATTGTATGTCCAAAACCATAGATTTATCATTATTTTTACACCTTTTGATTTTAGCATCTGTAAGATGTACAAAGTGGAGTTAGCTGACAAAAACTAAAATTCAGTGTTAACGTTCATTTCTAATTACCCATATTCTTACATTTATAGGAGCTCTTTATTTTTTTAAGCTGTTCTTTTTCAATGTCTAGTGTTCTTTCCTTTCATTCTGAAGAATTCCTTTATGCATTGCTTTTAGGGTAGGTCTACTGGTGATTGACACCCTCAGCTTTTGTTTATATGGGATGTCTTAACCTTTCCTTCATTTTTGAAAGAATATCTTGCTGGATATAAAATTCTTGGTTGACAATTATTTTCTTTCAGCACTTTAAATATTTTGTTAATTTTTTTCAGCACTTTAAATATTTAAATGGTTAACTACCTTCTTGCCTCATGGTTTCTGACAAGAAATCACCCTTTAATCTTATTTGGATTCTCATGTTTATATCTTGCAGGTTTTGAACTCTCTCTTAATCCTTTACATTGGACAGTTAGATCACTATGTGTCTGAGCATGGCTCCCATTAAGTTTTTCTTGTTTGGAGATCATTGGGTTTTTGAATGTTCATATTCATGTCTTTAAATTTGGGGAGTTTTCAGCCATTAATTCTCTGAATAGTCCTTTTGCTTGTTTCTCTCTTTCTTCTGGGACCCCAATAATTCTTATATTGGAATGCTTGATGGTTTCCCACAGTTCTCTTAGGTTCCATTCACTCTTTTCTATTCCTTTTTTCTTTCTGCTCCTCAGTCTGAGTCATTTCAATTATCTTGTCTTCGAGATCACTGATCCTTTTTTTAGGGAGCTGCAATCTACTATGGAAAACTTCTATAGAATTTTTCATTTCACTTATTGTAGTTTTCGACTCCAGTAATTCTGTTTGGTTCTTTTTAAAAATATCTGTCTCTTTATTGAAATTACCATAGTGTTCATTCGTGTTTTCCTCATATCCTTTAGTTTTTTCTCTGTATTTTCTTTTGTCTCTTGGAATGTATTGCAGGTATTCCTTTTTTTTTTCTTTCTCTTAAATGCAATTTTATTGAGATATAGGCACATAGCAGATAACCATCCAAAGTGTGGTTCATGGTCTCATCATTTAGATGTGCATTTTTCATTTCACAGTTAATTTTTTGACATTTTCATTACTCCAAAATAAAAGAGAATAAAAATAAAAATATAAAAGGACACCAAAGACACCCCATACCCCAAATCCTCATCCCTTTTATTTATTTATTTTTGTCTTTATTACACTCGATAAAGGGAGTGTGAGCCACAAAGTTTTCACAACTACACAGTCACACCATGAAAGGTATATATAGTTATACAATCATCTTCAAGAATCAAGGGTACTGGATTAAAAATTCAACAGTTTTGTGTATTTCCCTCTATGTGTTCTGTTACACTAAAAACTGAAAAGAGATGCGTAAGAATAATCTCCAGATTGACCTCTCAACTCTATTTGAAATCTCATAGCCACTGAAACTTTATTTTGTTTCATATCTCCTCCCCTTTTTGGTCAAGAGGGCTATCTCAATCCCATGATGCCCTGTCTCATTCTCATCCCTGGAAGTCATGTCCCATGTTGCCAGCGAGATTTACATTGCTGAGACCCATGTCCCATTTAGGGGGGAGGGCAGTGAGTTTATCTTCAGAGTTGGCTTAGACAGATAGGCCACATCTGAGCAACAAAAAGGTTCTCTAGGGATGACTCTTAGGCCTAATTATATGTAGGCATAGCTTCTCCTTTACAGGAGTGAGTTTCATAAGGGCAAGCCCCAAGATTGAGGACTTGGCCTATTAAATAGGTAGCCCCAGTGCTTGTGAGAATATCAGGAATTCCCCAAGTGGGAGAAGTTTAATATTTCCACATTTTCTCCAGTCCCTCAAGGGGACTTTGCAAATACTTTTTTATTCTGTGCCCAAATATGTAGGTTTTCCTTTAAAAATTTTAAATTCTTTGTGTGTTATGTCCAAAGTCTAGCCCTCTTTACTGATGGTTTCTGGATTTTTATCTGGTTTTTTTGGATGGACTCTCATTTCCTGTTTCTTTCTTTGTCTTGAAATATTTTGTTGCACACTGTACATTTTAATATTTTAAAATGTTAACTCTGGGGTTTTTGTCCATAAGCTGTCTGTTCCTTAATTTCAGATCCAGATTATTGATTTGAGAGAGATTTCCTTGAGTGCCAGGAGCTACCAAAATCAATCCAAAGCTAATAGCATCTTTCATAGTCTTTGCAAAGTCTGATTTGGCTGGTGGTCTCTCTCAGGGTTTAGCCCTCCTAGCAATAAGTTTGGCCTGAGATAAATGTGAAATGCAGGATTTTCTTTGTCTTATGTAAGTCTTTGTGGAGGCATGGGTCTGTGGAACCATACAGCCATGGAGCCTGCCTCTTTTCCTGAATGTTGTGCTTGTTTGTGGCCCCAGCAATTCCCCTGTTTACAGATTTCAGGAGTTTGGAAGCCCCTTCTACTTCCTTTGAAATAGACCAACTCTGTCCTGGGTTCTCTATTGTGTGACTTAATGCCAGTAGTCTTTTCTCCTGGCTACTTTGATTTGATTGTTTCTTACAGTGCTTTGGCCCTCGATAAGCTGCTTCTTTACCTCCCAGACAGGTTCTGGGAGAGCAAGCCCAAGAAAAGTTTCTCGGTTCAGCCTTTCAAACTTCCACCAGATACATACAGCTCTGACATAGTATGTGCATAGGGGTTACTCTGTTCTCTTTGGAACAGGGCCAGTGACCCATAATGAGAGCAGGGTTTCTCCAACTTGTATTGGGAACAGAGTAGGGGAGGGACCGTAGGTCACCAAGAGCTTCTATGGCTTTTGAAGCTGTTGTTTTCTTGGTTCCATGCTTGCCAAGTTATTGTAGCCTTTTTACTGTTTTCCATAGTGTTGAGAAAGGTCTTTAAGATTCCTCTGCAGCTTTTGCCTTAGGGGGTTGGAACAATGGCCATCCTTAGTGCTAACCCCCAGCAATCTAAAATAGCTGTTCAAAAGCAGTGATCAGTGATCAGATCACACATCCCCAGATTTTGGTGGACTGGATCTTGTATCCCACACTGGCACCAGTGAGCTGCACCAGGATCCTGGGCTGCTGTCCCCACTGCTGCCTGCCATGAGTCTGGGGATGGGTGATAGTAGCCACTGCAGGGATGGTGAAATTCATTGCTGTATGCTGCAAATTACCAGCCTCTTCCTCCAGTTCTTCCTTGGATGCTGCACAGTGTTCCGCTGTTTTGGTTGAGAGACTGACTCCTGGAGTTCCTACTTTGCCATCTTCTTACCTCTTCATTATCTCTTTGTTTGCTAGTTACCACTTAACTCCTAGTCCTGCCCGGTGTTCTTTACACAACCTTGTCTCTTCTCAGTGGTCATTATTTCTTGATCATGTCACCCACTACTATTGTTTTACCAATGGGCTTTAACCCCAAACCATCATTTAAGACTTTTCTGGGTGTATTTCTATAGCACTTTATTTATATACCCTCTTTCCTATCAAGGGGTTCCCAGGTTTTTGGGTGGGCTTGTTTATTTGTTCCTTTCAGGGCCCAAGATTGATTCATGAGGTTGGAAAGCATATGCTAAAACTTGTATATATATGTGTGTGTGTATGTTGAGACCATCTGGGATATAAAATCCAGACTGGATATTGGAGATTAAGAACAGTGGCACAACATCTGAAAAAAAAAAAGATTCAGTGGCATTAGGAAACCTAAAAACATATAGCAGAGAAGGAAAGTATAAAAAGATCTGGAGAGATTTTGGAGATTGGGTGCTTGAAAAATGATACTTTATTGGCCTGAAGTGACACTTTCTTATCCTATTATCTTCCTGTATGAGTAGTGTTGAAGTAGAAAATTATAATTTCAAAAGAAGCTTAATTCCCAGATTTCTAATACCTTTATCCATTGAGTGACAAGGCCCACATTTTATAAGTCAGAATATCAAGAATGTCTGTAAAAGTATATGGATTAAAAATCGTTCCTGTCTCCATATCTCTGAGACTCAATAGAGTTAGTGGAAAAGTACAAAGAAAATTTGAATCTTTTTTAATTAAAAACTTCCATTCATTAAAATATATCCACCCAAATTATTTAAAAAGCCCTTAGAAATTTATAAGAAAATAACCAACTATTTTAAAACACTATTGAGATGTAATTATTCACAAAAAATGCATCAATTTTTTATGTGAATGTTGGTGAGTTTTGACAAATATATGCATCAATGTAAACACAAACATAATGAAGACATATAGTGTAAAATTTCCATTTTTCCACTCCCGAGTCAATTCCCACACATAACTTCTGGCCCAAGACAAATCTTGATCTCCTTTATATCACAGTAGATTAGATTTGTCTTTTACAGAATTTCATATACGTGGAATCATTCCAATTTTACTCTTTTGTGTCTGGTTTCTTTGCTCAGCATGTTTTTGAGATTCCTCAAAATGTTTTATGTATTATAAGTTCATACATTTTACCACAGGGTAGTGTTTCATTGTATGAAAACACCACAGTTTTTTCCGTTCATTTGTTGATGAACATTTTGTTTGTTTCAAATTTTTGGCTGTTTTGAATAAAATTGCTAGGAACTTTGATTTACAAGTCTATGAGTGTACATATATTTTCACATCCTTTGGGTAAATGTCTAAGAATGGAATTGCTCTATTTTATTGTAAATGTTAGGTTACTTTTATAAATATCATCTGCTGAACTGTTTTCCAAAGTAGTTGTAGTATGTGGCCTCCCCACCAGCAATATATGAGAGTTTCAGTTGCACTTGGTATTGTCAGTGTTGTTAATTTTATCCATTCTAATATATCTGTCATGGCATGTCACTGCATTTTTTTATTTACATTTCTCTCATGATTAATGATGTTGAATATCTTTTTACATGCTTCATGAGCTTTTTGGCCATTCAGATATCTTCTTTTGAGAAGTGTCTGTTTCAGTTTATCATTTTAAATTGGGTTTGTTTTATTATTGCTTTGTAAAAGTTCTTTATATATGTTGGATTTAAGTCCTTTGTCATACACATGCAGTGTGAATATTTTTGCCTAGTCTGTGCCTTGTTTTTCATTCCCCTAGTGGTGTCTTTTATTCCTCATACCCTAAGAGCTGACCTCATCTCTCACACTCTCCCCTCTCACCCTCACTACACTCCCTTAGACTCTCCTAGATTTTATTATTATTAATTTTATTATGGAATTTGTAGGTTTACAGAAATCATGTGAAAGTTCAGAGGTCTCATATTCCCCCCTCACATGAAGTTTTCCCTATCTTTAACCCTTTGCATGTGTGGTACTTTTGTTACAATTAATGAAACAATATTATTAGAATTATACTATTAACTCTAGTCCAAAGTTTACATTAAGATTCACTATTTATGTTGTACAGTTCTATGGTTTTTAAATATTTTTATTCTGGCAACATATATACAACCTAAAATTTCCCATTTTAACCACTTAAATTTAAAATTCAGTCGTGTTAATTGCATTCACAATGTTGTTACCATGACCATCATCCATTACCCAAATTTTTCCATCACTTCAAATGAACACTCTGTACTCGTGAATTAACTCCCCATTACCTACCCCTACTCTGTCCCCGGGTAACCTGTTTTCTAGTTTCAGATTCTATTATTTTGCTTATCCTAATTATTTCGTATCTGTGAGATCATATGATATTTGTCCTTTTGTGTCTGGCTTATTTCACCTAACATGATGCCTTCAAGTTTCATGCATGTTGTAGCATTTATCAAAATTCCATTCCTTTTTATGATTGGATAATATTCCATTATAGAGATATACCATATTATTTTAATCCATTTATCTGTTGGTGGACACTTAGGTTGTTTCCATCTTTTGGCAAATGTGATGAATCCCACTATGAACATCGGTGTGCAAGTATCTGTTCAAGTCCTTGCTTTAAATTCTCTTGGATTATACCTAGAAGTGGGATTACTGGGTCTTCTGGTATTCTATATTTAACTTTCTGAGGAACTACCAAAATGTTTTCCATAGTGATTGCATCGTAATGGTATCTTATGAAAAGCAGAAGTTTTTAATTTTTATGAGCTCTAATTTATCAATTTTTACTTTATGGTACATTACTTTTGTGCCCTATGTAAGAAATCTTCGTGTAACACAAGGTTGCAAAGATTTTATACTGTTTTATTCTAGAAAAAATCATCATAGTTGTAGCTTTTACGTTAGGTTTAAGATCCATTTCAAGTTAATTTTTGTGTGATGGGTTGAAGCTTATGTTTTTGCATATGGATATCCAATTGTTCCAGCATTACTTATTGAAAAGTTTATCCTTTTCCCATTGAATTACTTTGGCACCTTACTAAAAAAATAATTGACTATGTATGTTTGGTGTGTTTCTGGACTCTCCTTTATGTTGCATTGATATATATGTCAATACTAAACTGTTTTGATTATTATAGGCTTTATAGCAAGTCTTGAAATCAGATAATGTAAGCCCTCCAATTTGGATAATTTTCTGAATTATTTCTAAAATTATTTTGGTTATTCTAGTGTCACTGAATTTCATATAAATTTTAGAATCACTATTTTAAGTTTTCAAAATAAAAATATCAGCTGGTATTTTGATTGGGGTTGCATTAACTATAGAGATCAATTTGGGGAGACTTGTTATCTTGAGTTTTCCAATAGATGAACATGGTATTTCTCTCCATTAATTTAACTTTAATTTCTCTCAGCAACTTTTTTTTTTTAATTTCAAGTGAAGGGAGTAACATATACTTTATCAAATTTATCCTTGAGTATTTTATATATTTTGATGGCATGAATAAAAATTAAATTATTATTGCCCCATTCCCCTTGACAGGAAGCCTCTCCTTTCTCCTGACTGCAGTGCCTTGGCTCCTCTCTTGGTAAGGCAACCCTGGAGTATGCTGTTCAAAATATTCCCTGCTAGGGATGCTCCCTGGGGCCCCAATAAGAGGAACAGATCTTGTTAGAACTTTGTTTGAAGAGGAGAGAAGTACTAATACTACTTGGTGTCTGTGTAGTGGGAGCTTCACCCTGGGTCCCAACAGGCAATGTCTGAAAAGGTACCCATTAAATACCCTGTTCTTGGAACCTCTCTGGTAGTTTAACTTCTTATCGCCTTGTAGGTCAATCAGTGCAGTTCTTTGGTGAGTCATGACCAAGGGTAGGCCCAAGGAAGAGAGATACGTACAGACTCCATCCACAAATTAACTTTCCTCTAGTCGTGCCAGATCTGGACAGTCTGATAGGTTATCTGAGGTGCAGTTGCTTGCTTTCACTTCCATTAGGGAAAATTGGAATTAAGAGAGATGCTGTGTATATTCTCAGGGTGTATCTGGACCTTTGGTGGTATATGGACGAGGGAGAGATCTGGTGAGAGATCCTCACTCCAAAGCAGGCAAACATCTTTCCAGTCCTCGGTCAACAGTAGTTTATTTGGAAGCCTGCTTCTCTTTGAAGCCCATAGGGTGAGTTATAAGGAAATATTTATGGAGGCACCTAAACCTTCAGTCAAACTTCCTGTCATTCCTGGGTCCTTTTGCCTCCATCTACCTACCTCACTGATAGGGGTAGAGTTGCTGAGCTTACTGGGTCAGACTTTTCGCTGAGGCACAAGTATGTAAGGAAGGACATTTGCTGGATCCTGAGGGGATAGTTGTTATATCAGGTGCAATGATTTCTTATACTGTTCTGAAGACACCATTATGTCCCACAAGGTTGTGTGTATGGTGGGGGAGGGTGGTGGTGGTGGAGATGCTTATGAAAGGGACTTCAAGGACAATTTGAAGCATGTGCTCAGGTGATCAGAGCCATGACTCTTGACAGCTCCTCTCTCATGGGATGAAGGTATCTGGTCATATTTCGCCAAACCAAAGGATCTCTCAATCTCAGAGAGGTAAATAAGGGTTGAAAGTGGTTAATGCTTTGCCCAAGGTCACAGAGCTGACACGTGGCAGAAATGGTATCCCAAAGCAGGATTTTGACTCCTGGTCTCGAGTTTATTTATTCCATGACACCAAAACTAAGAGATTCACTCACACCTCCCATTCTCCCAGTCACCTGCCTTCTGCTGTCATCATATACTTTCCTTAGCACCATGGTGAAAGGTTTGGGAAATAATTGCATAGCTGTTCTCGGAGAGAAAAGCAAAACTTCCTTGGCCATTTTAAAACTGTGCTGTTTCTTCTTTCTTGGGCCATGCTCCTGGGCTCACTTTTGCTCCCTTCGTTCCTGCTTAGAGAGCTCTTCTTACTGTCATTGGGACTGTGAGATGAACGTTGCTGCACCTTTTCTACTTGGAATATGATTACTTCCCTTATACTCCAAAGTCCTCTCAGACCCTAGACCAAGGTATTGTTTTGTCCTCGTGTTTCTCTCTCACATGAGAGGATTGTGTTACTGGAGCAATTGGGGTCTGTAGGAGAGATGTGTAATCTCAAAATCATTCCATATCTTTCCTGTTATTTGCAGCCTGTGGGCTGCCCACCCTCCATGTCCACACAGCACTGGATGTTCTTCCCCAGCCCTGCAGCTTCCACTGGTAACACGGAGATAGGATGATGATATCCTAGCTTAGGGGTCAGGGGATGTGAGTTGTGCTCTGATTCTGTCACTAACTCGATCTGTGACCCTGGGTAATTTACTTCTTTCTAGACCTCAGTTTTCTAACGTATTAAAGGTGGTATTGGGTGCAGTAAATGTTGGAGGCATGAGCAATTTTGTACACTTCATAGTGTGATAACTTGAAAAGAGCTCAAGGGCATGCTTTCTTAGTTTCTCCCCTGCTCTCAATAAGGTGGCTATGATCTAGAATTTTTTGGCCTTCACATTGTTGTTATTTCCAAGAGCTTCTGTTTCTATTCCAGGTCACCACAGATCTGAACTTTGTGCTGAGCCCTGTACCAGGCCACCTTGAAAGAGAGGGAGATAAAGGAGGTGGTGAAGCCATCAACCATTAAGATATTGGGTGGAGAAACTAGATGTACATTCGTGAAATGGATGGGGAATTACCCATGGAAGAGCCTGATCAATGTTGGAGTCATTAGATATCATTTATGCTGTAACCTTGGCAATTAGGTGAAATTTGGAAGTGTGAGATGTCTCCAAATTAAAGTATTTTTTAGATGTTAGGCTTTTGGGTGATTTCAGATTCGGAATAAGATTAGGGGAACTTCTGAGGTCAGTGTTGATTAACTCAAGGACCAGCACAGAGGATTTGGGAATGTGAGCTTGATGTGAAAGGTTTTTATTTAATGACAGTTCCTGGGCTTCTATTTAAATCTAGTTATGTGGATTAACCCACATTATGCATATAGCAGGTTATGTGACTTGCCTCTTCTGCTTTGAAGATATTGCAGAAATATTGATTAAACAGGAAATTACTTTTGGCTGTTTTCTGAACCTGCAGGGGAGAGTGGTGGTACTGGTGGAGGTAATGACGGAATTAGTTGCGATTGTATCCCCTGAACTTCCAACCTCTATATCACCGAGTCTAACCTGCCTGCCTTTCTTTGCAGTGGTCCTTCACTGTTCTAAGTGATGTGGTGACCATGATTCTTTCCAATGATTCTCCTCCGTTCCCACATACTTTCTTCTTGACTGGCATCCCAGGACAGACTGCTGCCCACATTTGGATATCACTTCCCTTTTGCTTCATGTTCTTCTTGGCGGTGACTGGGAATGGTGTCCTGCTTTTCCTCATCCAGACAGAGCACAGTCTTCACCGGCCCATGTTTTTCTTTCTAGCCATGCTCTCCTTTGTTGACCTGGTCCTTTCCTTCTCCACGCTGCCCAAGATGCTGTCCATTTTCTGGTTTGGTGCTACAGCCATCAGCTCCCACTCTTGTCTCTCCCAGATGTTCTTCATCCACGCATTCTCTGCCATGGAGTCAGGCGTGCTAGTGGCCATGGCCCTTGATCGCTTTGTGGCCATCTGTAACCCACTGCGCTATGCAACCATCCTTACCCCAGTGGTGGTTGCTAAGGTTGGAGGCCTGGTGGTGCTGCGAAGTGTGGGTTTAACCATCTCCTTTCCAAGCCTGGCCCATCGGCTGCCCTACTGTGGCTCACACATTATTGCCTATACCTACTGTGAGCAGATGGCTGTGGTGAAGCTGGCCTGTGGGGCCACGACTGTGGACAACTTCTATGCCTTTGCCGTGGCCATGTTTCTTGGTGTGGGGGATGTGGCCTTTATTTCCTACTCCTATGGACAGATTGTGAGGATTCTGATGCATTTTCCTTCACCTGACGCACGTGCTAAAGCAGGCAGCACATGTACAGCTCATGTCTGTGTCATCCTTTTCTTCTATGGACCTGGTTTTCTTTCTGTGGTCATGCAGCGCTTTGGACCACCCACAGCCTCTGCTGCCAAGGTCATCCTTGCCAATTTTTACTTGCTCTTTCCTCCAGCACTGGACCCCATTGTCTATGGGGTTAAGACCAAGGAGATCCAGGAGCGGCTGGTCAAAATCCTGAGCCCTAAACGAATTGATCCCACTTGAGGGTCGCTCCCATCCATTAGGACTTCAGGAGCCAGTGACTCCCCTGTGGGGCGAGACACCCACAGCCCAGATCATTCACCTTGTGGGGACAGTGAAGGGAGAGCAAACAAGTTCTGCGGAGAGTGTTTGGGGAAGTTGGGAAATCTCTTCTGAGGCCTGGGGTGTTTAGATATTGTGATGGAGAATGAGAAGGGCTGGGGTATGTCATTTCATCGATTAGCAAGTAATTATTTTGATACCCTTCTAAAAGTTTATGATTTACTTGATTTGATAAGATAAATGTATCAGGTAATTAAGAACTAATTAAGAGTTTAACTGACATGGATTCAAGTGACTTAAGAGTTTCAGAGAAGGGATAGAAGAACTGGGAGCCTATTTATTTGGACAGATGAGAGGACATTAAGAAATTCCCTCCACCATGAAGCTCACAGAGCCAGTCTGTGGGTTTGGGTCTTCCGTCTCTACCAGAGAAATTTTGACTTCAGAGAAGCAGGGGTGACAAACTGTGGACATAATTTATGGTTTAAAGTTTATGGGAGAAACTCTTTAAAATATCCATGCTTGATCTGACCCCAGAATTGCAAATAATGGTTGGTTTCTTCATTCTATGTAGATTTTAGACTATTTTTGAGAAAGAAGACATCTATGACTTCTGTGGTGTTATATATCTTAACCCCTGAGATTAATGTCTTCTTTTATTTCTTTGTTTTTAGTCTCAGGTTTAGAGATTGAGTTAATCATACTGCTAAATTTGTGACACACAATAGTTATTGTTCTAATTCTTGTTTTGTTTATTTTCTCTCCTCATTCCTAACTGTCTTGCTTACTGCCTCCCCACCTGCCACCATTGCACTCACTTTAATGTGTTTGTGTGTGTTATAATTATGATGTATCCTTGCAATATAGTAGTTTATCTGAGTGTTATATGTTGTTAATATACCTAAATATCCTTCTTGCCTTTTCTCAAGTGTGTATGCTTCCTCTAACTATGGGTTGTCTGGGTTGTTCCTGACTGGAGTGTATCTCCCTGTCCTTATTTCTGCCATCCCTACTTGACTTGAAAGTCAGTTCCAAATTCACTTCCCTGGAGAAGATTTTTCTAAGTAGATCAGGTCACTTGTTTCCTGCTCTCAGAGCACTGTATGTATTTCTTTCAATATTCATCATTATTTATAATTATATATATTTTTATTGAATAATCTCTGTCCTACACTGTGACTAGATGGTGTGTTCTGTTGTATTCCTAGCATAATACTTGGCATGATAGGCTATCTAAATAATAATAATTATTTTATATACATATACGGATATGTTTGCTGAATAAATAGATCTCATTTTTAAATGGGCTGTGTCATCATTAGCATATTTCTTCATCAAGCACATTAATATAGTATATGTTTTTGAATGTATGAATACATAAACCACCCTAAATATTGTGCATTTAGCACTCTATACATTATTGAAGATCTGTATTGTAGTATGCCATTTGTTGTCACAAAACTACCATTGCTATTGCAACTACTATTAACATTACTGTCTTTACCACCAATATCAGGACTAATATCACCTAAATGTAGTGTTTCAAAGCTGTTATTTCACATAGTGGTATTTTAGACACAGTGCAGAGGCATTGGCATGATTACTGTTACAAGGTAGACTCAATGCTGTGTGTAAGTATCGAACAAACAGAAAGAAAAATGGCACTTTTCTTTTTTTCATTTTCTCTCCTTTACTTCTTTTCTTCAATATTTTCTTCTGTATTTTGAGTATTTACCAGGCTCTGGATTTACTGGAGCTCTGAGTTTAATGGGGAGAACAATTTGAAAATATAGGAATTATGAGAAAATGTGACAGTGCTGTGGTAGAAACTGGTTCCAAGTCATAAAGGCCTGTAGATAAAAGAGGATTAATCCATTGTGGGCTGAGTGGCAGTGGTGGGACATGGATATGTTTGGGTTAAAGGGATGCTGTGAATGACCATGGTTCAGAAGATCATGGGCCTGGGCTACGGGTGGATGGGTCCAGGCTAAACTTATGGGGCCAGGAGGAGCCTGCCTCTAGTGTTGCCTCTTAGTGGCTTCTACCTTAAGCCATACCATACGTTCCCATTTTTTCTCTTTTAAATGTTTATTTTCAATATTATTACTGTTGTATTCAATATTATTGATATTATTGGCAAGAATATAGCTTTTTAAAGTAGGAATCCAAAGTGGGGATCTATTCTACCCTTGCCCCTGCTCCATGGTGGGAGTGAAGCAAAGATGTGCAGAGAAGGAGGAGATGACTCAGGATTGAGAGGGATTTTCCTTAGGTGGGTGGAGGACTAAGTGATGGTTATCACCAAGGGGCTTAGAGGTCTCTAAGTGCTTTGGGCAAATAAGTTTTGAATAATCTTAGTCTGAATATCTTGTATTAGTGGAAAATACTGAGAAAAAGAGCAGTTCCTGTGTGTTCAGGTTTTACTCCATTGTGCCTTGAGCCCCTGAGTTAAAACCTTTGCACATACACTCTCTCATTTAATGGTCAGAAAATGAATCTTGTGCTATCATTATTCCCCTTTTACTCAGGAAGAAAATACTATGCTTCCTCCTAAGTGGGGGCCATTTATTTTGCACTTCTTTCGCCTCTGCTTTGATGATGTGTTCAGTGTCTTGTTCCTAAATGTGATTTTCAGTTCTTTCCTATAAAAACAAACATCTATTTCACAATAAGGAAATAACTGAAACTATGGTGCTGTAACATAACATTTTTGGAAATTTCCTAAATAACTACATGTTAAATCATAGTTTGAAAGATAGTACCTTTTTGTATATATGTTATATGTCATAATAAGGAAATAACTGAAACTGTGGAACTGTAACCCACAACATTCTTTGAAATTTGCTTTCTAAGTACTTGTTAAATTGCCCTTGTGAAGTTATCACTTCTATGTATTAATGTTATACGCTATAATTAAAAATATGATTTAAAGAAATACAAGCATGGACTGGTGGTTCTTTGAAGCTCAGTCTCTTCATGCATGTCATCCTTTACACTCTCTGTTATTTTGTCTCTCCTGGTTACTTCCCTTCATCAAATCATGACTTGGTCAAAATCTTCCATGCTAATTTTCAGCTACCAACATTCCTGTGGAGAGGCTTCAGTGTTTGTGTGGATAACCTACTGAGCTCTCTGGCTTTTCAGATTCTTGATTTCTTCATCCCCAAAGATACTTACTTTATCTACCCATTCCCCTGTCATAACCCCGAACCTCTCTGGACATCACTGCCGCTGCCTTCCTAAGTTCACCGACCATCTATGCTTAACCCCTTACAATGCATTCTCCTAGCGTGATATGTTTATAATGAGAGTCTGATCATGTTTCAGTTCTCTGCTTAAAATCATTGACGACCTTCCATTGCCCTTAGTATCTTTAATAAGGCCTAACAGGACCTATAGGCTTTGTTCTTTCTTATACCCCCGGGTTCTGTTCAGGAGTACAATATTACCTCCAAGCTCGCCTTCTTTAAAGTTTTTGAAAACACCAAGCTTCCACTTGCTAAGGGCTTTTGTATCCTCAGCTTACCCCAAAACCTCTCTTCATTTCCTACTACTACTTTTCTATTCCCTAACTTGAATTTAGAGAATATTTTCCTGAACTCCTCAAATTGAGTAAGTTCTCCTATTGTATATTACTAAAAATCCATAGTTTTGATTTATAACATTTATGTCATTATTAATATTTCTCTGATCATGTATTTAATATATATCATCTTATGATCTATTTAGGCAAGGATCATTTTATCATATTAATTGTTTGTGCTTCCCAACATCTTGTAGAGTACTTGGGATTGGTAGATATTTAATTAATATTTATTGAATGAATGAATAAATGAGGCTTCCCACCATTGTGAATGAAATTTTTGTTGATTGGGTAAATGAAAGGACTGTTGCACATTGTTCCCCAGGAGAATGTGGCCACTGGGGTGGAATGGTGACTTCTGTGGACAGAGATGAGAACAAGGGAAGGGCCTGGTGATGGGATGTATGACAGTGGAGGCCTCAGCTCATTTCACTGTGAACTTGCTGGAATGGACTCTGAGAGGCTCCATTTGTCCCATACTCACCGTGTCCTGGGTGGGTGTCCTCAGACAGACGCCATCTTCTAGATGCAGAGTGCTCAGCTCACCCGAGGTGGGCAGACATTTGTTTTAGGTTGACATCTCCAGAAACAGATTCTGAGACAGATATTTACATACAGGAAATTTATTGGGAAATATACTTGGGAACAATACCCCTCAGGGAGTGAGAGAAACAGGATGGGGCAGAAGAAGAAGTTAAGCTGTGATGCAGTTGCCCCAGAGACCTCAGCTGATTGCATGAGGAGCTGTTGATCTGGGATGGCCCTACAGTTTTGTCCTAGGTTGAACAAAGATGGTCAGGTCTTTGTATTCCTATGTTCACCTATCACTAGCAGTGAGTCTACTTGGGAAATAACATAATCTTGGGTGAGGCAGTTTCCTTTGGCCAAGGGAGAGCAAGTCAATTTTGAGCTTTCAGCAGCCAACTTTCTGAACTCCCGGAGGAATCAGCACAATGAGTGACAGCATCAACTAAAGAATTTGTTGGGGCCCAAGATTCTTTTGCAAGAGAAAGTCTGAACTCCAGAGTAGTATGGGAGCATTGCTAGCACAATCATCAGATTGTACAGGCTTAGGGCTGATGATCAGTACTGGACAGATGTGGGCCACCTGGTCAGGTGTGGGTGCCACTCCCTGCTCTCCCTTTCCTGACCAACCCCATCCCTGGAGGCAGTACCCTCAACTTTGTGTGCCTCTAGTCAATCTGGAGGCTAACTTCATCTCTCTCCAGGTGTGTCTGTGTATCCTCTGGGACTTCCAATTGGTAATAATGACCTGCCTACCCAGTGTCTTGATCACAGACACTAGCACTGCCTTGAGGAAGTACCAGAAATGGACTTGCCTTACAGTATGAAGATGACAGAACCAGCTGTGAGTTGGTTCACAGGATTTCAGGTGTGAAAATGGTGTCAGGCTTGGGATTTACAGCTTGGGGAAGACTGTTGAGATCTGACTTCATCCTTTCCCACAGTCCTTGTGTCAAGGGTTATTTCTTTCTTTGTTTGGATAGTGTGGCTCTAACTCTCTCAATACGTCTACTCTGATCCCTTTTCATAGTCTTAAGCTTACTCCCCCTGACTGCATAGTTAGTGTCTGTCTTCAGGTCTGACTCTTCAAAACTACTCTTCCTTGTTACGTTCTTCTTAGATTCCACCATTTAGATCACACATTGCTTCAAGGTTACCTGTGAGCTTGCAGGCACCTATCAATCCCATTGAAACTTCACAGTCTACTTGTGGCACTCACTGGGGCAGTTAGCATGGCCCAGGCTGACATCCTCACCATCACGTATGGCACATTTAGTTACAGCTGATTTACCTGCTTTCCCAAGTCTTGCCTGAGCCAGTACTCAAGTTCATAACCTTGGGAACTTTAGCTGCACAGGCCTTGAGTGATGTATTTGGTTTTCCTCTTTGACTTCAGAGACCGCTTATGAATGAAAAAATCCTCTTCATCACTGTTACTACCAAGCTAGGGCAGGAGGTCATCATAGAGATTGAACTGGGGACTAGAGGGTATTTCTGGAACTGAGCAGGGAGAAAGCATTGTGGAATCCTTTCTGTGTGCAGGAACTTTCTCCTTTTGCAACTTCTTTCTACATTGCTGAGTCTCCCTCAAGGCTAACTCACACTTTAAGTATGCCAACCTCACAGAGAATCCAGAGACCAAGAGAACAGTGTCCCTGTGCCAGGCATGTTTTACTGATTATATGTCTCAGATTTCTTGCCTGCAGCTCTGCCTCTGAGTGCCTGATTTCTGTTTCTCCCTCTCCTACAAGGTCATTATCGTGGACTCAGTTTCTGTGCCCACCACAATCTCTCTTTGTTTGTATCCCCACCTCTCCCTTTTTACCACTATTGTAGAATCCAACACACTGTTAAGAAGGAGAATAAGGAAAGAAGGAGAAGCCACTTGTCATAGAGTAGCCTCCCTGCCTGCGTGAGAAATGACAGAAGTGACCAGTTACTGTTGACACATACTTAGGATTCTGTCATAATCTCTTAACAGGAGAGAGATTCAGCAGGATTCTTTCAGCCATGAGGCATCCAGAGCATCACTTAAGGTGATGAATGTCGAGGCTCAGTCGGTACATCTCTCATAGAACACCCTTCTTCTGCTACATCTTTCCTGTCCTCTAAGTTCATTCCCCGCCTTGTCAAGTCCCAACAATTCCTGGTTCTTTAAGACACTCATCTACTCATTTGCCAATTCTTTAATTTAATCATATTGTTGTTTATTTATTCAGCAAACATTAGTGAGTACCAACTAGATTCCAGGCACTGTATTTTGCCCTGAGACTACAGTAATAGGAAATAAGTAAGACACAGTCCCTTCTTTTCAGGGACTGAAGCACTAAAGGGTTTTACAGTGCAAGGTAGCCAATGCAATGACAAGGCAGGGAAAGGGCCATGGAGAAAAGAAAAGGAGACAAGTCATGCTGTCTTATAGAATTTGGGGACAAATTCACAGAAGACATGTTTCTTGGGTGGAATCTACATGAATGGATAGGTGTTGAACAACATCAGTTCTTTCCTAAATGTTGTCTGCTTCCTGGCCAGAGAGCTAAATGCATCTTGTAGGTTCCTGGGTATAAAGCCTAACCTGCTTTTCCTGGAAGAACCACGGAAGGCCCTCTGATTTACTTTAACAATTAACTCCTAATAAGCAGCTTTAGGCTTTTAGTGTATACTCACAAACCACAAAGAAGAGGCAGGTTCTATTCTTCTTTATGTGTCTCTACTGCTTTCCATTACCTACCACAGTTGGCTTTAGCCCTCTCTGCTCCACAGCCACTGCTCCTATCAAAGATGCAGGTGGCCTTCCACCATCAGACAGGTGTTCTCTTACTTCTCAGACAAAAAGTGAGAAGTGGGCTGAAGCTGGCAGCAGAAGGGGGATAGTTAAGAAAGAATTAACTTTCTCACTATTTGGAGTTTCGTTGTAACATGACATCTGTAAGACTATGAGATCACCCTGGAGATCTCAATAAAATACACCACTCTCCCTTGAGATTATCAGTGGATTGGAATCTGGAGGAAAAAAACAAAGACTGGGCATGTATGCCCACTAGACATTTAGGATAATGTAGCTGCCATGTTCAGAGTTTGGGGAATCTTGTAGTCATTATTGGTTTTTGAAAGAGACACTCTGGATGATCTATAGATGTAAAATTCACAAGAACTGAGGCCTCCTGACTCTTTTTATCTTTACATATACATGCTCACACACTGTCCACTCACATAAAAAATAAAATGATTTCAAACTGTATATGTCTTTTAACATATGCACACAGATTTATAAGCATATCCATTTTAAGACTTTTGTTGTAATGCTCAGGGGTGAGTCATGTAGGGAAGTTTAAACAGAGCACCTGTTTATTTGGCATGATGTGTTAACATGGGGTATTACAGAAACTGGATGATCATATACCCCCATGATGAGATACAGACATATCAAAAGTTTGAAACAGAGAAGCAGAGTCATGAAGACAAAGAAAAACATGAACGAGGTCCATTATTTCATATTCATTCATCTTTTGTTATTAATGTTAATGCTAATGACAACTATAATTATGAAATAACTTATATACCAACATTTTACCTTAATATTCTTTATCTTAATTACCTTAATCTTTACAATAAACCAGCAGGGTTGGTAGTACTTATTCAACCATCAGATGACGAAATCAAGACTAAGAGAGTTTCAGTAGCAGGCAAAAGTTTCATTTCTAGTATATGAAAGAGCCAAGTCTGTCTGACTTCACAGCTTTTATTTTTCCACTGCATTGTGCAGCCTCCACCCTCCTTGCTTATAATTATACAGTTTAATGTGATATGGACCATTCTCTTGAAACAAGCAATTAGAACACTGAAAGGATTTCTGTAATTGATACGAAGCAGAAAGTTGTGGACGCACAAAGGAAGATCATAAAATAAAATGCTCCTAATGCAGTCATTGAATTCCGTGAGACAGAAGACAGTGGATTCTGAGTCATGAAGGATGAAAATGACCAATTCTGATAATAAGTTACTACAGTAAAAGGTTTTTTTTCTTTTAAAAAGTGCTTTAATGAGAAAAAAAGAGGAGATGGAAAGAATATGCAAAAGGCATATATAAAATGGGATGGTGGGCTTATGTATTGGAATGGCTAAAGCAAAACGTGAGTATGCTAACTGAAAGGTAATAGGACATACACATGTGAATGTGCTAAGTATAAGATAACAGGAATAGACAAAAGATAGTTTTAAAAAGCATTTTATGATCTTAATCTATTGATTAAATTCACTGAAGGATGTAACCATCAGAATGATATGACATCTGAATTTTAGGAAAAACCCTCTGACATTAAGGTGGAGAGTGGTGTGTGAAGGAGTTAATAGGAAAGGCAGAAAAATATAATGAAACAATCCATGTGAGAGCAGTTGGGAATGTGAACTAAGGCAATAACGCTGAGCAGTTGAGGGAAAGGCATGGACATATAGGGATTAAAAAATATTCAACAGGAATTGCTGAATGGGTAACAGGGATGAGAAGTAAGGATGAATAAAGGATAGTTCTCAAGTTTCTAGATTGGTTAGGTAGGTAGATGGTGATGGAATTCATAGAAATATGGGAAATGGGAGGTGTAACAAATTTGGGGAGGATCAATGAGTTAATTCTGTCTTGAATATGTTGACTGTGCGGTATAGTATTTCCAGAGGCAAATGGGAAAATAGACTTGTGTTTCACAACCCTATTTTATTAGATGTGTAGATTTGAAAGAAATGAGCTTATGTAAAGAGTTAAAATCGTGTGAATGGATGAACTCAATCAGAGATAATGTACAGAATAGAGAGAAGAGAGAGACTGGAACCCAGAAACCAACAACATTTAACAGATAGCCAGATGGAGAAAACACTACAGGGACTGAGGTGCTGAAATTGAGGACATAGGAGGAACAACTGTAGAGTACTATGTCATGGAAATTGAGGGAGACTATTTTTAAAAATGACAGATTGATTTATAGCGCTTAGTAATGCCAAGAGGTCAATAAAGAGAATTCTTTGCAGTTGGCAGTTCCAAGATATGAATGATTACACTGTAGACTTAAATATCTCTTAAAAGCAGCACATGTTCATTCTTATCTGTAGGTAATACTAGCCCTATCCTAATTCAGATATGCAGATTCCTTGCCTTTCAAAAATTATTTCAAGAAAAGATGATTCTCTTCCTTTTAGCTAACATAATTCTTTTTTGCTATGGTTTAAGCCTCTGTATTCTTCTCAAGAAGATAGTACCCAGCTCTGGACAATGTGAGATCTTATCAGGGATGGGAAAATCATGACTTTGGTTTCTTTTCCCTCTTCCATTTCTAAGACATTGGTGATGGCCTTTAGCAATTCTAGCTAGAAACCATCCCAGCCTTCTTTTTTCCTGGTAGGTATTCCAGGTTTGGAAGAAAGTCAGCACTGGATAGCTTTGCCCTTGGGTGTCCTTTACCTCCTTGCTCTAGTGGGCAATTTCACTATCCTCTTCATCATATGGACTGACCCATCCCTGCACCAGCCCATGTACCTCTTCCTGGCTATGCTAGCAGCCATTGACCTGGTCCTCACCTCCTCCACTGCACCCAAAGTCCTTGCAGTGCTCCTGGTTCATGCCCATGAGATTGGGTACACTGTCTGCCTGATCCAGATGTTCTTCATCCATGTGTTCTCCTCAGTGGAGTCAGGTGTGCTTGTGGCCATGGCTCTGGATCGCTATGTAGCTATTTGCCACCCTCTGCACCATTCCACCATACTGCATCCAGGGATGATAGGGTGCATTGGAGTGGCAGTGCTGGTGCGTGGATTACTTCTCCTCACCCCCTTCCCCATCCTGCTGTAGTGCCTCATCTTCTGCCAGCCTATGGTCATAGATCATGCCTACTGTGAACATATGGCTGTGGTGAAACTCGCCTGCTCAGACACCTCAGTGAACCAAGCTTATGGGCTGGCAGTGGCACTGCTTGTGGTTGGGCTAGATGTCCTGGCCATTGGTATTTCCTATGCCCTCTTCCTCTAAGCAGTACTGAAGGTACCAGGAGGTGAGGCCCAATTTAAGGCTTTTAGCACGTGTGGTTCCCATGTTTGTGTTATTCTGATTTTCTATGTCCCTGGAATGTTCTCCTTCCTTCCTCACCGCTTTGGCCACCATGTGCCCCATCATGTCCATGTTCTTCTGGCCACACTGTACCTCCTTGTGCCACCTGCACTCAATCCTCTTGTCTATGGAGTGAAGACACGGCAGATCCACCAGTGGGTTCTCAGGGTGTTCTCTCTAAAAGAGTAAATCTAAATGTATCCTAATTTCCTTCTTCATGCATTCCTGCCAAGGACACAGCCAGGAGCCTGTGGATGGTCTAGGATATACGGATGAAGGCCTTTCCACAGTGAGTAGTCCTTCCAGTCATAGCAGTCCCATGGCAAAGAACAGCCATGGGCTCTTGGCTCCACAGCCTACTGTGATATACCTGGCTACCTGGATTTGTGAATATTTTCCCTATCTTTTCTTTTGTCCTTGAATCCAACATTTCCCAACTCCTTGTATCAGAGATACTTGGGGATGGGACAAATAGATGAAAGCTCTGGATATGCTATTTTTCCTGCCCTCACCCAATGACTGACCATGTCGAATCATCTGAAATGGGAATGGAAAGTCTAGATCTTTGCCCTATTTCACTCTTAGTGTGTCTTCAAGTCCTCCAAGTTATTGTGAGCTTCAGATCACTGCGCTTCTGGGTAGCAATAATGTCTCTCTCAAAGCAGCTGAGAGAATCACGATATGAGTGAATGCTTTTCATTGCAACATGGGTGTTATTCATTTATTCAAAGCAAATTTAAGTAGGGTGGGTACTGTAATAGGTTCTAGGAATAATAATATATGGTCCTTATTTTCAAGGAAGAACTAAATATGTATAATGAATTTCTTTAAAGCAGGGCTTGTTTGGATTTGTTTATTTACATTTTTGCTTAGGATAAATTTAGGATAAGACCAAGTATAGAATATATGTATGTATTATGAGTTTTAACTCGACACAACAAATATAACGTAATTATCAGCATCTAACAGCCATAAAATAGGCTAGATTTATGTGCTAAACATTGGCTTATTAAGAAATATGAAAGTAGTTTGCCAATTGAGAAATATTGGTTATGGAGATATGTAAATCCGATCCCCATTTCTGCTACAGAACTGGCTCCAGTTTGAAGCTCTTGCACAGTAAGTGTATGTCATCCTGTTTTTTGCCCTGTGATCTGGCTTAATTGTTTTGTGTTTCTAAAAAGTAACAGCTTTTGTGCAGTCCTGGAAGAAGTCCCATCTTTGCTGCTTTGAGGTAGGTTGCTCAGGTTAAAGGGTATATTCCATCTTGGTATTAAATAATGGTAGAAAGAATAGAGAGGATGGTTGGGGTTTCTACTTTTTTTCTTTTCTTGTAAATTTTGCTCTTAATAAATAGGTTTCTGTTACAGAGTCTGAGCATTATGTCTCTAATTTGCTTGAAGCCTGTGGGTTAGGGAAGACTGGAAGGAGAAGCTCTTATTGCAAGAAGAATTACAAATACCCATGACCTTGGTTCTAGGTCCAGTGCTCAAGCTATTGTAAGCCGTGCTGGGAAAGCAAGACTATGGTGTATTCCACCCATTTGAAAACAACTTTCTTGATCTTAGAGGAACTAAATTTCAGTAGGTTATATATTTTTAGTTTTTTTTTTTCCATTTTGTGTGTATTTCCAAATCTATTCTTATAAAGTTGTTTTTAATATCCTACTATTTCTTTTAATCTCTATACCATGTCTTATATTTATCCTTTCATTATCATTTCAAAAATTTTTATTCTCTTTCTCTCTGTTGAATCTTGGCAGTTTGTCTCTATTAATTTTTTCAAATTCTAAATTTTCCCTCTATTGATTTCTAATATGCTTCTACTTTCCATTGTATTAATTTTTGCTCTTTATTTCTTCCCTCTACTTTTTATTTCTATTTTTCTAACTTTGAAGTTTAATATTTTCTTATCCTGTAATATATACTTTTAAATATACATGTTTTATTTTGAACAATTCTTTAGCTGGCAATATTGAATAGAGTTGATACTTAGTATTTTGTTATTACTTAGTTCTATTTTCTAATTTTATTATAATTCTTCTTTAACTCAGGTGTTATTTAGAAAAACATGGAGTTTTCCTAGGTACATTTTTGTTACTAACTTTTAATTTGGTGACATTTCTGTCAAAGAACACTATTTACAACATACCAATGTGTGTACATTGTGTAGATTTTGTCTATGGGTCAATATATAATCAATTGTAGTAAACCATTTATGTATGCTTGCAAATAATGCATATCCTTGAATTTTGAGTACAGTGCTTTATAAATGCTTTATATTATCCTAGTGACTCACATATTTATTTTCAGATAGTTCCTCTATCACAAAAAGTGCTTTTTGCCTAAAGTCTATTTTGTTACTTTTCTTTTGTTTAATATTTGCCTCATTTTTCCCCATCTTTTGATTTTCAACCGTTCTTTAACCTCATATTTTAGATATCTCTTGTAGTCTTGTAAATAACAAATAGCTTGATTTACTTTTATATTTTAAAAATATTTGTCTTTTATCTGGAACATTTAGGTTACATATATGTCTTGTAATTACTTTAAATTTGAATTTATTTATAACTTCCTACTTTTGCTTTTTGTTTGCCCATTTTTCCTTTTACATCTTATTCTTTCCTTTCTTATTTTTTTCTGTTTTCAGTTTTAAAATTCCCCCAATTTGAAAGTTATACACTTATTTTCTTTTAGTAGTTACTCTAGAAGTTTTAATGCAGATAATTAATTCAAGTGTAAATCTAATTGTAATTCAAGTGTAAATCTAATTAGTAAATCTACTGTCTTTACTAACCTCCTTAATAAGTATAAGGCTTTTGAATATTTTAACTCTGATCACACATGTGTTTTAGTACTATCTTTTTCTTAAACTTCACATTATTATTCAGTTATTACGGTTACTTCTATGTGATCAATTATTTTTAGCTTTGGCTATAATTTTACTGTTTTCTTTGCTCAACATTACATCTTATGACAGACTTCTAATTGTTACATATCCTCTTCCCCCCTGTCTAGTAATAGCAATAATGAGAGATGCACATTCAGTTAAGATTACTTCTGCCAGTCTCTTTTGCAGCTAGATTTGTGTATGTGTGTAGGTTCTGCTTACCGGGATGTGACTGAAATGATATGTGCAAGTTTGGGGCCATGCCTTTAAAGGAGGTAGTTTGTTCTCTTCTTCCATTTAGCTCACTTGCTAATGCTTTGAATGTGGATGTGTTTGTTGAATCTGGAGCAGCTCTCCTGGATCACAAAATGGAAATGTGTGTTGAAGATGGCAGAATAGAATATAGAAAACCTTATATTCTGGGTCATCAACCCAGACTTAAACCTGAGACAAAAATAAACGTGTATCTGCTTTAAACCACTAAACTTTTTGGTCTCTTCTTGGCAGTAGACTAAACTGTGGCCTAAAAAGTAATGTTTTTAATCTCAGATATTCCAAATGAAATATCTATCTTTCTGACTAAGTATATCTTATAGAATATCTTTTAACATTTGCAGTTTTGCTTGTCCTTAGAATGTCTATTTTACTCAACTTCAAATTTAGTATCATAAAATTGTTTCTATTATTTCTGAATTATCTTGTATTTTCTACTGTCTCCATAGTATGTCCTCTCTTTCATTTCCTAGTGTTGTTTATTGTGCCTTCTCTAATTTTCCTTGAACAGCCATGTTTAAAGGTTTATCAATATTATAAACATATTTCATATTTAAAATGGTATAGCTACTCAGCTATTACTTAGTGTTTTAGATTAATGTTTTAGGTGTGCTGCAGTAGAAGTGTTTTCTCTGGACAAACAATGCAAAATGGTAAGAAATCGAAACTCTTAATTGTTTTCCATTTAATTTATTCTAATTTAGCCTTTCTATATAATATTTTATTTCAAATATTTTAACTTTAATTCTGAGATATATTTCTTATTTTACAAGATAGCTTAAAATTGCAGCCTCTTCTTGTGGATGTAAAGTTTTCTGGAATATGGAGCATGAGCACTGGAATTTTATAAATATCCTTTTTTTGTTTTCTTAATTTACTCTTCTCTCTAAGGAATTATTTTTTCAGCTTCTTTAGCCTGGTCCTTCCTTTACATGATGTTCGTTTTCCTCAAATGTTTGTAGATTCTTACCCTCAACTCCCTGTTTGTAGATGAGAATTAATCAACATGGGTTAGGTGTGAGTTTCGTCCGAGACTGTGGAGGTCATAGCTCCCATGGACTGACTGGAGTCCTCTGTGGGTCATGTGCAGGGATTTGCATACAGGGGGGATTCCCTTCAGGCTGTCCAGAGGAAGACAAAAAAGTGAGCAGTTTCCCTCCCCTTTGCTGAAATAGAAACACTTTTATACTGGGACCTGGAGTTGCTATAATATGTTGTGCTTATTCGTGGAGCTGCCTTTCCATTCTTTTCCTCCATGTCTGACTTGGAGAAGAGAAGTTACCTTGAGTTGCCTCTTTTTCTGTGTGGTCCTACTGCAGTTTTGGGGTTTGGAGACATGGAAGCATCTCCTTCATTTTATATGGGGAGCTAATTTCCTTTGTCACTTTGCACTTTGTGCTCTACAGGATACTAAATTGCCCCATCTGCTCTGGTAGATAAGAATAATTATCTCATAAATTGAATATTGTGCTGCTTTCAATTTCTGCTATTGTTTCTATTAATTCTAAAGTTGGAGTTTTCCTTGGATCTCTTAATAAGATTATTTCCACCTCTGCACCAGGCTTCAATTTCCCCAATTCTTCTTTCCCTGAATAATAATCCACCTTCCACATGTACATACCTCCCCTGGTTTGCAGGTTTCTTCATTCTGGTTTGTCTATCAACACAATCCAATCTGACTTACGAATTTCAGAAAATTTCTCCCAATGTCTAGTCCAATCCTAACATACTTACACATATTTCAGTACTATTCTTGGATTATTCTCAATTTCATATTTCTTTAGTCATTTAATGGGGACTTTGGGTGAGAGAGGGACTAAATATTTTCAGCCCCAACATCAGAATTATTACAATTTTAATTTAATTTTAATTTGTGTTACTACTTGTGTTGTATTCATCTTCCATGCAAGATTATAGGCTCTAGGAAGGCTGGTATCATATGTATTTCATTGACTTTTTCAATCCCAAATGCCCAACATACTGTGTCAAGCATTATCAAACATGGATGATTTATAAATTTTGCATTTCATGTATTATATAACTTCAGATTCTCACAGGATCAGAAATTATAATAACTACCTAGTTTTCTAAGTCTGAAATCAGCAAGACTAGTTCACAGCTACAGGCTAGAGAGGAAAGCACTGTTATGCTGAGAAAACAAAATGAAATTGCACAGTTTTTCCTTCATTTCAGTTTTCTGAAGCTAATACATGGCAAACCATTCACTGCTGAAAATGGAAACCCTTTTTTTCTTTATGCCTCAAACATTAAACTACTCTGGCAGAGCAAACAATTTCTCTTTAAAAATTAATTGCACACACACAAGAAAATCCGTTTTGATGCCTAAATCATTTTTAACACAGGGTACAAAATAATTTCACTTTCTGGTTTGGTACAAACAGACAACAGACAACACATTAGTTTGAACCCACCTATTTGCCTTTCTATGGCTTTACCTAGGAATTAAAGGGAAAAAATCACACAATGTACACGACTGGTTTCACTTTAACTTCATAACCATAATCCCCGAGATGTCATTCAAAAATGACTGTGACTGGAACAATCACCCACACAGAAAAGTGATTGTAAATAAGATGGAGAGGTAGGAATGAGACAGATTATATATTGTAATTACCCTTTAATTTATTGATTAGGCAAAAATGTGTTTGGTGTTCTACATTTCAAAACACTTTGCTAGACACAATGTCAGTGATGAACCAGACCAATATGAGTGCATTCCTCATGAAGCTTACAGTCTAGTTCATGTGTAGTTGAATGTAGTCCATATTAAGATTTTTGGTATTTTATGAACTGTGGGAAGCCACTGATACAATAATGTGATATAATTACTACAATGTAATCTTGATGGGAGCAGAGGCCGTGAATAACTGATTCAACTTGTTAAGCTAGGTGACTGACCCAGTAGCAGAATAATTGGAAAAAAAATAAATCTTTATTGCATAATTGTCATTTGGTGGGGGGGGGTAAATTAACTGCCTCAATTCACAAATATCAAATTGTAGAGTTGAAATCAGGAGGATATTTAAATAAGAAAATCGTAAACTTTTGTTAGGAAATTCTAGAAAGATCCAACATAAGGAAATATGTCAATATAACATCATTACAGGATTTTGAAAATAGTTTAAATGAATGTTATAGAGGGTGGTCTGCATATTCGGGGAGATAGATTCATATTTGAATTTCAACTTAGTTTCAAATCCTGTCCCCCACATTTCACTTACTAGCACCCAGTAGTACCATAATATACGATCAGATGAGGGTTCCCAGGAGATCCAGCTCATCAGCTGCCAGGTCCCAGGATCCCAAACCACCACTGCTCCTGCTTACTTGGAGAAGCTGGGGTGGAGTGTGAGGAAATGACTGCAGATCATAAAATCCTCTAGATTTGTTTCATCAGAGCTGAGGAAGCAGTCTCAGCTTTGGTTGCTGTCTGCAGGCAGCTGGCTCAACAAGTGGGACCTTATCTTTTGTATCCTCTGTGAGTTCCAGGACAAAGGGAAGGGAACAAGGCTGGGTGGGCAAGGAGCAGCTGGATCACCAGAAGACTCAGCATAGGAGAGTTTTCTTTTCATTTCTGTGATAGGCTCCTATAACAAAAGAGGAAAGAAGGCCATGTGGTGGTATGGATGCATGAACATTCAGAAATCTTAGGTGCTTTCTGGAAAGGACATATCTTCAAAAGTCTCAGCATCCCTATTTCATTCATTCCAAGGGACCCCACGTGTTCTTTGGAAACTTAAAGCAAGTATATGATTCAAATACACCTGGTCTCCAAGAAAATAAGTTTAGGGATTCCAGCAACACAGTGTGGTTCTAGGACAGGGACTATGCTTTGAGTTTAATATGGCCAGGTCTATGGAGCTCAGGAAAAGATCTGGTGCAGCAAGTTTCTAACATGGGCCCATAATGGTTCAGCATGGCAGACTTAACAAATAGGTCTATTTTGATAGGATTAATATCCAAGTGGGAAAAGACTCCTCTGGGACTTTCTCCTAGTTACTCAGTTTATATCTCTTCCTCTTGAAGTCAGTCATGTCTTTGGAGGCATAAGTTGGTAAAATATCTATATTATCCTAAACTTTCCCATTAACCCTTCATCCAGAACACCTCTGTCTAGCTAGGTACAGTTTTAAATCAAGGTGCACCAAATTGGGCACAGTATTCTAGTCATGGTTGAACCAGAGCAAAGCAGAATAGGTCAGTCGTCACTTAGCCCCTCATCCCTGTACCTGTGATTACAGAGTAAGTTTCCAATGTTTTCTTATGAACTAAATATATCAAATTATTGACTCATATTCATGCCATTACTTCCATCTCTTTAGGTACTGTCTGCTTTTTCTCTGCACCCTTCTTTTTTATCCCTTCCTCTGTTATCCTTTATGTTAGGTAAGTAAGGTTGAGTTGGTATCCAGAATATTTATGCCCAGAGTGTAGTAGAGGGATAAGCTTAAACACAATAGGTCTCTGCAAGATGAGGAAGTAAGGAGGACAGGGTAGAGGATATATCAGAGACTGAGGATTGTAGAACATAATCATAGATAGAAATTTCACATAAGCAGAAGGAAACAGAGCAAAGAACTAAGAAGTAGAGCTTCCAGGGAAAGCAGAATAAGGATAAGAGAAAGGGTAGAGGGCAAGGAATAAGAATAATGCAGGATGTTGGGAGATTGTCTGCAATGCGGTTTATTATAAGGCATCCAAGGCAAATCTCTTTCATGTAGAAGGAGCTACAAAGATTGTTTGGTGCTGGTGTATGACTGAAGGCAAAAGACCTGAGAGTTCAGAGGACTGAATCAGGGATTTCCCACACACCAAGGGTAAGGTTTTTTTGTGCTGCAGAGCCCTTAAATTGAATGGTTTTAGACCCTAACTACATAAAAGAAATTTATGCCATCACCAACCCCTATCTCTGGCCCAGGGTGCTTTCTCTTCCCATCGCATTTTGAGCTTCTTCTTGTGTCTTGCCCCAATATCCACATCAGCTCACTTCTAGACTTTGATTACTATTTTCCTGTTCATTTTTATTTTTGTGTCCTTCAACGAAAACTAAAAATCCTTCAAGTTGAGCCATTTATCACACAAGCATTTATTAAGAATCTGTTGAGCATTTGGCAGTGTAAACACAGCATGGACTAATAAGATGGAAAATACTTTCTGTGTAACTTCAGAGATTTAGAGGAGGTTGGGGGAAGGGAGTGGAAAGTCAGCCAGTGGTACGGTTTACATAGAATTCAAATATTACTAGTAGTTGTTTCCCCAAGAATCTAAGTATTTCCTTTAATATCTCCTTTTGTCTTCTTCATCACTATTGTTTTCTTTACAATCTTTTGCCCCTTATATTACACGTATTAAAATTTCATTTATGTGGGGAAAAAAAAGCCCAACAAATCCCTACTTTAAGCATACAGCTTCCGCCTCCTTGTTCTGTAAAGCTATTTGCTGAACTGAAAACCCTGACACAGTGATTGGTACTCCTTGTTTCCCTTTACTCACATCCTGGTGGCAACCTTTTGTATTCCATTCTACTTCATTTCCCGCTGACCTGTTTTTGCTGGGGTCACTAATGATTTCCTAATAGCTGAATCCATTGGATAATTTCTTTTCCCTTATAATTGAAATTCTTCATCTTGGCACATATGGCCACTCCATTTGATCTTCTACTGCATCTGCATCTCTGGTCATTCATTTAGATCTCCTTTGTGTTGTGTTTGCCATTTCTGATCCTAAAATTAAGGGTTGGTATTTCTTAGGGTTCTATTGTATGCTTTTTCATCTCTTAATCTATGTTTTCTCCTTAAGTAAATACCTTAAGTCCTATGGTTTGAAGTACACACTATGTGCTGATGATTTCCAATTCTCCATCTTTAGCCCTAAGGTTTCAAGTGAATTCAAACTCCTTTATCCAACAGTACATTGTTATATATATTTTGATAACTATCAAACTTCACTAATTCAATATATCAAAGCTGGAACCATCATTTAACCTCCTTAACATACACCAAACCTTTTCAAGTCCTGTGGACTCTCTTGTGAAATTTCCTTGGTCATTTGAACAAGAACAAATAATGTAATTATAGAGTTCTTTATCATCTCTTCTTCTATACAACTACTCATTCTAAACTCTGTCTGTGCCAGAACACTTCACCTCTAGTATAGTCCCCTTCTCTCCATCCTCAGAGCCACAACATTTATTCACACACTGATCACTTCTCTTCTGGATTGTTGAAGCCATCAGTCTCTCTGTCGTCTTTTAGAAGTCCTTTGCCGTCTCTACCTGTCTGGCCTCGTGTGTGTGTGTGTGTGTGTGTGTGTGTGTGTGTGTGTGTGTGTGTGTGTGTGTGTGTGAGAGAGAGAGAGAGAGAGAGAAAGACAGAAAGCAGAAATTGGTATATTTGTGAAACCTTAGCTGATGGATTTTATACTAAATGAGGATGAGGGATAGATGAAAAAATCATTAACATATGAGATACTTGAGCATTTTGAATATCCATGGGAAGGATTTAGGGAGAGGAGAGTTTAATAAATAGGATATTGAGAGGTCCTTGGAAAGGTCAATGTGGATGGAATCAAATTGAGAGGTGGAGGTAATGTTTTAGGAGGAAGAATGATCTTCTAATCTATTAGATGGAAAGAGGTGGGCAACTAGAGATGTTGATGGGTTTATAAGTCTATTATGGAAATTGAGGAAATTGCCATCTGATAGCCTCTGCTGTCTTTTCAGGCAGTTGGAGAACACATCATTTCAGAGAAGGAGATTATTTAACATTTGAGAAGAATTTAGAAAATTTGAAAATTTCCTTGCAATGGTGGTGGAATGAATTAATTAGAGAAGCCTATTATAATGCACATGCATATTAAGGGCTGATTCAAGTCTGGTGGTCATAAAATTTATGAAAACAAATGGCTCTGGAGCATAACTTTGTATAGGAACATTGAACTGCACTTGTGATGGTTTGGGCTAATTATGCTCAGGTAGGTTGTATCAGAGGTACAATGGAAGTCAGAATGATAGAGGATTCTATGGGACCCTCTCTCTATATAATCAGTGTACTTTTATTTTCTTCTAGTTTGTAATATGGGTTGGGAGATAAATTCTCTTACATTTCAAATTTAGTTGGCGTATGATTAAAAGTGAGAAAACTTTAGGTGTTTTTTTTTTTTACTACTGTCTAGCATAGTATGTTAGCAATACTTACTGAAAAGTCCTAAACACAGTTAAATATGATTTTGAGACACAGTTATTAGTATTAGATTTTTGTTAAACCAGTGAGTTTGTAGCTTATAGGATCTATACTTAATCAATTTTTGTCAGTATCTCATGTCAATATCATTTGGCTTATTTTTAATAGTTTTATTATGTGTCTTAGTGAGGTTAAATCTCATTATTTCCTTCCAAACCCTTTAGATAGTCCGTGTCATGAGTTTTTCCTTAAATATTTAGAAATAATTTGCCAAGTGCCCCCTCTCCTTTCATTTTTGTAGTCATTGAAATTTGCTTTCATCTGAAATGGGTCTTTTACATGTCATAAATTTATGGATGAGTAAGTATTAGTCAATACTTTGATGGCTTTGTTTTCTATTAACCTAATACCTATATCTTACTATACATAAATCCAGGTGAAATCTCCTCAGTATAGGATTTTTCTCATGATATTACTCAGCAACTATTCCACTGATACATTTTCTGAATTCTTCCTCATCTGCTTCCCTAACTATCAGACTTGGCAACACTGGCTGTCCCTGCCCCTCACTCCTCTTCCTCCTGGCCATGGGGGCCAACGCCACCCTCCTGGTCACCATCTGGTTGGAGGCCTCTCTGCACGAGCCCGTGTACTACCTGCTCAGCCTCCTCTCCCTGCTGGACATGGTGATCTGTCTCACCATCATCCCCAAGGTCCTGGCCATCTTCTGGTTTGACCTCAGGTCCATCACCTTCTCTGCCTGCTTCCTCCAGATGTTCATCATGAACAGTTTCCTCTCCATGGAGTCTTGCACATTTATGGTCATGGCCTATGACCGCTATGTGGCCATCTGCCACCCTCTATGGTACCCATCCATCATCACGGACCAATTTGTAGTCAAGTCTAGTGCTTTCATTTTGGCTTGGAATGCTTTGTTGTTTGTACCTCTCCCCATTCTTTCTGCCCGGCTCTGTTATTGTGGGAGAAATGTCATTGAGAACTGCATCTGTGCCAACCTATCTGTCTCCAGGCTCTGCTGTGACAATTTCACCCTGAACAGAATCTACCAGTTTGTAGCTGGTTGGACCTTGCTGGGCTCAGATTTCATCCTCATCTTTCTCTCCTATAGCTTCATCCTAAAAGCTGTGCTTAGATTCAAGTCAGAGGGGGCTGCCGTCAGGCTCTGAGTACGTGCGGCTCCCACTTCATCCTCATCCTCTTCTTCAGCACCATCCTGCTGGCTGTGGTGTTGACAAATGTGGCCAGAAAGAGGGTCCCCATGGAATCCTCATTCTGCTCAATGTCCTTCATCACCTCATCCCCCCTCCCTTGAACCCTATTGTATATGGGGTTCGGACCAAAGAGATAAAACAAGGAATTCATAAATTGCTGCAGAGAGGGATGTGAATATGTGAAACAGATTACTAATTCCTCATCTATTTCCTCCTCTGCGATGCTGAGACAGAGGAATGCTTTGGGAGCAAACATATTACACACTGAGGCTCAGTTCATAACTGACCCAGTTTCCTACCTTGACTCTCCTTGCTGGTTCAAGTGGAGGTAGGCGAGGAGAAGAAACCCATATTTCTTAAGTAACGGCTTTGAATCCAGGTGATTATATTTAAGCAACTTAATGAAACATCCCTGCAGGTATTATTCCTTCCTTTACATACTAGAAAACAGTTTCTTCTAAGAAGTGAAACTGCCAAAGATTAAATATCTGGGAAGCTACAGAATACAGATTAAACTCCAGCTCTACAGGCTTTCTACCCACAGAAATGTCAATTTGAGTACATTTGAGGCTGGAGACCAGGCCTCCATCCCATTCTCCTTTGGACTGTGTTTTTTCCTTGAAAATGTGCATGTGTATTTCCTACCTGTACTTATTTCCTTGTGAGCCAGGGATTTCTCAGAGAAGGAAGAGTCCTGCTTGACAAGGAATCTTCAGGACTACAGGAAAAGTACATTCACAATCATATAGACCAATGCCAGATTCTTGTTCTAATCTGCACAGCCTCACAGTCTTCAGGAGAGTCTTGGAAGTGGGGATACAGGTGGAGTGAGTTGTGGGAACTGACACCAGTGGTGCAGGAAACAGAAACTGACTAAGACAGTAGGTTGGCTACTTTGTCTATGTGTTTAAGCTACACATGCAATGAATTTCAAATCAAGTGTTATTTGATCTGTTAACTATGCCCAAGAGCTCTGGATAACTATGGTCCAGTTGGGAGGAAAGAAACCATGCCAATTATTTTTAGAGAATTTAATCTAAGAAAGCGTTTAAATGGGTCCTGAGAACACGAAAACCAAAAAACTGGGTCTTGAAGTAACAAAGAGACAGTACCTGCAGGAAGAACCTTTAGTTCCTAAGGCTGGAGGAAATAAAAGGGAAACGTTGGGTCATTAGAACCTACAATATGGGGGCAGGGGTCCTGTGGAACTGGGGCTGAGATCTGTGAGGAGGAGTTACTGTCTCTAACTGATACTGTTGCATACAGCTCAGGTGAGCTGCCCCTTAGAGTTGGGACTAAGACCCCTGAGGATGTAGCATACCCCTGATGGAGTTCAGTGAGGCTGGTTCTGGCAGTTCTGAAACCCCAAACCCAAACCCTGATGAACCAACCAACCAGCAAACAAATCCTGGAGGTTGGAATCAAGTCTTTTGCCAGGACAAAAAGCCATTGCTGAGGGGATAGTGACAAGACAGGAACAGAGAGGAAGGAGCCAAATATCTCCTTCCCTGCTTCAACATTCCAGTCTCCCTCAGTTGCCCTCTCTAGGAGGGAGCCAGCCAACAAAAAGTCCCTGAGTCCCATCCCTGGCATCACAAAGCAGTGTTGATGGGTGGATTTGAGCTGAGAGATAAGCATTAATTACTGGCAGAGCTCCAATCAGTTCTGAGTCTGAAAGCTAAATGACTACATGAGGGACAGTTGGAATAGCACCCTATACACTGGCTCTTAGGGAACTGGAAGCAGAATCAAATTCCCAGTGCAGGTGGGCAGAGAGACATGGCATAATGTTTTGGGGGCAGTGTTCATAGCTATGAAAGTATTTGGAGTTATGTGGGTTCAGGAATACAGACAGACTGCCCCACACTGTAAGGATTAGATAGATTAAATGCAACTCAATGCTGGTGTTGGCTCCAGGGACAGAGTTTCTTCCAAAGTCACACTCAATAACATCAGGAGACAAAAATGACATTCAGATCCCATTTGCCTTCAAGAAGCTTTTAATGCCCTCAGGCTTGACTTTCATTTCCTCAAGTCCAGATAAAATTGACCTTGCAACAATAATTTAGGATTTGTCATTTTTAAATAAGAGGATTCTCTCATAGAGTTTCTTTCCAACTCTTGGTTGTTAGAAGAATTTTATCCACCCCCAATCTTGTACTATTCCCCAGATAACATAGAGGACATCTTCAACTCTGCCTCAGTTGAGACTAACAATCTCAGTAGTCTTATATATTGATAATAGTAATAGTTATAGATATAAAAGTACACATTTTAAGCACTCAAAGTTACCAGTTCATGATAATCTTTGTTTGCATGTTTTGGATTGTCTGATTTATTGCTGTATAGGTTAGAGCACCAGGTGTTAATTTATAATTGAACTATATCAGTTTAACACTCCACAGAAATGCTATAATTGAGTTACAATGGGATGTTATTTCCTCACCTTTTATTGATGTTTGCCATATATTAAAATTGTCCACTAGAAAAAATATTTGTGTACTTTCTGCAAAACTGCAGTCAAATATATTTTTCATGTTTCTTATTTTCCTCAAAGAGTAGTCCAATAAATTTCTCCTGGAATGTATATGTTTGTACAGAGCAGGTCTAGTTTCTACAGCATTGTGACTGAAAACTTTTATTCTACTGGTCAATATTATCTATCCTTTTGACTGTACCACGCTGTTTTGATCACTGTAGCTTTGTAGTATGTTTTAAAGTCAGGAAGTTGTGAGTCCTTCAACTTTGTTCTTGTTTTTCAAGATGTTTTTGGCTGTCTGGGGCCCTTCACCCTTCCAAATAAATTTGATAATTGGCTTTTCCGTTTCTGCAAATCAGGCTATTGGAATTTTGATTGGCATTGTGTTGAATCTGTAAATCAATTTGAGTAGACTTCGTATCTTAATAATATTTAGTCTTCCAATCCATGAACATGGAATATCCTTCCATTTATTTACTTTACCTTTTATTTCTTTTAGCAGTGTTTTGTAGTTTTCTGTATAGAAGTCCTTTACATCCCTGGTTAAATTTATTCCTAGGTATTTGATTCTTTTGGTTGCTATTTTAAAAGGCATTTTTTCTTGATATCCTTCTCAGATTTCTCATTACTAGTGTATAGAATCCCTACTGATTTTTTCTTATAGCTCTTGTAACCCACCACTTTGCTGAACTTGTTTATTAGTGCTAGTGTGTCTGTTGTAGGTTTTTTTGGGAATTTCTACATATAGGATCATGCCATCTACAAAGAGCAAAAGTTATACTTCTTCCTTTCCAATTTGGATGGCTTTTATATCTTTTTCTTTCCTAACTGCTCTGGTCAGAACTTCTAGCACGATGTTGTGTAATAGTAGTGACAGCATCCTTGTCATATTCCAGATCTTAGAGGGGGCGCTTTCAGTCTTTCACCACTGAGTATGATGTTAGATGTGGCTTTTTCATATATGCCCTTTATCAATGGGAGGAGGTTTCCTTCTATTCCTGTCTTTCAACATGTTTTTATTAAGAAAGGATGCTGAATTTTGTCAAATGCTTTTTCTGCGTCAATTGAGATGGTCAAGTGGTTTTTCCCTTTGATTTATTAATGTGGTATAGTACTTTAATTGATTTTCTTGTGTTGAATCACCCTTGCATACCTTGGATAAATCCCACTTCATCATTGTGTATAATTCTTTCAGTGTGCTGTTGGATTTGATTTGCAAGGGTTTTGTTGAATATTTTTGCACTCATATTCATAAGAGAAATTGGTCTGTAATTTTCTTTTCTTGTACTATCTTAATCTGGCTTTGGTATTAGGGTGATGCTGGCTTCATAGAATGAGTTAGGTAGTGTTCCCTCCTCTTCAATGTTTTGGAAGAGTTTGAGCAGGATTGTTATTAATTTTTCTTGGAATGATTCATGGAGTTCACCTGGGAAGCCTCTTGGTCCTGGGCTTTTCTTTGTTGGAGATTTTTGATGACTGATTCGGTCTCTTTATTTATAATTGTTCTGTTGAGGTCTTCTATTTCTTTTAGAGTCAGAATAGGTTTTTTTTGTGTTTCTAGGAATTTTTCCATTTCATCTTAGTTATCTCATTTGTTGGCATACAGTCTTATGATCCTTTTATTCTGTGGGATCAGTAGTAATGACCCCCCTCTCTTGTCTGATTTTATTTATTTGCATTATCTCTCTTTTTTCCTTGTCAGTCTAGCTAAGGGTTTGCCAATTTTATTGATCTTCTCAAAAAAAAAAAAAACTTTTGGTTCTGTTGATTCTCTCTATTGTTCTTCTGTTCTCAATTGCATTAATTTCTGCTCTAATCTTTGTTTTATATTTCCTTTTGCTTGCTTTGGGACTACTTTGCTCTTCTTTTTCTAGTTCCTCCAGGTGAGCACTTAGGTCTTTGATTTTGGATCTTTCTTCTTTTTAAATGTAAGAATTTATGGCTATAAATTTCCCTCTCACTCATGTCTTCACTGCATCCCATAAGTTTTGATATGTTGTTTTCTCATTTTCATTCATCTTGAGATATCTCTGAGCTTCTGTTTACCTGTGAATATTTTAATTCTTCCTCATTTTTGAAGGCTGATTTTGCCAGATAAAGAATTTTTGGTTGTCACTTTTTCTCTTTCAGTACCTTAAATATTCCATAATACTGTCTTCTCACCTCCATAGTTTCTGATGAGAAATCAGCACTTAGTCTTATTGCAGAGCCCTCATATGTGACAAACCACTTTTCTCTTCTTGCTTTCCGAATTCTCTCTTTATAATTGAAATTTGGCATTCTGATTGGTATCTGCCTTGGAGTCGGTCCATTGGGATTTATTCTGTTTGAAATACATTGCACTTCTTGGACATACATATTTATGTCTTTCAAAAGAGTTGGGAAATTTTAGGCCATTATTTTCTCACATATTCTTTCTGCACCTTTTCTCTTCTCTTCTCCTTCTGGAACACCCATGGCACATATGTTTGTGCACTTCCTGCTATCATTGAAATCCCCGAGACCCTGTTCAATTTTTTCCATTGTCTTCTCTATCTGTTCTTCTGTCTGTTAATATTTCAATTGTCCTGTCTTCTAGTTCACCTATTCTTTCTTTTGCTTGTTCAAATCTGCTGTGGTATGGCTTAGTGTATTTTTAATCTCTTCTATTGTGCCATTCATCCCCAGTATCTTTTACATTTCTGTATATACTTTCAAATTCTTTATCCTTTATCTCTTTAGCCATATTTTCCTTTATTGCCTTGAATTCATATAGGAAATTTGTTTGAACACCTTTGTTCAAAATTTGGAAGTTGTTCCAAATTCTGGGTCTCTTCTGAAGTTTTAATTTGTTACTTTTAATGGCCATATCTTCCTGATTTCTCAGTATGGCTTCAAAATTTTTTGTGATGTCTAGGCATCAGATTATCTTGATGAGTTTACTCTGAAGTTCTGTTTCTCTTTCTTACCTAGGGTTTTGTTGCTGAGTGGCTCTTCTTTGATGTTTTGTTCAACTTATTCTAGACCTTTAGAATTGCCCATGTTTAATTGATCATATTTTTCTAGCTCTTCTTCATCTGATTCTTGCCCTGGATACACAGTACAATTTTTAAGATTGTACTTTTTTAACTGTAATTTTACTGAGATATATTCACAAAGCTTACAATCCATCCAAGGTATACAATCATTGGTTCACATAACTGTTCTTTCATCACCATGGTCAGTTTTAGAACATTTGCATTATTCCAGAAATAGAAATTAAAAGATAAAAGAAAACCCCAAACATCCCACACCCCTTACACACCCTCCCTTATTAACCGCTAGTATTGCACTCTACACAATTTTAAGAACAGCAATAGAGGTGTGTGTGTGTGTTTGTGTGTGTGTGTGTGTATCAGTGGATAGAACAAAACATCCAGAGATAGATCCAAACACAGGTGACTGGATTTTTTTGTTTTCTATAGAGTTATCAATCATTATCACAGATCAGGACTACTGGATCACAGTTCAACAACTTTAGGTATTTCCTTCTGGCTATTCTAAAACAATAGACAATAAAAGGAAGTATTTATAGGTGAGTCAGTAGTCACAGTCATTCGTTAAATCCTAATTTCTCAGTTATACAGCTTCCTTCTCATTTGATCATTTTCTCAATCTTCAGGGATATCTGGGTAATGACCATTTTAACTTGTTCTTCATGCTGGAAAGGGGTATTGACCTTATGGGGTAGAGGAATGAAACTTGTTCATGTTCTTAGACTAGTACCTCTGAGTTTCAGGGTTTATCAGGCATAGGATTAATCTAGAGGCCTAAAGTTTCTGAGAATAAACTTGTTAAGAAAAACTTTTATACAGACTTAGATAGAGCCCAGAGAACTCCCTAAGGTTTTCAGGAATGCTGTTGGTTGGGCTTGGCATACTGCAGTAGTTTGCAGTGTCTGGCTAAAGCTTGCAAAGAGTAACCTCCAGAAGGACCTCTCAACTGTAATTGAAATCTCTTAGCCACTGAAATTTAATTTTGTTTCATTTCTTTTCCTCCTTTTGGTCAAGAAGACATTCTCAATCCTATGATGCCAGGGCCAGGCTGACCCTGGGAGTCATGTCCCATGTTGCCAGGGAGACTTACACTCCTGGGTGTCATGTCCCATCTAAGGGAGAAGGGTAGTGAGTTTATTTGCAGAGTTGTCTGAGAGACAGAAGTACATAAGAACAACAAAAGAGGCTCTCTGGGGGTGGCTCTTAGACATAATGACAAGCAGGCCTAGCTTCTCCATTTCAGAAGGAAGTTTCATAAGGGAAAACCTCAAGATTAAGGGCTTGGCTTATTAATTTAGGAGTCTCTAATGCTCAAGAGAATATCAGGAATTCCCTGGGTGTGAAAGTGCAACATGCCCACATTTTCCCTCTGCTCCTCAAGGGAACTTTGCAAATATTTATACATATATATTGCCCCAGATGCTCTGGGATATATCTGGGTATTACATTTACCTGTACAGAATAATAAGACTTCATTCCCTATTCCAGGTTCCATGTAATTTTGTTATTTAAATAAACTGACCAGACAGAATATTAGACAATGGGCTACAGAAAATTTAAATTTTGGACTGTATAAACATCTCTTCTTTTGGTCTCCACAGAGAGAAGTTGAAGTTTTAAAATGCATACAATATCATCCTTAACCCTGTATTCTGATTTACCTTAACAGTTGCTGTATGGAATAGTGCTGACATTCGGAACTACAAAACAGTGTCTTAGCTGTCACACAGATACGTAATGCTCCAGGGAACTATAAGGTTATACACAAAGAACACATCATCTTAGAACTTAAAAATAACAATTAAAATCCAGGAATAGATGTGACTGCTGTAAGAGCTTACAATCTAGGAAACTTTATGCTCAGGTTTGGTAATGCTGCCATTATGCAAAATACCAGAAATGGATTGGCTTTTATAAAGGGGGTTTATTTGGCTACAAATTTACAGTTCTATGGCCATAAATGTGTCCAGACTAAGGCACCAACAAGAGGATACCTTCACTGAAGAAAGGCTGATGATGTCTGGAACACCTCAGAAAGCTGGGAAGGCACATGGATAGCATTTGCTGTTCCTTTGCTCCCGGTTGCATTTCAGAATGGTGTTCTCCAAAATGTCTCTGGGTTTCTCTTAGCTCCTCTCTCTCAGTTCCTGCGTATCCTTGCTTGTTCTCCCAGGGCATTTCTCTTTAAGCTCTGGCGATTCTCTCTTAGCTTCTCCAGGACAAACTCTGGGCTTCGTCTCTTAGCTTATCATCTCCAAACGTCTTTCTGTCTGTATCTCCAAGTGTCTTTAAGCATCAGCATCAGCAAGCACTGGGTGTATGTTGGCTCTTAACTTCTCCCATAAATACTCCAGTGAACGAATCAAGACCCACCCTGAATGGGGGTACACACCTCCATGGAAATAATTTAATCAGAAGTTCCACCCAAATCAATGGACCAGTCTTCCCCACAAGATGACATTAAAGAATATGGCTTATCTGGAGGACATAATATATCAAAACCGGCACAGTTTACAATGAGCCTTATTTGAATATGTTACATCTTAATGATCAATTGCCCAATCTTTGCTCACTTTCTATCCCTTGATAACCTATGTTCTCAAATTCAGTTCTCAGAATTTGCTCATTATCGTTAGTTTATGTTAGTGAAATACATTATTTGACCTTTTGTTTCTGGCTTATTTCACTCAACATAATGTTCTCAAGGTTCATTCCCCTAGTTGCATGCCACACAACTTCATTCCTTCCTGCAGCCACTCAGTATTCGATTCTATTCATACACTGGGGTTCCCCCTTCTGTTCATCAGTGTACCCTTAGGCCACCGACATCCATTGGAAATTGCGAATATTACCACTACAAACACCAGTTTTCAGATGCCTATTCATTCATGTTCCTACTTGCAGTTCTTCTAAGTCTCTGCTAATAACAGGGTTGCAGATCATGTAGCAATCTATACTGAGCCTCCTGTGGAGCCATCATACCGCTGCCAGAGGGACTGCACCATTCTACTTCCCTACCAGCAGTGAATAGGGATACTCTCTCTTCACATCTTTGCCAGCACTTGTATCCTTCTGTTTATTTTTTAAATAGTTTTATTCACACACCATACAGTCCATCCTAAGTATACAATCAATAGTTCCTGGTATAATTCCATAGTTATCCAGTTGCCACCAGAATCTATATGACAACATTGCCAAGATTGCACTTTTTATGCAATTGTTCCACCTTCAAGAGAAAGCTTACTCTCCTCTGTTCCTTCTCCAGGAATACTGATCTGTTGTGTTTGTTTTTGTTTTGCCTCTATAGGTTTTTACATTCCTTTCCTTGTCTCTAGCTGCTTTTGCCTGAAGCGCAAATTACCCCCAGAAAGGACTTTCCCAAGCCAGTATTTCCCAGTCAAAACAGGTTCAGGAACCCATGAAGGGGGCACAGACCAGGTCCAAAGTGTCCTGTGTAGGGGATCTGGAAGGATGCTGAAATCCTTTCTAATGGCTTCCCAAAGCTGTGCTTTTCTGGCCTGCCTGAAAATGCAGCCCTTTAGCTCACTGTTCCTTGCAGCCCTGAGGAAAGCACTGCATCTTTAAATCTCCAGCACCTCATCCCTGTCCAGACTGGGGTGAAACAATGGCTGCCACTGCCTTTGTCCAGGGTGGGTTGAACCAGTGGTTCAGAGCTGGGACCCAGTGATCTGAATTCGCTAACCAAAGCCATGTTCAGTGACTGGCCATATCCTCCCTTGTTCTTGAGAAAGAGGATTTTTATGTTCTTTTTGGCCTCTAGCCAGGTATTTAGAGACTGGACGCCAAGGCAACCCACTGTAAGTGTGAGAGCCACGTGTGGAAAGAACAACTCACTGTTCCCAATGCCTCTTCCACCCATTATCCCCTAGTTGCTCTACAGTGTTCTTCTGTCTCCTGGAGCCCTAAAACAGTTCAGCTCCTGCTGTTTGGTGGAAGCACAGAATCCTTGGCTTCCTTTTCCATCTTCCCTGGAGGTTCCCCCTGTAGGATAATTCTTAATTCTCATAACCTCTGTGTAGGCTTTACAAAACTGAGTTTTTAGAAATCCAGCAGAAAAGATATAATATAATAGTAATATGATACATCTGAAGTTAGAAGTTATTTTCAAATATTTGGTCCATTCTGTTGGCCTCTCCAAGAATGTTTTCTCTACTTCTGCTGTGCTTTCACCCAGGGGCCCTCTGGAATGCAAACCCAGAAAAGCCTCAAAGAGGACTCTTTGTTAGCTGTTGTGCATTCACAGTTTAGTTTCTGAACCAGACTTCTCTAGTTCAATGAATGATGGCCAAGACAATTATAAGAAGCTTGACAAATTGGGTGTGCAGTGGAATAGAAACTTCCCACTTGTCGTAGGGAGCTGTAAAGGTAGAGTGACAAACACACCACTTAACATCCCATGCAGTAAGTAGCACAATAACTTTTGGCACATCAAGATGCTCCAGAAACATTCTTTTACTTATGATATTGAAGTGGCTGAGTGAAGAGTTGACAAATTCTGTCTACATTGAATCTCTAGCTCCGTGGTAATAGAGGCTTACATATAAGGAAGGGACAAACCATGTACTTAGGGTTGACTTTCCTCTTCTTTCTCAAGAGAGAGTTATAAAGACTACAGTATTCCCACAGAATTGTCAAGCCCAGTGTAAGTGGATGGAGAAACTTTACTTAATGGCTCTAAGGAAGGCTTTGAGGTGAGTCCACACTCAGGTAATGGTGATGGGGGAGCAGGATAATGCAAACGGCCAGACCTAGAAGGGCAGACACAACTCTGCTGTGAAGTTCCCATAGCAAGGAAAAGCCCTCTGTCAAAGTCCGTGAGCACTGACTTGGGTGGATAAAATTACGTAGCATAAATTAAAGCATTTTAAATGGGTGGGATACAGATGTTTTGTCAGTTTGTCTTAGCTGAACAAAGCTGTGAAGGGTGCCTTTGCAAACAGGCTGACTATGTTCTAGTTGTACGGAGAGAGGGTGTGTTAAAACATGAGGAGGGGAGGGGCATTGGCTTGCCAGTCACCACCTCACACCTTGGTGAAGCGTTTTGAGAAGGAAGATCTGATACCATGGAACACTGCTGTTCAGGACCTGAGCAAACTCAAATCAGGACCCAGTGGCAATAAAGAGCAACAAGACCCCCAGAATTAACTTATTTGGAGGAAAAAGGGAGTCCATGTCAGTGGCTTATGCTCAAAACAAAAGCCTAAGTATCCTTGAGGGAACAATACCACCTTTGCAACATATTATGTAGTGGGGTTTGGAAGCCTCTTAGCACACAGGCATTTGAAACTCTGTTGTGCTTCAGCTATATTCCAAGCATAATATGAGTGTTAACAATGAGAGCTGTAACCTCAGAGACCAAGTTTGGAACACCAAGGCTGTGCAGCCACATTATTAAAAGTAAACTCGTGCTTGCTGTCGAGTCAATAGTGCCTTCTTGTGGCCATTAAATGGAATAGCAATACTGGAGCGAACTCCAGTTCTCAAACTCTGCTGGGTGTGTGAAAGAGGACTGAAAACTCTGTGTTCAGAAAACTCCTGGGGATCTTGAACACTCAGGAAGAGCCACAGTGGGTAGCTTCAAGAAGAAGATACTGAACATCCTGCTCATAAGGCTCATGGGCATTTGAGTGATTAATTTAAAAAAATAAAAGAGATATAACCATTTTTACTATCATTTTTTTTCTCCAGTGGCATTTAGAGAGTCAATATCAAGCCTATGATATGTCAGGTATTCATAAGGATAGAGTGTACCTTGGCACTTCATGAAACCTTATGTTAGCAGTATGTGCTTGACTATATGTATTAACAGTAGTTGTTTATTTCTTCATCTATTCATCAAAAATTATTTATTTGGTCTTTATGTATGATTAGTACTCTGACAGTTACCTAGAGGTAAACTACTTTCAAAGAACTTATGGTAAAAGAGCCCATGAATTGTTTCCCCCCCCTTTGCAAATGAGGTAACTGAGCAAAAATAGAATTTATTAATGACCATTCAACTAACAGGGACCAGAGTCAAGATTTAGAAACTAGGCATGTCTGTTTCCTAAAGTCATTTTTCCTGCTATACTTTCAGCCTTCTACTGGATAGATTTGTGGTTTTATGAAGGTGGAACCTTGTTTTTCATGCTTCAGGTTATAGATAGCAAAGATTGCTCATCAAAGACTTATCATATATTGAATTAGTCAATGTAATAAAGATAGTTCCCATAACAAAGATATCACTGTGGCTTAAAACAGAAGTTTATTGTTGCTCATATTCAATTGTGGTGCATGGAGGTTTGTTCCATGAAAACAGTTAGGGAGATTTGCTTCTTCCATCCTCCATGTTCCAGGATCTTAGAGACCTCCACTGGTGAATCTGCATCTGATTGTCAGGCAAGCTAAGAGATAGAATGTAGAGGATCTTGTAGGAGGTTTTACTGGCGCATTCTGGGAGAGACTTACATCACTTCCTCTATCTTTCTATTGAGGAGAACTCCTCATAGGGACCTAGATGACTGCAGGACATGCTGGGTCACTAAACATTCATTTCTCTTGCTCCTTCATATGAAATATACTAACCCCCACCTCAAGATAGAGTACCCAGACTCTCATTCAGTCACTATATTCAACACAAAATCTAAGATTTCCAGGTGTGTGTGTGTGGTCCTCTCTATTAGGCCCAGATGTGGCTCCTTTTTGACCAGTGATTTATGGGGTAAAGAGATGTGACCTTCCGTCCCCCTTCACATACTAAATATTTACTAGTGGAAAAGAAACTGGGTACAAGCCATAAAAATTCCCATTTGGAAGTGAACCATTGAATTCATCTAGCAGTAAGTGCTGAAATCCTCTCGTGGCTCCTGCTATTGCAACATCTTTATGCCCTGACAGTGAGAGAAGTTCCCTGACTAGAAACTGGGTTTTTTTCCTTAGAAGAACTCCTTTGGCCATTATTTTCTCTGTCCCTTCATTCTACTTTTGGGGGTTCATGCTTTCTTCAGTATTTCCCAAGACCTTATATGGAATAGGCATATTTGGAACCTATTTCCTGCCTGTAAAATATTAGGATCAATTGTTGTTTTCATTCTTAATAAAAAACTTTTTTTAAATGGCAAATTCATGTTTCTTTGGCAGTACACCTGCTTAAAAAAAAACCAAAGTGCACATGTGGAGTCAAACTGCATGGATTAAAATATTTTTCCATTTTGTGGAAGTAACTTAATAACTTTATTATTTTGATTCCTCATCAGTAATAATAAGTATCTCATTAGGTTGTTACGTGGATTAAATGAAATGATGAGCAATAATTGGTAATTATGTGACACATTAAGAACTCAATGAAAATTTGTTGTTATTATTACTAGGACAGTCCTTGGTGTGATTATATATTAAACTTTGGTTTCCCTATCAAGATGACAGAAACAATTCTTGGATTTACTTTATTTATAAGCTGTAGTATAGTGGGGTCAAAATTAATGTTTGTTAAATGAAAAAGTAGAAGTATTTTTATCCTTGAAACAACACTGTGGAGATCGATTCGTTATCCCCATATTACAAATGAAGAAACTATGGTTCTGAGAGTTTATGTAAGTTGCCCAACAAGAAGCAGCTAGGAAGTGGTATAGCAAGGGTACAAACTTCCAATCTTCTCTTTCCAATATACCCATGATCTGAGAGTAGGGAGGAATTACTTGTGTATAAGAAAGTCTGAGGACAGGCATACTTTTGCCAGTGTAAACTGGGTGCTCTTAGCAACACAGATTTCATTGAGCGATGATTCACTCATGAAATAGTTTTCCTTATTTACCATGTTTATGAAGTCTATTTGATGCTCTCAAGGTCATTGGAGTTTCATCCAGGCCTCTAAGTAGCATAGTAGAGAGAGAGACAGGAGAGGAGTCAACGCATGTATGGTGTGGGGTTATATTCCTTGTATACCTCTGTCCTGGTATCTCCTCCACCAGCAGCTGTGACTAGGACTAGAACCAGACTTCACTTGCTGTCCTATCTCCAGGCTTCCTGTGCCCAAGGCCCACATGGTCCCACATTTAGCTTGAGTATTTTTCTCCTGAGAAGCATCTGGAGATCTGCAAAGGAGAGGGTATTTTCTAGGTTTTGTTGTGCATCAGTTCAGAGTGGTGACTGTTTTCCCAGGAGGCAATATCAGATGTTAACTCTGTAGATGTTAACAATTGCATTTTCTGAATCCATACACTGAAAACCAGTTTAGACAAAAAACAACCATTGAGGCAAAATCTTGGACATGAGGCCAAATGTGTCAACCAGAGCCCACCTCCCCACCCCACCTCGGCCTTCACCCTGGGATTTGCTCAGGTCTAGACAACTGATGCTCCCACTTCCCTGAGAAGGATTCACAGGGCAAGGCTTCCCTGTCCCCTCATTTACTGTGGTCTATGCTCCTTTGATTGCAGATTGCTCTGTCATCTCCCTCCATAAAGTTAGTGGTGAGGATAGTCTTACTCAATTCTTTCCCCAATGGTGTGTCTGCAGAAACTTTTACTGAGAAGTCTCTCTCTGGTCAGTTTCCTTACCCATTTTCCCCCAGGATTTATTTTCCTTTATTTCATGTCCCTAGGTGCCTTTGATCTTTCTATGTCCCCACTCTACTCCCAATGCTGACATAAGCCTTTTATACATCCTCCTGGGAAATGGGCCACTGGGACCCAGGCTCCATGTTCCTAACATGGGCACTAGCTCTGGGGAGTTGTGGGGAAGGAAGAGGCATAATGGATCCAGGACTTATAAAATCAGCCTCCGGAACCCTTGACTAGTTTAGGTGCTGCATCCAACAGCCAGAAGCAGCAGCAGTGCAGCTTCCTGAAGCTGGTAAGTCTCAGGTTGGGACCAGGAAATTTATGAGGAAGGAGATAATGAGGAGGGGAGGAAGAATCTGGAAGGTGAGTATGAAAGGGAGATGGGACTCTTTCAATAGGGTCCAGTGAAATAGATGCAAACCCTGCCAAGCTCCCTAGATTTTGGCACAAAGATCAGTGGCAGGGACTGACCTACTATTTCACCCCAAGTTGAGGCCAAGTCATTCGGTGGCCAGACAAGGGTCACTGGGCTCCAAACTTCCATAGGTTCAAAGACCCCCACTCCTGGCCAGGAGGTCCGGGCTCTGTGCCTGACTGGTCCAGAATCTTCCTTTCTGCACTCGTCTAAATTCACCTGTGAGGCAAGATGACTGCTCCTTTCTCTAGCCTCTTATAGTTTGCATTTGGAACTCCCATTGTACGTTTGGTTAGTTAAGAACTGCCTAACCTTTCCAGACTCTCAATGTCTCATGGTCAGAAACCATGTTTTGTTCATCAGCACCCAGAACAAGGAACCACACTCTGTGACTATTTGCTGACTGCTGAAGTTGGAGTACTCGAGGTCAGAGCAATGCCTCATTCCTCAGATTAGGAGGACTGTTTCCCTAAGGAGAATTCAGAGAGAGGAAAAATGTCCCAGTTATTAAGGAATTTAAAAGGAACTATGATACAAAGCTGAAAATACATTACTGCCTGGAAGACTACATCAGTGCTACTGGATGTCTAAAAAGGGCATGCTGTATTTGTTTCTTGGATCAGTTAAGATGTCCTCAGTGACATTCTTGAGGCACTTCCTGTCTCCTCAGCTTTTCTTACTCTAAATCCTGTAGTTCTTTCCACCCCAGTCACTCAAATATATGCTTTCTTTTCCATTTGTTTATCTACTACCTTCATTCAGAACTTCATCACTTTTCATTCAGATTCATTCATTCATCCCGGTCTCTCCAAAAAGCTTCCTTACCTTCTTTGTTATTCCCCTTTGATCCACCTATTATATGTTATCATTTCCATGTTTCAAATCTTTTGCAGTTCTCTGAAGAGTACATGATAACGCCTACCACCAGACAGCCCTCTAAGGACCCTCACAAGACTGCCACCACTTCCTTTTAAACATTATCTCCTGACACTCTGCTCTCCTACCTCCTTCCCCTAAAAACTTAACCACCCAGTAGCCCCTAATGCCTCATCCTTACTGAACACCCATCTGCACACATCATTCTGCTCTTGCCATTGCCTAAAAGGATGGTCTTCCTTCTGCCCCAGGTGAAGGATATTCTGTAGCCTTCTGTGATGCTTTTAGTGCACTGTGTCTCTGAGCCTAACAGGACCTCAGGAAACGATGTCCTCTTTTCCCTTCCCACATAATACCTGAAGTTAAGTATCATTTATTCTATATCATAAGAGAGAACCTGGGTATTAGAGAGTTTAAATAGCTTGTAGGGTCACACAGGGAGTACAAGAGCCAGGATTGGAATTCATTTCTTTCCATGCCAACTTTTCAACCATATCACACTATCTCATACATCAGGGTTTTTGTCCCTTTCCCCTGTTTTGCGATCACCATTATTACAGCGACAACTACGCTGCATTATGAGTGTTTGCAAGTCTGTTTCTTCTATTAGTTAAGCTCTCAGAAAATAACAATTTTCCTTAACCCATGCAATTCACTAGTATACCTAGCATTAAGACCCAGTACTTAGACGGCACTATTTGCTCAATTGTCAAAATAGATCAAGTCATCCTAGGATCCAAGACTTGAGGTTATCGGAAAGGAGAGGATTTTTCAGAGAAAGTGGGTATGTTTTTTTACCTTTCTTATTTTCTACATTCACACACTGAGAGTTATTTTCCTAATCACCTGTGGAAATACAGGGCAGTGCTGATACAGAACTGTCCCTACCCTAGATTTAACCCCTGAATCTTTGGTTTGCCTTAAAGCTTGATAATGGGTAGAACTTCTTTTCCCCCAGTGTGTATTGTATAATCTACGTTTGGAATGTCTGGGATATTCAGTGTGAAAATCCTTGGATCAAATCAGTACCTTCATTATCCACTGTGGCAGTTAGAGCCTAGCTGAGCAATCCTCATTGAATTTACCCTCTCATACCCACTTCAGCCAGGTGGGACAGGAAGGCAGCATCAGTAATTGCAGGTACACTGATGATATGCCTCCTGGGCTCCCTGTGTCATCCTGCCATGGCTCCCTAGATTCTTTCCTCCTCTCACCCTTCTTAGCACTTGGCCACTGAACTCTTTGTCACTTGTAAGGGAAAACATAGTATCCACCAAAAGAAGGAATTGGAATCAAAGTATATGAGTTTACAGAACCTAGATCCTACACACTAGGATAATTGGATCCTGGTCACGAGGAAGCATGGACAATTTTGCCTTCTAGGTACATGGGTTCCCCTACAGGTTTCTTGGTCTAAACCTCGTTTACTTGCTACGTTGTATTCTCCTTTTGGTGAATCTCAACTATTTTGAATCCTTTTCTTAAAGGTGCCTAGTTCTAGTCTTTGGAGATGTCTCTTCTGAATGAGTTATGTTCTCTTTAGCATCTTTGAGATGCTCCATCTCCATGAGGAGTTCTTTACTAAGTTATAAAATTAATTCTAAAGAGAACAATTTCAGTAACTTAAAGTTGATAATTAGGAAGAAAGAGGAGGTTTCACTTGGGGCAATGGGATTGCCCAGTGATTCTCTGACTCTCCAGCAGAGCCTTCTATTGCAGACCTAAACTGGGAGCCCTGGGTGTGTCAAACATCTGTGCTTTACAAATGTGCATTTCCATCCCAAATATGGAAAACCAAATCCTTGGGAGATTTCTAATATTAACCATATTTGGAGGATGACATGATGTAGAAAAGCTATAGTTTTTAACCATTGATAAAAGGGAACAGAAAAAACTCATTTCTAGGATGCTACCCAAGAATGTTGGATGTCATATTATTAATAGCAAGACTGGTCCCTGTTGTAAAGCACAACAAAAGGAGAAGATGTTTAACTTTCTAAAGGGTAGGCTCCCTGGAAATTAACTAGATTTTATGCAAAACAGAACAGAAATAACTGTCCTGTCACCTGTAAATGTGTCCATGATCACAGATATTCTCCTCCTACTTCATAGGAGAAGGCGTTTCTCCTCCAGGCAACTAGACAATTGTTCTGATGCTATAACTGTTGGCCCAGCGTGGATTATTTTTTTGTGTGACAGATCCAACTTCAAAGCTTCTCTTTGCCTTTGTCCCAATACCAAACTACGTAACAGAAGAGCCTCAGTTTTGCCATATGGATAGTACCCCTGGTTTCCAATATAAGAAATTTTCTTTTGTGATTAAGGAAGTGGGGAGAAGCTAGATAATTTTTTCATGTCACTGTTTTATCTAGAAGTATTCAATTGTTTCCTATCCCTTCCAGAACCATATTTCATCAAATATTTTCTTTTTCTCTTAAATCTCCAACTACCAACACCATGTGGAAATTCTCATCAGTCTAAACTTTAGACTTTGAAGCATGTTTATATTTTCCCCAAATATTTTACATGCTAATTAGCACTTAACTTATTTCTTCTTTCCTTTAAATAACAAAAAAATTATATTTGCAGACATGATTTTTTCCTGAGATCCAAGCATTTTACTTTTTGAATGATTGCTGGGAAACTCTACCTGGATATTTTGCAAACATCTATGCATAACACTTCAAATATAAGTATATTTTTTAATTCTTAAAATCCCACTCCTCTTTCCCATTCCCTTCCTTAATTTCTCGGTGAAGGATTTGATTCTTTCTGTCACCCACACTGGAAAACAGAAAGTCATCTCTGACACTGTGATGTGATATTCAAGACCTTGTTTTATTCATCTTTATCCAGTTTGTGACACATCACTTTTTCCAAAAGCAAGCAGTGCATGCTTGTGCAAATGTGGAATAATGAATCCTCAAATGTCTTTCTTTACTCATCCATCCCCTAGAGGTAATTCTTAGTGTAATTCTTACCCACTCATTCTTTTGATTTTTTAAAATGCAATTTTATTGAGATATATTCACATACCATTTATTCCATCAAAGTATAGAATCAGAGGCTCACAGTATCATAATATAGTTGTGCATCATCACTAAAATCAATTTTAGAACATTTTCATTACTCTAAAGTAAAGAAAAAATATGAAAATGAAAATAAAAAGAATACCCAAAACATCCCCTACCCTGTATTCCCTCTATTAATTATATATATATTTGTATTTATTTTATTACTTGTCTGCCCATAAACTGGATAATGGGCTTGTCAGTCACAAGGTTTTCACAATCACACAGTCACACGATAAAAGCTATATAGTTATATAATCATCGTCAAGAATCGAGTCTACTGGATTACAGTTCAACGGATTCAGGTATTTCCTTCTAGCTAGTCTAATACACTCAAAACTAAAAAAGGAATATCTATATAATGCATAAGAATAACTTCCAGAAGATCCTCTTGATTCTATTTGAAATCTCTTAGCCAATGAAACTTGATTTTGTTCCATTTCTCTTCCCCCTTTTGGTCAAGAAGGCTTTCTCAATCCCATGATGCCAGGGCCAGGCTCATCCCTGGGAGTCATGTCCCATGTTGCAAGGGAGACTTACACTCCTGGAAGTCACATCCTATTAGAAGGAAGGGTAGTAAGTTTATTTGCCAGTTGGCTGAGAGAGAGAGGCCACATCTGAGCTACAAAAGAAGTTCTCTGGGGGTGATTCTTAGGCATAATTATAAGTAGGCTTAACTTCTCCTCTGCAGGAATAAGTTTCATAAGGGCAAGTCCCAAGATCAAGGGCTTGACTTATTAAATTGTGAGTCCCTAATGTTTGCGAGAATATCGGGAATTCCCTAGGTGGGGAAGTTTCCACATTTTTCCCAGTCCCTCAAGGGGACTTTACAAATACTTTTGTATTTTCTGTCCAAAATACTCTAGAATGTATTGGGGCATTCCATTAACCTCATTCCCTATTCTAGGTTTCATGTAATTACGTTGTTTAAATAAACTGACTATACAGGTTAAATTAGATAGTGTGCTACAGAGAATATAAATTTTGTACCAAATAAACATCTTTTAAATAACAGTTAAAACTTAGGAATAAATGTGACTACAGTAAGAGCTTACAATCTAGGAATCTTTACAGTAAGCCTTCTTGAACATTCAGTACTGCATCGTTGATGGCCCAATCTCTGCCCACGTTCTAGCCCCTGATATCCTGTGCTCTTAAATTCAATTCTAAGCATTTGGTTATTACAGTTAGTTTATATTAGTGAGGCCTTACAACATGTGTCCTTTCATTTCTGGCTTATTTCACTCAACATAATGTCCTCAAGATCCATTCACCTAGTTGCATGCCTTACAAATTCATTCCTTCTTGCAGCTGCTCAATATTGCATTTATGTATCCACCACAGTTCGCTCTTCTATTCACCCATTCACATACCCTTAGGCCACCTCCATCTACTGGAAACTGTGAATACTGCTGCCATAAACACCACTGTGCAAGTGCCCATTCATGACCCTGCTTTCAGTTCTTCCAAGTATATACCAAATAACGGGGTTGCAGAATCATATGGCTACCCTATACTTAGCCTTCTGCGGCACCACCACACTGCCCTCCAGAGGGGCTACACCATTCTATTTCCCTACTAACAGTGACTAGGTATATCTCTCTTGCCACATCTTCTCCAGCACTTGTATCTGTCAGTTTATTTTTAAAGTAGTTCTATTCACACACCATACAATCCATCCTAAGTGAGTAAACAGTAGCTCTGGGTATAATCACACAGTTATGCATTCACCGCCATAATCTATATGAAGACATTTCCATTTCTTCTGTAAAGAAAAAAGAGGAAAAAAAATAAAAGAATAAAGAAAAAAGGAGAAACAAGAATTACAACAAGAATCCTGTACCCCTCCCTTATATCCCCTTCTATTGACATTTAGCTTTGGTAGAATGTCTCTGTTAAAATTAATGGAAGAATATTACAATGTTATTGTTAAGGTTAGAACTTAGTTTGCATTGATTATATTTTTCCCATCATCTATCCGTTTTCAGCACCTTGCAAAGTTGACATTCACTTGTTCTCTCTCATGTAAAAACTTTCCTATATGTCTACATTTAGTCACCTCATTGTCCACTGTAGGTTTTGCTAAGTTATACTAAGTTATACAGTCTCAGTTTTTATCCTCTAACTTTCTTTCTTGTGTCATACATGCCCCTAGCCTTCCTCTTTCAACCATACTCGCACTCAGCTTTGTTCATTATACTTACAGTATTGTGTTACCATCAGACAGTATCGTGCTGTCCATTTCTGGATCTTCACAATCAATCCTGTTGAACGTTTTGTACTCCTTCAGCATCAAATGTCTAATGTCTAACCTCTTTATACCTCTTTATAACCTGTGTTCTTAACTTTAACTCTCAGAGTTTGTTCATTAGAGTTAGTTCATATCAGTGAGACCATACATTATTTTTTTTTTCTGGCTAATTTTGCACAACATAATGTCTGAAAGGTTCATATGTTGTTCCATGTGTCATGACTTTATTCTATCTTACAGCTGTGTAATATCCCATCATGTATATATATGCACCACAGTTTGTTTATCCACATATAAATATATATATATCACAGTTTGTTTATCCACTCCTCCATTGTTGGACATTTGTGTTGTTTCCATATATTGGCAATTGTGACTATTGCTGCTATAAACATTGGTTCACAAGTGTCTGCTTGTGTTCTAGTCTTCAGTTTCTCTGAGTATAGTCTAGTAATGGGATTGCTGGATCATATGGCAATTCTGTAGTTAGTTCCTGAGGAACTACCAAACTGCTTTCCAGAGCAGTTGCACCAATCTACATTCCCACTGACAGCGAATAAGTGTGCCTCTCTCTCTACATTCTCTCCAGGACATGTAGTTTTCTGTTGTTTTGTTTGTTTGTTTGTTTGTTTTATAATGGCCATTCTAGAAGGTGTGAGATGATGTCTCATTGTGCTTTTGATTTGCATTTCCCTAGTAGCTAGTGAAGTTGAGCATCTTTTCATATGTTTTTGAGCCATTTGTATTGCCTCTTCAGAAAAGTGTCTGTCCAAGGATTTTACCTGTTTTTTAATTGCTTTGTTTTTCTTTTTCTTGTTGAGTTGCAGGATCTCTTTAAATATTCTGGATATTAAACCCTCATCTGATATGTGCTTTCCAAATATTGGCTCCCATTTTGTAGACTGCCTTTTTACTCTGATGACAAATTCTGTTGATGTGCAAAGGTATTCAGTTTTGAGGAGATACCATGTATCTATTTCTTCTTTGGTTGCTTGTACTTTGGGTGTAAGGTCTAGGAAACCACCTCGTACCACAAGATCTTTGAGATATTTCACTACATTTTCTTCTAAAAGTTTTATGGTCTTAGTTCCAATGTTTAGGTCTCTGGTCCATTTCAAATTAATTTTTGTATAAGAAGTGAGATAGGAGTCCTCTTTCATTCTTCTGGTATTGATATCAAGTTCTGCAAGCACCATTGCTGAAGAGGCTGCTCTGTCCCAGTTGAGTTGAACTGACTGCCTTATCCAAGAGGAATTGTGATTGATGAGGGGGTCTATTTCTGGACACTCAGTCGATTGCATTGGTCATTATACCTACCTTTATGCCAGTACCATGCTGTTTTTACCACTGTATCTTTATAATATGCTTTAAAGTCAGGTAGTGTGAGACTTCCCACTTCCTTTTTCTTTCTCAAGATATTTTGAACTATTAAGGGTCCCTGCTTTTCCAAATAAATTTGATTATTGGTTTTTCTATTTCTGCAAAATAAGTTGTTGGGATTTTAATTGGTATTACATTGAATCTATAAATCAATTTGGGTAGAATTGACGTCTTAACTATATTTAGTCTTACAATCCATGATCATGGTATATCCTTCCATTTATTTAGTTCTTCCTTGATTTCTTTTAGCAATTCTTTGTAGTTTTCTGTGTCTAGGTCTTTTATGTCCTTGGTTAATTTTATTCCTAAATATTTGATTCTCTTGGTTGCTACTTCAAATGGAAATTTTTTTCTTGATTTCCTCCTCAGATTGCTCCTTACTAGTTTATAGAAACACTACTCATTTTTGTGTGCTGATCTTGTATCCTGCCACTTTACTATACTTGCTTATTAGCTCTAGTAGCTTTACTGTAGATTTTGGTGGGGGATGTTCTTCATATAGGATCATTTCATCTGCAGACAGTGAAAGTTTTACTTCTTTCTTTCCAATTTGGATGCCTTTTATTTATTTTTCTTGCCTAGTTGCTCTAGCTAGAAATTCCAGAACAATGTTGAATAACCATAGTGACAGTAGGCATTTCTTGTCTTGTTCCTGATCTTAGAGGGAAAGGTTTTGCCGTTGAGGATGATGTCAGCTGTGGGTTTTTCATACATTGCCTTTATCATGTTGAGGAAGTTTCCTTCTATTCCTATCTTTTGAAGTGTTTTCATCAAGAAAGAATGTTGAATTTTGTCAAACATCTTTTCTGCATCAATCAAGATGATCATGTGATTTTCCCCTTTGATTTATTGATGTGGTATATTACATTAATTAATTTTCTTGAATTGAACCACTCTTGCATACCTGCAATAAATCCCACTTGGTCACAGTGTATAATTCTTTGAATGTGCTGCTGGATTCTGTTTGCAACTGTTTTGTTGAGGATTTTTGCATCTATATCCATTAAAGGGATTGGACTTTAATTTTCTTTTCTTTTAGTATCCTTGTCTGGCTTTGGTATTAGGGTGATGTTGGGTTCATTTAAGGAGTTAGATAGGTCTCCATTCTCTTCAAATTTTTTAAAGAGTTTGAACAGAATTGGTACTAATTCATTGTTGATTGTTTGATAGAATTCATATGGGAAGCCATCTAGTCCTGAACTTTTATTTTTTTTTTGGGGGGGGGGGGTGGTTGATGACTGATTAAATTTCTTTACTTGTGATTGGCTTGTTGAGGTCTTCTATTTCTTCCCGAGTCAATGTTTGTTCCAGTTTGCTAATGCTGCCAGAATGTAGTACACCAGAAATGAATTGGCTTTTATAATGGGGAATTATTAGTTCACAATTTACAGTTCTAAGTCCATGAAAATGTCCCAATTAAGGCATCAGCAGGATGATACTTTCTCTGAAGAAAGGCCAATGGCATCTGGGGTTCCTCTGTCCCATGGGAAAGCACATAGCTGGCTCTGCTGATCCTTCTTCCATGTTTAGCTTCTGGTTTCAGTGGCTTTCTCCAGAATATCTCTGGGCTTCTGTCTCTCTTAGCTTCTCTGAGCTCTTTTCAAAATGTCTCTGCCTTTCATACTCTCATAGAGGGCTCTAGCAAGGGGATTAAGACCCACCTTGAATGGGTAGGGTCACATCTCCCTGGAAACAACCTAATTCGAAGGTCCCACCCACAACATGACTGCCTCCACAAGATTGAATTAAAAGAACACAGGGGGAGGGCGGGGCAAGATGGCAGACTGGTGAGCTGTATGTTTTAGTTACTCCTCCAGGAAAGTAGGTAAAAAGCCAGGAACTGCGTGGACTGGACACCACAGAGCAATCTGTCTTTGGGCATACTTCATACAACACTCATAAAAACGTGGAACTGCTGAGATCAGCGAAATCTGTAAGTTTTTGCAGCCAGGGGACCCGCGCCCCTCCCTGCCAGGCTCAGTCCCGGGGGAGGAGGGGCTGTCAGCTCCAGGAAGGAGAAGGGAGAATTGCAGTGGCTGCTCTTACCGGAAACTCATTCTACTGATTCAAACTCCAACCATAGATAGACTGAGGCCAGACACCAGAGACTCTGAGAGCAGCCAGCCCAGCAGAGAGGAGACAGGCATAGAAAAAAAACAACACGAAAAACTCCAAAATAAAAGCAGAGGATTTTTGGAGTTCTGGTGAACACAGAAAGGGGAAGGGCGGAGATCAGGCCTTGAGGCGCATATGCAAATCCCGAAGCAAGGCTGATCTCTCTGCCCTGGGCACCTTTCCTTAATGGCCCTGGTTGCTTTGTCTATTAGCATTTCAATAACCCATTAGATCTCTGAGGAGGGCCGGTTTTTTTTTTTTTTTTTTTTTTTTTTTTTTTTTTAAATCCTTTTTGCTTTTTCTAAAACAATTACTCTAAGAAGCTCAATACAGAAAGCTTCAAAGAATTGAAATTTGAGCACGTCAAGTCAAGAGCAGAACTAAGAGAGCTCTGAGACAAAAGGCAATAATCCAGTGGCTGAGAAAATTCACTAAACAACACAACTTCCCAAGAAAAGGGGGGTGTCCGCTCACAGCCACCATCCTGGTGGACAGGAAACACTCCTGCCCATTGCCAGCCCCATAGCCCAGAGCTGCCCCAGACAACCCAGTGTGACGGAAGTGCTTCAAATAACAGACACACACCACAAAACTGGGCGTGGACATTAGCCTTCCCTGCAACCTCAGCTGAATGTCCCAGAGCTGGGAAGGGGGAGCAGTGTGAATTAACAGAGCCCCATTCAGCCATCATTTGAGCAGACTGAGAGCCTCCCAACACAGCCCAGCAGCCCAGAACTGCCCTGGGGGGACGGCACTCACCTGTGACATAGCACAGTCATCCCTCAACAGAGGACCCGGGGTGCACAGCCTGGAAGAGGGGCCCACTTGCAAGTCTCAGGAGCCATACGCCAATACCAAAGACTTGTGGGTCAGTGGCAGAGACAAACTGTGGCAGGACTGAACTGAAGGATTAGACTATTGCAGTGGCTTTAAAACTCTAGGATCATCAGGGAGATTTGATTGTTAGGGCCACCCCCCCTCCCCGACTGCCCAGAAACACGCCCCACATACAGGGCAGGCAACACCAACTACACACGCAAGCTTGGGACACCAATTGGGCCCCACAAGACTCACTCCCCCACTCACCAAAAAGGCTAAGCAGGGGAGATCTGGCTTGTGGAGAACAGGTGGCTCGTGGACGCCACCTGCTGGTTAGTTAGAGAAAGTGTACTCCACGAAGCTGTAGATCTGATAAATTAGAGATAAGGACTTCAACTGGTCTACAAACCCTAAAAGAACCCTATCAAGGACAGCAAATGCCACGAGGCCAAAAACAACAGAAAATTATAAAGCATATGAAAAAACCAGACGATATGGATAACCCAAGCCCAAGCACCCAAATCAAAAGACCAGAAGAGACACACCTAGAGCAGCTACTCAAAGAACTAAAGATGAACAATGAGACCCTAGTACGGGATATGAAGGAAATCAAGAAGACCCTAGAAGAGCATAAAGAAGACATTGCAAGACTAAATAAAAAAATGGATGATCTTATGGAAATTAAAGAAACTGTTGACCAAATTAAAAAGATTCTGGACACTCATAGTACAAGACTAGAGGAAGTTGAACAACGAATCAGTGACCTGGAAGATGACAGAATGGAAAATGAAAACATAAAAGAAAGAATGGGGAAAAAAATTGAAAAACTCGAAATGGACCTCAGGGATATGATAGATAATATGAAACGTCCGAATATAAGACTCATTGGTGTCCCAAAAGGGGAAGAAAAGGGTAAAGGTCTAGGAAGAGTATTCAAAGAAATTGTTGGGGAAAACTTCCCAAATCTTCTAAACAACATAAATACACAAATCATAAATGCTCAGCGAACTCCAAATAGAATAAATCCAAAAAAACCCACTCCGAGACATATACTGATCACACTGTCAAACATAGAAGAGAAGGAGCAAGTTCTGAAAGCAGCAAGAGAAAAGCAATTCACCACATACAAAGGAAACAGCATAAGACTAAGTAGTGACTACTCAGCAGCCACCATGGAGGCAAGTAGGCAGTGGCACGATATATTTAAAATTCTGAGTGAGAGGAATTTCCAGCCAAGAATACTTTATCCAGCAAAGCTCTCCTTCAAATTTGAGGGAGAGCTTAAATTTTTCACAGACAAAGAAATGCTGAGAGAATTTGCTAACAAGAGACCTGCCCTACTGGAGATACTAAAGGGAGCCCTACAGACAGAGAAACAAAGACAGGACAGAGAGACTTGGAGAAAGGTTCAGTACTAAAGAGATTCGGTATGGGTACAATAAAGGATATTAATAGAGAGAGGGAAAAATATGGCAAACATAATCCAAAGCATAAGATGGCCGATTCAAGAAATGCCTTCACGGTTTTAACGTTGAATGTAAATGGATTAAACTCCCCAATTAAAAGATATAGATTCGCAGAATGGATCAAAAAAAATGAACCATCAATATGTTGCATACAAGAGACTCATCTTAGACACAGGGACACAAAGAAACTGAAAGTGAAAGGATGGAAAAAAATATTTCATGCAAGCTACAGCCAAAAGAAAGCAGGTGTAGCAATATTAATCTCAGATAAAATAGACTTCAAATGCAGGGATGTTTTGAGAGACAAAGAAGGCCACTACATACTAATAAAAGGGGCAATTCAGCAAGAAGAAATAACAATCGTAAATGTCTATGCACCCAATCAAGGTGCCACAAAATACATGAGAGAAACATTGGCAAAACTAAAGGAAGCAATTGATGTCTCCACAATAATTGTGGGAGACTTCAACACATCACTCTCTCCTATAGATAGATCAACCAGACAGAAGACCAATAAGGAAATTGAAAACCTAAACAATCTGATAAATGAATTAGATTTAACAGACATCTACAGGACATTACATCCCAAATCAACAGGATACACATACTTTTCTAGTGCTCACGGAACTTTCTCCAGAATAGATCATATGCTGGGACATAAAACAAGCCTCAATAAATTTAAAAAGATTGAAATTATTCAAAGCACATTCTCTGACCACAATGGAATACAATTAGAAGTCAATAACCATCAGAGACTTAGAAAATTCACAAATACCTGGAGGTTAAACAACACACTCCTAAACAATCAGTGGGTTAAAGAAGAAATAGCAAGAGAAATTGCTAAATATATAGAGACGAATGAAAATGAGAACACAACATACCAAAACCTATGGGATGCAGCAAAAGCAGTGCTAAGGGGGAAATTTATAGCACTAAACGCATATATTAAAAAGGAAGAAAGAGCCAAAATCAAAGAACTAATGGATCAACTGAAGAAGCTAGAAAATGAACAGCAAACCAATCCTAAACCAAGTACAAGAAAAGAAATAACAAGGATTAAAGCAGAAATAAATGACATAGAGAACAAAAAAACAATAGAAAGGATAAATATCACCAAAAGTTGGTTCTTTGAGAAGATCAACAAGATTGACAAGCCCCTAGCTAGACTGACAAAATCAAAAAGAGAGAAGACCCATATAAACAAAATAATGAATGAAAAAGGTGACATAACTGCAGATCCTGAAGAAATTAAAAAAATTATAAGAGGATATTATGAACAACTGTATGGCAACAAACTGGATAATGTAGAAGAAATGGACAATTTCCTGTAAACATATGAACAACCTAGACTGACCAGAGAAGAAATAGAAGACCTCAACCAACCCATCACAAGCAAAGAGATCCAATCAGTCATCAAAAATCTTCCCACAAATAAATGCCCAGGGCCAGATGGCTTCACAGGGGAATTCTACCAAACTTTCCAGAAAGAACTGACACCAATCTTACTCAAACTCTTTCAAAACATTGAAAAAAATGGAACACTACCTAACTCATTTTATGAAGCTAACATCAATCTAATACCAAAACCAGGCAAAGATGCTACAAAAAAGGAAAACTACCGGCCAATCTCCCTAATGAATATAGATGCAAAAATCCTCAACAAAATACTTGCAAATCGAATCCAAAGACACATTAAAAAAATCATACACCATGACCAAGTGGGGTTCATTCCAGGCATGCAAGGATGGTTCAACATAAGAAAAACAATCAATGTATTACAACACATTAAAAACTCGAAAGGGAAAAATCAATTGATCATCTCAATAGATGCTGAAAAAGCATTTGACAAAATCCAACATCCCTTTTTGATAAAAACACTTCAAAAGGTAGGAATTGAAGGAAACTTCCTCAACATGATAAAGAGCATATATGAAAAACCCACAGCCAGCATAGTACTCAATGGTGAGAGACTGAAAGCCTTCCCTCTAAGATCAGGAACAAGACAAGGATGCCCGCTGTCACCACTGTTATTCAACATTGTGCTGGAAGTGCTAGCCAGGGCAATCCGGCAAGACAAAGAAATAAAAGGCATCCAAATTGGAAAAGAAGAAGTAAAACTGTCATTGTTTGCAGATGATATGATCTTATATCTAGAAAACCCTGAGAAATCAACGATACACCTACTAGAGCTAATAAACAAATTTAGCAAAGTAGCGGGATACAAGATTAATGCACATAAGTCAGTAATGTTTCTATATGCTAGAAATGAACAAACTGAAGAGACACTCAAGAAAAAGATACCATTTTCAATAGCAACTAAAAAAATCAAGTACCTAGGAATAAACTTAACCAAAGATGTAAAAGACCTATACAAAGAAAACTACATAACTCTACTAAAAGAAATAGAAGGGGACCTTAAAAGATGGAAAAATATTCCATGTTCATGGATAGGAAGGCTAAATGTCATTAAGATGTCAATTCTACCCAAACTCATCTACAGATTCAATGCAATCCCAATCAAAATTCCAACAACCTACTTTGCAGACTTGGAAAAGCTAGTTATCAAATTTATTTGGAAAGGGAAGATGCCTCGAATTGCTAAAGACACTTTAAAAAAGAAAAACGAAGTGGGAGGACTTACACTCCCTGACTTTGAAGCTTATTATAAAGCCACAGTTGCCAAAACAGCATGGTACTGGCACAAAGATAGACATATAGATCAATGGAATCGAATTGAGAATTCAGAGATAGACCCTCAGATCTATGGCCGACTGATCTTTGATAAGGCCCCCAAAGTCACCGAACTGAGCCATAATGGTCTTTTCAACAAATGGGGCTGGGAGAGTTGGATATCCATATCCAAAAGAATGAAAGAGGACCCCTACCTCACCCCCTACACAAAAATTAACTCAAAATGGACCAAAGATCTCAATATAAAAGAAAGTACCATTAAACTCCTAGAAGATAATGTAGGAAAACATCTTCAAGACCTTGTATTAGGAGGCCACTTCCTAGACTTTACACCCAAAGCACAAGCAACAAAAGAGAAAATAGATAAATGGGAACTCCTCAAGCTTAGAAGTTTCTGCACCTCAAAGGAATTTCTCAAAAAGGTAAAGAGGCAGCCAATTCAATGGGAAAAAATTTTTGGAAACCATGTATCTGACAAAAGACTGATATCTTGCATATACAAAGAAATCCTACAACTCAATGACAATAGTCCAGACAGCCCAATTATAAAATGGGCAAAAGATATGAAAAGACAGTTCTCTGAAGAGGAAATACAAATGGCCAAGAAACACATGAAAAAATGTTCAGCTTCACTAGCTATTAGAGAGATGCAAATTAAGACCACAATGAGATACCATCTAACACCGGTTAGAATGGCTGCCATTAAACAAACAGGAAACTACAAATGCTGGAGGGGATGTGGAGAAATTGGAACTCTTATTCATTGTTGGTGGGACTGTATAATGGTTCAGCCACTCTGGAAGTCAGTCTGGCAGTTCCTTAGAAAACTAGAGATAGAGCTACCATTCGATCCAGCGATTGCACTTCTCGGGATATACCCGGAAGATCGGAAAGCAGTGACACGAACAGATATCTGCACGCCAATGTTCATAGCAGCATTATTCACAATTGCCAAGAGATGGAAACAACCCAAATGTCCATTAACAGATGAGTGGATAAATAAAATGTGGTATATACACACGATGGAATACTACGCGGCAGTAAGAAGGAACGATCTGGTGAAACATATGACAACATGGATGAACCTTGAAGACATAATGCTGAGCGAAATAAGCCAGGCACAAAAAGAGAAATATTATATGCTACCACTAATGTGAAGTTTGAAAAATGTAAAACAAATGGTTTATAATGTAGAATGTAGGGGAACTAGCAGTAGAGAGCAATTAAGGAAGGGGGAACAATAATCCAAGAAGAACAGATAAGCTATTTAACGTTCTGGGGATGCCCAGAAATGACTATGGTCTGTTAATTTCTGATGGATGTAGTAGGAACAAGTTCACTGAAATGTTGCTATATTAGGTAACTTTCTTGGGGTAAAGTAGGAACATGTTGGAAGTTAAGCAGTTATCTTAGGTTAGTTGTCTTTTTCTTACTCCCTTGCTATGGTCTCTTTGAAATGTTCTTTTATTGTATGTTTGTTTTCTTTTTAACTTTTTTTTTCATACAGTTGATTTGAAAAAAGAAGGGAAAGTTAAAAAAAAAAAAAAAGAAAGAAAAAAGACAAACAAGGAAAAAAAAAAAAAAAAACAAAAAACGATGTAGTGCCCCCTTGAGGAGCCTGTGGAGAATGCAGGGGTATTCGCCTACCCCACCTCCATGGTTGCTAACATGACCACAGACATAGGGGACTGGTGGTTTGATGGGTTGAGCCCTCTACCATAAGTTTTACCCTTGGGAAGACGGTTGCTGCAAAGGAGAGGCTAGGCCTCCCTGTATTTGTGCCTAAGAGTCTCCTCCTGAATGCCTCTTTGTTGCTCAGATGTGGCCCTCTCTCTCTGGCTAAGCCAACTTGAAAGGTGAAATCACTGCCCTCCCCCCTACGTGGGATCAGACACCCAGGGAAGTGAATCTCCCTGGCAACGTGGAATATGACTCCCGGGGAGGAATGTAGACCCGGCATCGTGGGATGGAGAACATCTTCTTGACCAAAAGGGGGATGTGAAAGGAAATGAAATAAGCTTCAGTGGCAGAGAGATTCCAAAACGAGCCGAGAGATCACTCTGGTGGGCACTCTTACGCACACTTTAGACAACCTTTTTTAGGTTCTAAAGAATTGGGGTAGCTGGTGGTGGATACCTGAAACTATTAAACTACAACCCAGAACCCATGAATCTCGAAGACAGTTGTATAAAAATGTAGCTTATGATGGTGACAGTGGGATTGGGAATGCCATAAGGACCAAACTCCACTTTGTCTAGTTTATGGATCGATGTGTAGAAAAGTAGGGGAAGCAAACAAACAGACAAAGGTACCTAGTGTTCTTTTTTACTTCAATTGCTCTTTTTTCACTCTAATTATTATTCTTGTTATTTTTGTGTGTGTGCTAATGAAGGTGTCAGGGATTGATTTAGGTGATGAATGTACAACTATGTAATGGTACTGTAAACAATCGAAAGTACAATTTGTTTTGTATGACTGCGTGGTATGTGAATATATCTCAATAAAATGATGATTAAAAAAAAAAAAAAAAAAAAAAAAAAAAAAAAAAAAAAAGAACACAGGGTTTTCTGGGTTACATAACAGATCCAAACCAGCACAATGTTGGATTGGTCATGCTTTTCTAGGAAGCTGCCCATTTCATCTAACTTGTCTAGTTTGTTAGCATATAGTTGCTCATAGTATCTCTCATTATCTCCTTTACCTCTTCAGGATCGGTAGTTATGACCCCGCTCCCATTTCTGATTTTATTTATTTGCATCCTCTCTCTTTATTTCTTTGTCAGCCTAGCTAAGGGTCCATCAATTTTGTTGATTTTCTCAAAGAACCAACGTCTAGTTTTGTTTATTCTCCTGTTGTTTTCATGTTCTCAATTTCATTCATTTCTCCTCTAAACTTTGTTATTCTTTCCTACTGTTTGCTTTTGGGTTAGTTTGCTGTTCCTTCTCTAGTTCCTCCAGGTGAGCAGTTAATTCCTCAAATTTTGCCCTTTCTTCTTTTTTTATATAGGTGTTCAGGGCTTGTTTAGGGAATTGTGCTTGTCAAGGCAAAATAGTTTAGTGGCTGAGAGCATGGACTCTAGAATCAGACTCTGATGTATAGTTGTGGCCTTACCACTTATTACTTATTGGCTCCCATTTTTTCAGGTGAAATTAATAATTTCATTTTACCAATATATCAAAAGATTACAATTTTAATACGTAATCACTGTAAGCATTATCAGGGCTTTTTTTTTTCCTGTACTAAGTTTTCAGAATCTTGTGTGTATTTACGCCTACAGCACATCTCAGTCTGGACTAGCCCCCTTCAAGTATTCAATGGCCATGTGTTGCTAGTGGCTACCATGTTGCCATCATTAGGATGACCTAATTATAGAGTCTCCTGGGAGCAAATATACAGAATATGTTACATCTCAAGTAGAGTAATCTTTAGCATTTCTTGCTTAGGAACAATGGCCATAAATTATTGTTCTATTCTCAAAAGAAGTCATAAAATAGTAGGTTGATAGGAAGTTCAGGTCCCCAAGGTATGGTAGATGTTCCTCATAGCCTTCCCATAAGATTCTTTCCTATGGGTTCTGTTTATTAATTTTTGTTGTTGTTGTTATTGTATTTGTTTCATGGTAGGCTTTAAACCAGATTGATATCAAAACTACATACCTATTTTCTTTTTTTTTCTGATCAACACAGACTGACCAAACTGATTACAACCAATATAAAGAAGGGGCTTTAAATATATTTTCTAGACTTGTTCTCTCCTTTTCTTAGATGTCATTAAAGAGACTTCCAAGAGAGAAGAGAAAGAGCATGTGTTTTTCCTTGTAACCTTCAGGTTGATAATATTACTCAGAAAGTAAGCTGTATAAAGTAAGCTGTGATGGCTTTTTTCCTCAATCAGAAAGTTGATTAGCCTTGTTACTAATTTGCTCATTTTCTCTCTTTATTTTTCTTTTTATTTGATTATTTATTTTCAAAGCAGTTTTATTGAGATATTTCCACATGCCATACAATCCTGCCAAAGTGTACAATCCCTGGCTCACAATATATTCAGAGTTGTTTATTCATCACCACAATCAATTTTAGAACATTTTCATTACTCCAAAAAGAAAAGCCCCATACCCCTTTTATTCCATGTCATTCTAATCTTGATCAAATGACTCTGCTCCCTTTTGCCTCCCTTTTATTATCTGCAATGTTAGGGAAGTGACATTAATTACCGTTGGTGTTTTTTAAAAGGATGAAATGAAATAATTAATGTAAAACATTCAGTATAGTGCCTGACACATGATAAATGCTCAACTGAAGTTAGGTGTTATTATTATTGCTGTTGTTATTATTGTCATTATTGCTATTGTTATTATTTTAAAGCTTCACTGGGACAAGGCTAACTGTCCAATGAAAACCTCAGTTGCAATGCATCTAGGACACATATTTCTGTGTTGATATACCCTGTCTTATGTTTTAAGGTATTCTGGATTTCCCTCATAATCAGGATAAATTACATGGCAGCACTGAGCAATATTTCCTCTATTCCAGTCTCTGAATTCCTTCTCATCTGCTTCCCTAACTATCAGAGTTGGCAGCACTGGCTGTCCCTGCCCCTCAGCCTCCTCTTCCTCCTGGCCATGGGGGCCAACGCCACTCTCCTGATCACCATCTGGCTGGAGACCTCTCTGCACGAGCCCATGTACTACCTGCTCAGCCTCCTCTCCTTGCTGGACATCATTCTCTGTCTCACTGTCATCCCCAAAGTCCTGGGCATATTCTGGTTTGACCTCAGTTCCATCAGCTTTTTTGCCTGCTTCCTCCAGATGTTCATCATGAACAGTTTCCTGACCATGGAGTCCTGCACATTCATGGTCATGGCCTATGACCGCTATGTGGCCATCTGCCACCCTCTACGATACCCATCCATCATCACGGACCAATTTGTGTCTAGGGCTGCCATATTTGTTGTGGCCCGGAATGCCCTTTTTTCTCTTCCTGTTCCCATCCTTTCTGCCAGACTCAAATACTGTGCAGAGAACATCATCAAGAACTGCATCTGTACTAACCTGTCTGTGTCTAAACTCTCTTGTGATAAGATCTTCTTCAATCGACTCTACCAGTTTGTGGCAGGCTGGACCCTGCTGGGCTCTGACCTCATCCTCATTGTTCTCTCCTACTCCTTTATCCTGAAAGCTGTGCTCAGGATCAAGTCTGAGGGAGCTGCAGCCAAGGCCTTGAGCACATGTGGTTCTCATTTCATCCTCATCCTCTTCTTCAGCACAGTCCTGCTTGTTCTAGTTATCACCAACTTGGCCAGAAAGCGAATTCCCCCAGATGTCCCCATCCTGCTCAACATCCTGCACCACCTCATCCCCCCGGCTCTGAACCCCATTGTTTATGGTATGAGAACCAAGGAGATCAAGCAGGGAATCCAGAAACTGTTGAGAAGATTGTAAGAAGTGAAATGGATGACCTGAGGGACTGAAATTGATAATTGGGAATAATTTTCATGGTGCATAGAAAATTTAATTAATACACGAATAAGTTTGTAAGAGGTAAATGGATCAGACCTACCACTGGAATTTTTAATAGAAATACAGAATTATTTTTATGATGTAAAGGAAATTTCACTGCTTAATCCTGGAATGAGCTCTGATTCTGCTTCCCCTCCCTACCCCACCCTCAAAAAAGGAGAACATTCATTAGGGAATCTTTGTTTCCTATTACTTCTAAGGAAACTTTCCTTTTCAAGAATCTTTTGTTACCTGGGACTGTTCCCTGACCCAATGTGTAACTGAGGGTCTTGCCAAGTTTTAGCCAAATGGAGTTGGATTAGAGTGGGAGTGTTTGACCATAAAGCAAACCAATTTTATATGATGTCCTTAAAAAGATCTGTCTCCTGATTTGCAGTGGATATAGATGTCTCTGCTATTTCTGATTCAGCCTAGCTTTTGTGGTGTGAGGGGACTTCTTGGGCTGAAATGGAGACATTGACCCAGAAACTTTGACTCCTAGAGTTGAGTGCTATGCCCTGACCAGCCCAGCTCTCTTCTTTGGCATCCATGTCTGATGTTCCTACACTGGCTCCAGTGATCCTCCCATCCTGTTAAGAATTTCAGACTATGCCACTTCTCTGGGTGGTGCATTCTGTGTTATTCCTTTCTTTCTACTAAATTTTTCTTCCTTCATTCTTAATCTGTAAAGGAAGTTGGCTGCGTTATAGGGGTTTTCAATGGGGATGGAGTTGTATTTTTAGAAATATTATCTGTTACTTTTTTTCATTATTTCATGGCATTATAATTTTCACTTATCTCTCTTACCTGACTATAAGGAACCTTGAACTTTCAAATTTCAGTCACCTTCTCTATCTCACCCTGTCCTGCCATCCTAGTACAAATTAGCTTTCCTGTTCATTCCCTGTGTTGCCCTGTTTGCCTCAGCCTCGCTCCTGAGCTGTGGGTGGTAGAACAATCCACAGTTTTCCAGGCATGGGGACTTAGAGTTTGGTTTTCATGGATAAGTATGTTTCACTATTTTGTAACCCCTCTCCTAATTATGCTGTATATTAGTCCAGTATCTCCAAGCAATATTTTGTAGTAGCGACTTGTGTCTTTTGAGAATGAAAGTATTACCTTCAAGTCCATCACTTTTCCAAGCATCACTTGAAAAATTTCCCCAGTTGGGCTATTCTGCTTTCTTTTGTATTGAAGCTTATCTTTGCTGAATGACTTGTATTAAAAGTTAATATTCCTAAAATATTTGTAAAAGTATTTATTTTACAGCACTGATCCCATCCTCTTCTATTACAGATGGTCTGTGTCCTGACCCTAACCTGTTTTTACATCTGCCTCTAAGTGTTTGATGCTTTCCAAATCAACATCAATTTACAAGTATCATCATTTGCCAAATCCCATCTTTATTCCTAGGGTTAATTAAAATGGCACCCCGTGGAGTAGTACTTCTTTCCCTATTTCTCTCAATTGGAATTCCTCTGGAATCTTGAGTAGTGTATGCTATTCTCTCACACTGTTATAAGCTTTGTTTAGTCTCGGAAAGGGTATTATCACTCCTTTTTTATTTAGTATAGTTGATTTTACGGGTAGTTTTATAGAAAAATTTTAAATAAAAATGTGTTCAAAATGAAGGGACATTTTATAAATGCATATTTTATCTCTCTCTTCGTTTGAAAACTACCTGGGGACAATGATCAAATCTCATGCCATTATGTGTTACAGTGCCTAACATAGTGCCTTACTTTTAGCCAGCACTAAATGACATTTTATGTTCAGAACAGCATGATTGGAGTGAGAAACTGGATAATTGCTATTTGAATCTCAGATAGAATCAATTTGTCTACTTGTAGCTAGCCAGATTTATGTACTTTGGATAAACTCTTGAAATCTTGGTTTTCTTACCTTTAAAATGGTGATGATGACCCTATTTCCTGTTGTTTTTCTGACAAGGGAATAATCATGAAAAGTTCTTTGTACAGTCCCTTAAATGTGCTAAGTACATATTAAATGAGTGTTGTTGTTGTTATTTTCTAAACTTGCTGGTTTCCTGTTTTCCCATGGAATGAGAGGTGGGTCTTATCCCACATCCCCTTTACCTTAGGCTGGAAGGTATCCATGCCATTTGAGTCCTCCTCGGTCCCTATAGGCATTTTTATTGCTAGTTTGTTTTCTTGAAAAATCCTCTAGCTCATGTGAGGTTATCACATTGAAACCCAAAACTGTTGGGCATATTCTATCTCTATGCTCGGTTCCTATGTGTAGTCTTTCTGGCTATGCCATGAGGCTTCCCACAAGCATCCCATCTGGATTCCAAAAGGGGAGTTGTTGGTAATGTGTGGCTACAATAGCACCCCTGTGCTCACTTCCTTTGAGGCTATCTGACTTCCAGTGCCACTCGCTGTGCTCAAAAATACCCTTTTCTCATTGCCAGGTTGTTAGCGGGCAAAACAGGCTCTGACATACCAGAGGGGGACAGAAGTCTGCTTTCATCATACCCAGGCAGTTACTTTAATATAAAGTATCATCTTGATTCATGGCCACACAGTGCACAGATGCTTGCACTGTGCAGTTCAAAGAAAATATCAACCTCAGTTTAGCTGCAAAAGAACAAAAAAATAATAAACCAAGCCCCCAAAGGCTGTATCACATATATACTCCAGATTATCCAGTGGAGCCCTTACTTCAGTCCAATTTTCCTTCTTAGGGTAGAAAAGCTCCTGTAGTTTCTCTCAGAATCAGATATGACATGGTACCTCATCTGAGAAAATCTGCTAAACTCTTAATCTCTTGTTCTGAAGTGTTCTCAATAGAAAAGTGCGTAGTATCTTTGCTTAGTGTCATCACCTTTGTCTGCTTCTCTCCTTTCCATCACAATTTCCCCTTTCTTTCAGTTATTACCCTTCCTAATTTAGATTCTTCATGAGTGGTACGTGTGGTTCAGGGATTCTGTCAAAACATAAATTTGGCAGCAGCAGGAGTCTTCCTGGGGCTCTTCCTTTTGTCCATTCTTGGACTGATGGTAGGGTTGGGTGGGTAAAGTATAATAGTCTCTGTCACTAGGCAGGGAGCGTTACTTACAGACAGTTCTAGCTTGAGCATATGAGGCCAGCTGATATCCAACCCAAGGGTCCCTTAGGAAGACACAGAGACAATTTCCAAGGAATAAAGATAGTGTCTTACACAATGAAGCCCCCATCATCTGTAACATACAATCTGGAACTCAGGCCTTGTAAGGTGAGAAAGAGAGAGGATTTTCTTTCAGCATTGTCTCCAGCTCTGTCATGCCCACTGCTGGTCCCAGAAGATTTCTAAGGCATTTCTCCTTTGTTACCCACTGCACACTTTCAGATGAAGCCTATACTTGCCAGTGAGTGAGTCACATTTTCATGCTCTTATAATTTCCTATATTTAATAAGAAATGTTTTCCTCACCAATTCAAATTTGCAATTACTCCACTGGACTCTGGGTAAGAAGAGATATGCTATATCAATACCATGTTATGCCTTATGGACCATTTCTAATATAGCAATCAAAATGAAATAACCCAGTTTGTGGATAATATGAAATATATTGAACATTTTTTTTCCAGGAGTATACCTGATATATGAAATAGAGTTTTCTCCTTTATAAGTTTAAATGTTTCTTTTTTAAGTATGTGCTTTTTACTTAGATTCCCCGAGTCCCCCTGATTTTCCCCAAGTGTCTCCCTATTCACTCTGCCCCCATATTGAATTTTGCATTCCATGTGTTCTTCCCTCCTGAGGAATGGACCTTAGGTCCCAGGGCTGGATGAATAAAATGGCCTTAACCCTGATGGGCTGTGGGGAGGGAAGGGAGAAGGAGGAGCTTAGGGCCTCTGGTGCCTCCGAGGGGCTGGGCCAGATGGTTCAGTGAGCAGTCATAAATAGTGACAGTACAGTACAGCCTCCTTGAGCTGGGAATTCTGGGTTAGGACCAGGAAAATTATGAGGAGGGGCCAATGAGGCACATAGGGATTCAGGTGTCCAATATAAGCAGAAGAGGAAATTCTCCTGTCAGGACTACAACAGTTCTGGTGTTGCATGTTCAGATACTGACAATATCTCCAAATTGTATACACCCCTTCTTTCCTGTTGGAGGAAAGTTTTAGTGTGGGGTATGTAATACCCTCTTGGAAAAGCCAAGATCTTCAGAGTAGGAGTTATTGGATTAAATCTACAACTTCAGTATTGCCTATGGAAGCTGGGGACCAGGAGACCCTCATGAGTTTATGTTCTCAACTACAATTCAGCCTCTCTTAGAGAAGATGTCCCTGGAAGCACCAGATGAGATAACGTCAGCAATCCCAGCTACCTTGATCACTCTCTTCCAGACCTCCTGTCTCATCCTGTGTTGGCTCCCAATGGTCTTTTCTGCTTCTCTGACTGGGACAGAGTAACTTTTCTAGTGCTCAAGCCACTGTGCTCCCCTGAAAACTTCTGACTGGGTAGAGAGTCATTTTATCTTTGGTTCATTGATCCAGAAAAAGAAAAACAAAACTTCTGCCCAGGACAATAATCAATTGGAAACAAAGCAGGTAACTTTGGAGATATACATTAATTTCTTTAACATACCTAGAATCTGTCCACTGGTAAGTATGTATAGTTTGACTAACAGATAAATAGGTTTTTATCTGGATTTATTTCTGACATTAGCCTATTGTTGTTTTCTTATTCTGAATTCTACATTTGGAATCTCAGGTCTTTTGCTATCTTTTACTAGCAGCACCCTGTTCTAGTCTCTAAACATATCTTTTGTGTCCCTACTATAATATGTGGAGATACCTAGAGATTTTGGTATTCTTTACTGAATATTGAAATTGGCTCTAAACAACAACATAACTTCACTGGTCCAAGATAGGAGTAGGAGGAAGAGTGATATCTATTCTGAGTTAAGGAGGTGGTGTTGCTGGAAAGCCTTGGTCTTTGGTAGACACTCCTGTGTTGACTTAAGCTGAGAATTCTGGATGTATTATTTCTGTCTTTAATGAAGTATTTCTATACTGGAGTCTGAAAGATCGATTTACTAAATGATACCTAGGAGGACATTGATTGGGGAGTGTTGAGAAAGAAAATAAAAACTATAATATTGAACTGAACTAGAAATGGAACCAAATAAAGAAGTTCCCATATAGAACATGTCAGTTTTCATGTGACCAAAATCAAGATTAAATTCATATCTTAAGCAAAATGAAAGGAAGAGTGTTTAATTTCCCCAAACTGTGGACCTGTGCTATCCAATACAATACTCATTAGTCACACGAGGCTACTGAGCACTTGAAATGTGGCTAGTCTAAATTGCGGTGTTCTGTACATATAAAATACACACCCGATTTCAGAGATATAATTAAACAAAAGATATAGACTAGCTTTTAGCAATTTTTAAATATTTATTGCATGTTGAAATAACATTTAACAGATATTAACATACACTATTAAAGTTAATTTCACCTGTTTCCTTTTATTTTTTAATGTGGCTATATAAATTTAAAATTACATATGTGGTTTGCATTATATTTCTATTGGGCACAGAATATATGGGAAGTAATGATTTATTATGCAAACAGAACAGCAAATTTGTTTCTTCCAACCCCAAGATCTATCTCCACATGTTCAGTTACCTCTCATCTTTGAGTAACAACCATCTACTCTCCCAGAATAGAAGGGGAAGCAGAATCTAGGAGGATCCAGCACACATTGGGACCATTGCTGCTGTTGATATAAACTAGCTGAGGCTGGGCTTCCTCAAAGCATTAAAGAAAACAGAGTGTTGGTCTCAGTTTTCTAAGATGGCCATAACAAAGCACCACAAACCAGTGGCTCAGAGTAATAGAAATTTATGTCTCACATTTCTGGAGACTAACAGTATGAATGAAGTTGTTAGCAGGGCCATGCTCCATCTGAAACCTGCAGGAGAGAATCCTTCCCTGCCTCTCCTAGCTTCTAGTGTTTGCTGGCAATCCTTTGTGTTCCTTGGCCTGTAGATGACATGCATCGCTCTGCCTCCTCCATCTTTCCATGGACTGCTCCTGGTGTTGTCCATGTGTGTCCAGTTTTCCCTTTATTATAAGGACCCCAGTCATATTGGATTAGGGTCTGACCTCATCCAGCTTGGTTTCGTCTTAACTAATCACATATTCAAAGATCCCATTTCCAAACAGGGTCATATTCACATGATTGGGGTTTAGGACTTGAACATGTCTTTATTGGGGGGCACAATTCAACCCATGACAGTTTCTTTGTGAATGTCATCCTGGGTGCTCCCCTCCTGACTGTTAAGAGAGAAAAAGGAATAAGTGGGAATTATTCCAGACAAACCAGAAAATAAGGTCATTCCACTAATAAAGTTAACAGAATGAATGGGTTTACAACCATAAAACACTTAGAACAGTACTAGGTATTTAACTAGGATTATTTTCAATGGTTCTTTGGAAAAAGAGTTACTTCTTTATAGATACTGATATTGTCTGGATGAATTTATTCCTGCCTGACCGTCCAAGGTTTACTGAAGTGTCTGTTTTGATCAGGATACCACACATGGCAGCACTAAGCAATGACTCCTCTATTCCAGTCTCTGAATTCCTCCTCATCTGCTTCCCTAATTTCCAGACTTGGCACCACTGGCTGTCCTTGCCCCTCAGCCTCCTCTTTCTCCTGGCCATGGAGGCCAACGTCACCCTCCTGATCACCGTCCGGCTGGAGGCCTCTCTGCACGAGCCCATGTACTACCTGCTCAGCCTCCTCTCCTTGCTGGACATTGTGCTCTGCCTTACTGTTATCCCCAAGGTCTTCAGGGTTTTATTGTTTCCTTGTCTCTCATTCCTCCTTCAGGAATCTCTTTAATCCCACCTCTTTTTCTCATGCTTGTAATCCTATTTTGTCCAAACTAAAGAGATTTCTTAGGGCAGGTTCTAAAGTAAGAATCGTATGTTCCCTAAAATAAAACTGTGTATTTTTCATGAATTTCATATTTTTGTAACAACAATTGTGGGTATTTTGTGGTTGTCCTGTGTGCAAGATGTTTCTATTCCTATATTCACAAAAGGGAATATATTGGAGAAAAAGCCATAGGAGTTGAACTTCTTTCCTAAATAATGGATGGTTGCCATTGTTCTGTAATTAGGTCTTTAATTATCCAGGAGTAGAGAAATGAAATGCCAACTTATTTCTTTCACTGCCAGCCGAAGAAGAAAAAGAAGTGGACAGGGTTTGGCAGAATGGAACCATAAGTAGGCCAGCAATGTAACAGGTTATTTCAGTTAAGTCTGAAAGACCTACTCTTTAGAAAAAGTATTGGTATTGTAGAGTTTTTCTTTACATAGTTGAAAGAAAAGAACACATGTCTATAGGGTGTCATTGAGACTTAAAAGCTTAGATCAAAAAGAATATGTTTTAAAATAAATGTTTTAATATTCTCAGGTAAAACAAGTGGCCTGAGACATGAGGGTGTAAGTTAAATTAATTATTTCCTTTTCCTAAGGTGGTGAAAGGTCTACAACCCAGACCCCGTAAATTCAGTCCTTTTGTACTATGCCAAATATCTTTACTATGCCAAAGTATCACTACAAAGCCCATATATGTACCTGATTCCATTCCTTACTCCTTTCAGTTTGGAATTTATTCCTGAAATTCAGTGATTTGTATTTCTTCTTCTGGGAGAAATTGCAGGATTAGAGAAAAATCATGCAGAAAATACAGAATTCCCACATTCCTATGGCTTTTTCTCCAGTATATTTCCTTTGTGAATATAACATTCAAAACACATTGAACTAAAGACATCCACAAAATGCCCACGGTTGTTTTTTCAAGAATTTAAAACTTCATGAAAAGTATGCAGTTGTATTTTAGGGAATGTAAAATTCTCACTTTTGGACCTGCCCTAAGGAATCTCATTTTTTGGATAAATAGGATTACAAGCATGAGAAAAAGAGGCAGCATCAAAGAGATTCCTGAAGGAGGAATGAGAGACAAGGAAACAATAAAACCCTGGAGAGTTAGAAGAGAAGACAGAATACGTAGTTTACCCAGTTTGAGATTACAGCTCAGAGCTGTGCTTTTCAGGTCATGTGTCCATAAGTAATTCATGAGTCATCCTACTTGAGGAATGCAGAGATCCAGTTGCAGTTGCCCTTATCACCACCCTTTCTTCAGCAGTCTCTGGATTCCTTGCTTGATTTCCTGGGTTCGCACCCCATAGACAATGGGGTTGAGGGCTGCGGGGATGACATGGTGGAGGACATTGAGCAAGACTGGCACATCAGGGGAGACCTTCTTCTTAGCCACGTGAGTGAAGACAAAGACGAGGAGGATGGTGCTGAAGAAGAGGATGAGAATGAAGTGGGAGCCGCATGTGCTTAGGGCCTTGGTCACAGCCCCCTCTGCCTTGAGTCTCAGCACAGCTCTCAGTATGAGGGTGTAGGAGAGGAAGATAAGTATGAGGTCAGATCCTAGCAGAGTCCAACCTCCAGCAAATTGGTAGAGGCGATTGATGGTGATGTCATCACAGGAGAGCCTGGAGACAGACATATTGGTACACATGCACTTCTTGATGACATCTCTTCCACAGTAGTAGAGTCATGCTGAGAGAAAGGGTATGGTCACAGCAACAAGGGCATTCCTCACAAGAATAAAAAAGACAGCCTTGGCTACAAATTGATCATTGATGATGGATGGATACCTCAGTGGTTGACAGATGGCCACATACCAGTCATAAGCCATGACCATAAATTTGCAGGACTCCATGGCCAGGAAGCAATTCATGAAGAACATCTGGAGGAAGCAGGAAGAGAAGCTGATGGGCCTGAGGTCAAACCAGAAGATGGCCAGGACCTTGGGGATGACGGTGAGACAGAGCACCATGTCCAGAATGGAGAGGAGGCTGAGCAGGTAGTACATGGTCTCATGCAGAGAGGCCTCCAGCCAGATGGTGATCAGGAGAGTGGCATTGGCCCCCATGGCCACGAGAAGAGGACGCTGAGTGGCAGGGACAGCTGGAGGACCTGACAAAACAGTTCAGGAGGAAGTCTGGCACCTCAGTTGAGATGGTATGATTTTGTTGTGTTGTCATTTTCTATCATATGTTTCTTTGCAGCTTTCTTTTAATGATCTCTAAAATCAGAATAAAAATTACCTACTGACTCAAGATATGTGAAGATCACACAATTGTTTTATTTCAGGGGCAACATATGGATCTTAGTGGTTACTGAAGTTTGGGGTAAATGTATCTGTTTATCCTTTGTGCCATTGATTTGGGTTAATGTTTGATGTATTCTATGTTTATTTTTGGTAGAAATGTTATGTCATTATGGAAACTAAAGGGAAGAAGAAAACTTAGCTGGAACATAAATAACAGTTATAGAAAGTCATTTCTGCTGTTGCAAACATGGTGGCCTAACTCTCTGATGCATTAGGAGTTACATCAGAGTGATATCATTAAATAGTTTGTGGAACAATTAAATAATCAGCAAGCATGATTTTTAATGAAATAAAGTAGAATAGAAAAGCAAGTGAGTACATTATAGAAAACATCAGTGTTCACTTCTCTGAAGGTTAAATATTGTTTCATAAAGATTGTGTTCAGTTATATGTAAGTGTGTTCACAGACTTTATGTGTTTACTAGGATATGATATAAAATGGAGTTTCTTACTATGCATCATAAAAATTTGAAAAACATTCACTTCACTGATAATGTTAAACCTTATTTAATGAAAATTTGTTTCAGTTTTATATGCACAAATATTCAAAATTGGTCATACCTGTTAAGATTAGACTCTTACCTGGAAGCACTGCTTTGGTTTATGGTTATCCAGAGAAGAGTTCAAAGTTATATATATTGATTGGAAGAACAAGAACTTAGATTATCTTGACCGTGGTTCTCCAACTTTGTGCTAGTAAGTTTTTTCCTCTTCATTGTCTTTCTAATGACCACATACACTGCCATATTTGTACGTTAACTGTTACAATATATCCAAAAACTAGCCGAGTCTGGCACAAATAGGAATGCAAAGAAATGTCACTAGTCCCCATGCCAACCACCTTTTGGCTTTCAGTTGTATCTAATTTGCTCTAATTGGAGATTTTAATTTATTTATATTCAGAAAATAAAGTATACTTCTAATTTGTTTAAAGAATCATTTTTATTTGGTAGGTATAGGCACTAACAAATTGCTTTTTTTCTTTCTTGTCTTTGTAATTGTTAAGACTCCTATTATTTGGAAGAAACGGTTTGAAAGAAAAAGTACCAATTCTGCATAGATATGAGCAAGCAGTTGTTGTCATTAAGGAAGATGAAAAGTTGGTTCCTCTGATTGCAATGTGTGGGGGTGAAGCCCGTTTTTAAAGTCTTCTATGCCCTTTCCGTTTCCCTCTTCCTTCTCACATATAATGATCCAGACACACACACTCCATTCACCAGACAGTAGCTCAATGTTGCCATTGTTCTCTCATTATTTAGTCTTTTGTTCTGACATTCTGGTAGGTTCTAGGGTCACAATTTTTAATTAGGAACTGTCCTGACTCTCAAGGAAGTAAGTTTCTCTGGGAAAGTCAGAAGAATAAGAAAATGATAGGAGCAGTGACAGGGTCATGCACAGAATACTGTGAGAGTATAGGGCAGGGACTGACTGACTCTGTCCTGGGGGAGAGGCTGGAGAAAAAGAATTTTAAATAAAATCATGTGATACCCACATTTACGTTAAAGGTAAAGGATGCAAAGTCTCCTCTTCACTGAATGTGAAAGAGACCAAGAAGGCCGTAGCCTGGTAAATAGAGGGGTGAGGTCTTTGTGTGGTCACTGATCCTGAGTCCATTGTACCCAAACCTGTCTACGAGGACAGAGGCCTCTGTTAAGGTGTTATTCTGTGGATTTGGAAACGCTGTTCACCAGGTGTTGAAGACTTGCATTGCTTCTTGCACATGAAACTAGCCAATTAAAGATAACGTTAGATATTAATTATCTTTGAAGTCTTTACTACTAGTTGGGAACAGTGCTCAAATATTCTAGCGTTTCATGCCATTTAATCTTCCAGCATCTTGTGAGTCATGTTTTATTTTTACCATTTTAGAATGAGGGAATTGAGAGGTCAAATCAGTTTCTTAATCACCCACACTGTGCTATGCTAATCCTATCCTGCCTAATACAGAAGGTTGGATTTGCTTGATATCCCTAACTTCTCTGATCTTAATAAGTAATTCTATGATAATAACTTGCCACCTGACTATTCTTATAACAAAGAAAACAACTTCACCGAAGGTACAATTAATAGTTCTGAAAAAGGAATCTGGTAGGGGAGACAGTTATGTGGGTTTGGGGTAGAAGTAAGGGATTTTTTAAATAAAAATGTGAACTAGAACTGCTTCTATCATAACAATAGTTTCATACTTGTATTGTAGTGGTGCAAGAAATATTTTTGCTTCCAGTTATGTGTTTCTGGTTCCTCAGATGTATTTCCATTGGTGCTCAGCTGGCTCCTTGCAGAGTCAATATTCCACATCAGAGAGGCCCTGTCAGTCCCTGGGGCTGCTACCAAGAGGAGGGAGGATGGGCTTTCCTCCCAGGTGCCTTCCTCTCATCATCCTGATCCTCTACTTCCCAAAGCAGGAGGTTCTGCACGGCCTGAGTCTGCCAGGGATGGTCCTTCCCACTTCAAATTCTGAAGAGATTTAGATTATCTTCCAGTTTATTTTTCTCTTGACAACAATAGGTTTATCAGTAGTGGCTTTGGCAACTTTGTCATGAATTTGAAATATACTATTTCATTTGTGGCTAATGATGTTGTAAGATATGTAGGGCAAGTTGACTAAATTTTAACAATTTATTTTTTCAGATGGGTAAATAAAGTTTCAGTGATTGTGTCTTCCACAGTTTAGCTGGCAGAGTTCAAATGTGGAAGAAATAAAATTCCAAATGCTTTCTTCAAGCAGTGAGTATATGAATGCACCTGAGTCACGTGTCACAACTGCAATCTCAAAATAGATATCTTATTTGGCCTTTTCTTTTGTGTTTTCTTCTCCTACCAACAATGCTAAGGGCATTTTTCCAGCATCCTGGAATCTCCTATTTTTTCCACTTGCAAGTCTGACACTGAACCCCGCCCTTGGTCCTAGGGTCAATTCCCTCCTTAGTCCACTTTATATTAGGTCCCTTTTTAGTGTTTTCCAGAGTTTGCCACATAAAGATTCAATGAAGATTACAAAACTATCTTTATGGCTGGATCTTCTGACTTATTTTATTATTCTGTCACTCCATAGCCCTGCTCCTAAATCTCACCTCTTGTCCACTGGTTCTCTGCTTTGCCTTGATGGAGTGACCTATGAGAGAGGGAGAGATACTGGAAGTGAAGGATGTCTTTAATGTAATAATCCATGGAGAATAACTTTCAGCCTGGAGTTTTAATCAAAGAAAGATCTCAGGTCTGGGCACTAGACCAACTCAGCTCTGTTTTTCCCTCTCTTTCTGTTTGACTCCCTTTGGGGCATGAACTGATAACTCTTGCAAAGCTCATGATTGTTACAGGTGGTGCAACCACAGTTAGCTTTGTGTATATTCACAGCCCATGCACAGTTTTCCTTGTCACATTCCATATATCCTCTCTAAACTGTACCTTCCTCATTCAGTTTCTGTCATTCATTATTTACTCATCCCATCCTCTGTTCACCTCTCTGGAACTTTATTACATTTAACTTACAAATCACAGCTCAAATTTCATCCACTCCAAGAAGCTTTTCTTCTCTAGGGACATCAGTGTAATTCTGGAGAGAATTGAGAGTTCCCTGCTTGGTTGCACTGAGAATCTTGAAATGACCTTTGGAGGGTTCAGACACATGGAAGAACTGTTGGTTAAGGCATGAGTACTCAAGGGGAAACTTAGAGGAAGCAGAATAGGTTTTGTGTACTGCCGAACATTAGGATAATTATTTCTTGCATTAGAATGATGTTTCTGAAGAGGACATAGAAGGATAATTTCACTTCTTTTACACAGTAACTGCCTTTTCCTTTATCCTTCTTTAATCTCCTTAAGGCTCCTACATGTTCTATAATCCATAATTATTCAATAAGAATTGAAGTCCCACTCATCCCTAGAAATAAAGCATCTGAGAACAAATCTGTCCTTCATCTCTCTGCTTTCGATCTTGATTTGCAATCAGAGGTTTCCAGTATCAGCACATGGTTTGAATATTAGACCTAAGAGTTTCTGTTTCCAAGTAGGGACAAGAGGGGGAAGTGAGGGAAATTGAAGGTCAGAGACTGAAGAAGTGGCCCTGTAGCCCAAGTTTTTTCACATGCTGCAGGATAGGCCCAAAGCCTATCACTATAGAAGCACTGTTTTATGAAGTGGATGGGATCATCTAACAACATAAGATCCAGACAAATATGTAAAACATCTGTCCCTAATATAGTTTCAGACCTTATTGAGTACACATAGGGACAGGTTGCCCATTGCTTTTGCAAGGATAATTATATGGTTTGGGTGCACTAGCATTTACAGATTCCTTAGATGTACCTGAAATCCACTGAACTAATTCCTGCGCCCCTCCGTGTACCCACTGTTGACTTTGTGTCCAACCTCTAAAGTGACATAGACTGAGAGGTGGGGCAAGATGGCGGAGTGGTGAGGAGCAGAATTTCACCTCTCCTCTAGAGTGGCTGGCAATTACCCAAGAACTATATGAAACAGTGTTTTCGGGGTCTCCAGTAACCAGTCACACATTGGACACAAGTTTGGAATTGGAGGAAAAGCTGAGATCGCAGCGAACATTGTAAGTTCCCCGGACCAGGGGTCTGGCGCCACTCCCCACCCAGACCTCACAGACTGTCTTGCTGCCGGCTCCCTGAAAGGGGTGGAAAAAAACAAAAAACAGCAATCTCCTGAGGGCAAGAAGGGAGGCTCAACCCAGCCTCAACTGCAGAATTAATTAACAAATTAATTAATTAACTTTGGGAGCTGGGGTGCTAAAGAAGGGCTGGTCTCCAAGACATGGGGGCACGTAAAAGCAGGCACCCATTCCCAGACTCCAAAAAAGCCATTTTTCTTTCCCCTACATTTTGTCCCTTCTGGCTTCTCACTGATCCCTTATCTTTTTGCATTTCAATAGCCCCCAGCAGGGGTGGAACTGAACTGGTTGGAGAGTATTATCAGACAATAGCCCAAAGCATATCTTTAAATGCTCTATTGTGACACTGACAAAACTTCCAGGCTGGGGAAAGACTTTTAAAAGAGACTCTTTTTTTTTTTTTTTCCTTTTTTCTTTTTCTTGATTTCTTGTCTACTTTTTGTTTTTTAAATCTAAAAGTAATATATATGGTTATTTTCTATTGGAAAGCCCAGGTTGAGGGTCTAGGCTGGGCTTGGGGGAGACAGAGTACCCACAGTGTATTTGAATTCCGTATTCACTACTGAAGGCCTCCACCCCCGTCTTTAATTGGCAACTCAGGCTGACCAAGGAATCTACCTGGAGAGGCCCCAAAGAGGAGAGAGGAGAAGGGAATAGTGCCCCTGAGAAACAACTGGAGTTCTGAGGACTGGGAGACTGGAGGGAGGTCCAGCTCAACTGGCAGTCTTCCTTCTGGGAATTCAGACCCCAGGGACTGGAATTCAGATTCCAGCTTCAGTCAGCCACGCCCCTGACAGGATCAGAGTCACCAGGAGAACTAAAGTCTCCATACCTCCTTACACTGGTGGGGGAGCTGCGGGCTGGCCAGCACCACCTGCTGGACAGGAGAGGAAAAGCACCAATTCTAAAGGCCTCATAGGAGGGCCTCATTCTCAGGAAAACTCCATACCCTCTCAATGAGACCTGGGCCTTACTAGACTGGGAAAATCTGACTAGGGTCGACCATATCTGAGGAGACCCACTCACAAAAAGGTTACATAGAGGCAGAGCAAGAAACAGAAAAAACAAGAGGGGAAAAATTCTGATCAACTATATAGAACCTAAGTTAGAGGTCTAGAATAAGTTGAACTGAATAACAGAGGCCAGAGAACAAAGCCAACCAACAAGAAAACCACTAGGTAAAAGACAGAAAACAAGCTCCAAAATAAACTAATCAAGAAAATCAGATGCCTAGACAACTTAAGATAACAAGCCATACCAGGAAACATGAAAACATGGACCAGCCAAAGGAACAGACTAATAGCTCAGCTGAGACACAGGAGTGGAGGCAACTAATGCTAAATAAATTTGATGAAATGAAGGAAGATATAGCAAAAGAGCTGAAGGATATAAAGAAGACACTGGCTGACCATAAAGAAGAATTCATAAACTTAAAAAAAAAATGGTAGAACTCATGGGGATGAAAGCCACAATGGAGGAGATGAAAAATACAATGGAGGGACACAACAGTAGATTTGAATAGGCAGAAGAAAGGATCAGTGAACTGGAAGACAGGTCATTCGAATTCATACACACAAAAGAACAGATGGTGAAAAAAATGGAAAACTATGAGCAGGGTCTTAGGGAGCTGAGTGACAACATGAAAAGCACAAATATATGTGTTATGGGTATCCCAGAAGGAGAAGAGAGGGGAAAAGGGGCAGAAAGAGTAATAGAAGATATATTCACTGAAAATTTCCCAACTCTTATAAAAGACAGAAAATTAGAGATTCAAGAAGTACAACGTACCCAAAATAGAATAGATCCCAATAGACCTACTCCAAGACACTTACTGGTCAGATTGTCCAATGTCAAAGACAAAGAGAGGATTCTGAAAGCAGCAAGAGAAAAGCAAGCCATCACATACAAGGGAAGGTCAATAAGACTATGTACAGATTTCTCTGCAGAAACCATGCAGGCAAGAAGACAGTGGCATGATATATTTAAGATACTGAAAGAGAAAAACTGCCAACCAAGAATTCTATATCCAGCAAAACTTTCCTTCAAAAATGAAGGAGAGATTAAAACATTTTCAGACAAACAGACACTGAGAGAGTTTGTGAATAAGGGACCGGCACTACAAGAAATACTAAAGGGAGTGCTACAGGCTGATAGGAAAAGACAGGAGAGAGAGAGAGTTGAAGAAGAGTGCAGAAATGAAGATTATCAGGAAAGGCAAAAGGAGAGGAAAAAATAAGATATGACATATAAATTCCAAAAAACAAAATGGTAGTAGAAAGTACTGCCCTTACAGTAATAACACTAAATGTCAATGGATTAAACTCTCCAATAAAAAGACACAGACTGGCAGAATGGATTAAAAAACAGGACCCATCTATATGCTTTCTATAAGCAACTCTCTTTAGACACAAGGACAAACATAGACTGAAAGTGAAAGGTTGGAAAAAGATATTTCATGCAAACAACAACCAGAAAAAAGTGGGAGTAGCTATATTAATATCAGACAAGTTAGACTTCAAAAGCGAAACAATTAAAAGAGACAAAGAAGGACAATATATATTAATAAAAGGGTCAATTCATCAAGAAAACATAACAGTCATAAATATTTATGCACCAAACCAGAATGCCCCAAAATTCATGAGGTAAACACTGTGATCACTGAAAGGAGAAATAGATACCTCTACAATAATAGTTGGAGACTTCAATACACCACTCTCATCAATGGATAGAACATCTAGACAGAGGATCATTAAAGAAACAGAGATGTTGAATTGTATGATAAATGAACAAGACTTGACAGACATTTATAGAACACTACATCCAACAACAGCAGGATACACTTTTTTCTCAAGTGCTCATGGAACATTCTCTAGGATAGACCACATGTTGGGTCACAAAGCAAGTCTCAACAAATATAAAAATATTGATGTTATACAAAACACTTTCTCAGACCACAATGGAATGAAGTTGGAAATAAATAAAAGGCAGAAGGTAATAAAATTCACAAACATATGGAGGCTAAACAACACCCTCTTAGAAAACCAGTGGGTAAAGGAAGAAATTACAAGAGAAATTCATAAATACCTCAAGGCAAATGACAATGAAAATGCAACTTATCAAAACTTATGGGATGCAGCAAAGGCGATGATGACAGGGAAATTTATTGCCCTAAATGCCTATATTAAAAGAGAAGACAGAGCAAAAATTGAAGAGTTAACTGTTCACCTGGAGGAATTAGAGAAAGAACAGCAAACTAACCCCAAAGCAAGCAGAAGGGAAGAAATAACAAAGATTAGAGCAGAAATAAATGCAATTGAGAACAGGAAAACAATAGAGAGAATCATCAAAACCAGAAGTTGGTTCTTTGAGAAAATCAATAAAATCGATGGACCACTGGCTAGGATAACAAAAAAAAAAGAGAGAGCAGTTGCAAATAAATGCAATCAGAAATGGGAAAGGAAATATAACTACCGACCCTGCAGAAATTAAGGAGATAATGAGAAGATACTATGAGCAACTATATGCTAATAAACTAGACAACTTAGATGAAATGGACAACTTCCTAGAAAAGCATAAACAACCAACATTAACTCAAGAAGAAATAGATGACCTCAACAAACCAATCACAAGTAAAGAGATTGAGTCAGTCATCAAAAAGCTCCCAAAAAGGAAAAGCCCAGGACCAGATGGTTTCACATGTGAATTCTACCAAGCATTCAAGAACGAATTAGTACCAATCCTGCTCAATCTCTTCAAAACAATTGAAGAAGAGGGAAAGCTACCTAACTCTTTCTATGAAGCCATCATCACCCTAATACCTAAACCAGGCAAAGATACTACAAAAAAAGAAAATTATAGACCAATTTGTTTAATGAATATAGATGCAAAAATCCTCAATAAAATACTCGCAAATCGAATCCAGCAGCACATTAAAAGAATTATACACCATGACCAGGTGGGATTTATTCCAGGTATGCAAGGCTGGTTCAACACAAGAAAATCAATTAATGTAATACACCACATCAATAAATCAAAGCAGAATAACCACATGATCATCTCGATTGATGCAGAAAAGGCATTTGACAAAATTCAACATCCTTTCCTGATGAAAACACTTCAAAGGATAGGAATAGAAGGGAACTTTTTTCAATATGATAAAGGCAATATATGAAAAAACCCACAGCTAACATCACACTCAATGGGGAGAGACTGAAAGCTTTTCCTCTAAGATCAGGAACAAGACAGGGATGCCCACTATCAGCATTGTTATTCAACATTGTGCTGGAAGCTCTAGCTACAACAATTAGGCAAGAAAAAGAAATAAAAGGCATCCAAATTGGAGAGGAAGAAGTAAAACTTTCACTATTTGCAGATGACATGATTCTATGTGTAGGAAATCCAGAAAAAAATCTACAGCAAAGCTACTAGAACTAGTCAATGAATACAGCAAAGTAGCAGGCTACAAGATCAACATGCAAAAATCTGTAGTGTTCCTATACACAAGTAATGTGCAACAAGAGGAGGAAATCAAGAAAAAAATCCCATTTACAATAGCAACCAAAAGAATCAAGTATTTAGGAATAAACTTAACCAAGGACACAAAAGACCTTTACATAGAAAACTATAAGAAACTGCTAAAAGAAGTTGAACAAGACCTGAAAAAATGGAGGAACATACCATGTTCATGGATTGGAAGACTAAATATAGTTAAGATGGCAATTTTACCTAAACTGATTTACAGATTCAATGCAATGCCAATTCAAATCCGAACAACTTACTTTACAGAAATAGAAAAACCAATAACTAAATTTATTTGGAAGGTGCCCCGAATAGCCAAAAATATCTTGAGAAAGAGGAATGAAGTGGGAGGTCTCACACTACCTGACTTTGAAGCATATTACAAAGCTACAGTGCTCAAAACAGCATGGTACTGGCATAAGGAGAGATATACTGATCAATGGAATCGAATTGAGTGTTCAGAAGTAGACCCTTACATCTATGGACAACTGATCTTTGATAAGGCAGTGAAGCCGAAGCAACTGGGAAAGAGCAGCCTGTTCAATAAATGGTGTTTGGAGAACTGGATATCCATTTCCAGAAGAATGAAAGACGATGTCCATCTCACACCTTATACCAAAATTAACTCAAAGTGGATCAAAGACCTAAACATTAGCACCAAGACCATAAAACTCTTAGAAGAAAATGTAGGGCAATATCTTAAAGATCTTGTGAAAGGAGGTGGTTTCTTAGACCTCACACCCAAGGCACGAGCAACCAAAGAACAAATAGACAAATGGGATCTCCTCAAAATTAAACACTTTTGTACATCAAAGGATTTTGTCAGAAAAGTCAAAAGGCAACCTACACAATGGGAGATGATATTTGGAAACCACATATCAGATAAGGGTTTAATATCCCGAATATATAAAGGAATCCTGCATCTCAATAACAGAAAGACAAACAATCCAATTAAAAAATGGGCAAAAGACATGAACAGACATTTTTCTGAAGAGGAAATACAAATGGCTCAAAAGCATATGAAAAAATGCTCAACTTCACTGGCTATTAAGGAAATGCAAATCAAAACCACAATGAAATATCATCTCACACCTACCAGAATGGCCATTATCCAAAAAACAGAAAATGACAAGTGCTGGAGAGGATGTGGAGAAAGAGGCACACTTATTCATTGTTGGTGGGAATGTAGAATGGTGCAACCACTCTGGAAGACAGTATGGAGGTTCCTCAGGAAGCTAAATATAGATTTGCCATATGACCCCGCTATTCCATTGCTGCGTATATACTCAGAGGAACTGAAACTTAAGACACAAACCGACATTTGTAAACCAATGTTTATTGCAGCATTATTCACAATTGCCAAGAGATGGAAACAGCCCAAATGTCCATCAAAGGACGAGTGGATAAACAAACTGTGGTATATACACATGATGGAATATTATGCAGCTGTAGGACAGAACAAAGACATGGATCATGTAATAATGTGGATGAACCTTGAGGACATTATGTTGAGTGAAGTTAGCCAGAAACAAAAGGACAGATTCTGTATGGTCTCACTAATATGAACAGACATTAATGAACAAACTTTGGGAGTTAAAAGCTGACAACACAGGCGACCAGAAGATAGAAAGAGGGCAGAGACCAGCCATTTGATGCTGAAGGACTACAGAATGTTTAGGATTGATTGCATAGATCCAGAAATAGATAGCATAATACTGTGTGATGGTAGCACGGTATTGTAAGTACACTGAACAAAGATGTCTGTGAGTAAAGCTGAAAGAGGTGGGATAGGAGAATGTATGACACCAGAGGTAAAGATAGATGATAAAGACTGGGACTGTATAACGTGGCAAAAACTGGAGTGGCCAATGACTGTTACTAAATATACAAATATAAAAATGTTTTTGCATGTGGGAAAGCAAATGAATGTCAACCATGTAGAAATTTGAAAAAGGGATGGTATTCAGGAAAAAACATAATCAAAGCAAACTGGAGTCTATGGTCAACAGTAACATTGTAATATACCTCCATTAAATGTAACAAAGTCAGTATGCCAATGCTAAATGTATATGAGAGGGGGATATAGGGGAGTAATATGGGATTCTTGGTAGTGGTGTTATTTGCTGTCCTTAGTAGTATATTGTATTGTATGACATGTTATTTTTCTTTTTATCATTTTTTCTTATTGCTAAATAAAAAAAACAATTTTTCTTGTAGTAATCAATATGTTCAAGTGCTGATTGTGGTGATAAATATACAACTTTATGATGATACCATGAACAACTGATTGTACACTGTGGATAAATGTATGGTATGTGAATATAACTCTATAAAACTGTAGGGAAATATATATATAGGAGTAAAAGTGTTGGAGAAAACATGGTGAGAGGGATGATGCCTCACCAATATGGACTAACTACAATGTGTAAACTCAGAATTGAATCTTAGAACATAGCCTAACGTGGACACAATAATTGTAATAGTCCCTAGATTGTAAGCTCTTACAGCAGTTAACTCTATCACTGAATTGTAAGGCCTATTTCTAAACTTTGAGATGCTGATCCCCTAGCGTATAACCTGATTGGTCTCTGGAACAATGCATATCTCTGAGACACCTGAAACTCAGAGCTAGAGCTCGGCAGATATGAATGTCAGTATTAGTGCATACAGCCACTGTCAAAAAAAAAAAAAAAAAGCTGAAAAAGAGCCCAGACTTCAATTAGTGATATGAATGAAGCAGGTCTGGTTAAGACCAGGGCAAGCCAGGCCAAAGGATAAAGGTTGAAACTGATTGTGTTTTAAAACTTCAAATTTCATATGAAAACAAGGGAATAGATATCTATTTGGTACAGGATCTAAATTTTCTAAACGGTACAACTCTACAGTCGATTTGTTCAAACACCACAGTTGCATGGAACTTTGAATAGGAAGTGAGATACGGTAGGTTGTTATAGGCTGGAGTGAAATAGTGACACATCCTAGAGTAATTTGGGCAGATAATAAAAAATATATTTACAGCCTCCCCCTCCCCAGCCCTGAGGATCTGGGGGAAGGTGCAGATGTGTTGGACATCCTCATCTGGACTGGTGTTGATGTTGTCACAAACATTGGGACTGGCGGTTTGATGTGCTGAGCCCTCAAGCATGGGACACGCTTATAGAGGATTGTGAAGCATGGGGTTTGCCTTCACTGATGTTGGAGCTCTGGTTAGCTCTCAAAGAATCTGGGGCTGTTATAATCTTAGAGCCTCAGGGACCATGACTTTTGGGAACTTCTTCGTGTCCACTCCTTTGTGCCCAAAGTCTCCCTGGCGCAGACTGGCAGACAGATGACTTTTTCTCTGAAAGGAAGGTCCTCTGGTGGTTACCTTGGAGGCACTACATTGGCTGTGTGTCCTGTAGGCAGTGATTCAGTCTCCTGAATAAGGTATATCACATGTACATTTATTCATGCTCACGCTCATTTGCTCAGGTACAGTCAACATCTTCCAAGCCCATCAATCTCACTCAGAGGTACTCATGGGCTTCCTACACGTCCTTATTGTACAGGGTCAAATTATGCCATCGATTGGATTGATACTAACTTATTATAACTCTTAGCATAGCATTATAATGAAAAAAATTCAAGGAAAACTGAAAAAAATCTTTCTGAGAAAATATAATGTTTCTCAGAGAGAGAGCTCCTATAGTACTTCATGCAATGTGAGCGATTTTAAAATTGGATTTATATGTAACTGAATATCAGTTTAAGAACATGATTTGTTCCTTTATTTCTTATTTTAATTTTGAGCCTCATGTGAGTTAGTGACAGTCCTTGAGTTACACGCAATTAACATCAGTTTCTTCAAAACCTTCTTCTGCTCCATGTTTATTTCTTTCTCCTGTATATCCCAAGACTATTACTATTTCCTTTCTGTTCTGAAAGTTCAAAACCTAGTGTTTTAAAAATACATCTTTTTAATCATCAGCAAGCTTATTTAGCTACACCTTTATCTCTGGGAGAATGGTTTTATATTTAATTTACCAAAATGTCATCTGGTCATGAATCTGATGCTTTATTTTCAGTCAACACTATATTTTAAAATTCTACACATATTCCTATCTCTACAGCAAATTTAATATTTTGAAGACTGTTTAGCATATCATTATGTGCATTATTTTATTTATTTAAGCATTATTTCATTTATTTAAGTAGACAACACCCAGGTGAACTGTAATTTATTGCTACTAAAAATAATAACAGTGTTAATATCATTGTATACCTCTTGTTATGGACCCAGGGGGACCTATATCTGGAAATTCTGTTGCTGAGTTATGGGGAATAAACATATTTCATTTTACAAGGGACAGCCAAATTTCTCTTGAAAATATTTACAAAATTCTACTACAAATACATAAAATTTCATTGTTTTTCACATCCTTTCCCAACTTGATATTTCATATTTTGGAACACTTGATGGGTGAAAATGATTTTCTTCTGACAACTGGGCATTCTTCTGCTGTTTAGCCCTTTCTTGTTTTCAAACTGTGGATTACCTATTCACATACTTTGCCCTTCTTTTTCTTTTAATAATATTTGTTTTTCTTGACATATTTACAATATGTAAATATTATTCCATTGTTGGTCTGGGTATTGCTGTTCTCCAACATGTCATCCATCTGTCAGTTTTGTTGCATGGTATCCATTATTTTGGAAGTCTTTTAATTTGTTGAAGTCAAAGTCACTATTTCTATGTTCTTAGATTTTTTTTTTTTTTGGAAATAATCCACATGGTCACAAAAGTGGTTTATGTTTCTTTTAATTTTTGTCTCATAAACATTTTTGTCTTCTCCTTTGCAGTGATGTATTAAAATCTATGTGTGGTTGTATTGTTATGAGTCAGGACGGATATTCAGTTAGAATGCACCGTAGTCATATCAGCTGTGATCTTTTCTCCTGTGACAGATCCAACTTTAAGTTTTTCTTCTCTTTGTCCCATTACCAAATGACCTAATACAAGACCTTCAGTTTTGCCATGTGGACAGTACCCTTGGTTTCCATTATAAGAAATTTTCTTTTGCAAATAGGGGAGTGGCAAGAAGCTAAATGCTTTTCTCATGTCACCATTTTATTCAGAGAGGCCTTAATTGTTTCCTACCACTTCCAGAACCATATTTCATCAAATGTTTCCTCTTCCTCTTAAATGATCACCCTCCAAAACTATGTAAAAATTCTCATCACTCTAACTTCAGACTTAAAAGCACCTTTATATTTTTCTGAGTTAATTTACATGCTAATTAAAACCTCTTACCTAATTTCTTCTTTACTTTAAATAAGAACAAACAAATCTATATTTGCAGACCTCATTTTTTTGTCATGAGTTCCAAGCATATTATATTTTGAAAGATTGCTGAGAATCTTTACCTAGATATTTTGCAACCACTTATGCATAGCATTTCAAATATATATTTTTAAAATTCTTAAAACCCACTTCTTCTTCCCATTCTCCTCCTTAATTTCTAATAAAGGGTTTCATTCTTTCTGTTATCCAAGCTCAGAAACAGAAATTCATCTTTAACACTATGGCTTGCAATTCAAGAACTTGTTTTATTCATCTTTCTCTGGTTTATGACACATTACCTCTTCCGGTAGTAAGCAGTGCATGCTTGTGTAAATATTGAATAGTGAATTCTGAAATGCCTGTACTCAGCCATCCCATACATGTAACTTTTTGTTTGTTTGCTTTTTGTCTTTTTTAAAATTCAGTTTTATTGAGATATATTCACATACCATACAGTCATCCACAGTGTACAATCAATTGTTCACAGTACTATCATATAGTTGTGTATTTGTCACCACAATCAATTTCTAAACACTTTATTGCTGTTCTTTAAAACTATAAAAGAACACCCAAAATATTCCATCCCCTCATTGCACCCTATTTTTCATTTAATTTTTGTCCCCATTTTTATACTCATCTGTCCATACATTGGATAAGGAGAATGTGAGACACTAGGTTTTCACAATCACAGAGTCACACCATGTAAGCTACATACACAATTGCTTCAAAAATAAAGGTTACTGGGTTGTAGTTTGGTAGTTTCAGGTATTTCCTTCTAGCTATTTCAATGCACTAAAGACTAAAAGGGGATATTTACATAGTGCATAAGAATACCCTCCAGAGTGACTTCTCGACTCCATTCACAGTTTCTCAGCTACTGAAACTTTATTTTGTTTCATTTTTCTTCCCCCTTTTGGTTGAGAAGATTTTCTCAATCCCGTGATGTCAGGTCCAGGTTCATACCTGGGAGTCATGTCCCACGTTGCCAGGGAGATTTATGGTCCTGGGAGTCATGTCACAAGTAGGGGGGATGACAGTGGGTTTACCTGCCGAGTGGGCTTATAGAGAGAGGCCACATGTGAGCAACCAAAAGAGTTCTCTGGGGGAGACTCTTAGGCACAATTATGAGTAGGCTTAGCCTCTCCTTTGTAGTAACAAGCTTCATAAGGGCGAGCCCCAAGATCAAGGGCTCGGCCTACCAAATTGGTATCCTCAATGCTTGCAAGAACATCAGTAATAACTCACAAGGGGAGGTTTGGTATTTCCACATAACCCTCAGTCCTCAGAGGGTGGGGAGTGGGGGCTGCAAACATATTTTTATTCTCTGTCCAAATTACTTTGGGATTTATCGGGATTCACACTAAACTGTACAAACCTAGCAGATCTCACTTCCTATTCAAAGTTCAATGTAATCAGGGTGTTTGAATAAACTGACTGCACAAGTTAAAATATTTAGTGTCCTACAGAATATATAGATCCTGCACCAAATAAATATCTCTTCCCTTGGTCTCACACAGAAGTTGAAGTTTTATAACACAGTCAATATTATCCTTTACCCTTTGGCCTGATTTGCTTAGTCCTAACCAGATCTACTTCATTCATATCTCTTATTGAATTCTGAACTCTTTTTAAAGTTTTTTAACAATAGCTGTATCAGGTAATACTGACATTCATAGCTGCCGAAATTGAGCTCTGAGTTTCAGGTGTCACACAGATACCTGAAGTTCCAGAGAGTGACCAGGTTGTACAGAAAGAGCTCACCATCTAAGAATTTAGAAATAACCATTACAACTCAGGAATAGATGTGACTACCCCATAAGAGCTTACAATCTAGGAACCTTTACAATAAGCCTTCCTCTGATACCCTGTGCTCTAAGATTCAGTTCTCAGAGTTTACACATTATAGTTAGTCCGTATTAGTGAGTCATTATAATGTTTGTCTTTTCGTTTCTGATATACTTCACTCAAAATGCTCTCCTCAAGATCCATTCACCTACTTTCATGTCTCACAACTTCATTCCTTCTTAAAGCTGCTCAATATTCTCTCGTATGCATACACTACAGTTCACCATTCTGTTCATCAGTTGATGCACCCTTAGGCCACCTCCATCCATTGCAGATTGTGAATACTGCCACGATAAACACCAATATGCAAATATCCATTCATGTTCCTGCTCTCAGATCTTTCAAATATATACCCAATAATGAAGTTGGAGGACCTTATGGCACCCACATACTTAGCTTCTTCTGGAACCACCACACTGGTGGTGCCTGTTAGCCTATAATTCTTCACTGATGTAAGTTCTGAATGAAAGGCAGGTAATAGAGCTGGACCCCACCCCTTTCCTCTTAGAGAAGATAGATGCCCTAGGGAGAGGTCATTAGCATTTCAATGGTCTCTCTCTGCCTGTGTTATACCCTTGTCTGGGTCATGGAACTGGGAACTGAAAATGGCTGAGGCTTTCTCCACTGAGTCGAAAAAGGAACAGAGCTAGTCCGAGGTGACCCTCCAGCTCTCCAAGGTCAGTCGTCACCCAAAGCCTCTGTCTACTTGCTACGGATTTGTACCTTGTAGTGAGCAGTTCACACTCGCTAATTAAAACCCTAGTTGGAGCACAGCTGAGCTATATTCGCTTGCTAGGAGAAAGCTTCTCTCTGGCAGCACAAAGCTTTGTAGCTTGGGCTGTGGGAGAGAAGTCCCCCAATTTGGATATGCAGTTTTTACTTACAGATTTTATGCTGTGATCTCAGGCATTCCTCCCAATTCAGGTTGGTTTATGATGAGTGGATGGTCACGTTTGCCCCCTGCAGTTATTCCAGATTATTTACTAGTTGTTTCTGTGTTTTTTTTAGTTGTTCCAGGGGGACTATTTAGCTTCCACTCCTCCCTATGCTGCCATCTTAGATCCTCTGGCATAACTGTTTTTAAAGGAATCAGGATTTTTCCTCCTATGTTAAAAAATTCCAAGAAGGCTAAAAATACAGAGTTTGTAATCATACAAAACAATTTCAAAACTCTATTTTAGTGGAAACAGTTCATGACAAATTCCTCAATTCTGGGGATCCATTTCAATCTAAGCCAGGTTATAGATAAGCTTGTGTTTGCTTTGAAATAAGTTTATCCAAGTCACAATTAGACCTCATGATTTTTAGACCATTGATGGAAAGATGTTTCATAATAGTGGTAGCTTAAATTTGCTTTAGAAGTAGATTCTATTTTTAGTTTAGTTTTTAGTTATAAATGTGTTCAATGAAGACCTTCCTTTAAAATAGTAACTTTCCGAGAGTGGGAATTTAGTTAGCTCTGGTGGGCCTGTATAATAGGCTTTATCTATTGTGTTAACTGAATTTAGACCTAATTTTGCTTGTAATTACTGCTTATTGTTAAGGAGAGGTAAATATATTTTCATTTCAAATAGATGCTAAAGGAGACCAGCAGCAGTGCAACCAATGACTAAAGGAAAAAGTTCAATATTGATTTCTTTTTACTAATTGATGGGAAGATTAAAGAAATTGACAAAGCATTGAAGACTAAACAGACCATTGATTCATCAAATATTTTAATTAAAGCTAAATGACCCAGACTTTAGAAACCAGACTTATAGTGGACTATGAGGCATTTTCTTTTTGTGGTCAGAAGGCAGGAACCCATAATTTGGAGTCTGAGTGGGACTCACCCTGAAAAGACTTGGTATTTCCCTCATCAGTCAATACAGGGTCATATCACTCCTGAGGAGAAGCTGAAGACTCAGGTAATGTGACCTCACTTGGATCAGAGGGAAATGCTTTGCCTATCAGGGGTTTCATAGCTATAGTACCATAAATATATGTTGGGGGATGATACACTTACTCTGGGCAGGATATAGGTGGGGAACTGTGAATGATACGGCTATATGAGATTATTTGGACATGCTTGGATTTTGACCTGTGAATAAAATCATAAAACATAGTATTTGGAAGTTATATCTTATATAATGTTCATGTCCCATTTAGTTTTAACTATCATCTTGAGAGAATACGGGAACCATCCATGACTATGCTTGAAGAGAAGGCATAAGGAATAGATGCTCAAGGGCATGACTGATGGCTGTCTTAAGGTGGGAGATGGTTTCATAGACACTTAGAAATATGAATATATTATAAAAGTAGTTCACAGCTTTCATGTAACAGATGAGGACCCTGGGAGTCAGTGAGGCAACTGCTTTGTTCCAAGTCACAGCTCTTATTTTTTTTGTGCAAGACCTTGAACGCAGAACTCCTAAGTTTTTATCTCTGGCTTTCTCTCTTTTCCGTAACACTATCTGCAGTTATTTGTATCTCATTCATTTGTTCTTTCTTCTATTTAGAAGAAAACATTTGTAGGACACAATTTGGTTGTTATTCTGCCTGTCATATGAATTCCACAATGAGAGCAACTGTCATATGAATTCCACAATGAGAGCAAATTCATTCTCTGCATCTTTGTACCTTCAAATGCTAACAAATTTCTTGGACTGTAGCAGAGACTTAGATGAACTTTGCCCAAGTAACAAACCCAGGGGCATGGCTGGAGTATTTTCTGACCCTTTGACATATTGGCACACGAAAGCAGAGTCCCTTAATGCAGATCACAAACCGTATTGTGAATCCAGAGGGTAAAGCTTTAAGCACAAAATTGGTGTGGAGACATTAAGGCAGATGCTTTATATGATAACTCCCTTCTCTTAAACCCTGTAAAGCCCATTGTTCCATATGTGAGCAATTCCTGCAAGAGCTCTAAGCTTTTGAGGGTTGTGCCTAACAAAAATACACAGGCTTCTTTCTGATGGAGGAGAGAGGAAAGAGAAGAAAGGTATTGATCTGGTTGAAGGTAAGTGAAGGAGACTTACATCTGGACACTAGCCACATTCCACTATTCAGGGCTGACATTTAAAATACTCTGGCATTTTATAAGTGCATTATGCAACTGTGTAAATAACTAAATTATTTTAAATGATAATGATAGTATTACTAATACTAACAATAATTTGTCCACACTAAGGCCACTATATATCCATGGTTATATATTTTTAAAAATTAAATGTATAGAGATGCTAAGTACAATATTAATCAGGATTTATATTTTCACTGTAGGATTAGTCCTCCTTATTTCCCAAATTTTGGTTAAAATAGAATCATAAATATTGGAAGAAAGTCAAAACTGTCATGAGGATGCCAGATTTGATAGGGAATGGTGGTGGTGTGGGGGTTGAAGAGGAGGGTTGGAATCAAGAAATTAAACTTGGTTTTTTCCTTGAAATTATGTCTCCAAACTGTGGATTTCAACCCAATTTCCCATTATTAGTTCCTAAGTCATCCTACTTTAGGAATGCGGAGGTCCAGTTGCGGTTGCCCTTATCACCACACTTTCTTCAATAGTCTCTGGATTCCTTGCTTAATTTCCTGGGTTCGTACCCCACACACAATGGGATTGAGGGCTGCAGGTATGACATGGTGGAGGACATTGAGCAAGACTGGCACATCAGGGGAGACCTTCTTTTTAGCCAGGTGAGTGAGGACAAAGACCAGGAGGATGGTGCTAAAGAAGAGGATGAGAATGAAGTGGGAGCCACATGTGCTTAGGGCCTTGGTCACAGCCCCCTCTGCCTTGAGTCTCAGCACAGCTCTCAGTATGAGGGTGTAGGAGAAGAAGATAAGTATGAGGTCAGATCCTAGCAGGGTCCAACCTCCAGCAAACTGGAGGAGGCAATTGATGGTGACATCATCACAAGAGAGCCTGGAGACAGACATATTGGCACAGATGCAGTTTTCAATGACATTTCTCCCACAGTAACTGAGTCTGGCAGAAAGGATGGGAATGGACACAGTAAGAAGGGCATTTCTGGCCAAAATAAAAATGGCAGCTTTGGCTACAAATTGATCAGAGATGATGGATGGGTACCTCAGTGGGTGACAGATGGCCACATAGTGGTCATAGGCCATGACCATAAATGTGCAGGACTCCATGGCCGGGAAGCAATTCATGATGTACATCTGGAGGAAGCAGGCAAAGAAGCTGATGGATCTGAGGTCAAACCAGAAGATGGCCAGGACCTTTGGAATAACAGTGAGACAGAGCACCATGTCCAGAATGGAGAGGAGGCTGAGCAGGTAGTACATGGGTTGGTGCAGTGAAGCCTCCAGCTTGATGGTGATCAGGAGAATAATATTGGCCCCCATGGCCAGGAGGAAGAGGAGGCTGAGGGGCAGGGACAGCCAGAGCTGCCAGCTGGGGGACCTGACAAAACAGTTCAGGAGGAAGTCTGACACCCCCATGGAGGCAGAGCCATTTCTGGAAGGTGTCATCTTGTGGATTTTGTTTCTACAAATTGCCTTTGATGATCTGAAAAGTTAGGATCATAATTAGCTTCATACTCCAATTAGAAAGTGGGCAAGAGGAATTGAATAGACTTTTCTCCAAAGTAGCTATACAAATGGCAAATAAGCACATGAAAAGATGCTCAACATCATTAGTCATCAGGAAAAGGCAAACCAAAAACACAGTGAAATAGTATTTCATACCCACTAGGATGGCTATTACTAAAGAAACAGAAAATAATATGGTGAGTTTATGGAGAAATAGGAGCCCATGTACATTATTGGTGGGAATGTAGAATGGTACAGCCAATGTGTAAAACGGTTTGGTGTTTCCTCAGAAAGTTCAAATTAGAATTACAATATGACTTGGCCATTCTACTCCTAAGTATATACCCAAAAGAATTGAAAACAGGAATTTTGAACAGTTATGTGCACCAATGTTCATAGCGCTTTATTCACAATAGCCAGAAGGTGGAAGTAAACGGAGTATACATCAACAGATAATGGATAAACCAAATGCTATATATGCACACAATGGAATTTGATTCAGCCATAAAAGGGAATGAAGTTCTGATACATGGATGAACTGTGACACCATTTTATTGAGTGAAATAAGCCAGACATAAAAGGACAAATATGGTATGATTCTATGCACATGAAGTAACTGGAATAAGCTAAATCATAGAGACAGAAAGTGGATTACAGGTTGTCAGAGACTTGGGGAAGGAGGAAAAAGGTCGAGGGTTATTTCTTAATGGATGCAGTTTCTGTTTGGGGAGATGAAAAATTAATTTCACTGAATTGCACATTTTAAAGTGATTAAAATGACAAATTTTGAGTTGTATGTATGATGCAGCAAAAAATAGTTAAAAAATAGCTTCTGATTTTATACTTACAAAGGTAGAAAAATTTAGTATAATTGGGCACAACTTATGGCTTTTAATAGATTATTTTGCTCTAACTGAGGATTTTGTACACTACATACAGAAAATAAATTCATTTCAATATTTTGAAAATTCTGTTTTTGACATTTCTGGAATATTTATAATTTCTGGAAGAAGCAATCTTATAAGGTAGAATAAATAATTTCAATTACTAATGGGACAGTTATCCTTGCCATTGAAGAATGTGTTATAATATGCCTACTGATTTCAGTGGTGTAGAGGTAGTGAAGTCGATCTTCACTGTCCTTTTCTGGAACCATTGTAGATAAGGTCCCTAACACCCACACGAGACGCTTTTCATTGTTGTCACTCATATTCTTACTTACCTGCTATTTACCCTTTATATACTGGGAATACAATGTTTAATAAGTACTGTCCTTGCTCTCAAAGAAGTAACAATCCCTTGGGTATGGTGGTGAATAATTGTAAGAAAGAATTATAAGAACAATAATAAAGTCTACTGCTGCATATTTTGAAAGTGTAGGTGAGGATTAACTGCACTCACATGGAAGTAAAGTATTCCCAGGACTCCTTTCCTGCTGAATTTTTACATCAAGTCCAAAGAAGGCTAGGAAAAATGAGTTGCCTGTGGTAGTGAGAGATGCCTGCAAAATGTTAGGGGTCAGCCTTTCTGAAGTATTTCAGATCACACAGTCTAGAGTCCCTAGAGATATGTCTACCTTGTTCATATGCTCTTCTCTGGTTGTCATACAATGAGTATCAATTACTTGCACTCATATTTAAACTGAACTATTTCACATCCATTAGCTAGCTGGTAATAGACAAAAATGGTTGCAGTGTGTTGATGTCAATACATACCAGGAAATGTGCTAAAATATACAGGAACATTAGCTCACTTTATTATTAAAACAACCCTGGGAAGTACATTCCATTTTTATGAGTTTACAAATGAGGGACATGAGTGAAGAAAGGTTGAGAAATTCCCAAGGTTATACAAACTGTAAAACTTTCAAGCTGGATGCAAAACTCCATTTGATTTCAGACCCAATTCTTGGTGACCTGTGCATACTCCTCCACACAAGTACTGGTTGAAAGCCCTCTCAGAATTCTTCTGTGCCCTGTAATGCTATGCTATTGTATATGGTTCCTCAGTCTCATAAGAAACAAAAAAATCAGTACAAAGGTAATTGTGGAATGAAGTAAATAGGATAGGGTTTTCAACAGAACTATGAACCCAGACCTGAAAATACTCTTTTAATCATCAGAACCTAATTTGACATAACTGTTAAAATGACACATTTGTTTCCTTCTATGTGTCTTGCCCCCACATTTTCAGCCCTTTACACTTTGTTTTCTTTTAGACCTCAAACTTCTTAGAAAAATGACCCTGGGAACTGCTTAATCTATGAAAGATAGTGGATATTACTTGTCCCCTTCCTCTCCACCTCCAACTCTTCTCTTCATTTGTTTGGCTGTTCTTTAAAAACAAGAGGTGATGACTAATTTGTGTCTGACAGGAATAGTTCCTTCCTCTAGAGGCAAAAGAACTTTCAAAATATACATCAAGAGTTTAGATTATCTTCCAATTCCTTTCCTGTTATTGAGCAGAGCATACATTAAAAATGTCCTTGGTAGATTTCAAAGCTGTTTTAATGTGGTCTCATTTGTACCAAGGAGTCACTGTACAGAAGGCAGGGTTGCTGTGTGTGTGTATGTATGTATGTATATAGATGTATGTATTTCCTTTGACAAACTTTCTTGCTTCGTTCTATAACTGCCAACTCTCATTTACACACTCTCAATCTCCTCTGCTTGGTGTTTCTGGGTTTTGTCTTAGGGAAAAGGACTTTAATAGTAAGAAAGTATTGGAGATGGGAAAAGTCTTCCAGCCCTGAAATCTTGAACAAAGAAATTTCTCCATGTAGTTGGCACTATGTTAACAATTGGTTGGTCCTGCTGCTTCTTATTTTTCCTTTTACTTCATTCAAATTTAAGTGTGGGCAAGTATTGATAGCACCCTGCTGATTCAGAGCTTTCTCCACATTTACCACCCCTATTATCTTTGGTTACACCCACCCACAGAAATGTGAATTTCAGGCTGTCAGATTCTGACACTATTTCTTTCTTTCAGGTCTTGTCATTTGCACTTCATCAGCTCCTCCTCTGCTCACATGTTATGGAGCATTATAGCACTTGATTCTTAGAAAGCCCTTCCCGAATCTCACTTTGGCCAAACTGAATTAAGGATCCCTGCCTGACTTCTGGAATATCCATCCACATGGGCATACCTCTGCTATAGGAAAGAGGATCCATAAGGAAACCTAGAAAAAACAGAATATTTGTTCTTTTCCTGAGTAAACTCAGAAAGAATATCTCTAACACTAGAATAGAATTTCTGGAGAGTACATAAGAAAAAAATCAAAAAACAAAAAACAAACAAAAAATGCCATTTTCTCCTTTTTCTTAGCCAATCATTTATTCAACAAGCATGGAGCACGTCCACAGCTCTAGGACTAAAGTAGTTGGATATATACTTACCCTTTTCTCTTCCTCTCTTGATCTGCAACCATGGCCAGTCTATAGCAATAATAGGATGCAGTTTCCATAGATAATTATTTCTTTCCCCAGTCTGGGTCAGGCTGAGGAAGCAAGAGAAGTTAAGGCCAGAAACCAATGCAAAGTACCAACCCAACTCCTGCTCTTAGGCTGCAGGATAGAACTATGTCTCAGTGCTCTAGAAGTACGGGCTTTGGGATTTGGCAGGATACCATGATTGTTGCCCCATGGAATTCGAATCAGCCTGTAAAATATTTTCCTGAGTCTATTCCTCAAAACTTTTATGGACTGCCTCCAGAGACAGAAAAGGGAACTGCTTTTGCTGGCAGATTTTTCTATTAGCATTAGCATTTCAGATTTTAGAAATTCTTTAGCTTGAACTCATCAGATAGGGTGTTTTGTTTCTGTTTTCTGGGTTTCTTTGTCACTATATAGAATGAGTTTACTTCTTTCCCCAGTGAATAAAGTTTTTAGACAGATTTTCTTTTGTTGGTCTTCAGGATATCTTGATTTCAGACTGAAAACACCCAATTCCTTCAACTGGGTCCTGCTTTTAAGCTGTCCCAGTACATTATTAATTTTTCATGGGCAAACATCAGTTTTCTGGCACGTTAAGCCTCCAGAGGAGGTTAAGGCAGTTACGAAGGGTCCTCTTGTCACACAGGATGTAGCTTGACTACCTCTGCTCAGACTACTCAAGAATGCCGACTGAAAAAAGAACAAGGTCACACATCTGGAATGAGGTGTGCCCTGCTCTCTGGCTAATCTTGGTGTCTCCCAGGCCCCTTTCCAGGCTCCCCTTCCCAGACTCACTTTCAAAGGATGCAGTCACATGGATCTGGTACAGTGATGTTGGAGTTCTGACCTGATACCAACATAGCTGAGACATAACCCCAGCGGCCTCAGGGACCCTGCCCTGGGGAAACCTCTCCATCCTGTTCCCCTGGAGGAATAGCAAGCCTACAAGGCCCTCCTGGGGCAGAGAGACATGCAGTTAAGGAGGAGAGTGGCTATGTCTCTGCTTGAGGGAAAGCGCATCTGAGGGTCCAGACCTAGGAGGTGCCACATTGTCTGTGTGACCTACAGGCAGAAGCTCATTTCCCTGGATGTGGAGGACTTACATAAACACCCACATATTCTCACACTTATGCACACATATACTCAGAGTCCCCTCCAAAGTTGCAATAAGTTCACACACAGGTTCTTGTGAGCTTCAAGCACATGCTCTAGAGGAGTGTAGATATCCCATCCATGCTGCTGAATGGATAGAGGACGCCTTATAACTTTAGCCATGACATCACAATGGTAGAAGTCAAATGAAACAGAACACTTTCTTATTGAGAATTTAAATGTGTTTTAGAGAGGATATTCATGTACTTTGCTGCAATGAAAGATTGCCTTGGTGTCTAAGGCTCTTCCCTTGTCATCTTCTCTTCATTTTAAAATCAAACAACTAAGGGTTATATATATGGCAAGAAGATGCTTCTTAGTTATGCAGCTGTCTATTCATTCTGATCAGGCATTGACCATGCTGTACTAGTCGTTAAGCAGTGGTTGTTAAATACTTTGAATATTGCTCCTCTTCCCTGTGGATATTGTAAAGTATGCTATCAATTTGCTTTCTGTAAATGGGGAGTGAATTTTACCAATAAAATTTACTAAATAGGCCACATCGGGAGGCGGGGCAAGATGGCAGACTGGTGAGCTGTAAATTTTAGTTGCTCCTCCAGGAAAGTAGGTAAAAAGCCAGGAACTGCGTGGACTGGACACCACAGAGCAATCTGACTTTGGGCATACTTCATACAACACTCATGAAAATGTCGAACTGCTGAGATCAGCGAAATCTGTAAGTTTTTGCGGCCAGGGGACCCGCGCCCCTCCCTGCCAGGCTCAGTCCCGTGGGAGGAGGGGCTGCCAGCTCCGGAAAGGAGAAGGGAGAACTGCAGTGGCAGCCCTTATCGGAAACTCATTCTACTGATTCAAACTCCAACCATAGATAGACTGAGACCAGACACCAGAGAATCTGAGAGCTGCCAGCCCAGCAGAGAGGAGACAGGCATAGAAAAAAAAAAAATAACACAAAAAACTCCAAAATAAAAGCAGAGGATTTTTGGAGTTCTGGTGAACACAGAAAGGGGAAGGGCGGAGCTCAGGCCTTGAGGCGCATATGCAAATCCCGAAGAAAAGCTGATCTCTCTGCCCTGTGGACATTTCCTTAATGGCCCTGGTTGCTTTGTCTATTAGCATTTCAATAACCCATTAGATCTCTGAGGAGGGCCCTTTTTTTTTTTTTTTTTTTTTTTTAATCCTTTTTTCTTTTTCTAAAACAATTACTCTAAGAAGCCCAATACAGAAAGCTTCAAAGAATTGCAATTTGGGCACGTCAAGTCAAGAGCAGAACTAAGAGAGCTCTGAGACAAAAGGCAATAATCCAGTGGCTGAGAAAATTCACTAAACACCACAACTTCCCAAGAAAAGGGGGGTGTCCGCTCACAGCCACCATCCTGGTGGACAGGAAACACTCCTGCCCATCGCCAGCCCCATAGCCCAGAGCTGACCCAGACAACCCAGTGTGATGGAAGTGCTTCAAATAACAGGCACACACCACAAAACTGGGCGTGGACATTAGCCTTCCCTGCAACCTCAGCTGATTGTCCCAGAGCTGGGAAGGTGGAGCAGTGTGAATTAACAAAGCCCCATTCAGCCATCATTTGAGCAGACTGGGAGCCTCCCTACACAGCCCAGCAGCCCAGAACTGCCCTGGGGGGACGGCACTCACCTGTGACATAGCACAGTCATCCCTCAACAGAGGACCCGGGGTGCACGGCCTGGAAGAGGGGCCCACTTGCAAGTCTCAGGAGCCATACGCCAATACCAAAGACTTGTGGGTCAGTGGCAGAGACAAACTGTGGCAGGACTGAACTGAAGGATTAGACTATTGCAGCAGCTTTAAAACTCTAGGATCATCAGGGAGATTTGATTGTTAGGGCCACCCCCCCTCCCCGACTACCCAGAAACACGCCCCACATACAGGGCAGGCAACACCAACTACACACGCAAGCTTGGTACACCAATTGGGCCCCACAAGACTCACCCCCCACTCACCAAAAAAAAGGCTAAGCAGGGGAGAACTGGCTTGTGGAGAACAGGTGGCTCGTGGATGCCACCTGCTGGTTAGTTAGAGAAAGTGTACTCCACGAAGCTGTAGATCTGATAAATTAGAGATAAGGACTTCAATAGGTCTACAAACCCTAAAGGAACCCTTCAAGTTCAGCAAATGCCACGAGGCCAAAAACAACAGAAAATTATAAAGCATATGAAAAAACCAGACGATATGGATAACCCAAGCCCAAGCACCCAAATCAAAAGACCAGAAGAGACACAGCACCTAGAGCAGCTACTCAAAGAACTAAAGATGAACAATGAGACCATAGTACGGGATATGAAGGAAATCAAGAAGACTCTAGAAGAGCATAAAGAAGACATTGCAAGACTAAATAAAAAAATGGATGATCTTATGGAAATTAAAGAAACTGTTGACCAAATTAAAAAGATTCTGGACACTCATAGTACAAGAGTAGAGGAAGTTCAACAACGAATCAGTGACCTGGAAGATGACAGAATGGAAAATGAAAGCATAAAAGAAAGAATGGGGAAAAAAATTGAAAAAATTGAAATGGACCTCAGGGATATGATAGATAATATGAAACGTCCAAATATAAGACTCATTGGTGTCCCAGAAGGGGAAGAAAAGGGTAAAGGTCTAGGAAGAGTAATCAAAGAAATTGTTGGGGAAAACTTCCCAAATCTTCAAAACAACATAAATACACAAATCATAAATGCTCAGCGAACTCCAAATAGAATAAATCCAAATAAACCTACTCCGAGACATATACTGATCACACTGTCAAACACAGAAGAGAAGGAGCAAGTTCTGAAAGCAGCAAGAGAAAAGCAATTCACCACATACAAAGGAAACAGCATAAGACTAAGTAGTGACTACTCAGCAGCCACCATGGAGGCAAGTAGGCAGTGGCACGATATATTTAAAATTCTGAGTGAGAAAAATTTCCAGCCAAGAATACTTTATCCAGCAAAGCTCTCCTTCAAATTTGAGGAAGAGCTTAAATTTTTCACAGACAAACAAATGCTGAGAGAATTTGCTAACAAGAGACCTGCCCTACTGGAGATACTAAAGGGACCCCTACAGACAGAGAAACAAAGACAGGACAGAGAGACTTGGAGAAAGGTTCAGTACTAAAGAGATTCGGTATGGGTACAATAAAGGATATTAGTAGAGAGAGGGAAAAATATGGCAAACATAAACCAAAGGATAAGATGGCCGATTCAAGAAATGCCTTCACAGTTTTAACGTTGAATGTAAATGGATTAAACTCCCCAATTAAAAGATATAGATTCGCAGAATGGATCAAAAAAAATGAACCATCAATATGTTGCATACAAGAGACTCATCTTAGACACAGGGACACAAAGAAACTGAAAGTGAAAGGATGGAAAAAAATATTTCATGCAAGCTACAGCCAAAAGAAAGCAGGTGTAGCAATATTAATCTCAGATAAAATAGACTTCAAATGCAGGGATGTTTTGAGAGACAAAGAAGGCCACTACATACTAATAAAAGGGGCAATTCAGCAAGAAGAAATAACAATCGTAAATGTCTATGTACCCAATGAAGGTGCCACAAAATACATGAGAGAAACACTGGCAAAACTAAAGGAAGCAATTGAGGTTTCCACAATAATTGTGGGAGACTTCAACACATCACTCTCTCCTATAGATAGATCAACCAGACAGAAGACCAATAAGGAAATTGAAAACCTAAACAATCTGATAAATGAATTAGATTTAACAGACATATACAGGACATTACATCCCAAATCACCAGGATACACATACTTTTCTAGTGCTCATGGAACTTTCTCCAGAATAGATCATATGCTGGGACATAAAACAAGCCTCAATAAATTTAAAAAGATTGAAATTATTCAAAGCACATTCTCTGACCACAATGGAATACAATTAGAAGTCAATAACCATCAGAGACTTAGAAAATTCACAAATACCTGGAGGTTAAACAACACACTCCTAAACAATCAGTGGGTTAAAGAAGAAAAAGCAAGAGAAATTGCTAAATACATAGAGACGAATGAAAATGAGAACACAACATACCAAAACCTATGGGATGCAGCAAAAGCAGTGCTAAGGGGGAAATTTATAGCACTAGACGCATATATTAAAAAGGAAGAAAGAGCCAAAATCAAAGAACTAATGGATCAACTGAAGAAGCTAGAAAATGAACAGCAAACCAATCCTAAACCAAGTACAAGAAAAGAAATAACAAGGATTAAAGCAGAAATAAATGACATAGAGAACAAAAAAACAATAGAGAGGATAAATATCACCAAAAGTTGGTTCTTTGAGAAGATCAACAAGATTGACAAGCCCCTAGCTAGACTGACAAAATCAAAAAGAGAGAAGACCCATATAAACAAAATAATGAATGAAAAAGGTGACATAACTGCAGATCCTGAAGAAATTAAAAAAATTATAAGAGGATATTATGAACAACTGTATGGCAACAAACTGGATAATGTAGAAGAAATGGACAATTTCCTGGAAACATATGAACAACCTAGACTGACCAGAGAAGAAATAGAAGACCTCAACCAACCCATCACAAGCAAAGAGATCCAATCAGTCATCAAAAATCTTCCCACAAATAAATGCCCAGGGCCAGATGGCTTCACAGGGGAATTCTACCAAACTTTCCAGAAAGAAATGACACCAATCTTACTCAAACTCTTTCAAAACATTGAAAAAAATGGAACACTACCTAACTCATTTTATGAAGCTAACATCAATCTAATACCAAAACCAGGCAAAGATGCTACAAAAAAGGAAAACTACCGGCCAATCTCCCTAATGAATATAGATGCAAAAATCCTCAACAAAATACTTGCAAATCAAATCCAAAGACACATTAAAAAAATCATACACCATGACCAAGTGGGGTTCATTCCAGGCATGCAAGGATAGTTCAACATAAGAAAAACAATCAATGTATTACAACACATTAACAAGTCAAAAGGGAAAAATCAATTGATCATCTCAATAGATGCTGAAAAAGCATTTGACAAAATCCAACATCCCTTTTTGATAAAAACACTTCAAAAGGTAGGAATTGAAGGAAACTTCCTCAACATGATAAAGAGCATATATGAAAAACCCACAGCCAGCATAGTACTCAATGGTGAGAGACTGAAAGCCTTCCCTCTAAGATCAGGAACAAGACAAGGATGCCCCCTGTCACCACTGTTATTCAACATTGTGCTGGAAGTGCTAGCCAGGGCAATCCGGCAAGACAAAGAAATAAAAGGCATCCAAATTGGAAAAGAAGAAGTAAAACTGTCATTGTTTGCAGATTATATGATCTTATATCTAGAAAACCCTGAGAAATCAACGATACACCTACTAGAGCTAATAAACAAATTTAGCAAAGTAGCGGGATACAAGATTAATGCACATAAGTCAGTAATGTTTCTATATGCTAGAAATGAACAAACTGAAGAGACACTCAAGAAAAAGATACCATTTTCAATAGCAACTAAAAAAATCAAGTACCTAGGAATAAACTTAACCAAAGATGTAAAAGACCTATACAAAGAAAACTATGTAACTCTACTAAAAGAAATAGAAGGGGACCTTAAAAGATGGAAAAATATTCCATGTTCACGGATGGGAAGGCTAAATGTCATTAAGATGTCAATTCTACCCAAACTCATCTACAGATTCAATGCAATCCCAATCAAAATTCCAACAACCTACTTTGCAGACTTGGAAAAGCTAGTTATCAAATTTATTTGGAAAGGGAAGATGCCTCGAATTGCTAAAGACACTCTAAAAAAGAAAAACGAAGTGGGAGGACTTACACTCCCTGACTTTGAAGCTTATTATAAAGCCACAGTTGCCAAAACATCATGGTACTGGCACAAAGATAGACATATAGATCAATGGAATCGAATTTAGAATTCAGAGATAGACCCTCAGATCTATGGCCGACTGATCTTTGATAAGGCCCCCAAAGTCACTGAACTGAGCCATAATGGTCTTTTCAACAAATGGGGCTGGGAGAGTTGGATATCCATATCCAAAAGAATGAAAGAGGACCCCTACCGCACCCCCTACACAAAAATTAACTCAAAATGGACCAAAGATCTCAATATAAAAGAAAGTACCATAAAACTCCTAGAAGATAATGTAGGAAAACATCTTCAAGACCTTGTATTAGGCGGCCACTTCCTAGACTTTACACCCAAAGCACAAGCAACAAAAGAGAAAATAGATAAATGGGAACTCCTCAAGCTTAGAAGTTTCTGCACCTCAAAGGAATTTCTCAAAAAGGTAAAGAGGCAGCCAACTCAATGGGAAAAAATTTTTGGAAACCATGTATCTGACAAAAGACTGATATCTTGCATATACAAAGAAATCCTACAACTCAATGACAATAGTCCAGACAGCCCAATTATAAAATGGGCAAAAGATATGAAAAGACAGTTCTCTGAAGAGGAAATACAAATGGCCAAGAAACACATGAAAAAATGTTCAGCTTCACTAGCTATTAGAGAGATGCAAATTAAGACCACAATGAGATACCATCTAACACCGGTTAGAATGGCTGCCATTAAACAAACAGGAAACTACAAATGCTGGAGGGGATGTGGAGAAATGAACTCTTATTCATTGTTGGTGGGACTGTATAATGGTTCAGCCACTCTGGAAGTCAGTCTGGCAGTTCCTTAGAAAACTAGATATAGAGCTACCATTCGATCCAGCGATTGCACTTCTTGGTATATACCCGGAAGATCGGAAAGCAGTGACACGAACAGATATCTGCACACCAATGTTCATAGCAGCATTATTCACAATTGCCAAGAGATGGAAACAACCCAAATGTCCTTCAACAGATGAGTGGATAAATAAAATGTGGTATATACACATGATGGAGTACTACGCGGCAGTAAGAAGGAACGATCTGGTGAAACATATGACAACATGGATGAACCTTGAGGACATAATGCTGAGCGAAATAAGCCAGGCACAAAAAGAGAAATATTATATGCTACCACTAATGTGAAGTTTGAAAAATGTAAAACAAATGGTTTATAATGTAGAATGTAGGGGAACTAGCAGTAGAGAGCAATTAAGGAAGGAGGAACAATAATCCAAGAAGAACAGATAAGCTAACGTTCTGGGGATGCCCAGGAATGACTATGGTCTGTTAATTTCTGATGGATATAGTAGGAACAAGTTCACAGAAATGTTGCTATATTATGTAACTTTCTTGGGGTAAAGTAGGAACATGTTGGAAGTTAAGCAGTTATCTTAGGTTAGTTGTCTTTTTCTTACCCCCTTGTTATGGTCTCTTTGAAATGTTCTTTTATTGTATGTTTGTTTTCTTTTTAACTTTTTTTTTCATACAGTTGATTTAAAAAAGAAGGGAAAGTTAAAAAAAAAAAAAGAAAGAAAAACAAGAAAAAAAAAAAAAAAAGATGTAGTGCCCCCTTGAGGAGCCTGTGGAGAATGCAGGGGTATTCGCCTACCCCACCTCCATGCTAACATGACCACAGACATAGGGGACTGGTGGTTTGATGGGTTGAGCCCTCTACCATAAGTTTTACCCTTGGGAAGATGGTTGCTGCAAAGGAGAGGCTAGGCCTCCCTATATTTGTGCCTAAGAGTCTCCTTCTGAATGCCTCTTTGTTGCTCAGATGTGGCCCTCTCTCTCTGGCTAAGCCAACTTGAACGGTGAAATTACTGCGCTCCCCCCTACGTGGGATCAGACACCCAGGGGAGTGAATCTCCCTGGCAACGTGGAATATGACTCCCGGGGAGGAATGTAGACCCGGCATCGTGGGACGGAGAACATCTTCTTGACCAAAAGGGGGATGTGAAAGGAAATGAAATAAGCTTCAGTGGCAGAGAGATTCCAAAAGGAGCCGAGAGATCACTCTGGTGGGCACTCTTACGCACACTTTAGACAACCCTTTTTAGGTTCTAAAGAATTGGGGTAGCTGGTGGTGGATACCTGAAACTATGAAACTACAACCCAGAACCCATGAATCTCGAAGACAGTTGTATAAAAATGTAGCTTATGAGGGGTGACAATGGGATTGGGAAAGCCATAAGGACCACACTCCCCTTTGTCTAGTTTATGGATGGATGTGTAGAAAAGTAGGGGAAGGAAACAAACAGACAAAGGTACCCAGTGTTCTTTTTTACTTCAATTGCTCTTTTTCACTCTAATTATTATTCTTGTTATTTTTGTGTGTGTGCTAATGAAGGTGTCAGGGATTGATTTAGGTGATGAATGTACAACTATGTAATGGTACTGTAAACAATCGAAAGTACAATTTGTTTTGTATGACTGCGTGGTATGTGAATATATCTCAATAAAATGATGATAAAAAAAAAATTTACTAAATAATGTATCTTCCAATATGGATTTGTGTTGTCAATTCTGACATTTGCCAAATTCTCCTATGTAAGCATCTATTGTTGGCCTGTCAACTACATTTTTGTATTTTTGCATCAGTTTTGCAGCATTTTTGTGAAAAATGATTTGTAATATATATTAATATTAATATTTGGTAGAGTGGTTTTACTTTTTTCCAAAGTTGATTTAGTTAATATGATTATAGTGAATTATTTTTGATTGCTAATGCAGCCTTGCATCTCTCAGATAAACCTTGCTTAGTCAAATTATCCTTCAAAAATATTGCTTATTTGATTTGCTAAGATTTTGTATATATGTTCATAAACTAGATTGTTCTGAAGTGTTCTTGAAATATCTTTTTCTGTTTTGGTATCAAGGTAATTCTGTCCTCATAAAAAATAATTTGGGAATTATGTCCCTTTCCTCTATGTTTCTACATTTTTCAAAAATTGAAATTATTTCTTCCTGAAATGTATATCATGACAGAAACTATGTGTGAGTAGATTTTCTTTGTGGATACGTTATTAAATAAAGTTTTAAAATAGATTTAAAATATTCATTTCCCTTTATATCATTTTTTAAAAAAAAATCTGTAAAATTTTCAGTTGGATATAATAATCCATAATTTAAAAAGACAGATTGAACTTTTATCAATAAAACATTTATCTCCTCTGTCAAGTAGATAGATGTTTTATTAAATCTACACAGTGGAAGCTCTTAAGATTTTTCTGAATTTTTTGCAATAGACAAAAAATTAAACTAGCCTGGAATATGTAGAATGTGAAGTCACAGTAAACACAACTTCTTAATGTTGATCTTCATTTCATTGTTATACCCTGTAAAATGTTGACGCGTCTGATAAAAAAACAAGCAACCATAAAAACAGTAAGAAATTGAGTACAAGTGAATTAATTAAAACTCAGTAGCTTAAATTTGTTAGTTCAGGTAAGATTTGGACTGTGGTTGATCATTGCATTAAAGAATTAAGGCCTCTACATTTATCCACATTTTAAAATAGGTACAGTGTATTACATATGTTAATAAAATGAAAAATTTTGTTTTTGGTAAAATAGTAATGGGTTTATTTTCTTATTCATGATACATCTCAGGTTTCAATTATGATGTAATTAATTAGCTATAGAGTATCCTTATTTAAATCTGAAAGTGTTATCTCAAATCTCAGTCAATGGCATCAGGGACTTATTCATCCAATTCAATGTTACTGACCCAAACATTTTTAGTTTTAGCATTATTTTCATGTTAATAGACGATTCCTTTCCCCTTCCAAAAATGAGATCTTATTATTGTATATAGTAAGGTATCAGAATCACAAACTCTTTTTCCTTTCTTTCTTAAGAAATATCAGTAAACTCAAAACAAACTAAGACTGTGCAGAGAAAATATTGAGAAATGAAAGAAGTCTCTTGCCATCCTTTGAACTACCGGGTTACACTCAAAAGACAATCCTAAATTCAGAACAGAAAGGGGAAAGAGGTAATATAATAAACGTCTTAAAATGCAGAAGAAATTAAACTAGTTTAGTTTTCTACAATATCTGCTTTAATAATACATTACAGCATAAAACTGAGCCCCAGTCTGTCAGTTTTAAGTGGTTTTTAAACATGGGGATGGAGTTCCATATGAAGAGAATGGAAACAAGTTCAATTTTAACCCTGTTTTTTGGCAACTAATGGAATTACAGAATGTGAACGGACTATTGTGTGTATTTCATAAAATCTTTGAAGATACCATAACAGTTTTATAAGAAACTTTGCTGTGATCTGTAAAACTCTTCAAATTGAATAATGAGGATCTTTAAGAATTATATTTTCCCTTTAAAGGAGATTTAACTCAAACACAAAAAAGGGAGATTATACTAACAACCCCCACATGGAGTATGAGAATTAATGTCTTTGCAAGAGAAATGTAGTTTTTTCCCTATCACTGAGACACAAAGATAAATACAGTGTCTTCAGCTGCTTATAAAAAAGGGAAAATGACATGAACAAAAAGTTTTTGTTCTGAATTACTGTTAGTCAAAGAAACAAAAAAGAAACCAAAATTGTGAATGGTTTTGAAATGATCTGCTATTAAACTTAATATACATCATCCAGGTTTTTTTATTTTTATGTATATTTTTCTTAAAGTAAATTGCAATTTGATTAATTTCTGAGTACTCTTACAACTACATAAGTCATTTTTCACCTAGATCATTAGCTGCAAATAACATTGCATACACAAATTTAATGAATGAGTTTACTTTAGTTGAATGAATCTGCCACTGAGCTAAGAAATGGGGAAAAGAATAGTGCATGCAATTCTGGCTGACGCATTTATTAGATTTTTATAAGTCAAATGAACAGAATTTCTGGAACCATTTATCCTGTAATGTTGTAAAATCAAAGTACTACTTTATTAAATGAGTCATTTTTACACAATATGAATATCAGTATAATTACAATTGTAATTGCACATGTGTAGACTGATACTCAGATTTCCAAATCAGAGTCAAATGTACATTTATACAGAATTGTTTTGCATGAAGCCCAAAAGGGAACAGCATAAAAATGACGTTTGTGTAGCCCCTTTATTTTTGCAGATCAATAGTTAGAAAAGCAGCTGCAAGTCTGTCTTCTAAGGTCTGAGACAATAGAAGAGTAAAAGGTGTCATGAATTCCCCTATCAACAACTTTTTGCCTGAACATTAACCAATTCTGGAGGAAGTGGTGTCTCAGGATACTTCCTCTCAAAGTGCTGCTTGAAGGTCTTAGGGTCAGGCATTTGTGTCCAAAGGCAGCTCTGGCAGCAGGCTTTTCTTCATGTCTTTGTTTCTTCTTTTGTCCAGCTTGCAATTTGGCATTTTTCTGCTGAGAATGAATCTTCAACTGTTCAAGAGACATGTCCGGGCTGTAATAGTCTTATGTCAAACAGAACGCGCAGTCTGAAGAGGCCAGTGGAGGTCGCCGGAAGGGGAGGAAGAGGGAAGCCCGCCCCACACTGCTTCCGCCTCCTGCACCCCACAAAGAGCGGAAAGAGGAGGGGCCCGGGGCGGGACAGCTGGTGCCTCACACACCCACCCCGGCCGCGCCTCAGCCTCAGGGGTCGCTGCTGTGCTTCGCGCCCGCGCAGGTAGCTCCACCTTCTTGTTTCCCCATTGCCTTCCTGCTCCCCTCGGTGCCTGTCTGCTTCTGTTTCAATTTTGGTAATGCGTGTTACGTAAGAATTTGTCTATTTTGTTTAGTTGTCAAATTTTATGGCGTGAAGTTCTTCAAAATGTTCTCATGTCCTTTTAAAGAATGTATTATCTGTGTGAATCCTCCTTGCATTCGTAATATTGCAAATGTGTTTTTTTCCTCTTTTTAGAAAAACTGAATAGCCTACTTAAGCTTCTATTCGTTTTATTTCTCTTTCAAAATACTAGTTTGCGGTTTCATTGATTCCCCCTCTCCCCTTTTTAGTATTGTTTTGATTTTTTAACCCTTCTCAGTTTTTTCTTTTATTTCCATTTACTTTAGGATAAACTTGCTCTTTACTGTAGTTCTTAAGGGGGAAAGCACAGAGCATTAATTTTATACCTTTATTCTTTTTAAATATAAGCATTTAAGGTTATATGTTTGTCTGAAGCACTGCTTAGGTACATCTCATAAATTTTGATGCGTTTTGTTTTTGTTATCATTCAATTGAAAGCGTTTTGTCACTTCTCTTTAGATTTCTTTCTTGGCCCTATTTATTATTTATAAATGTGTTATAATTCCTAATTGCTCTTTAATTTTCAGATGGGTGGGGCACATCTTCATGGAAACACTGGAAGAATTACAATCTAATCAACACTGATACGTCTGCCCACACAAGAGTTCATCAAAGATAGTTGCATTTTGGGGGACATAAGACATTGAATTGGCACACTCTCTTTCCACATTTTCTCTAACACTTAAATCTTTCTTATATAAATAAATCTTAAATCTTTTATTTATTTATTTATTTTGACTCTGCAGATTTGTTGAGATATATTCACATAGCATGCACTCTATGCAAAATAAACAATCAGTCTCACAGTATCCTCACTTATTTGTACACTCATCATCACTCAATTTTACACAATTTTCATTGCTTCAAAGAGAAAAGTAACAGATAGATACACTCACACCAAAGAGAAAACCTGAAACACCCCATAAGTCTTATCCCCCTCCCAATTATTTAGTTTTGTTGTGGTACTAGTGAGGTACTCCTGTTAAATCTAGCCCATTTCATGCAATAGGTAGTTTTTCCCATATACCACTCTATTATTATTAACTTTTTGTACAAGTATCATATGTTAGAAGTAATTTATACAAGAACTTATTTATATTTGTACTGCTCTTTGGTGAGATACATGGCTTTAAACAACCCCTTTCAATTATATACACCTTCAATATGGCATTATTACTTATAATCCCACTAGTGAACTACTATCACCTCTATTCATTACCATACATTTAAGTTCAACCTCTTTAAAAAGTCCGTGCATATTAGGTAACCGCTCCCCCTTCTTTAGCTTCTGTCTATCTCTGTGTCTCTTATGTTCTACATTTTAAGAATGTAGGGAGTTTATATTAGTGAAGTCATACAGGATCTATCATTTTGTGTCCAGCTTATTTCACTCAGCATTATAATTCACTCAGCCTTATGTCCTCAAGTTTCCGCCGTGTTGTCATATACTTCATGACCTCATTCCTTCTTATTGCTGCATAATATTCCATCACATATATATACCACATTTTGTCTATCTGTTGATGGTCACTTGTCTTATTTCCATCTTTTGGCAGTTGTGAATAATGCTGCTACGAATATTGGCATGCATATGTCTGTTCATGTCACTGCTTTCAGATCTTCTGAGTATATACTGAGTAGTGGAATTGCTAGGTCATAGGATAACTCAGTATTTAGTTTTCTGAGGAACCACCAAACTGTCTTCCACAGCAGCTGTACCATTATACATCCCACCAGCAGCGGATGAGTGTTCCAATTTCTCCACATCTTCTCCAACATTGGTAGCTTCTTGTTTGTTTAAAGGCAGCCATTCTTATAGGTATGAGATGATATCATTGTGGTTTTGATTTACATTTCCCTTAATAGCTAATGAAGATGAACATCTTTTCATGTGCTTTCTAGCCATTTGTATTTCCTCTTTGGAAAAATGTCTATTCATATCGTTTGCCCATTTTATAACCGGGTTGTTCGTTCTTTTGTTGTTTAGTGGTAGGATTTATTTATATATACCGGATATCAAACTGTTAACAGATATATGGTTACCAAATATTTTCTCCCATTGAGCTGGCTGCCTCTTCACCTTTTTGACAAAGTCTTCAGAAGCACAGAAGCATTTGATTTGGAGGAGTTCCCATTTATCTCTTTTTTTCTTTTGTTGCTTGTGCTTTGGGTGTAAAGTCTAAGAAGCAACTATGCCTTGAAGATGCGTTTCTATATTTTCTTGTAGAAGTTTTATGATTCTGGCTCTTATATTTAGATCTTTATCCACTTTGAGTTAATTTTTGTATAGGGAGTGAGGTAGGGTTCCTCTTTCATTCCTTGGCTATGGCCAAGGATATAATATATTATATATATATATATAATAATAATAACCCCATTTATTGAAGAGACTATTCTGTCCCAGTTCAGTGGATTTGAGGCCTTGTCAAAAATCAATTGACTGTACATCCTAGGATTCTGTTTCCGAACTCCCAATTTGATTCCATTGATTAATATGTCTGACTTTGTTCGAATAACATGCTGTTTTGACCACTGTGGCTTTATCATGAGCTTTAAAGTCAGGAAGTTGTCCTACTTTGTTCTTATTTTTTAGGATGTTTTTTTCGCAATTCAATGCCCCTTTCCTTTCCAAATAAATGTGGTAACAGGCTTTTCCAAGTCTGCAAAGGAGGTTGTTGGAATTTTGATTGTCAGTGCATTGAATCTGTAGGTCACTTTGGGTAGAATTGACATCTTAATGACATTTAGCCTTCCTATCCCTTAATACAGAATATCTTTCCACCTATTTTTGTTCTTTGATTTCTTTTAGCATAGTTTTGTAGTGTTATGTATAAAGGTCCTTTACATCTTTGGTTGTTTTTTCCTAGATACCTGATTCTTTTAGTTGCTATTGTGAATGGAATTTTTTTCTTAATTTCCTCCTCAGTTAGGTTACTAGTGTATAGAAACATTACTGATTTTTGCCCATTAATCTTGTATCCTGCCACTTTATTGAATTTGTTTATTAGCTCAAGTAGCTTTGTCATATATTTCTCAGGATTTTCCCAATATAGGGTCATGTCAACTATAAATAGTGGAAGTTTTACTACTTCCTTTCTGATTTGGAAGCCTTTTATTTATTTTTCTTGCTGAATTGTTTTAGCTAGAACTTCTAGTACAATATTTAACCATAGCAGTGACATTGGGCACTCTTGTCTCATTCCTGATCTTAGGGGGAAGGCTTTCAGTTTCCTGCCATTGAGTATGATGCTGGCTTTGGGTTTTTCATATGTGCTCTTTATCATATTGAGGAAGTTTCCTTCGATTCCTACCCTTTATATTGTTTTTATCAGATAAAGATGCTGAATTTTGTTGAATGCTTTTTCTGTGTCAATGGAGATGATAATGTGATTTTTCCCTTTCAGTTTATTAATGTGTTGTATTACATTGACTGACTTGCTTATGTTGAACCACCCTTGCATTCCTGGAATGAACCCCACTTGGTTGTGTTGTCTAATTCTTTTAATGTGCCTTTGGATTTGATTTGTAAGTATATTCTTGAGAAGTTTCACATCTATATTCATTAGGGAGATTGATTTCTAGTTTTTCTTTCCTGTTATAGCTTTATCTGGTTTTGGTATTAGAGAGATTTTAGGTTCATAAAATGAGGTAGTATTCTTTTTTCTTTAATTTTTTGGAAGAATTTGAGCAGGAGTGGAGTTAGTTCTTTTTGGAATGTTTGGTAAGATTCCCTTGTCAAGCCATCTGGTCCTGAGCTTTTCTTTGCAGGATGTTTTTCGATGACTGATTGAGTCTCTTTACTTGTGATTGTTTTGTTGCAGTCCTCTGTTTCTTTTCAAGTCAGTTTAGGTTGTTTATGTGTTCCTAGGGAATTGACCATTTCCTCTAAGTTGTCTAATATGTTGGCATACAGTTGTTCATAGTATCCTCTTATGATTTTTTTTTAATAGTTTGGGATCCATGGTAATGATCACCCTCTCATTTCTGATTTTGTTTATTTGCATCTTCTCTCTTCTTGACTTTGTCAGCCTTCCTAAGGGTTTGTTAATCTTGTTGATCTTCTCAAAGAACCAATTTTTGGTTTTATTGATTCTCTGTATTGTTTTGTTTTGTTCTCCAGTTCATTTATTTCCACTTTAATATTTTATATCTTTTCTTCTGCTTGCTTTAAGGTTAGTTTGCTGTTCTTTCTGTAATTCCTTCAGTTTGTCAGTTAGGTCTTTGATTTTAGCTCTTTCTTCCTTTTTTTTTTTTTTTTTTTTTTTTTCAGTATTTTTATTTTTTTTATTTTTTTTATTTTTTTTTAATCATAATTTTATTGAGATATATTCACATACCACGCAGTCATACAAAACAAATTGTACTTTCGATTGTTTACAGTACCATTACATAGTTGTACATTCATCACCTAAATCAATCCCTGACACCTTCATTAGCACACACACAAAAATAACAAGAATAATAATTAGAGTGAAAAAGAGCAATTGAAGTAAAAAAGAACACTGGGTACCTTTGTCTGTTTGTTTCCTTCCCCTACTTTTCTACACATCCATCCATAAACTAGACAAAGTGGTGTTTGGTCCTTATGGCTTTCCCAATCCCATTGTCACCCCTCATAAGCTACATTTTTATACAACTGTCTTCGAGATTCATGGGTTCTGGGTTGTAGTTTGATAGTTTCAGGTATCCACCACCAGCTACCCCAATTCTTTAGAACCTAAAAAGGGTTGTCTAAAGTGTGCATAAGAGTGCCCACCAGAGTGACCTCTCGGCTCCTTTTGGAATCTCTCTGCCACTGAAGCTTATTTCATTTCCTTTCACATCCCCCTTTTGGTCAAGAAGATGTTCTCCGTCCCACGGTGCCAGGTCTACATTCCTCCCTGGGAGTCATATTCCACGTTGCCAGGGAGATTCACTTCCCTGGGTGTCTGATCCCACGTAGGGGGGAGGGCAGTGATTTCACCTTTCAAGTTGGCTTAGCCAGAGAGAGAGGGCCACATCTGAGCAACAAAGAGGCATTCAGGAGGAGACTCTTAGGCACAAATACAGGGAGGCCTAGCCTCTCCTTTGCCCCAACCGTCTTCCCAAGGGTAAAACTTATGGTAGAGGGCTCAACCCATCAAACCACCAGTCCCCTATGTCTGTGGTCATGTTAGCAACCATGGAGGTGGGGTAGGCGAATACCCCTGCATTCTCCACAGGCTCCTCAAGGGGGCACTACATCTTTTTTTTTTTTTTTTTTTTTTCCCTTGTTTGTCTTTTTTCTTTTTTTTTTTTTTTTTTAACTTTCCCTTCTTTTTTCAAATCACCTGTATGAAAAAAAAAGTTAAAAAGAAAACAAACATACAATAAAAGAGCATTTCAAAGAGACCATAGCAAGGGAGTAAGAAAAAGACAACTAACCTAAGATAACTGCTTAACTTCCAACATGTTCCTACTTTACCCCAAGAAAGTTACATAATATAGCAACATTTCAGTGAACTTGTTCCTACTACAACCATCAGAAATTAACAGACCATAGTCATTTCTGGGCATCCCCAGAACGTTAAATAGCTTATCTGTTCTTCCTGGATTATTGTTCCCCCTTCCTTAATTGCTCTCTACTGCTAGTTCCCCTACATTCTACATTATAAACCATTTGTTTTACATTTTTCAAAGTTCACATTAGTGGTAGCATATAATATTTCTCTTTTTGTGCCTGGCTTATTTCGCTCAGCATTATGTCTTCAAGGTTCATCCATGTTGTCATATGTTTCACCAGATCGTTCCTTCTTACTGCCGCGTAGTATTCCATCGTGTGTATATACCACATTTTATTTATCCACTCATCTGTTGAAGGACATTTGGGTTGTTTCCATCTCTTGGCAATTGTGAATAATGCTGCTATGAACATTGGCGTGCAGATATCTGTTCGTGTCACTGCTTTCCGATCTTCCGGGTATATACCGAGAAGTGCAATCGCTGGATCGAATGGTAGCTCTATATCTAGTTTTCTAAGGAACTGCCAGACTGACTTCCAGAGTGGCTGAACCATTATACAGTCCCACCAACAATGAATAAGAGTTCCAATTTCTCCACATCCCCTCCAGCATTTGTAGTTTCCTGTTTGTTTAATGGCAGCCATTCTAACCGGTGTTAGATGGTATCTCATTGTGGTCTTAATTTGCATCTCTCTAATAGCTAGTGAAGCTGAACATTTTTTCATGTGTTTCTTGGTCATTTGTATTTCCTCTTCAGAGAACTGTCTTTTCATATCTTTTGCCCATTTTATAATTGGGCTGTCTGTACTATTGTCATTGAGTTGTAGGATTTCTTTGTATATGCAAGATATCAGTCTTTTGTCAGATACATGGTTTCCAAAAATTTTTTCCCATTGAGTTGGCTGCCTCTTTACCTTTTTGAGAAATTCCTTTGAGGTGCAGAAACTTCTAAGCTTGAGGAGTTCCCATTTATCTATTTTCTCTTTTGTTGCTTGTGCTTTGGGTGTAAAGTCTAGGAAGTGGCCTCCTAATACAAGGTCTTGAAGATGTTTTCCTACATTATCTTCTAGGAGTTTTATGGTACTTTCTTTTATATTGAGATCTTTGGTCCATTTTGAGTTAATTTTTGTGTAGGGGGTGAGGTAGGGGTCCTCTTTCATTCTTTTGGATATGGATATCCAACTCTCCCAGCCCCATTTGTTGAAAAGACCATTATGGCTCAGTTCGGTGACTTTGGGGGCCTTATCAAAGATCAGTCGGCCATAGATCTGAGGGTCTATCTCTGAATTCTCAATTCGATTCCATTGATCTATATGTCTATCTTTGTGCCAGTACCATGCTGTCTTGGCAACTGTGGCTTTATAATAAGCTTCAAAGTCAGGGAGTGTAAGTCCTCCCACTTCGTTTTTCTTTTTTAGAGTGTCTTTAGCAATTCGAGGCATCTTCCCTTTCCAAATAAATTTGATAACTAGCTTTTCCAAGTCTGCAAAGTAGGTTGTTGGAATTTTGATTGGGATTGCATTGAATCTGTAGATGAGTTTGGGTAGAATTGACATCTTAATGACATTTAGTCTTCCTATCCATGAACATGGAATATTTTTCCATCTTTTAAGGTCCCCTTCTATTTCTTTTAGTAGAGTTATGTAGTTTTCTTTGTATAGGTCTTTTACATCTTTGGTTAAGTTTATTCCTAGGTACTTGATTTTTTTAGTTGCTATTGAAAATGGTATCTTTTTCTTGAGTGTCTCTTCAGTTTGTTCATTTCTAGCATATAGAAACATTACTGACTTATGTGCATTAACCTTGTATCCCGCTACTTTGCTAAATTTGTTTATTAGCTCTAGTAGGTGTATCGTTGATTTCTCAGGGTTTTCTAGATATAAGATCATATCATCTGCAAACAATGACAGTTTTACTTCTTCTTTTCGAATTTGGATGCCTTTTATTTCTTTGTCTTGCCGGATTGCCCTGGCTAGCACTTCCAGCACAATGTTGAATAACAGTGGTGACAGCGGGCATCCTTGTCTTGTTCCTGATCTTAGAGGGAAGGCTTTCAGTCTCTCACCATTGAGTACTATGCTGGCTGTGGGTTTTTCATATATGCTCTTTATCATGTTGAGGAAGTTTCCTTCAATTCCTACCTTTTGAAGTGTTTTTATCAAAAAGGGATGTTGGATTTTGTCAAATGCTTTTTCAGCATCTATTGAGATGATCAATTGATTTTTCCCTTTCGAGTTTTTAATGTGTTGTAATACATTGATTGTTTTTCTGATGTTGAACCATCCTTGCATGCCTGGAATGAACCCCACTTGGTCATGGTGTATGATTTTTTTAATGTGTCTTTGGATTCGATTTGCAAGTATTTTGTTGAGGATTTTTGCATCTATATTCATTAGGGAGATTGGCCGGTAGTTTTCCTTTTTTGTAGCATCTTTGCCTGGTTTTGGTATTAGATTGATGTTAGCTTCATAAAATGAGTTAGGTAGTGTTCCATTTTTTTCAATGTTTTGAAAGAGTTTGAGTAAGATTGGTGTCAGTTCTTTCTGGAAAGTTTGGTAGAATTCCCCTGTGAAGCCATCTGGCCCTGGGCATTTATTTGTGGGAAGATTTTTGATGACTGATTGGATCTCTTTGCTTGTGATGGGTTGGTTGAGGTCTTCTATTTCTTCTCTGGTCAGTCTAGGTTGTTCATATGTTTCCAGGAAATTGTCCATTTCTTCTACATTATCCAGTTTGTTGCCATACAGTTGTTCATAATATCCTCTTATAATTTTTTTAATTTCTTCAGGATCTGCAGTTATGTCACCTTTTTCATTCATTATTTTGTTTATATGGGTCTTCTCTCTTTTTGATTTTGTCAGTCTAGCTAGGGGCTTGTCAATCTTGTTGATCTTCTCAAAGAACCAACTTTTGGTGATATTTATCCTTTCTATTGTTTTTTTGTTCTCTATGTCATTTATTTCTGCTTTAATCCTTGTTATTTCTTTTCTTGTACTTGGTTTAGGATTGGTTTGCTGTTCATTTTCTAGCTTCTTCAGTTGATCCATTAGTTCTTTGATTTTGGCTCTTTCTTCCTTTTTAATATATGCGTTTAGTGCTATAAATTTCCCCCTTAGCACTGCTTTTGCTGCATCCCATAGGTTTTGGTATGTTGTGTTCTCATTTTCATTCGTCTCTATATATTTAGCAATTTCTCTTGCTATTTCTTCTTTAACCCACTGATTGTTTAGGAGTGTGTTGTTTAACCTCCAGGTATTTGTGAATTTTCTAAGTCTCTGATGGTTATTGACTTCTAATTGTATTCCATTGTGATCAGAGAATGTGCTTTGAATAATTTCAATCTTTTTAAATTTATTGAGGCTTGTTTTATGTCCCAGCATATGATCTATTCTGGAGAAAGTTCCGTGGGCACTAGAAAAGTATGTGTATCCTGGTGATTTGGGATGTAATGTCCTGTAGATGTCTGTTAAATCTAATTCATTTATCAGATTGTTTAGGTTTTCAATTTCCTTATTGGTCTTCTGTCTGGTTGATCTATCTATAGGAGAGAGTGATGTGTTGAAGTCTCCCACAATTATTGTGGAAACATCAATTGCTTCCTTTAGTTTTGCCAATGTTTCTCTCATGTATTTTGTGGCACCTTGACTGGGTGCATAGACATTTACGATTGTTATTTCTTCTTGCTGAATTGCCCCTTTTATTAGTATGTAGTGGCCTTCTTTGTCTCTCAAAACATCCCTGCATTTGAAGTCTATTTTATCTGAGATTAATATTGCTACACCTGCTTTCTTTTGGCTGTAGCTTGCATGAAATATTTTTTTCCATCCTTTCACTTTCAGTTTCTTTGTGTCCCTGTGTCTAAGATGAGTCTCTTGTATGCAACATATTGATGGTTCATTTTTTTTGATCCATTCTGCGAATCTATATCTTTTAATTGGGGAGTTTAATCCATTTACATTCAACGTTAAAACCGTGAAGGCATTTCTTGAATCAGCCATCTTATCCTTTGGATTATGTTTGCCATATTTTTCCCTCTCTCTATTAATATCCTTTATTGTACCCATACCGAATCTCTTTAGTACTGAACCTTTCTCCAAGTCTCTCTGTCCTGTCTTTGTTTCTCTGTCTGTAGGGCTCCCTTTAGTATCTCCAGTAGGGCAGGTCTCTTGTTAGCAAATTCTCTCAGCATTTCTTTGTCTGTGAAAAATTTAAGCTCTCCCTCAAATTTGAAGGAGAGCTTTGCTGGATAAAGTATTCTTGGCTGGAAATTCCTCTCTCTCAGAATTTTAAATATATCGTGCCATTGCCTTCTCGCCTCCATGGTGGCTGCTGATTAGTCACTACTTAGTCTTATGCTGTTTCCTTTGTATGTGGTGAATTGCTTTTCTCTTGCTGCTTTCAGAACTTGCTCCTTCTCTTCTATGTTTGACAGTGTGATCAGTATATGTCTCGGAGTGGGTTTTTTTGGATTTATTCTATTTGGAGTTCGCTGAGCATTTATGATTTGTGTATTTATGTTGTTTAGAAGATTTGGGAAGTTTTCCCCAACAATTTCTTTGAATACTCTTCCTAGACCTTTACCCTTTTCTTCCCCTTCTGGGACACCAATGAGTCTTATATTCGGACGCTTCATATTATCTATCATATCCCTGAGGTCCATTTCGAGTTTTTCAATTTTTTTCCCCATTCTTTCTTTTATGCTTTCATTTTCCATTCTGTCATCTTCCAGGTCACTGATTCGTTGTTCAACTTCCTCTAGTCTTGTACTATGAGTGTCCAGAATCTTTTTAATTTGGTCAACAGTTTCTTTAATTTCCATAAGATCATCCATTTTTTTATTTAGTCTTGCAATGTCTTCTTTATGCTCTTCTAGGGTCTTCTTGATTTCCTTCATATCCCGTACTAGGGTCTCATTGTTCATCTTTAGTTCTTTGAGTAGCTGCTCTAGGTGTGTCTCTTCTGGTCTTTTGATTTGGGTGCTTGGGCTTGGGTTATCCATATCGTCTGGTTTTTTCATATGCTTTATAATTTTCTGTTGTTTTTGGCCTCGTGGCATTTGCTGTCCTTGATAGGGTTCTTTTAGGGTTTGTAGACCAGTTGAAGTCCTTATCTCTAATTTATCAGATCTACAGCTTCGTGGAGTAGACTTTCTCTAACTAACCAGCAGGTGGCGTCCACGAGCCACCTGTTCTCCACAAGCCAGATCTCCCCTGCTTAGCCTTTTTGGTGAGTGGGGGAGTGAGTCTTGTGGGGCCCAATTGGTGTCCCAAGCTTGCGTGTGTAGTTGGTGTTGCCTGCCCTGTATGTGGGGCGTGTTTCTGGGCAGTCGGGGAGGGGGGGTGGCCCTAACAATCAAATCTCCCTGATGATCCTAGAGTTTTAAAGCTACTGCAATAGTCTAATCCTTCAGTTCAGTCCTGCCACAGTTTGTCTCTGCCACTGACCCACAAGTCTTTGGTATTGGCGTATGGCTCCTGAGACTTGCAAGTGGGCCCCTCTTCCAGGCTGTGCACCCCGGGTCCTCTGTTGAGGGATGACTGTGCTATGTCACAGGTGAGTGCCGTCCCCCCAGGGCAGTTCTGGGCTGCTGGGCTGTGTTGGGAGGCTCCCAGTCTGCTCAAATGATGGCTGAATGGGGCTCTGTTAATTCACACTGCTCCCCCTTCCCAGCTCTGGGACATTCAGCTGAGGTTGCAGGGAAGGCTAATGTCCACGCCCAGTTTTGTGGTGTGTGCCTGTTATTTGAAGCACTTCCGTCACACTGGGTTGTCTGGGGCAGCTCTGGGCTATGGGGCTGGCGATGGGCAGGAGTGTTTCCTGTCCACCAGGATGGTGGCTGTGAGCGGACACCCCCCTTTTCTTGGGAAGTTGTGTTGTTTAGTGAATTTTCTCAGCCACTGGATTATTGCCTTTTGTCTCAGAGCTCTCTTATTTCTGCTCTTGACTTGACGTGCCCAAATTTCAATTCTTTGAAGCTTTCTGTATTGAGCTTCTTAGAGTAATTGTTTTAGAAAAAGCAAAAAGGATTTAAAAAAAAAAAAAAAAAAAAAAAAAAAAAAACGGCCCTCCTCAGAGATCTAATGGGTTATTGAAATGCTAATAGACAAAGCAACCAGGGCCATTAAGGAAAGGTGCCCTGGGCAGAGAGATCAGCCTTGCTTCGGGATTTGCATATGCGCCTCAAGGCCTGATCTCCGCCCTTCCCCTTTCTGTGTTCACCAGAACTCCAAAAATCCTCTGCTTTTACTTTGGAGCTTCTCGTGTTGTTTTCCTTCTATGCCCGTCTCCTCTCTGCTGGGCTGGCTGCTCTCAGAGTCTCTGGTGTCTGGCCTCAGTCTATCTATGGTTGGAGTTTGAATCAGTAGAATGAGTTTCCGATGAGAGCAGCCACTGCAATTCTCCCTTCTCCTTCCTGGAGCCGACAGCCCCTCCTCCCCCGGGACTGAGCCCGGCAGGGAGGGGCGCGGGTCCCCCGGCCGCAAAAACCCACAGATTTCGCTGATCTCAGCAGTTCCACGTTTTCATGAGTGTTGTATGAAGTATGCCCAAAGACAGATTGCTCTGTGGTGTCCAGTCCACGCAGTTCCTGGCTTTTTACCTACTTTCCTGGAGGAGTAACTAAAACATACAGCTCACCAGTCTGCCATCTTGCCCCGCCTCCTCTTTCTTCCTTTTTAATGTATGCATTTAGAACTATAAATTTCTCTCTCTGCCCCTCCTTTGCTGCATCTCATAGGTTTTCATATGTTCTATTCTTGTTTTCATTTGTCTCCAGATGTTTACCGAATTCTCTTGCAATTTCTTCTTTGACCCAATGATTGTTTAAGAGTGTGTTCTTTAACCTCCATTTATTCTTGAAAGTTCTATTTCTTTGGTACTTATTGATTTCCAGCTTCATTCTCTTATAATCAGAAAAAGTGCTTTGAATCATTTCAATCTTTTACAATTTTCTGAGACCTGTTTTTTGTCCAAGCATATGATTTATCCTGCAGAATGTTCCATGAGCACTAAAGAAGAATGTATATCCTGGTGTTTCGGGATGTAGATGTAGACAATCTATATATGTCTGTTAGGTCTAATTCATTTATCACATTGTTATGTTGTCTATTTCATTATTGATCCTCTGTCTTGTTTTTCTGTGTATAGAAGAGTGTGGTTTATTGAAGTCTCCCACTGTTATTATAGAGACATTTAATTGCTCCCTTCACTTTTGCCAGTGTTTGCCTCATGTACTTTGGAATTCCCTGATTGGGTTCTTAAACATATATGATTGTTATTTCTTCTTGGTGAATTTTTCCCTTATAATAATATATACTGTTCTTCCTTGGCTGTTATAACATCCTTGCATGTAAAGTCTGTTTTGTTTGATACTAATAAGCTACCCATGCTTTCTTTTGGTTACAGCTTGTGTGAAATGTTTTTCCATCATTTCACTTTCAATCTATTTGTATCCTTGGGTCTAAGATGAAGGTCTTTTACATGGCATATAGACAGATCATACTTTTTAATCAATGTTGCCCATCTGTACCATTTAATTGGGGAGTTAAATCCATTTATATTCAAATTTATTACTGTAAAGGCCATACTTTAACCAACCATTTTGTCCTTTGGTTTTTATTTGACAGATCTATTTTTTCCCTCTCTCTCTTTTTATCCTTTAAGTTATGCTTACTAGTGCTCTTCAATTCTGTGCCTTCTCCAGACCTCTCTCTCTTGTTTTTATTTTTCAATGGACAGAACTCCCTTTTGTATTTCTTACAGGAAAGGTCTCTTGTTGACAAATGCTCTCAGCATTTGATTGTCTTTGAAGATTTTAAACTCTTCCTCACTTTTGAAGGACAGCATTGCTGGATGAAGAATTCTTGGCTGCCAATTTTTCTTCTTCAGAATTTTAAATATGTCTTATCACTGCCTTCTTGCCTCCATGGTGGATGTGGGGAGTGAGTGCTTAGTCTTTTGTGGCTTCCCTTGTATGTGGTAAATCACTTTTCTCTTGCTACTTTCAGGACTTTCTCCTTTTCTTCAGCATTTGACAATCTGATTAGTATGTAACTTTGAGTAGATACATTTGGATTATTCTATTTGTAGTGCATTAGGCTTCTTTGAGTTGCATATTCATGTCATTTATAAGAGTTGGGAAGTTTTCCCCAATTATGATTTGAAACACTCTTCCTGGTCCGTTACTCATCTCTTCTCCTTCTGTAGAGCAATGATTCTTATATTTGTGTACTTCATGTTGTCCATCATTTCCCTGAGATCCAATTCAAATTTTTCCATCTTTTTCACCATTTGTTCTTTGTGCATTCACATTCAATTCCCTGTCCTCAGGTTCACTTATTCTTTCTTCTGTTTCCTCAAATCTGCGGTTGTTTGTCTCTATTATATTTTTAATTTGATCTACAGTGTCTTTGATTTACATAAAATCTGCTATTTTTCTGTTTACTCTTTTAAATCTTTTTATGCTCATCACGTGTCTTCTTGATATCCTTTATGTCTTTAGCCAAACCACTGAAGTTATTTTGGAGATTTATATGTACTTCTTTGTTTAGTTGTTTCAAATTTTGTGTCTCGTCTGCCTTTTTAATTTGGTCGTTTTGCTTGACTGTGTCTTCTTGCATCTTGAGGTGCTTTGTTATATTTTGCTGATTTCTTCACAGTTATTATCTTGATAAGGTACTTTTGAAAGTTGGTTTCCCTTGCTTACTTAAGATTTTAAAGTTACTTGGGTTTGCGTGGACAGTTCTCCTTTGGCACTTGGTCTATCAATAATTCCCCTTCAGACCAAGCAAGGCCTCCCGTGGGAGATGCACATCTATTTGGATTTCTGTAGAAGATTTGGGATAACAGCAAATTTACAAGAGTGCACTTTCCCTGTCTTCCCAACACATGGTGCTCTTGGGTTACCTCTTCCCCTCAAGCACGCTTTTCCTTCACTGCAGCAACTGGCTGGGCAGGATCCAAACCAAGGGAAATCCGCAGTGCAGCAGTTCTCTGTGCATGCTGGAGACTTCCAGCCCCTGGGGTGGAGGGTGGGCACTGTGCACTTCTCTGGAGAGTCCACTTGAGGGCACAATGGGTCTGGTGATTTCCAGGCTCCCTAGTAGAAAAACTGTGGACTGTGGAGTTGAGTTTCACCTTTTCCAGCACTCAGCCAGCTTGGAAGTCCCCTGCTATCCACTGGGCCACAGGATCCCTGCCTGCTTTGCATCTGCCGGCCTCTGGGATGGGGAGGAGCTCTTGGTGCTTCCACGTGGCTCTCTCCCTGTTCTCCACCTCTCTGCCGATGCACACCCTGAATACCGTGGACCTCCATGGAGAAAGAATGCAGGCAGAAGAACATAGAGTGTCTCTCTTGCCTGCTAATTGTTGGATTGGCTTTGCTTTGGTATGCATCCCCTCTCTTCCCAAAGGGAGGACCCCTGCAGAATTCCCCCAAACAAGGCACCCACAGTGACCTGCCTCAGGGCTTTAGGGTAGGTACTGTGCACTCCAGCAGGTTCTCTGTGTGTGGCTAAAATAAGTCTGTTGATTCCCAACTCCCTACATGGGAAATCCCTGTTGCAGGACTGAAAGATGACTCCCTAGGTTGCAGAGATAGAAATGTGGGAGAGCGCAGGTGCTCCGTCATCTGCTCCGGGCCAGTGCTTAGCAGCCAGCCCTAGAGACGGTCATGATTACATGAACTTACCCATCCTTTCATTCATAATCATCATGCTTTTTCATATTGTTCCTCCATGTATAATGTAGAAGTCCCTCTCTGGCCACTCGTACACTAGAACTGCTGTCCTGGTTGTTTTCTGCGTTTTCTCTAGTTATTCCACAATGGAGAGGTTAGCTCTGCCTTTCCTTTCTGTCCATTGGCTTTTCAAATAATCTGTTTGCATTGTGTTTTAGCTTCTTCTCTAAGGATTACAATATAAATCCTTCACTTTTCACAGCCTACTTAGAGTTAATATTATACCTTTTCAAATAAAATGTATTATATATGTGATATAATTGTTATCTGTATAACATCTTCAAAATTCATATACCCCATAGGACAATGTTAAAATTTTTGTTTTAAATAGTCCTAAGCAATGTCAAGAATTTAGGAGAAAAGAACCATCCTTTATATTTATCTGATCCTTACCACTTCTAGTGCTCTTCATTCTTCCCTGCACATCCATGTTTTCCTCTGTTATCATTTCCTTTTACCTTGAAGAAAAATGTTTTAGCATTCTTGTTTTTCACATCATCTCAGGAAAAATTCTCTTAATTTTCTTTCACCTGAAAATGTCTTTATTTATTATTTAACTCTATTTCTTAATGTATATAGAATTCAGGATTTGTATTTTTGTTTTTTGTTTTATAAATTAATTATTGTATTTTTTTCTAATGAAGAGTAAAAAGAAATTTGAAATGTTCTCTTTTTTTTGTAATGTGTAGTTTTTCTCTGGATGCTTTCAAGATTTTATCATGTCTTTGGTTTTCAAAAGTTTGATTATTTATATGAATAGGCCTTTTTTATTTGTTAATACTGTTTGATATTTACACTGCTTGTAGTTTGTTGAGATTCTTAAATCTATACATTTATGTCTTTTTCTAAATTTGGGGAAATTTCAGCTTTTATGTATTCTGATCTTTTTGGCCTAATCTCTGTCTTCTTCCCTCTGGGTTTCCAGTTTCATATCTGTAAGATGTGCTACAGGTAACTGAGTTTCTATTATTTTCTTGAAATTTTTGTTGTCTGCTGTCTTAGGCTAGAAATTTTATTTTGTCCTGTCTTCAAATTCACGGACTCATTCTTCTGTCATATCTATTCTTCTACTCTGTGCTTTCAGTGATTAAATTTCATATATTGTAATAAGTTTCTCAATTTTACTTGTTTCTTTTTAATATAATTCATTTATTCCCTGAGATGTCCCATCTTTTCTTTCATTGCAAACATGTTTTCCATTACTTCAAGCTGTATTAGCAACATTAACATTTTAATTGCATCATTTAATGTATATGGGTAAATTTGGATTTCATCTCAGTTTAGTGCCTTTCTTGTTGGGCTTAGATCAATGTGTTGTAGTACTTTGTATGTTGATTAATTTAGAATTGTATCCTGAGTATTCTGAGCTCTATGTTGTGGAGGTTCTGGATTCTGTTATGGCCTTCCAAAGAGTGCTGAAGTTTCATTTTAGCAGGCAATTAACCTGGGAGGGTTGGGGAGGAAGAGAGAGAGGGATAAAGAGAGTGCAGGGGATATGTGGTAGAGGTCCAAGAGACAAAGATGTAATTACGGAAGAGTGATGAGCTCCCATTATTTAGGGATGAAATTCTACTTCTATGGATTTTTCTCCAATATATTTCTTTTGTGACTATAACAATAAAACATGTTGCACTAAAGACAACCGCAAAATACCTGCAATTATTTTTTCAGGAATACAAAATTCATGAAAATTACACAGTTGTATTTTAGGGAACATAAAATTCTCGCTCTAGGACCTACCTTAAGGAATCTCATTATTTTGGACAAAATAGGATTATAAGCATGAACAGAAGAGGCAGTATCAAAGAAATTCCTGAAGGAGGAATGAGAGACAAGGAAACAAACAATAAAACCCTGAAGAGTTAGAAGAGAAGACAGAGTATCTAGTTTACCCAGTTTGAGATTATAGCTCAGAGCTGTGCTTTTCAGGCCATGTGTCCATTAGTAATTCAAGCGGTAATCCTACTTGAGGAATGCAGAGATCCAGTTGCAGTTGCCCTTATCACCACGCTTTCTTCAGCAGTCTCCGGATTCCTTGCTTGATTTCTTGGGTTCGCACCCCATAGATAATGGGGTTGAGGGCTGCGGGGATGACATGGTGGAGGACATTGAGCAAGACTGGCACATCAGGGGAGACCTTCTTCTTAGCCATGTGAGTGAAGACAAAGACGAGGAGAACGGTGCTAAAGAAGAGGATGAGAATGAAGTGGGAGCCGCATGTGCTTAGTGCCTTGATCACAGCCCCCTCTGCCTTGAGTCTCAGCACAGCTCGCAATATGAGGGTGTAGGAGAAGAAGATAAGTATGAGGTCAGATCCTAGCAGAGTCCAACCTCCAGCAAATTGGTAGAGGCGATTGATGGTGACATCGTCACAGGAGAGCCTGGAGACAGACATATTGGCACAGATGCAGTTCTCAATGACATTTCTCCCACAGTAATGGAGTCTGGCAGAGAGAAAAGGGATTGGCACAGTAAGTAGGACATTCCTGGCAAGAACAAAAATGGCAGCCTTGGCTACAAATTGGTCATTGATGATGGATGAGTACCTCAGTGGGTGACAGATGGCCATGTAGCGGTCATAGGCCATGACCATAAATGTGCAGGACTCCATGGCCATGAAGCAATTCATGATGAACATCTGGAGGAAGCAGGAAGAGAAGCTGATGGGTCTGAGGTCAAACCAGAAGATGGCCAAGACCTTTGGAATAACGGTGAGACAGAGCACCATGTCCAGAATGGAGAGGAGGCTAAGCAGGTAGAACATGGGCTCGTGCAGAGAGGCCTCCAACCAGATGGTGATCAGGAGAGTGGCATTGGCCCCCATGGCCAGGAGGAAGAGGAGGCTGAGGGGCAGGGACAGCCAGAGCTGCCAGCTGTGGGACCTGACAAAACAGTTCAGGAGGAATTCTGACACCTCAGTCGAGACGGTATGATTTTGGTGTGCTGTCATATTCTCTCATGTATTTTTTTTCCACAAAAATGTTTATTAAATGTTGAAAGATTTATATATTCTGAAGAGAAAGCAGTTTTTCTCTCTCATTTTTTTACAGCTTTCTTTTACTGATCTGTAAAATTAAAAGAAAAATTATCTACTGACTCAAGATACGTTAAACAGCACAATTTTTTATTTACCTAGGGTAACTTAAGGATCTTAGTCATTTCTGCAGATCAGAGTATATGTATTTCTTTGTCCTTTGTGCAATGCTAGTGGGATATATCTATCCCTCTGAACAACATAGTGGACTGAAGAAATGTAATTTGGGTTATTGTTTTATGTGTTTCTTGTTTATTTTCTTTAGAGTTGTTATGTCTTTACAGAAGCTAAAGAGAAGCAGAAAACTACTTAGTTCATGAATAGCTATCATAGAAGTTTGTTTCTGCTGTTGCAAACATGGCAGCCTAACTTTCTGATACATTAGGAATTACTTAATTCAGAGTGATATAATGATATCCTAAGTAGTTTGTGGAATCAATTAAATGATCACTAGGCATGATTTTTAATGAAATAGAGTAAAATAGAAAAGTTAGTACTTTATAGAAAACATTGGTGTTCACTACCTTGAAGGTTAAATTTTGTTTCATGAAGATTGTGTTCAGTTATATGTTTGTGTGTAAGTATGTACATAGACATTATATGTTAGGTTATAATATAAAACTGAATTTCTTATTAGACATTGGAAAAAATTGCAAAACATTCACTTCGTTGATAAGGTTAAACATTATTTCATGAAAGTGTTTCAGTTTTACATGCACTTAAATACTCAAAAATCGGTGATTCCTGTTAAGAATAGACTTTAGCCTGAAAGCACTGCTTTGGTTTGTTGTTAATCCAGAGAATAGTTCAAGTTGTATAGTCTGACTGGAAAAACAAGAACTAAAATTTTTGTGACACTGAGTCACCAAATTTGTACTAGTTTCTTCCTTTTTTTTGTCTTTCTAATGACCACATAGTCTGACATATCTGTACATTAACTGTTAAAGTATATCCAAATACTAGCAGAGTCTGGCACAAGTAGGGATACAAAGAAATTTCACTAGTCCCAGTGCCACCCCCTTTTGGCTTTCAGCTATATTTAATTTGCCCTATTAGAGATTTTAATTTATTATATGCAGAAAATAAAGTTAACTTTTAATTTGTTTAAAAAGTCACTTTTATTTGGTTGGTATGGCTTTAACATATAATTGCTTTTTTTCTTTCTATTTCTTATCTTCGTAATTGTAAGACTCCTAACATCTGGAGGAAATGATTTGACCGGAAAAATATCAATTCCACATAGCTATGAGGAAGCAATCATTGTCATTAAAGAAGATAAAAAGTTGGTTCCTCTGATTGCGATATGTGGGGGTGAAGTCCATTTTTAAAGTTGTTTAAACCCTCTCCATTTCCCCCTTCCTTCTTATGTATAGTGATCCAGACCCCCCCCCACCACCACCACCATTAGACAATAGTTCAATGTTGCCATTGTTCTTTCATCATTTAATCTTTTTCTCTGACATCCTGGTAGCTTTTAGGGTCACAATATTGAATAAGGAACTGTCCTGACTCTCAAAGAAGTAGGTTTCCTCAGGAAAGCTGGAAGAATAAGAAAACAAATGAGAGGAGCAGTGACAGGGTCATGCATAGAATATTGTGAGAGTGTAGGGGAGGGCTGACTGACTCTGTCCTGGGGGGGAGGCTAGAGAAAAAGAATTTTAAATAAAATCATGTGGTACCCACATTTACCTTAAAGGTAAAGGATGCAAATTTCCTTTTCACTGAATGTGAAAGAGATCCAGAAGACCCTAGCTTCATAAATAGAGGAGTGAGGTCTTTGTGTGGTCACTGATCCTGTGTCCATTGTACCTAAACTTGTCTACAAGGACAGAGGCCCATTGTTAAGGTGTTATTCTGTGGATTTGGAAACACTGTTCATTAGGTGTTTAAGAATTGCCTTTCTTCTTACACATTAAGCTACCCAATAAACGGTTAAGTTAGACATTAATTACCTTTGAAGTCTACTACTAGTTGGGAATGGTGCTCAAATATTCTAGGGCTTCATGCCATTTAATTATCCAATATTTTGTGAGACATGTTTTATTATTATCAACATTTAAAAATGAGAGAATTGAGAGTTCAAATCAGCTTTCTTAATCTAAACCCACGCTATACTATGCTAATCCTGATCCTGCCTCATGTAGAGGGTTAGATTGGATTGACTTCTGTGACTTCTTTGAATGTAATAAATAATTCTGTGAAAATAACTTGCCACTTCAATATGCCTATAACAAAAAAAACAAACATCACTGATCATTGAATAGTTCTGAAAATGGAATCTGGTAGGGGGAGACATAGTTTTGGGTTTGGGGAAGAAGGAAGTTATTTTTAATAAAAATGTGAACCCAGAACTGAATGATGTTTTCATACCAATAGATTTATACTTGTATTGTAATGCTGTAAATAGTATTTTGTTTCCAGTTACGTGATTCTTATTCTGCAGATGTATTTCCATTGGTGCCCAGCTGGCTCTTCTCAGAACAAATATTCCACATCAGAGAGGCCCTGTCAGTCCCTGGGGCTGCTACCAAGAGGAGGGAGGATGGGCTTTCCTCCCAGGTGCCTTCCTCTCATCATCGTGATCCTCTACTTCCCAAAGCAGGAGGTTCTGTGCAGCCTGAGTCTGCCAGGGATGGTCCTTCCCACTTCATATTCAGAAGAGATTTAGATTATCTTCCAGTTTATTTTTCTCTGGCTAACAATAGGTCTATCAGTAGTGGCTTTGGCAATTTTGTAATGAATTTGAAATACACTGTTTAGTTTATGACTCATAATTGTGAGGTAGGTAGGGCAAGTTGACTAAATTTTATCAATTAATTTTTTCAAATTAGTAAGTAGGGTTTTAGTGATTGTGTCATTTCTACAGTTCAACTGGTAGAGTTCAAATGTGGGAGAAATAAAATTCCAAACGCTTTCTTCAAGTCTTAGATCAGTGAGTATATGAATTTATCTGAATAGTGTGTCACCATGGTCGTCTCAAATTGCATATTTTATTTGGCATTGTTTGTTGTTCTTGTTTTCTTCTCCTACCAACAATTAAGGCCATTTTGCCAGCAGGCTAGAATCTTCCATTTTTTTCCACTAGCAAATCTGACTTGTGCTCCCCTTCCTGCTCCTAGGGTCAGTTCCATCTTTAGTCCACTTTTCCATTGGATCCTGTCTTACTCTTTGTCACCTAAGGGTTCAATGAAAATTACAAAACTATTTGTACAGCCAGATCCTCTGACTCATTTTAGTATTTCGTATCTCCATATCCCCTGCCCCTCAAATCTCACCTCTTGTCTGCTGGTTTTCTGCTTTGACTTGATGGAGTGACTACTGAGTGTGAGGGATACTAGAAGTGGAGGATGTCTTTAATTTCAGTCTTGAGTTCATGACCAAAGAGACCTCTCAGGCCTGGGTACTATGTCCATTCTGCTCTGTCTTTCCCTCTCTTTCCATTGCCACAGTTGTGAGTTTGGGGCAAGAACTGATTGCTCCTGGGAAGCTCAGGATTGTTATAGGTGGTACAAGCACCCTTAGCTTTGGGTATCTCCACAGCACGTGCACAATTTGGGCTGTCACATTCCACATTTCCTCTCCAAATATCACCTTCCTCATTTAGTTTGTGTCATTTGTTCTTTTCTCATCCCATCCTCTGTCACCTCTCTGAAAATTTGTTACATTTAACTTACAAATGACAGCTCAAATTTCACCACCTCCAAGGATCTATTCTTCTTCAAGGCTGTTAAAGTACTCCTAGAGAGAATTAAGGGTTTCCTGCTTGGTATCACTGAGAATATTTAAATGACCTTTGGAGGGTTCAGACACATGGAAGAACTGTTGGTTAATGCATGAGTACTCTTGGGGAACCCAGAGGAATCAGAATGGTTTTTCTTTCCTGAAGAAAAGTAGTATAATTATATCTTGCATTAGAATGATATTTCTGAAGAGGATATAGATTATTTGACTTCTTTTACAGTTACGGACTATTTGTTTATCCTTCTTTTATCTCTTTAAGGTTCCTACTTTTTCCTCAATCCATAATTATTCAACACGCTTTGAAGTCCTACTCATTCCTAGAGGTAAAGCACCTGAAAAGAAATTTGTCCTTTAGATCTTTGCTTTTGATCTTGGTTTGCAGTCAGAGTTTTCCAGTGTTGTCACGTGTTTGAATATTAGAGCTAATGGTTGCTAATTCCAACTAGGGACAAGAGGAGAAAGTCAGGGAAACTGAAGGTCAGAGAATGAAGAAGTGCCCCCTGCAGCTCAAGCTTTTTCATAGGCTGCAGGTTTAACAAAGTGGATGAGATCATCTAACAACATGGGATCCAGAGAAACATGCAAAACCTTTCTTACTAGTATACTTTCAGATGTTATTAAGTGCATGTATGGACAGATGGCCCATTGCTTTTGCAGGCATAATTCTCTGGTTTGGGTACACTAGCATTTACAAATTGTTTAGATGGTTCTGAAATCCACTGAACTATGTCCTGGATCCCGCTGTGTGCCCACGGTTGTCTTTGTCTCCAACTTAGGAAGTAACATAGACTGAATTTAACATCTCTCCCATTATCAAGCATTTGTATGTAGATTCTCATTTCTAAGACCCCTAGATTTTCAAATTCATAGTTAGAAACCACAAGTTTCTCAGCTAGGCTCCAGATGACCCACTTTCCAATTCTCCCAACATACCCAGGAATCTTCCGTGGACAGTCTCTTGCTTCTTGGCCTCCCTTGCACTACCAAAAGGAAGAAGGGTCCACAACACAGGCTCTTACATGTAACTCTTGACCTGAGAATAGAGGCAGTCTCTTTTACACTCTATTAAAAATACCTTAACACCACTGAGTCAGGAACAGAAAGGAACATAGATCAGGGCAGAAGAGTTAGAGCCTTCCTATCTTGCTCCAGCCTTCCCTCAGGTGCTCTCTACATGTTTTCCTTCCCAAACACACTTACAGAGGATGTGAAGCATGGGGTTTGCCTTCACTGATGTTGCAGTTTTGGTTAGTTCTCGAAGAATCTGGGGATGTTATAATCTTAGAGCCTCAGGGGACCATGGCTTTTGGGAAATTCTTCGTGTATACTCCTAGGTGCCCCAAGGACTTCATGGCACAGACAGATGGGAGAAAAGAATGACTTTTTCTCTGGAGGGAAGATCCCTTGGAGGCACTACATTGGCTGTGTGTCCTGTAGGCTGTAATTCAGTCTCCTGAATAAGAGATCTCACGTATACATTTATTTATGCTCACACTCATTTGCAAATGTACAGGCAACATCTTCCAAGTCCGTTAGTCTTACTCCAAAGTACTCATAGGCTTCCTACACATCCTTATTGTGTAGGGCCAAATTATGGCATTGAATAGATTGATTGTAACTTATGACTGTTATCATAGCAGTATAATGATAAAGAGCAAGAAAAACTTCACAAAATCTTTCTGAGAAAATACAATGTGTTCTTCAGAGAGAGAGAGCTCCTATAGCACTTTATGCTGTTATGAGAGATTTTAAAAAGGGATTTGTATGTAACTGAATATCAGTTTAGGAACATGATTTGTTCCTTTAGTTCTTATTTTAATTTTGAACCTCATGTGGATTAGTCACAGTCCTTCAGTTAGATGCAATTAAGGTCAGTTTCTTCAAGGCCTTATTTTGCTTTGTATTTATTTCTCTTCCTTTTGCATATCCCAAGACTATTGTTATTTCCTTTCCATTTTGAAAGCACCAAACCTAGTGTTTTAAAATAACATCTTTTTAATCTTCATCAAGCTTATTTAGCTATATGTTTATCTAAGAGAGAATGATTTTATATTTAATTTATCAAAATGTTGTCTGGTCATAAATCCGATACTTTTTTCATTTTCAGTCAGCATTATATGTTTTGGAAAAGTCGATCAGTGTAATATCTTATTTTAGTTTGATTTTCTTCTGACAACTGGGCATTCTTACACTGTTTAGCCATTTCTTGTTTTCATACTGTGACTTAACTATTCACATACTTTGCACTTCTTTTTCTTTTAATAATATTTGTGTTTCTTGACATATATACAATCTCCTTGCATATTGTAATGTAATTCCCTTTTTGGTCTATATATTGCTAGTTCTCCTCCACCATGTCATCCGTCTGTCATTTTTCGTTCATGGTAACCATTCTTTTGGAAATCTTTTAATTTGTTGAAGTCGTAGTCACCATATCTTTCCTCTTCAATTTTCTTTTGGATAATTTTTAGGAATTCTATAAAGTCACAAAAGTGGTTTATGTTTCTTTTAATTTTTCTTTCATAAACCTTTTTGTCTTCTCTTTTATAGTGACATATTTACATCTATGTGTGGTTTGTATTGTTATGAGTCAGGACTGATGTTCAGTTAGAAGGTACTGGTGTCGTCATAGCAGCTATGATATTTTTTTTGTGGGAGATCCATCTTCAAAGATTTTCTTCTCCTTTGTTCCATTACCAAACTACCTAACACAAGATCTTCAGTTTTGCTATGTAGATGGTATCCCTGGTTTCCATTATAAGAAATTTTCTTTTGTGACTAGGATAGTGGGGAGAAAGTAGATACTTTTTCATGGCATGGTTTTACCCAGATGTCCTTAATTGTTTCCTACCCCTTCTAGAATCATATTTTATCAAATATTTCCTTTTTCTCTTAAATCTCCAACTACTTAACCATGTGAAAATTCTCCTCAGTCTAAACTTTAGATTTTAAAGCATCTGTTCTAGTTTGCTAATGCTGCAGAATGCAAAACACCAGAGATGGATAGGCTTTTATAAAATGGGGGTTTATTTCACTACACAGTTACAGTCTTAAGGCCACAAAACGTCCAAGGTAACATCAGTAATCGGGTACCTTCACTGGAGATGGCCAATGGCGTCCAGAAAACCTCTGTTAGCTGGGAAGGCACACGGCTGGCGTCTGCTCCAAAGTTCTGGTTTCAAAATGGCTTTCTCCCGGGATGTTCCTCTCTAGCAAGCTTGCTCCTCTTAAAAACGTCACTCATAGCTGCACTCCGTTTTGTCTCTTTGAGTCAGCATGTTTTATATGGCTCCACTGATCAAGGCCCACCCCCGAATGGGCGGGGCCACACCTCCATGGGAACATCTCATCAAAATTATCATTACCCACAGCTGGGTGGGGCACATTCCAAGCAAATCTCTGCCCCACAAGACCACAAAGATAATGGCATTTGGGGGACACAATACATTCAAACCGGCACAGCATCTTTGTATTTTTTCCAATTATTTTACATGCTAATTAATACGTCTTACCTTATTTGTCCTTTTCTTTAAATAACAACAAGGAAATCTATATTTGCAGACCTGATTTTTTTTTTTTCTGAGTTCCAAGTGTGTTATATTTTGAATGATTGCTGGGAAGCTCTATCTGGATATTTTGCAAGTTCTATGTATAACATTTCAAATATAACTATATTTTTAAAATTCTTAAAACCCACTTCTCTTTCCCTTTTCCCTCCTTAATTTCTTGGTGAAAGGTTTCATTTTTTTCTGTCATCCATGCTCAAAAACAGAACATCATCTCTAACATTGTAACCTGAGGTTCAAGACCTTGTTTTATTTATCTTTCTCCAGTTTGTGACATATCACCTTGTCCAATAGCAAGCAGTGTATGCTTGTGAAAATGTTGAATAATGAATCTGGAAATGCATTTCTTCACTCCTCTATCCCCTACATGTAATTTTTATTGTATTTCTAACTCTCTCTTTCTTTTGATTTTTTTAAAACTTTATTTATTGAATAATTAAAAAAACAACAGAACCCCCCACAATATTTCAAACAAAACAAAGCAAAGGATTAAGAAAAACAAATAATCTAAAATAACTACAGTGCTTCCAACATGTTCCTACCATACCCCAAGAAAATTAACAAACCAAAGCCATTGCATTTTAAAAAAAATTAGCTTCAATGTAGTTATATTAGGTTATTTGGTTTTTCTTTTGATTTTGAAATGTTTGCCCTGTCCATTCTAATTCTTACTTACTCTTTCTTTTGATTTTTGAAATGTCTGTCCTATCAATTTCTTCCTGTCCATCTTGAACTCTAGGAAATAGCTCTTGGTTTCTAAGGAGTAGGGAGGTGCTTGGCACAGCTTCAGAGCTACAGAAAGACCTTGTAGAGGATTCACCCTGAGAATAGAGCAGGAAGCAGCCTGTAGAAAGGTCCAGGAGCACTCTTGGCCAGCTGTCTTTGTCATCCCTAACTTCCTGAGGCAGGACTTCCTCAGAGCAGGAAAATAGAGATTGGTGGTATATCAATCAAAAAAGACCCTTGTGTTAAAACATTGCTCATCATTGATGGGATTCCTATGACAGATTGACTCACAATCTGATTATCACAAGAGAATCCCCAGGTCATTAACATCAAGGAACTGAGATGGGTGAGCTAAAGTCAGTTGTGTTACTCAATCCTACAGACATGGAATGGCTCTCTTAGGCCCCAAATCTTGATATACCCAAAGCTGCCCGCCTCCCTCACCTTCTTTTCTAGGCTAACAGGATATTTTTTTGCCTACTAAGCTTCAAAATGGTTTCCTGTTTTGGACCACTCTTGAGTTCCCTGGTATATCCCACTCTCCCTATGCCCCACTCTACCTGTCATCAGAACAGGAGGTTTGGCCTTTTCCAGTGGACCCACATAAAAGAAAACATACTTGAAATTCACAAAGAGAAACAATAAAAATAATCCAGTAAGAAAATGATGGACACTATGCCCTTAAAGTGAAATTCACTTTGGGCAGGAAGAAATTATTGCCCTTGGGTGGGGTCAAGGGCTGCTGTCATCCAATATTTCCAAGGGAATGGAAAAAAAGAATCCTGAAGTCCGGCCCTGTCCAAATCTACCAAGTAGAAATTTATAGCTGTGCTTTTTCTGGACCTCCATGGATTTGGCTAAGCAGAGCTTTCCATTCAGAAATCCCTTTTTAACTCCTAAGGGAGGGCTTGTTTAGGGAATTGTGCTTGTCAAGGCAAAATAATTTAGTGGCTGAGAGCATGGACTCTAGAATCAGACTCTGATGTACTTGCCCTGGCTTCACCACTTACTGGCTTTCTTATCTTTTACTTTATAAGTGAAATTAATTTTATTCATATGTATTTCATTTAACAAATGTATCAAACATATTACAATTTCAACACATAATCAACATCAACATTATCAAGACTTATTATGCATTAAGTCTTGAAAATCTGTTGCGTATTTACAACTAAAGCACATTGTATTTAGTCTTCCAATCCATGAACACAGTATGTCCTTCCATTTACTTAGGTCTTCCTTGATTTTTTCTAGCAATGTTTTGTAGTTCTATGTGTATAGGTCTTTTATGTCCTTGGTGAAATTTATTTCTAAATATTAGATTCTTTTGGTTGCTAATGTAAATTTTTTTTCAATTTTCTGTTGTATGCATAGACCACAATTCACCATTCTTTTCATCAGTCAATATACCCTCAGACCATCTCCATTCATCACACATCCTGAATATTACCACCATAAACACCAGTGTGCAGAAGTCCATTCGTGTCCCTGCTCTCAGATCTTCCAAGTATATACCTAATAATGAGGTAACAGGACCTTATGCCACCCACATATTTAGCTTCTTGTGGAATGACCACACTGTCCTCCTGATAGACTGTACCATTCTACTTCCCCACCAACAGTGAACAGGTATATCCCTCTCTCCACATTTTCTCCAGCACTTGTTTCCCTCTGGTTATTTTTTCTCCTGCAGTCTTATAGAGATATATTCATATACCATACAATCATACATGGTGTACAATCAGTTGTTCATAGTATCATCATATAGTTGTGCATTCATCGGCAAAATCAGCACTTGAACATATTCATTACTCCAAAAAGGAAAAAAAAAAAAAACTAAAAAAGAATAATAAAGAAGATAAAATAAAATAAAATAAAATAATAAGGTCAGACACCACCACCACCAAGAATCCCATACCCCATCCTTATATCTTCGTCTTACAGATATTTAGCATTGGTATATTGCCTTTGTTACATTTAATGGAATCATATTACAATGTTCCTGTGTACTATAGACTCTAGTTTGCATTGATATATTTTTCCCTCATAACATCCCTTTTTCAGTACCTTGCAATGTTGACATTCATTTGTTCTCCCACATGTAAAAATATTTTTATTCTTGTACATTTAGTCACTGTGTCAGTTGATTATATTTTGTCCCCCCAAAAGCCATGTTCTTTAATGCAATCTTGTGGGGGGCAGATTCATTAGTCTGTTGATTAGGGTGGGACCTTTGACTGAATTATTTCCATGGAGGTATGTGCCACACCCTGTCAGGGTGGGTCTTAATTAAATCACTGGAGTCTTAAAAGAAGGAGCTTAGAGCAGCTGAGAGAGACTTTTGGAGAGACCCAGATGCTTGCTCATGCTTGGAGATGCAGACAGAAGGATGTTTGGAAATGCCAAGCTAATAGATGAAGACCAGAGTTTGCCTCAGAGAAGCTAAGAGAGACCCAGAGACCTTTTGGAGAACACCATTTTGAAACACAACCTGGTAGCAAAATATAGCAGAAACCAGTTATGTGCCTTCCCAGCTGATTGAGGTGTTTTGGACACCGTCTGCCGTTCTTCAGTAAAGGTATCCCCTTGTTGATGCCTTAGTTTGGAAACTTTTATGGCCTTAGAACTTTAAATTTGTAACCTAATAAATTCTCTTTAAAAAAGCCAATCCATTTCTGGTATTTTGCTTAATGGCAGCATTAGCAAACCAGAACAGGCACTGTCATTGACCATTCTAGGTTTCCATAAGTTATGCAGTCCCAGTCTTTATTGTCTGTCTTTCCCTCTGGTGTCATTCGTACTTCTTTCAACTTTACTCACAGACATCTTTGTTCAGTACGGTTACATTATTGTGCTACTAGCACACAGTATTGTGCTATCCATTTCTGGATCTATACAGTCTGTCCTGTTGAACATTCTATATTCCTTCAGCATCAAATGCCCAAGCTCTACCCTCTATCTTCTGATACCCCATGTTCTCAGCTTTAACTCTCAAAGTTTGCTCATTAATGTTGGTTCATATTAGTGAGACCATACAGAATTTGTCCTTTTGTTTCTGGCTAACTTCATGCAACATAACATCTTCAAGTTTCATCCACATTGTTATATGTTCCATGTCTTTGTTCTGTCTTACAGCTGTATAATATTCCATTGCACATATATACCACTGTTTGTTTATCCACTCCTCCATTGATGGACATTTGGGCTGATTCCATCTCTTGGCAGTCGATTTACAAATGTCTGTGTCTTAGCTTTCAGTTCCTCTGGGTACATACCTAGTAATGGGATTGCTGGATCATATGGCAATTCTATACTTATTTCCCTGAGGAACCACCACACTGCTTTCCAGAGTGACTGCACCATTCTTCATTCCCACCAACAGTGAATAAGTGTGCTTCTTTCTCTACAACCTCTCCAGCACTCGCGTTTTCTTTTTTTTTTTTTTGATAATGGCCATTCTAGTAGGTGTGAGGTGATATCTCATTGTGATCACTGTGGTTTTGATTTGAATTTCCCTAATAGCCAGAGAAGTTGAGCATTTTTTCATATGTTTTTGAGTCATTTGTATTTCCCCTTCAGAAAATTGCCTCCTCATGTCAGTTGCCCATTTCTGGTGCTCTTCATTCTTTCCTGTTTTCCATGTTTCCATCTGCTATCTTTTCCATTTAGCTTAAAAAATATCTCTTAGCATTCTTTTTCAGCAGATCTTCTCAGGAAATATTATCTTTATTTTCTTTCACCTGAAAATGTCTTTATTTTGCGCTCATTGTTGAAGGGTATTTTTACTGAATATAGAATTCAAATTGATAGTTTTATTTTTTTGTTTTTGGTAAATTAAAGATAGTATTCCAGTTTTTCTATCCTCTGTGTGTTCTAATGAAGAGTGAGAAGTAATTTGAAATGTTGTCTCTTTTTTTTTTTTTTTGTAATGTGTAGTTTTCTTCTGGATGCTTTTAAGATTTTCTCTTATCTTTGGTCTTCAGAAGTTTGATCATGAGGTGACTAGGCTGTTTTTACTTCTTTATCCTGCTTGGTATTTACATTGCTAGTAGTTTGCTGAGATTCTTGAATCTATGCATTTATGTCTCTTGCTAAATTGGGGAAATTTAAGCTTTTATATCTTCTAAAGTTTTTCCCCTAATCTCTGTCTTCTCCTCTCTGGGACTCCAGATTCATTTATGTAAGCTATGCCACATGTCTCTGAGTTGCTATTATTTTCTTAATTTTTTTTCTCTGTTTTCTTTAGGTTAGATAATTTTTTTTGTCCTATCTTCAAGTTCGCTGACTCATTCCTTATCCACCCTGTGACTCTGCACATTCAGTGACTTTTAAATTTCAGATATTATAAATGTCTGTTTTTTACTTGTTCCTTTTTAATATAATTTATTTATTCCCTGAGATTGCCCATCTTTTCACTCATTGCAAGCCTATTTTCTATTACTTCAGTGAGCATTATCTACATTAAAGTTTAATTGAAACATTTAACATGGGTGATCTTGGGTTTGATCTCTTTTGATTGCCTTTTTTCTAGGGATTGGATCAAGTTTTCTAGTTCTTTGTATGTTGAGTAATTTAGGATTGTATGCTGAGTATTGTGAGCTTTATGTTGTGGAGGCTTTGGATTCTGTTTTGGCCTTCCAAAGAGCATTGAAGTTTTCATATGGCCTTAAAAACAGCATTGAAATTTTCAATTTAGTAGGCAATTACCCTAGCAGGACCCAAATTGGAAAAATCTTTCTGTTTGACAGCCAGTCAAATATTAATTCAGCTCCTTATCTTTATCTGAATCAGAGTCTATCTAATCCATGCATGCTTTGGGTAGGAATTGACCAAAGACTTGGCAGAGTTTGCAGAATCTGGAGTTTTCACATTCTAGTTCTCTACTTTCCTAGATTCCAGTCTATCTTTGTAGCAGCTATTGTTGCCTAAAGCTCTGTCATCTAGTTCTTTAGGAAAGATAAAAATACTGCTGATTTTCTATCAGAGTTTTTAACCCTTCTAATGTTTGGCACTGACTTTGTCATCTCTTGAAGCTAAAATGTATAAAAATGATAAACTCACTCTACCTCATTTCCTTCTTCCAAATTTCAACTCCCCTCTAGTGTCCTCATGTTTTTCTTCATTCATATATATACTGTATTTAATAGGTGTTACATACAAGAGGCAGGTAGAATCTTATTTAGCCATACCAGAAAGGGAATCTATCTGATATTAGCATAACCACTCTAGCTTTCTTTTGATTTTGTGTGCTTTGTGTATATTTTTTTATTTAATGTGAATTTCTTGTGGGGAGCTTATAGGTTATAATTGCTTTTTTTTTGAAAAAAAAAGTAACATTTGTCTCTTTCTGCTTTTCATGGATTATTTAGACCAAGGTTTCTCTATCATATCATTAGTGATATTGTTGTACAATTATTTTGTGCATGTGTGTGTGGTGGGGGTGGGCTGTTGAGTGTATTGTAGCATATTTAATAGCATATTCATTCTCTACCAACTAGATTCCATTAACCTCTTCCCCAGTTGTGACAACCAGAAATGTCTGATTTCCCCTGGGTGGCAAAACTGTTTACATTCACCCTCTTCATTAAGAACTACTAATTTTAGCCATATCATTTGATCTAATTATTGATATGAGTAATTAATGCCAATCTGTGACTGCTTTTACTCTACAACAGCAGAACTGAGGGTTGTGACGGAGACCATATGGCCTTAAAATCTTTAATATTTGCTATCTTACCTTTTTCAGAAAGATTTTGATGACACTGCTCTAGTATTTAAAACATGCATTTTTCAGTTATTATAATCAACCTTCAAATAATATTTTACCACTTTACCTATAAAATGAGAATTTTCCTTTTCCGAACGTTTTTTCCTATTTTTGTCATGTATTTTACTTCTACATATGTTATAAACCCAAGTACATTGTCATTTTTCTTTCCCTACCTCCTCTGCTTCACTGTCTTCAATTACTATTGCTTGAATACTAGACCAGTTAATGTTTCCCCCCAGCTTACAAGGTTCTGTACATTTTTCAGCATTATTTCTCTCTGTTCTTTAGTTTAGTTAGTTTCCATCCCTCTGTCTTTAACTTCACTGATCTTTTTTTTTCCCCCACAGTATCGATTCTGCTGTAAAGTCTTTCTAGGGAATTTTATTTTACTTTTATATACTGTATATTTTCACTGTAGAAATTCATTTGGTTTCTTTTTTTATATCTTACTTTTTCTCTCCTTATGTTTTTTTTTAAGTCACTGAACATATTTATAAAACTTATTTTAATATTTTTAGTTCATAATTTCATCTGTCATTTCTGTCTGTTTCTATTGAAATTATGGGTTATATTTTCTTTGTTTTTAGTATGATTATTGATTTTCTTGTTGGTTGTTGGGAATCTTACATTGTTGGGTGTCTAGATTTAGTGGTTTTCCTTCAAAGGGTGTGGAAGTTTGTTTTGACTAAGCATAAAGTGAATCTAGAGAAGACTTTATCCAATTGTTAGTTATATACTGCTACTTATGAATGTCCATTTTGGGGACTCCAGTGAATGCTCCACATATTCAATAGTCTCTCCACTCTGGCGGGTCACAGTTCAAATGTATTACAGCCTATGTGAACTTAAAGAATTGTTCCGGCTTCCCATTAATTGTTCTTGCCCCAGTGGTTGTTCTTTGCTTCTATACATTTGCAGTTATTATGCAGCTTATTTTATTCAGTCGGAGACTCGAGAGGACCTTTTTGCAAATTTATGGAGCTTGCTTTTTGCATAGCTCCCTCTTCTCTGCTCTTCTGCTTCTTAAATTCCAGCTTCCACAGAGTCTCCAAGATTTGCATTCTGTCTGAGCTGGACAAGATCATTATATTCTGCCTTACCCCTTCTCTCCTCCCACAGTAATGTCAGAAAAGTTCCTCTAGACAGAAACTAAGGCTATTTTGAGACTCACCTTATTTGTTTCCCCTCATTCAGGGTTCATAGTTCTTTATGCATGTCATCCAGTTTCAAAAAATAGCCATTTCACATTTTCTGTCTATTTCTCTAATTATTTATGATGGCAGTGAAAATCTGGTACCAGTTACTTTGTTGTGGCTGGAAATAACTCATTTCAACACACTTTTAAAATTGATACTCTCAAAGAAAAATTAATGATGTTACTGTCAGTGTGATACTACTCTCTAGTCCCCCTTTTCCAACTGAAACATTCTTTAAAAAGACAATATGAGTTTTATTTAGAAACCAGTGATCAACTCACAGTGGAACAAATATTACAAAATTATTCATTTCAAATCTGAGCCCTTTGCAAACATTAGTTCAAGCTCAAATTTCACACCTAAAGTCTTCATGACTGAATCATCCTATTTCATTCTATTAATCCTTGTCACTAACATTGTATAACAATGATAAAAGATAAAATTTATATACCTAACCCAATGGTTGTGTAATAAGATCTAAGCCTTGGGAGGAAGCGCATTTGATTTTTACACAAATAAAAATGACCACGGGTGTTCAGGGAGACACAGTCTTGTGAAATCTGGGATAACTATATTGACTAACTTGAAGAAAGACCTGAAAGGTCCAAGTCAAAAGCGTCTAGCTGTGGTGGTAGCACAGACTTTGCTGTTGTCTCCTGTGAGCAATCATGCCGTTAAAGAGATGATTCTGCACTTACCAGTCATCTACATTGACCCATCTGTCCCCTGCTTCAGTAATCTCTGTTTCAAGGGCATGAACTCCCCAAATTCACAGTTGCCTGCCCTTCTTCTCTGTTCCCTGTACCTTGATCTCTTTGAGGTCACAAGCTGTATATTATTTATATTTTTTTCTGCAACTTTCATTTAGTGCCTGATGAATAGGAAAGGCTGAATCACTTAATTAATGAGTTGACCAGTCTCTTCTGAGTACTTTTGCTTCCACTAAACTGAATCTAGGTTATGGAGTCTTGATCTAAAAGGCTGAACCACTTTTTATAAGAATAAAAGCATTCATCAAAGTAATACAGCATCACAAGTAATCCTATCTTCATGTACACAAAATAGAACTCACAGCATTAAAGTAATATTTAAAGTTATGAAAAAAAGCAATATATAAAGAGGTACTTTTCAATGAAAAGAAGGCTTGAAAACTCTCACTGAGGAGGGACAGTGTACCCCTGGTACTGGATTTAGGTCCCTATTCTTTTCCTAGGCTCTCCTCTGTGCAGTCACCCCAACCAGATTTGTTGATTTTTTCCCAATTATTTCAGCTTTAGTCCATTCAGCACTTAATCTGGAAGTGCTGGAGCAAGAATTTATTTATTTGATCAATATTTTTGAATGTGGGGTTCTTAGTTCTATTTGACTAAACTGTGATATACTGTCTCTGGATTGTACCTGGTTCTGATAAAGGGCCTCCTGTCTTTCAGCCCCAGTATCTCTTCTTCCGTATATCTTCAGTTTATTTGATGGCTTCCTGTTTTAGCTCCAATTAGGGTCCTGTATTGGTCAGGGCTCTCTAGAGAAACAGAACTAACAGAAGCTGTCTGTAAATATGGGATTTTATAAAAGTGTCTCAAGGGACTGTTGGGATGCACAAGTTCAAATTCCGTAGGGCGGGCCACAAGCTGACAGCTCCAATGAAGGTCTTTGATGAACTCCCCAGAAGAGGATGGCTGGCTGAAGAAGAAAAGAAAGTTCTTTCTTCTCTCTTAAAACTCTTCAACTGATTGGAGTATATCCAACTATTTGGGTTCTCTCATTGCAGAAGACACTCCTTTAGTTGATCTTAGATGTAATCAGCCACAGATGCAATCTGTTGACTTGATGATTTAATAAACCAGCCTTCTGGTTTGTCAACCAGCCACACAATGTCCTTGCAGTAACTGTTAAGCCAGTGCTTGCTTGACCAGACAACTGAGCACCACCACCTGGCCAGTTGACACATGAACCTATCACAGGTTCCTACTCCAAAATTCTGCCAAAATCTCAAAAATCCTCTTCTAAATCTGGGTCCCACCTTTCTTCCAAGTGGCCACTGCCTTGAGCTTCTGCCTTAGAGTCTCCATGGCTGTGTGTTACCCACTGATTGCTGTGCCACTGCTTCTTGTGCTTCTGCTTAATCCATATTGAGAACCTTTGCCCTTGGTGTATTATTCACTTGTAACATACCTTTTGTATATTTTCAAATGATGACTTATTTTCCTCTTTTATGGCCTTGTTTAAAGTAGATCAATATCAGAGAGATTTATCCTAATCACCACATTTAAAGTCTTGTCCTTCCCTCTGCTCAAATCATTCTGTAACAGAGGATTGTTTACTATTTCCTTCACAGCACTTTTATAGAATTGCCTTAATTATTTTGTCTTAGTTTAGCAGCATTGTTATAACAAAGACTACACACTGATTGGCTTAAACAACAGGAATTTATTGTCTCAAATTTTTGAAGGCTAGAAGTCCAAATCTAGGTGTCAGCAGAGCCATGATTTCTCTGAAGTCTTTAGCATTCTGGTGGTGGCTTGCTGGCAAATCTGACTCCATTTTTGCCTTCATCACATAGCCATCTCTCTCCAGCCTCATGCTGTTCCTGTGTCCAAAGTTCCCCTTCTTATAAAGACTCCAGTCACGTTGGATTGAAGCCCACCCTTAGTCAATTTGGGTTCATCTTAATGGGATCTTTGAAGAGCCTATTTACAAATGAGTTCGCATCCACAGGACTGGGGGTCAGGACTTTACTTGTATTTGTGGAGAACAAAAGTAAATCCCTAACAAGTGACTTGTTTATTGTTTTGGAAGACATTCATCACCAGGATATAAAGAAGGATCTTGCCTATCTTACTCATCATTGCAATCTCATCACTAGAACAAGGACTTGCATATATTAGGTATAAATGCATATTTGATAAATGGATAAATGGTGTTAAATGTTGGACTAAAGGGCCACTGCCATTCTGTGTGTGTGCTCTGCATTGTTCTTCTGGCTCACTGTCCAGCATCAGCAGGTCCACCCTTAATTATCTGTCTTGCTGTTACTGAATATATGAGGAAAGGTCCAATTATGGATATTTTATGAGTACTCTAAGTGATCTTGCCAACAAAATCCAAGCTTTAACATTTTATGGAGAAAGGCTATCTGGTTCAAAGAGACAAGTTTCCTAATCCTGTGTTTAATTAAATAATAAGTTATAGCATACACTTAGTATTATATATGTCATACAGAATATATTATTAAAATAATTTAACTCAAAATAATCAATTTCAGATAATCATGTGTTTGTGTGTAAATAGTGGAAAGAAAAATTGAAAGAATTGAAATTATGATTTTATCATAAACCGTTGATGTTCTGATAAGTATTTGACAATAGCATTACTTATCTGAATGCTAATATTGCTTACTTATCATGAGTAAAATCTCTGTTTACATTTCCCCTTAGACTCTGCAATTTCCAAAATTTATACATGGCTCTACTTCAACTCTGCCTCTGCATGATTTCAGGACTGTGTGTTGTAAAAAGCCCATAAATGAGCTTTTTCCTACTTTACATTTATCACATTGTTCTCTAAGATTTAGCATTAATGTCATGCAGCATCTTAGGGAAAAGAAATATTCATTCATCCTCTAAAATCCTGGTTTATTTTTCTTCATATTATAAAACATAGAAAACAGCAAAATCTCAGCCAAGGAGAAAGACTATAACTCTTTTCCAAGAAGGATAAATTTTCCCCAATTAATTTTATTGTCTACCCATTAAGAACATTTGGCCCATGAAAGTGGAATGTCTAGAGCTGAATTAGTCAACACAGCACTAACCACATGTGGCTTTTGAGCACTTGGACAGTGGACAGTAAACTGAGATATGTAGTTAAGTTTAAAATAAGCTTGCTAGGAAAAAGAATGTAAAATATCTCAATAATTTTCTCATTATTATGGATTGAGAAGATGTTTTGGAAGTATTGGTGTAAATAAAACATATTATTCAAAGTAACTTTACCTATTTCATTTCACCTTTTCAATGTGGCTAATATTTGGTTAATACTAAACATTTAATTTTAAACATGTGGCTTACATTATATTTGTATAGGACAGCACTGTCCTAGAGGAAATCCTAATCAATAGAAATATTTTAGTGGGATCTAGCAATTGCCAATCTGTTCACCTTAGTAATTAAATTAATATCTGCCAAAATTATTTATGGGGGCAACAAATATTTAAAAGTTGAATGTAAACAAAAATATGCAGAGCTTTCAAACACATCAATGTAACGATTTTACCACTCCATTGTGAATAGCAGGCCTATGTAAACTTTTTGCAGTTCTGGGAGGGTGGGGTATGTGCTCTAAATCCCCCAGTATTTCAATTTCCCATCCATAGTTATTTGGTAGCAGCTTACTGCTGAGATCTGGTTTTAATATATAAGCAATGTGACACTGGGAAAAAATAGTGCCCCAGTTTTTGGCTCCTTGATGAGTAGCTGTTTATCTGAAATCTTCTTAAACTTGTAGACTTTTAAGTATTTCCTAAGAGTTGGTGGCTTAAATTTACCTTACAGGTATATCTTTATATTTGTAAGACCCACTGCTGATATTAATTTATGCAGATTTTGAGCTAGACCATTCTTATATCGAAATGTCTGAGTGAATAAGATTTTAGGGAGTTAATCTTCTTAGAGTAAAACGAAAGAGGTTATCTAGTTGGATCTAGTGTGAACCTAGGTGAATCCTGACAGATTACCTTTTAAATTTGGGAAATGGAATATTCCTATTAAGATGTTGGTGATACATGCTTTTAATTATTGCTTTTTATTGACGTGAGGGCATGCTTATTTTTCAAGCAGTAGCTTACAAATTATCCAGGAGTAGAGAAATGAAATGCCAACTTATTTCTTTCACTGCCAGCTGAAGGAGAAAAAGAAGTGGACAGGGCTTGGCAGAATGGAACCATAAGTAGGCCAGCAATGTAACAGGTTATTTCAGTTAAGTCTGAAAGACCTACTCTTTAGAAAAAGTATTGGTATTGTAGAGTTTTTCTTTACATAGTTGAAAGAAAAGAACACATGTCTATAGGGTGTCATTGAGACTTAAAAGCTTAGATCAAAAAGAATATGTTTTAAAATAAATGTTTTAATATTCTCAGGTAAAACAAGTGGCCTGAGACATGAGGGCGTAAATTAAATTAATTATTTCCTTTTCCTAAGGTGGTGAAAGGTCTACAACCCAGACCCCGTAAATTCAGTCCTTTTGTACTATGCCAAATATCTTTACTATGCCAAAGTATCACTACAAAGCCCATATATGTACCTGATTCCATTCCTTACTCCTTTCAGTTTGGAATTTATTCCTGAAATTCAGTGATTTGTATTTCTTCTTCTGGGAGAAATTGCAGGATTAGAGAAAAATCATGCAGAAAATACAGAATTCCCACATTCCTATGGCTTTTTCTCCAGTATATTTCCTTTGTGAATATAACATTCAAAACACATTGAACTAAAGACATCCACAAAATGCCCACGGTTGTTTTTTCAAGAATTTAAAACTTCATGAAAAGTATGCAGTTATATTTTAGGGAATGTAAAATTCTCACTTTTGGACCTGCCCTAAGGAATCTCATTTTTTGGATAAATAGGATTACAAGCATGAGAAAAAGAGGCAGCATCAAAGAGATTCCTGAAGGAGGAATGAGAGACAAGGAAACAAACAATAAAACCCTGAAGAGTTAGAAGAGAAAACAGAATATGTAGTTTACCCAGTTTGAGATTACAGCTCAGAGCTGTGCTTTTCAGGTCATGTGTCCATAAGTAATTCATGAGTCATCCTACTTGAGGAATGCAGAGATCCAGTTGCAGTTGCCCTTATCACCACCCTTTCTTCAGCAGTCTCTGGATTCCTTGCTTGATTCCCTGGGTTCGCACCCCATAGACAATGGGGTTGAGGGCTGCGGGGATGACATGGTGGAGGACATTGAGCAAGACTGGCACATCAGGGGAGACCTTCTTCTTAGCCACGTGAGTGAAGACAAAGACGAGGAGAATGGTGCTGAAGAAGAGGATGAGAATGAAGTGGGAGCCGCATGTGCTTAGGGCCTTGGTCACAGCCCCCTCTGCCTTGAGTCTCAGCACAGCTCTCAGTATGAGGGTGTAGGAGAGGAAGATAAGTATGAGGTCAGATCCTAGCAGGGTCCAACCTCCAGCAAACTGGTACAGGCGATTGATGGTGACGTCATCACAGGAGAGCCTGGAGACAGACATACTGGCACAGATACAGTTCTCGATGACATTTCTTCCACAGTAGTAGAGTCGTGCTGAGAGAAGAGGGATTGGCACAGTAAGTAGGACATTCCTGGCAAGAACAAAAATGGCAGCCTTGGCTACAAATTGGTCATTGATGATGGATGGGTACCTCAGTGGGTGACAGATGGCCACATAGCGGTCATAGGCCATGACCATAAATGTGCAGGACTCCATGGCCAGGAAGCAATTCATGATGAACATCTGGAGGAAGCAGGCAGAGAAGCTGATGGGCCTGAGGTCAAACCAGAAGATGGCCAGGACCTTGGGGATGACAGTGAGACAGAGCACAATGTCCAGCAAGGAGAGGAGGCTGAGCAGGTAGTACATGGGCTCGTGCAGAGAGGCCTCCAGCCAGATGGTGATCAGGAGAGTGGCATTGGCCCCCATGGCCAGGAGGAAGAGGACGCTGAGGGGCAGGGACAGCCAGAGCTGCCAGCTGTGGGACTTGGCAAAACAGTTCAGGAGGAAGTCTGGCACCTCAGCTGAGATGGTACGATTTTGGGGTGTTGTCATATTCTGTCATATATTTCTACAGGTTTCTTTTAATGATCTGTAAATTCAGCATGAAAGTTACCTACTGACTCAAGATATGTGAAGACGGCAGAAGTTTTGTTTTACCAGACGCAACTTATAGATTGTAGTGGTTACTGCAGATTAGAGTATATGTATCTCTTTATTGTTTGTTTAATGTTAATGGGATGTATCTATCACTCTAAACAATATAGAGGACTAAAGTAATATGATTTGGGTTAATAGCAGTTATAGAAGTTTATTTATGCTGATGCAACATGGTGACCTAACTGGTACATTAAGAATTTCTTAGTTAAGAGGGATATTGTAAGTAGTTTGTGGAATCAATTAAATCATCACAAAATATGATTTTTAATGAAATAGACTAGAGTATTTTATATTAGTATATTATAGAAAACATCAGCGTTTACCAGTATGAAGGTTAAACATTGTTTCATGAAGATTGTGTTCACAGTTAAATATTTATGTGTGTGTAAATAGATATTATATGTTTACCTGGTTATGATATAAAACTGAATTTGTTACTATGCACCAGAAAAATTTGAAAGACATTCACTTCATTGAAAAGATTTAACATTATTTCATGAAAGTTTGTTTCAATTTTATATGTACACAAATATGGAAACATTAGTTATATCTATTAAGAGTAGACTTAATAAACACTGCATTGGTTATAGTTATCTAGAGGATAGTTCAAAGTTATGTATACTGATTGGAAGAAGAAAAACTATTATTTCTGTGACTGGTGAGTCTCCAAATTTGTACTAGTTTTTTGCTTTTTCGTTATCTTTCTAATGACCACAGGGTTTGCCATGTAAATTAACTGTTAGAGTATATCCAAATGAATAGCAGAGTCGGGCACAAGTAGGGATGCAAAGAAATTTCACTAGTCCCTGTGCCACCCTCTTTTGGCCTTTCAGCTGTATCAAATTTGCTCTAATTAGGAAATTTTAATTTATTATATGCAGAAAATAAAGTTAACTTTTAATTTGTTTACAGAGTCTTTTTTTTTTTTTTTTTTTTTTGGTAGATATGGGCTCTAACAAATAAATGCTTTTTTTTTCTTTTATTTCTTATCTTTGTAATGGTAAAAGTCCTAACATCCAGAAAAAATGATTTGAAAGGAAAAACTTCAATTCCGCATAGCTATGAGGAAGCAATCATTGTCATTAAAGAAGATGAAAAGTTGGTTCCTCTGATTACAATGTGTGGGGGTGATGAAGCCCATTTTTAAAGTCTTTTATATCCTTTCAGTTTCCCTTTTCCTTCTTGAATATAATGAGCCAGACACACACACACCACTTACCAGACACTGCTTCAGTGTTGCCATTTAATGTATTCAATCTTTTTCTCTGACATTCTGGTAGGCTCTACAGTCACAATATTGCATATGGAACTGTTCTAACTCTCAAGATGTAAAATTTCTCTGGGAAAAATGGAAAAATAAGAAACAAATGATAGGAGCAGTTACAGGGTTATGCGCAGAATATTGTGAGAGTGTAGGGGTGGGCTGGCTGATTCTGTCCTGGGGGAGAGGCTAGAGAAAAAGAATTTTAAATAAAATCATGTGTTACCCTCATTTACATTAAAGGTAAAGGATGCAGTTTCATCTCCACTGAATGTAAAAGAGACCAAGAAGGCCATAGCTTCATAAAGAGAGGGGTCAGGTCTTTGTGTGGTCACTGATCCTGCATCTGTTGTATCCAAACCTGTCTACGAAGGCAGAGGCCTCTGTTAAGGTGTTATTCTGTGGATTTGGAAACGATGTTCATCAAGTGCTTAAGAATTGCCTTGCTTCTTCCTCTGTAAGCTACCCAATAAATGGTTAAGTTAGATGTTAATTATCTTTGAAGCCCTTACTACTTGTTGGGAAAGGTGCGTAAATATTGTAGGACTTCATGCCATTTAATCATCCAGCATCATGTGAGTCATGTTTTATTATCACCACTTTAAAATGAGGGAATTGAGTGCTCAAATCAGTTTCTTAGTCTCCCACGCTATGCTATGCTAATCCTAATCTTGCCTAATACAGAGGGTTGGATTGGGCTGATATCCCTAACTTTACTGATCTTAATAAATAATTCTGTGATAATAACTTGCCACCTCAATATGCCTATAACAAGTAAAACAAACTTCATCGAAGGTACAGTTAGTAGTTCTGAAAATGGAATCTGGTAGAGGAGACATAGTTTCTGGTGTGGGTGGAGTAGATGGAACGGAGTCCGAATAACAATGTGAACCCGGAACGGAATGATATTTTCATAGCAATAGATTTGTACTTGTATTGTAGAGGTGCAGGTAGTATTTTTGTTTCCAGTTATGTGATTCTTATTCTGCAGATGTTTTTCCAGTGGTGCTCAGCTGGCTCCTCTCAGAATGAATATTCCACATCAGAGAGGCCCTGTCAGTCCCTGGGGCTGCTACCAAGAGGAGGGAGGATGGGCTTTCCTCCCAGGTGCCTTCCTCTCATCATCCTGATCCTCTACTTTCCCAAAGCAGGAGGTTCTGTGCAGCCTGAGTCTGCCAGGATAGTCCTTCCTACCTCATATGCAGAAGAGATTTAGATTATCTTCCTGTTTACTTTTCTTTTGCTAATAATAGGTTTATCAGTAGTGATATTGGCAATTTGTGATGAATTTGAAATATATTTTTTCATTTGTAGCTCATAATATTGAGAGGTAGGTAGGTCATGTGGACTATTTTAACAGTTTATTTTTTCAGATGGGTAAACTGTAAATTGAGTTTCAGTGATTGTGTCTTTTCTGCAGTTTAACTGGTAGAGTTCAAATGTGGGAGAAATAAAATTCCAAATGCTTTCTTCAAGCCTAATGTTATGAATACACCTGAGTTGTGTCCCTACTGTAATCTCAAAATAGATATCTTATTTGGCATTTTGTTTTATATGTTTTCTTCTCCTACCAACAATCCTAAAGGCATTTTTCGAGCAGGCTGGAATCTCCTATGTTTTTTCCACTTGCAAACCTGACTTCTGCTCCCTGCTCCTAGGGTCAATTCCCTCCTTAGTCCACTTTTGTATTGGGTCCCTTCTTACTGTTTGCCACCTAAGGGATAAATTAAGAATTCAAAGCTATCTGTATAGCTGGATCTTCTGACTTAAAAAATTCTTTTTATAACCCCATATCACCTCCCCCTAAATCTTACCTTCTCTTGTCTGCTGGTTTTCTGCTTTGCGTTGATGGAGTGACCTACTAAGTGTGAGAGATACTAGAAGTGGAAGATGTCTTTAATATAATAATCCATAGAAAATAACTTTCACCTTGAGTTCATGACCAAAGAGACATCTCAGTCCTGGGCACTATGTCCATTCAGCTCTGCCTTTCCCTCTCTTTCCCTTTGACTCCAGTTATAAGTTTGGGCCAAGAACCAATTGCTCCTGGGAAGCTCAGGACTGTTACACATGGTACAAGCACACTTAGCTTTGGACATATCCACAGACCTCTCACATTTTGCATTGTCACATTCCACATTTCCTCTCTAAACATCAGCTTCCTCTTTCAGTTTCTGTCATTTGTTCTTTTCTCATCCCATCCTTTATCCAACTCCCTGAAGCTTTATTATATTTAACTTACATTTATTACATTTAACTATTACAATTTACTACATTTTACACAGAACTGGCTCTTCCTTTATCATTCTTATATCTCTTTAAAGTTCCTACATGTTCTTCAATCCATAATTATTCAACAAGTTTTGAAGTTCTGCTCATCCCTAGTGATAAAGCATCTGGAAAGAAATTTGTCCTTCACCACTCTGCTGTCAATCTTAATTTGCAATCAGAGCTTTCCAGTGTCAGCGCATGGTTTGAATATTAGAGCTAATGGTTTCTGGTTCCAGCTATGGACCGGATGGGAAATCAGGGATGTTAAAAGTCAGAGACTGAAGAGGAGACCCTGTAGCCCAAGCTTTTTATCAGACTCTTGGATAGACTTCCAGCATATCACTGAAGAAGCACTGCTTTAAGAAGTTGTTGGGATCATCTAACAACATAGGATCCAGACAACTATGTAGAACATCTCTCCCTAGTATACTTTCAGACCTTATTGAGTACATGTAGGGACAGGTGGCCCATTGCTGTTCCAAGCATAATTACCTGTTTGGATGCACTAGCATTTAGAAATTCTTTAAATGGAGCTGAAATCCGCTGAGCTATGTCTTGGAGCCTACTGTGTGCCCTGTGTTCTCTTGGTCTCCTACCTCTGAAGACTGAATTAACTTCTCTCCCATGATCAAGCATTTGTAGGTAGATTCTCATTTCTACGACCCCTATATTTTCATATTCATGGTTGGAAACCACAAGTTTTTGTTACCTGGGCCCCAGATAACACACTTTACAATTCTCCCACCATACCTGGGAATCTTCCATGGACAATCTCTTGCTTCTGGGCCTCCCTTTCACTATGAAAAGGAACAAAGGTCCAGAACACAGGCTCTCATACATGCCTCTTGACCTACAAGGCAGTTTCTTCTGCTCCTCTGTTCAAAATACCTTAGCACCACTGAGTCAGGAATGGAAAGGAACACAGATCTGGACAGAAGAGTTATAGCGTCCCTATCTTGGTCCAACCGTCCCTCAACGTACCCTGTACATGTTTTCCTTCTCATACATACTTACAGAGAATGTGAAGCATGGGGTTTGCCTTCATTGATGTTGGAGCTCTGATTAGCTCTCAAAGAATGTGAGGCTGTTATAATCTTAGAGCCTCAGGGACCATGCCTTTTGGGAACTTCTTCGTGTCCACTCCTTTGTGCCCAAAGTTCTCCCTGGCACAGACTTGCAGACAGGTGACTTTTTCTCTGAAAGGAAGGTGTCCTGGTAACCAGCCCTTGGAGACACTGGCTATGGTCCTGTAGGCAGTAATTCAGTCTCCTGAATAAGGGATCTTACGTAAACAGTTATTTATGCTCACACTTAACATTTTCCAACTCTGTTAATCTCACTCAGTGGTACTCATGGGCTTCTTCCATGAACTCATTGTATATGTTCAAATTATGCCATCCAATGATTGATGCTTACTTATTATAACTCTTATCATAGTATTATTTTTTTTTTTTTTTTTTTTTTTAATCTTCATTTTATTGAGATATATTCACATACCATGCAGTCATACAAAACAAATCGTACATTCGATTGTTCACAGTACCATTACATAGTTGTACATTCATCACCTAAATCAATCCCTGACACCTTCATTAGCACACACACAAAAATAACAAGAATAATAATTAAAGTGAAAAAGAGCAATTGAAGTAAACAAGAACACTGGGTACCTTTGTCTGTTTGTTTGTTTGTTTCCTTCCCCTATTTTTCTACTCATCCATCCATAAACTAGACAAAGTGGAGTGTGGTCCTTATGGCTTTCCCAATCCCATTGTCACCCCTCATAAGCTACATTTTTTTTTTTTTTTTTTTTTTTTTAATCATCATTTTATTGAGATATATTCACATACCACGCAGTCATACAAAACAAATTGTACTTTCGATTGTTTACAGTACCATTACATAGTTGTACATTCATCACCTAAATCAATCCCTGACACCTTCATTAGCACACACACAAAAATAACAAGAATAATAATTAGAGTGAAAAAGAGCAATTGAAGTAAAAAAGAACACTGGGTACCTTTGTCTGTTTGTTTCCTTCCCCTACTTTTCTACACATTATCATAGTATTATAATGATAAATGCAGAAAATCTTTACAAAATTTTTCAGAGAAAATATGTGTTATTCAGAGAGAGCTCCTATAGCAATTTATGCTGTCGTAAGAGATTTTAAAATGGGATTTAAATATAACTCAATATTAGTTTAAGAACATGATTTGTTCCTTTATTTCTTATTTTAATTTTTAACGTTATGTGAATCAGTGACAGTCCTTCAGTTGAACACAATTATCATCACTTTCTTCAAGGCCTTATTTTGCTTTATGTTTATTTTTCTTTCTCCTGCATATCCCAAGGCTATTGCTGTTTCCTTTCCATTCTGAAAGCACAAAACCTAGTCTTTTAAAATATGTTTTTAATCTTCAGTAAGTTTGTTTAGCTATATGTTTATGGGATAATGATTTTATATTTAATTTATCAAAATGTCATCTGGTCATAAATCTGATGCTTTATTTATTTTCAGTCAACAGTGTATTTTAAAAATCTATGCATGTTCCTATGTGTACTCAAATTTAATATTTTGAAGACTGTTTAATATTCCATTATATGCATTATTCCATTTATTTAAGTAGACAACACAGGTGAACTATAATTTATTATTACCAAAATTACTAATTGTGTCAATATCTTTGTTCACCTCTCTTTTTGGACCTAGGAAGACCTATATCTAGAAATTGTTTTGCTGAGTCATGGGATATAAATATATTTCATGTTACAAGGAATAACCATTTTTAAAAAAAATATTTCCAAAATTCTACTACAAATACATAAAATTTCACTGTTTTTCACATCCTTGCCCCAACTTAATATTATCATGTTTTGGAAAATTTGATGGGTATAAAATAGTATCTCATTATTTTAGTTTGATTTTCTTCTGGCAACTGGGCATTCTTATACTATTAAACCATTTCTTGTTTTCATACTGTGAATTACTTATTCATATACTTTACCCTTCTTTTTCTTTTAATAATATTTGTTTTTCTTGACACATGTACAATCTCCTGGCATATTGTAAATATCACTCCCTTGTTGGTCTAGATATTGCTGCTTCTCTTCCAACTTGTCATCCATCTGTCAGTTTTGTTGCATGGTATCCATTATTTTGTTGGAGTCAAAGTCAGTCTCTCTTCTTAGATTTTCTTTTGGATAACTTTTAGGAAATATTCCACAAGGTCACATTTTTATGTTTATGTTTGTTTTAATTTTTCTTTAATAAACCTTTTCATCTTCTCTTTTATAGTAATGTATTTACATCTATTTGTGGCTTCTTTTGTTATGAGTCAGTACAGATACTCAGTTAGCATACACTGGTGTAGTCATACCAACTGTGAATATCCCAAAATAATTTGATATTAGTTTTATATCATCTGCTTTGAGCCCCCAAGTTCCCTTCCCTTTACATGGTCCCTTCTCCTTCTACCTCCTAGATGTCTCCTACATCCATTAGGTAATGGGTTAATGTCTTGCAGAGTACAGCCCTTCAGTGTCTAGCTCCAGTGGTATGGCCTGATTATCTTCTGATTGGTTGGGGGAGATGCTGTAACATTTATTAAATATTTTGAATATCACTCCTCTGTTTGTAAGTTAATTATTGATCTTTTATTTTCTTTTATATATAGAGAAATAATTGATGCTTTCTCTACTTATTTGAGATGCTAATTTTTTTATATACCATGTCCTCATACATGCGTGTCTCTGCCTCTAACCTGTCGTTGGTGCATTTTATTTAACTATCATCAATTCTACAATATTCTCATTACTATTGCTTTGTAATATGTACAAACTGCTACATTGAGTTCAATTTAAATTATATCCTAGAATTTTTAGTTTGTGCTATATTTCTATTTTCCACATATATTTCATAATCACCATCACTTCTGCCACGTTCTCTGAGCTATGGTCACTAAAGCCACCCCTGATTCATAAAGAGGGAAACTGGACTTCAGTGCTTAATGGAAGGATTCTCAAAGAATTTGTGGCCATATTTAAAACTACTATTTATATGTAAACTTACCTTTTGTTCTCCATAGTATTTTGATCATTTTAAAATTGCTCCCCTGACTTTCTTTTGTGTATGTTTCTATGCCTTTATTTTCAACTTCTGTGAATAATTTGGCTTCATTTATGTCACTTGTATATAACAAGTAGTTAAATATTTTTACATTTTATTTCAGTCTGTCTTTGATCATCATGAGTTTAACTCATTTACATGAATTATAATTTACTGCAGCACCAGAGGTATTTTCTCAACTTTCATACCTGCCTTTCTTTCCTATCTTCCTTTGGCAGAATAAAATTTCTTTTTATGGCCTGAATGTTATAAAAATGATGGTTTCCATCTCAGTGTTTAAATCCTCTTGAAATCTATGTTTTAGGTATGTAACAGGCTTTCATCTTTCAGGGGTTTCTATCTCCTTTCTTATCCTTGGTATTTATATTGGCAACATCTAGATTTCTAGTCCAGATTTAAATTTCAGTACCTTTTTTATTTTAATCATAGTTTATTGCCTTTATAGACAACAGAAAATAACTGCTGTTTGCTATTTCTGTGTATCAAAACTCCTTCCTCTTTACTGGAATTACTTCAGTGAATTACTTTTTCCAACAGTAATTTCAAAGAGACTTAGTGATTGGCAACTATCAAGCATCATTTGGAGAAGAATATCCTTAATTCACTCTTATATTTAAAAAACAGTATAGGTGAATAAGAAATTTAAAGTTAACAATTTTTTTCTTTGAATACATTGAAGATTTTATTTCTTTTTTTTTTTTAATCTATTGTTTTTATTGAGAAGTTTGATGTCGCTCTCATTCTGTTTCTTTGTAGGTGCAATGGATGCTGAGGTTGAGTCACTTAGATACCTCTTCAGAACCAAGGCACTCCCTTCCACAGCTGCCTTTAACAGTTCACAGCTGAGTCTCTCCTGAGGACTTGCCTTGAAGGAAGCCACTTCGCTCAAGGTAAATCCCCTGCTTGGACATCATGCATCCAAAGATTGGTTGATATGGAAGTATAGAGGCTTGGTTCCCTAGCCTAAATGAGACAACTTAGAAACATACCTCCATAGTTGGTATAGGTGTCTGAGGGAGCTGCCTCACAGTACAACTTTCCCTCCATCCAATTCTGCTTCCTTTACCCAAGAGGGAGGGCTTTTCCCAAGAGCACTTCTAAAATACCTCCTGCAAGCAAACATCAGAATCTTAGGGTCTGTTTCCTAGGGACCCCCAAGACATAGGTGATCTCTATGAATGCTTTAGAATGGACTCTTTCCTTCTGATATTACTATAATATATCTAGGTGCTTTTATTTTTTAAAATCCAATTTGCCTCCCTATAACACCTTTCAATATTCAGCATTACATATTTTTTTTTAATTAATGAGAAATTCTCCCATTTCAGTTCTTCAAATATTTCCCCTTCCTTTTATTTTTTAATTTCCTTATATGGCTCTTATTAGATCAAATTTACTCTTTTACATCTATGCATGTTTTCTCTTAACAATTAATTTCCTCCTTGTTCTTTCCATCTCTTCTGACCCTTATTTTATGCAGCTAAGGAAGCTCCTTCACCTCATCCTGGTCATTAATGTTACTCAGGAGTGTTTAGCTATTCACCTCATTTATTGGATACCCTATTTCAACTCTTTTATTTTTCAAAAAAACAGATTCTTCAGTATTACTGAATGTTAGCGCTTTGTGTTTTCAATATCTCTGAGGATATTAATCCTTTTATTTATCTAACACATATTGCATTTAAGTGCTTAACACTGTTAATTTATCTGTACTATAATTGTATTGTGTTTAGTCCATTAATTCTGATATTTGTTTAGTTCATTGCCTTTATTTAATAATGCTTACTATTTTCTTGTTTTTTATCTTGTATTTCCTTAGGACTATAAGTACTTTGGTTAGTAAAATGAATCTAAGTGTGGTGGGAGAGAGGGATAAAGAAGCAAGTCCTAGGCAGTGAGTCCATCCAGATGGGTTTTGTGATTTTCACACTTTAGAGAAAGAGCTTCATTTTAGTCTGGGCTTTAATATTTCTTGTTTCCTCCAACATAGGCATAGCAGCTCCTCGGTTCAACATCCCATATGCCTGCCTAGTACTGCTCTTGAACTTCTGCTAAATCTAATTACATAGACCCCAGTGAGGACTACAGAGGGCCTGGTCAGCTTGCCTGCTTGACTTTTACAAGCACCCTAGTCCTGTCAAAGGCTCTGCTGTTTTATTTCACCTCAAGAGCTGCAGGGATAGAATGGTATGCCAATGGGCAAGCATGGAGAGAAATAAAGGTCCAACCAAAAATCTACTCCCCTCATCTAGTTCCTTTGCTGTTGATCTCCTCCTGCTCTAGGAGGTAGAGACCAATCCAACTCAGCCTTCTAGAGTTCAGCCTCTTTGAAATCGACATACCCAGGTTTTAGAGGCATGGTGGCAGGTGATATTTCATTAAATGTTTTTTTGAATATATTGAGATTATCATGTGTTTTTTTATGTTAATGTGGTGAATTATATTTATCGCTATTTGAAGTTAAACCAAGCTTGCGTTCCTGGAATAAAGCAAACTGAATTGTGATGTATTATCTTTTTTTTAATTATAGTGTTCAATTTGTTAAAATTTTAAAAATTCATTTGCATCTGTCTTGAAGGATATCAGTCAATAATCTTTTCTTATAATGTATTTGTTATGTTTTGAAATAAGAATAAAGGTTGTCTCCACATGTGAGTTGCAAAGTATTTCTCCTCTACAGTTTTCTGGAAAAATTTGGGTAGAATTAGTATTATTTCTTCCTTAAATGTTTAGTAGAATTCACCAATGAAACTATCTGGGCCTTGTGGAAAGGTTATTAACTACAAGTTGAATTCTTTGATAGACACAGAGTTATTCACATGATGTATTTTCTTCTTGACAGTTTTGTGTTCCAAGGAATGTATTTATTTAATCTATATTGAAAATTTTATCGGGATAAATTGTTCATATTATTCCCTCATTAAACTATTAGTATCAGTATGATTTGTAGTGATGTCAGTGCTCTCATTTTTGATATTGTTAATATATGTCTTCTTCCTTTCTCTCTTTTCATCCTGTCTAGAGGCTTATAAATTATATTGATCTTCTCGGAGAGCCATAGTTTGATTTTAGTGTTTTTATCTATTGTGTTGTGTTTTCTGTCTCATTGCTTTATGTTCTGATTTTTATTATTTACTTCTCCTTATTTTGAGTTTAATTTCTTCTTTTTTGATTTTTATGGTAGTGCCTGGATCATTGATTTGAGACCTTCTTCTTTTCTAATATGGGTATTTAGTGCTCTAAATTTCTCTTTAAATATTTCTTTAGCAGCATTCTAAAAATTTTGTTGTATTGTGTTTTTATTATTGTTCAGTTCAAAATATTTATACTTCTCCTGTGACTTTTTCTTTGACCCAAAGGTTGTTTAGAAGTATATTGTTTAGTTTTTAAATATTTGGGAATTTTTCCAGTAATTTTTTATTGATATCTAATTTAATTTCATTGTGAAAAGAGGACATACTTTGCATGACTTAACTCCTTTAAAATGTATTGAGACATGGTTCATACCCCAGAGTATGGTCTGTTTTGTTGAATATTCTGTATGCACTTGAAAGAATGTGTATTCTCTTGTTGTTCTTCCTTTGGAATCTATTTTTTTTTCTGATATTAATATAGGTTTTCCAGTTTTCTTTTGATTAATGTTAATGTTGTATATATTTCCATTCTTTTACTTTTAACCTATTTGCGTTGATATCTGAGGTGCATTTTATGTAGGGAGAGTATTATTGGGTCTTGCTTTTATGTCCAATCTAGCAAGTCTACCAATCCTATTCACAGTATAACAGTTTCTTCTGTCATTAATATGTCTTGCATTAGTGTAGTACATCTGCTAATTGTTGAGCCAATATTGATCCATTAATATTAACTAAAGTCCATAGTTTAAGGATCACTCTTTGTCTTGTACAGTTCAATGTGTTTTGAAAAATGCATAATATCATGTATCCACCATTCGACTATCATACAGAATAGTTTACTGCCCTAAAACTACCCTACACTCCACATATTCATCTTTCCCTCCCTCCCCCTGTTAAACTGTCAGTCACTGATCATTATACTGTCTTTGTAGTTTTGCTTTTCTCAAAATGTCATATACCTTGTATCACACAGTACAGTTTTTCAGACTATCTTCTTTCACTTAGCAATATGCATTTAAGTTTCCTCCATGTCTTTTTTTTAATTATATTTTTTACTGTGGAATATAACATATATACATAGAAGAGATAATTTTCCAAGTGCAAGTTAACAAGTAGTTAGCAAATTTCAAAAAATGTTATGGGTTACAGTTCCATGTTGAGATTATTTCCTTATTGTGATATATAACATATATGCAAAAAAGTAATAACTTTAAAAGTATGATTTAACAAGTAGTTATATAGGAAATTTCCAAAAATGTTATGAGTTACAGTACCATAGTTTCAGTTATTTCCTTATTGTGAAATATAACGTATATACAAAAAGGTGATAACATTCAAATTACAACTTAACAAGTAGCTATAGAGCAAATTTCAAAGAATGCTAAGCAAAGAATGCTTACAGTTCCACAATTTCAGTTCTTTCCTTCTAGTTTTCTAATACCCTAGCCACTAAGAAAAAGAAAATTATATAGAGATTCAATATTTGTAATCCTTTGTTAAATTCCATCTTGTCTGTTGCTACCCCTTCCTCTAGTTTAATCATTTTCCCAATCTTCAGGGATGTCTAAGGAGTGACCACCCTAACTTGTTCATGTTGAAAAGGGGTGTCAACATTATGGGAAAAGGGGACACATCTGGTTGATGTTCTTGAAGAGGCTGTTGCCTCTGGGTTTTGGGACTTAGCTGGCATAGGAGTCCTCTATAGGATTTAATTTTCTGAAGAATAAACTTAGTGATTGAAACTTTTATAGAGTCTCAGATAAGGATACAGGTATTCTTTAGGGTTTTAGGGACTACTGTTGATTTAGGCTTATCATGCTATGGCTATTTGGCATATCTAGCTGAAGCTTGCATAGGAGGCCTCCTGACTCTATTTGAATTCTCTTAGCCACTGAAACCTTATTTTGTTAACTTTCTTTTCCCCCTTTTAGTCAAAAAGCCATTCACAACCCCTTGATGCCAGGGTCAGGCTCATTCCTGGAATCCGTGTCCCACGTCACCAGGGAGACTGTCCCATGCCTGGGGGAGGGTGACGAATTTATTTGCCAAGTTGGGCTTAGAGAAAGAAAGTTCAAAAGAGGTTCTCTGGAGGTGACTCCTAGGGATAATTATAGGTGGGTTTAGCCTCCCCTTTACAACCATAAGTTTCACAAGAGCAGGCCTCAAGATTGAGGGCTTGACTTGTAAAGTACAGTGTTCCTATGTTCACATAGCGTATGTGATGTCCGTGATGATCCATTCATATCTCACATTATCATCACTTAGTTTTACAGTCCTCATCACTCTCCATTTTAAACAATTCTCATGACCCAAAACACACCATAGCTCTTTTCAGCCCTCAATTATTTGTCCCTAGTATTTCTATGGTACTCCTTAATATGCAATAGGTAGATTTTTTTCCCACATACCATTCTGTTGTCAACTCTCTGTACCAGTATCATACCTTAGAAGTATATCATGCAAGCACCTGTCTATATTTGTAGTGCTGATCTGAGGGATATATGTCTTAATCCCTTTTGATCCTATTCACTTTCAGTGCATCTCTGATACTTATAATCCCATTAACAAACAATCATCACCCCTATCCATTCCCAAACCTTTGAATTCATCCTCATTAATTATCTGATCATATTAGATTATCATTCCCCCTCCACTAGCTTCTATCTATTACTGGGTCCCCAGTATTCTATATTATAAGACATTAATTTTACATTGTTCAGGGAGTTCATAGTAGTGGTAACATATAATATCTCTCCTTTTGTGTCTGACTTATTTCACTCAGTATTATATCTTCAAGGTTCATCATGTTGCCATATGTTTTAAGACCTTGTTCCTTTTTACTGCTGCATAGTATTCTATCATATGTATATGCCACATTTTGTTTATCTACTCATCTGTTGAAGGAAAATTGGTTGTTTCCATCTCTTGGCAGTTGTGAACAATGCCTCTGTGAACATTGGTGTACAAATGTCTGTTCATATCACTGCTTTCAGACCTTCTGTGTATATACTAAGAAGTGGAATTGCCAGATTGTAGAGTAATTAGATATCTGATTTTCTGAGAAACTACCAAACTGTCTTCCACAGCAGCTGTACCATTATACATTCCCACCAACAATGAATAAGAGTCCAGTTTCTCCACATCCTCTCCAGCATTTGTTGTTTCCTGTTTGTTTCATGGCAGCCATTCTTATTGGTGTGAGATAGTATCTCATTGTGGTTTTGATTTGGATTTCCCTAATAGCTAGTGAAGATGAACATTTTTTCATGTGTTTTTATCCATTTGTATCTCCTCTTCAGAAAAATGCTTTTTCATGTCTTTTGCCCATTTTATAATTGGGCTGTTTGTTCTATTGTTGTTGAGCTGTAGGATTTCTTTATATATGCAGGATATCAGTTTCTAATCAGATATATGGTTTCCAAATACTTTCTCCCATTGAGTTGGTTGCCTCTTCACCTTTTTGACAAAGTCTTTTGAGTCATAGAAGCTTTTGATTCTGAGGAGTTCCCATTTATCTATTTTTTCTTTTGTTGCTTGTGCTTTGGGTGTAAGGTCTAGAAGCTACCTCCTATTACGAGGTCTTGAGGATGTTTCCTTGCATTATCTTCTAGAGTTTTATTGTGCTGTCTCTTATATTGAGGCCTTTGATCCACTTTGAGTTAATTTTTCTATAGGTTGTGAGTTAAGGGTCCTCTTTCATTCTTTTGGATATGGATATCCAGTTCTCCCAGCCCCATTTGTTGAAGAGACTGTTCTGTCCCAGATCGGTGGATTTGGTCACCTTATCAAAAATCACTCAACCATAGATCTGGGGTCCATTTCAAAACTTTGAGTTCAAGTCCATTGATCAATATGTTTATCTTTGTGCCAATACCATGCTGTTGTGACCACTGTGGCTTTATAGTAGGCTTCAAAATCTGGAAGTGTAAGTCCTCCCTCTTTGTTCTTCTCTTTTAGGTTTTTTCTTTTTTTTTTTTGATACTCAATGCCCCTTTCCCTTCCAAATAAATTTGATAACTAGCTTTTCCAAGTCTGCAAAGTAGGCTTTTGGAATTTGGATTGGAACTGCATTGAATCTATAGATCATTTTGGGTAGAATTGACATCTTAACAACATTTAGCCTTTCTATCCATGAGCACAGAATATCTTGCCACTCATTTAGTACCTCTTTTTTTTATTTCTTTTAGTAAAGTTTTGTAATTTTATGTGTAGACATCTTTAATGTCCTTGGTTAAGTTTGCTCCTAGGTACTTGATTTTTAGTTGCTATTGTGAATGGAATTTTTTTTATTGCCTCTTCAGTTAGATCACTGCTAGTATACAGGAACATTACTGACTTATGTGCATTAATCTTGTGCCCTACCACTCTGCTGTATTTGTTTATTAATTTCAAGTAACTTTGTCATTGCTTTCTCAGGATTTTCCAAATTTAAAATCATATCATCTACAAATAATGACAGTTTTGCTTCTTCCTTCCCAATTGGATACCTTTTATTTCTTTCTCTTGGCCAATTGCTCTAGCTAGAACTTCTAGCGCAATGTTGAGTAATAGATGTGACAGTGGGCATCCTTGTCTTGTTTCTGATCGTAGTGGGAAAGCTTTTAGCCTTTCACCGTTGAGTGCTATGCTGGCGGTGGGTTTTGCGTATATGCCCTTTATCATATTGAGGATGTTTCCTTCAGTTCTTACCTTCTGAAGTGTTATTATCAAAAAGGGATGTTAAATTTTGCCAAATCCTTTTTCAGTGTCTATCAAGATGATCATTTGATTTTTCCCTTTTGATTTGTTAATATATTGTATTACATTGATTGTTTTTCCTATGTTGAACCACCTTTGCATGTCAGGAATGAACCCACTTGGTCATGGTGTATAGTTCTTTTAATATGCCTTTGGATTCGATTTGCAATCCAAAGGCATACAAAATTCGATTTGTATTTTGTTGAGGAGTTTTGCATCTATATTCATTAGGGAGATTGTCCTATTGTTTTCCTTTTTTGTAGTATGTTTATCTGGTTTTGGTATCAGGGTAATATTAGCTTCATAAAATGTTAAGTGGTATTCCTTTTTCTTCAGTTTTTTGAAAGAGTTTGAGCAGGAGTGGTGTCAATTCTTTTTGGAAAGTTTGGTAAAATTCCCCTGTGAAGCCATCTGGCCCTGGGCTTTTATTTGTAGGTAGATTTTTGAAGTCTGATGGGATCTCTTTGCTTTTGATTGATTTGTTGAGGTCTTCTATTTCTTCTTAGGTCACTCTAGGTTGTTCATGTGTTTCCAGGTGTCACAGTCCTTTGTTCAGCTCTCCTCTGCTGCCTCTGTTTCCCCTGCACCCTCTGGCCTGAGAAGGGGCCCAGGACTGCACAGCCTGGGGCTGGTCATGGTGTTTCAGACTCTGAGAGAGGAACCAGGTCTCAAGGTGCACCATGCAAGCTACAGGAACCAAAGGGCCAAGCTAAAGCTTCCAGCAAACCTCTGTTTAAGGCATATGGATGATACAAAGCACAGGGGGAGAGAGAAGAAGGAGGGGAAGTGAAGAGCAAAAACATTTGAGAGATTGAAGAGGGAAAGGAGAGGAAACCTGAGAGGGACTAAGAAGACCAAGTTACTGGACCACCAGCATGTTCTTCACCTCAGTGTGGCAGACACAGTAATCAGAGGTTGACAAGCAAGAGGTCACCAGAGTCACCAGGGCCTCAATGGTAGCAGAAGTGGCACAGGAAGGTTCTGAGTGAAAAACCAGGTTCAGCTGCACTTTATTTCTGGCTGTTTGGAATCGCTGCAGAGACTCTGCTGGCCAAGTGAAGACTGAGTGGGTATTAGTTATCATGGCCAGGAGAGTTGCTGTATGCTGGGCAGCAACTGGAAAGGCTTGTGCTCAGACAAAGCTGTATTTCTAAATTTCTACCTGAGGACCTTACTCCTAGAAGTTAGCCCTTCCTGAAAAAGACTGTGAGGAGAGAGCAACTGCCACCAGTACTTGTTGTTCTCTCCTTGCCTCTGTCTCCACTTTCTGTCTCTGGAAATACAGTCATGGACATCCTTCTCTTCAGGGATCCAGAGAATCCCCTCAATCTTCTCCACCCAGCAGGGTCCCAGAAATGTTGCCCTGGATACCTCTTCTTAAAAAAATAAGTGGGAAAACTGAGGACAAGGGAGAAAGTGGAAAGAACTATGTGGGAGAAATGGAAGAGTAGGACAGAGAGAGTCAAAAAGGCAAAAGGGAAGAGAGAGGGACAAGAGGGCAAAGTGAGAGGAAAGAGAGAATGCAGTGCCTCATCAAACGCTCACCAGCAGGAGTCCCTGCTAGCAGTAGCAGGAGGAAGTGCAATTTGCAGGGTTCTTGGATCTTGGCCATAGCCCAGGTCACTTTGAAGGAACTTCAGGTTTGTGTTCATGGAGACTTAGCTATCTTGGAAGAATGCTTGCAGTGAGTACCAGAATGAATTCAGAAGAGGCCTGTACCCGTTGAACCCACAGATTATTACTGAACCTTTCCCATTCCAGATTTGAACACATTGAGCAACATACTGCTATTTAATTTTCTGTATAAACATGAAATTTTTAAAGCGGAAGAACTCAAGAAGTTCATTAAGGGATGAAAATAATCACAATTTAATAGGTTGCAATTTATTTGATAAAACTAAAATCCCCTGTGATAATTTATTGTATGCAACACCATTACAATGTTTAAACATGATATATAAAATTCATGGTTTAAGAATTTTATTGACAATTCCAGTTAATACTGCTTTAGTAGAGCAAAATTTCTCTAAATTTAAATTGTTTTTAAAAAAAGTATACCCTAGGACTGCAATGACTCCGGAAGAGTTATCTACTTTGGCATTACTATCAATAGAACATTTGTTACGTGAAAGATCTGGATTACAACAACTTAATGATTTTGCTGATGATAGTAAGAAAAATACTTTTTATAATAAACTTTTGGTGGTTGATAAATTCCAAATATTTTATATGTTATGCCCATTAGTCTGTGAATAGAGTATCCAAACATACGTAATCTTGTACATAAAAGAAATGCTCTGTTTTGCAATTCTTATTTCAGCCTTATCTCTTGTATATTTCATTCATATCATTTCATATCTATTATTACACATTCCAACAAAACTTGTTGCCAATGAACTTGAAAAGTTTTCTATTTTGATTTCAAGAACAAATGAAAAGGTTCTTCTTTTAGACATTTGTTTTATTGTGGAATGCCATGGAAGATGCCTATATTCATGCACTTATATAATCTCTAGAGAAACCATGGCCACCATGGAAGGATACCACTTTAGGTATGCGGAGATTATAGCCTAAAGAGTTCAAGAGAAGACATGGTAAAATAAACGGTAAATTTAACATGACCATAAAGTGAATTATTGTTCACATTTTACTTCACAGTCTGGTACAGATGTACATTTTTAGTCATTAGCAACAAAAACAGTAACAAACTTTGAAAGAGCCTTTAGAAGCCAGCATTCATGGTCAACATAATGCAGTGTCATGGGGGAATTCTGTAACTAGCATTAAATAAATGCTTTTAGGGAACTATAGGGAACTGTAGAGGCTAAAAGATAAGGATGATGTGGGAGCACTTCAGGGCTTTTTGGTGGGTTTTCTTCTCTTCTTACTCTTTATTCTTTCCTTAAGCCATCCCATCTACTTTCATCCCTTCAATTGCAATCTGTAGCCAATTCACAAGTTTACATCTTATTTGAGACCCAATCCTGTGAATCAATCCAGATGATTACTATACACCTTCACTTACGTCTCATGGGTATTCAAGCTTAAAATGTTTAAAAGTATACTTCTGATCTTACTCAAAGCCCGCATCTGCTCCTGTGGTCATACTCTGTGCAGTTGCTCAGACCAGAAATTGGGATATGGTTGAAATATGCTCTCTTCCCCACTCCTGATATCTAATGTAAACACTCAGAGGACAAGTACCGTGTTAGAATTGTATTCCTAGTAACTGGCATATACTCAGTTATTTAACATACAGTCAATAAGTTATTTAACAAGAGTTTATGTTTTTATGCCAAGCATGGTCTGGGGTACTGAAGATGTAGCAGTGGATGTAACAGATAAAAATCCTTGCTGTCATTGCTCCTTAAATTTTAGTAAAGAGAGTTTGACTAACAAATAAGTAAAATTATGGTCATTAGATGGTGACAAATGCTATACAGAACCATGAAACAGGGAAGGTGTAGGCAATCATTTGTGTTTTGGGGAATATTACTGGATATTATTTTAAATATGGTGGTCAGGGAGCCCCAGTGGACCTGAAGGGGGAGGGCTCTGTGAACAGAGGGAACAACTAGTAAAAAGTTGCAGAGGCAGGAATGTAGTTGCTGTGTTTGAGAAACTGCTGGGCAGGAAGTTTGGATAGAATGAACTGAAAGAGGAGGTTAGAAAGGCAGATGAGGTTCAGATCGTATAGGACCTTTTAGGCCACGTAAGGCGTTTGTCTTTTATTCTGAGTGAAATGTGAAGCTATATGAAGCCTTTGTGTATAGCAGTGACGTGACTGGCCTAACTTATATTTTAAAATGCTTACTCTTGCTAAGGAATATACCCCTTCTCACGGGGTCATTGTAGTAATCTAAAATAGAGATGAGGTGGCTTGGATTGGGTAATACTGTAGAGATGAAGAAAGTGGTAGTGGTGGGATTCTCAGAATATTTAGAAGCTAAGATGAGAATTTGATGATGGGTTAAGTATTGGATATGAGGGAAAGAGGGAGACAAGGATACAAGGATACAGCCAAGGTTTTTGGTTTGAAAAACTGGGAGTATGGAGTTGAAATTAACTGGGATAAGGAAGCCACAGAAAATTACCCTCTGTTCTCTAAATGAACGAAGGACTTTTCTGCTTCTGTGCTTCGATCCACAATGATCCAGCTTCCTTTATTATTCTGCCAGTCTATCATTTCACTGCCTGTTTATAGCCTCTGGCCCTCCCTAAAGTAATCAATTCCTCTCTCTTCTGGGCTTCCACAGTGCCTTATTCATGTATTTCAGTCTAACTCGTATCAAATTGCAGTTGAGTTGATATTTCTGCTTTTTCCATTTGTCTGTATGCTCCTTGAATAATGGCACCAAGATTTATTCCTATTAGATTCCTGTTTTCTATACCATGCTGGATAGGAAATAACGTTCAATAAATTTAAGTGAGTGTTGATTTTCAATTTCCACTGGTCCCTTTTGGGATTTAATGAGTAGCAAATGATTAGGTTTGGTACTTTACTCATTAAAATTCATGGGCTGGATGGCATGGTGAGAAATTATGCATCTATATCCTTAGTTTCTGCCAGGAAGCCATGAAATGATAAAAAGTGGGGCATGCCCCTGGGTAAGAAGGAAATCATACAGTTCATATCATCAGGCATATCCAGAGAGGAGATTAGGACTGTATTTCTATCCTTCTCTCAGTCCTTATTTTCCATTTATAATTTTGAGTATTCTGACCCAGAAAAGCAAAGCAAAAATACAGTCACTTTATGTTGTCACCCATTCCTCCTCAGTAATTTCCACATTCCCTGTTTAATCTCCTGGCTTCGTACTCCATAGACAATAGGGTTCAGAGCAGCAGGAATAACATGGTGTAGGACATTAAGTAAGACAGGAATATCAGAGGAAACCTTTTTCTTAGCCATATGGGTGAAAACAAAAACCAGCAGGATAGTACTGAAGAAGAGGATGAGAATGAAGTGTGAGCCACAAGTGCTCAGAGCTTTGGTGGCTGCACCTTTTGCCCTGAGTTTAAGAACAGCTCGGAGGATGAAAGTATAGGAGAGGAAGATGAAGATGAGGTCAGAGCCCAGAAGAGTCCATGCCACAATTAACTGGTAGATTTTGTTACGGGCAACACTATCACAAGAGAGCTTGGACACAGAGAGGTTGGCACAGATACAGTTCTCAATTATATTTTTTCCACAATAATGGAGCTGGGCAGAGAGGATAGGGATAGGTGCCGTGAGAACCGTGTTCCGTGCCAAGATGAAGACAGCAGCCTTTGCCACAAATTGGTCACTGATGATGGATGGGTAATGCAGAGGCTTGCAGATGGCCACATAGCGGTCATAGGCCATAGCCAGGAAGGTACATGATTCCATGGGCAGGAAGTTATTCATGATGAACATCTGAAAGAAGCAAGCAGAGAAACTGATGGTCCTGAGGTCAAACCAGAAAATGGCCAGGACCTTGGGGATGACGGTGAGGCAGAGCACAATGTCCAGCAGGGAAAGGAGGCTGAGCAGGTAGTACATGGGCTTGTGCAGAGAGGCCTCCAGCCAGATGGTGATCAGGAGAGTGGTGTTGGCCCCCATGGCCAGGAGGAAGAGGAGGCTGAGGGGCAGGGAGAGCCAGAGCTGCCAGCTGGGGGACCCAACAAAACAGTTCAGGAGGAATTTGGAGACTTCAGTAGGGAGAGAGCTGTTGCTGTAAGGCAGCATTGGCAGTGACTCTAGTGAGGTAGGTGACTTTGAGTGGCTGAAGAAGAGAGAAGGAGTTAATTCTACCATGCACCCTAATGTCTGAGTACTTCACATATAAGGTCCATAAGGGTAAGGACATAACCTACCTCATTCACCCCACATCCTTTTTGCTAGCACATTTTTTTTCCACATAAGAGATGGCTAATAAATATTTGTTGAATATATAAAGGATGAATAAATGATGTTTCCCCAACTTTGTTATTTCACCTGTTTCATGTGACAATTTTCCTATGTGAATTTATCTTTTGAGTTTGCTTTATTGATAAATATTTAATGTATCAGAAATTAAGTAGCATGTTATTTAAATGAAACATGTTAAGTCAGACACTAAAGCTGAGATAACATTTCAATTTAAATTTTAAAACGTATAGAAAAGGATTCTAAAGGCAAGATGGCATCCACATCCATCTAGGTTTTATTTAGTTTTAATTTTTTTAACTTGTATTCTGGTAACATCTGGATATCAAGTTTTAAAGGGCGTGAAAATGAGACTATTCAAATGAATGATGGACTGACTACATAGAGTAAATCTCCTGATGAAAATGAATAAAAATCATATCTATATCTATAGCTCTGTCTCTATCTGTGTCATCTGTATCTATAGCTGTAGCTATACCAGTACCTATACCATTACCTATAACTATACCTATAGCTATACCCATACCTATACCTATACTGGAATACCTTGAATGCATCCACGAGCAGGCAAAAAAGGAAGAATTCTCAGAGGAGGGATTGCATGAAATCCAAAGTTAAATCAAACATTGACGTTGACTTTCAACTCGAGGGCATTTGAGGCATTACATGAACTTAAGCACATGTCTTGGAGCTTAGAGAAAAAAGATAAGATCCAGGGCTCATACAGGTTGGCAATTGATTAGGCAGTTGGCACATACATGAGAATCCCCAGCATTACCCACTTAGTGGGGTTGTGTACTAGAAACAAACCTTCTCCTTCGTCTTCTCCCACACCACCACCTGGAACTTAGAAAATTAACTACTTCAAAGCTTCTTAAAGGGGAAAATCTTCCCTGTAAATTCTGAACCACAGGCTGGTCCTCTTTGACTTTGGAGCCTAAATTCATAATAATTACTTAGCTAAAAAAGGAATTGAAAATTATTCCAGACTGGAAAATAACCAAATCCTTTCTTGAAGAATGAACTTTTCTCTCAGGCCTCAAATAACTTCAACATATAATATTGTACAGAAATTAAGCTGCTTAAAGTAAAAAAAAAAATTATTACTTTAAAAAGGAAAAAAATAATTATAAGTAGAAGTGCACAAAACAATAGAGAGTAGAATCCAACCTTCAGTGACTTGAGATATAGAATTATTTGACAGAAATATTGTGCAAATTTCCTTACTGGATTTTAAGAAATGAGAGATAAGCTTGAAAAATGTAAGCAAAGGATAAGCATACTTAAAAGCAGAACCACTCATATTTCCTAGAATGAAATTTAATAATTAAAAACTGTAAGACATTGGTGTAATAGTAGATTAGGCACAACTGAAGAATACATAGTGAACCAAAGGGGAGAACTGTAGATTTTTTTTTTTTTTTTTAAGAATGAAGCTCCACTAGATAAGTAGAAAATAAAAAAATATGGCTAAGAGAAAGAACATGGATTTTTATTAGACGTATTTTATCTTTTTATCTTGCTGTGATTAAGGTAATAAAATCTGGAGTTAATATTTTACTCAGGGTACTAGAAGTTATAAAAAGTAACAAAGCAGATTTGAGAAAGAACCAGATATACTTGAAAAATATATCAACAATAAGAACTCAATGATTGGATTTAAAGCAGATTAGAGATTGTTAAAGAGAGGAAACTTGAAGGAGATCAGAAAGAATCTATTCAGAATGAAGATGAGGAGAAAAAGAAACGGATGGAAAATCCTGGAGACGGTGTAGCAGAAATAGAGGACTGAATGAGAAGGCTTAAAATATATCTAATCAGAGTTCCTGACTGAGGAGGAGAGAGAATGAGGCAGGGACCATATTTGAATGGATAATGCTTTTGAAATTTCCAGAAGAAATGGCATGCATCAATAACAAGGTTCAAGAATTCCAGTAATTCTCTGGCAGGAAAAAACAACTTTACACCTAGATATATCATGGTCTAATTTTACATACCAAAGATAAAGAGGGTATCTTAAAGATCACAATGACAAATAAAATCAGAGCAATCAGAGTGTATCAGGTCACTGAGGGTTGCACATTAGCCAGAGGATGCTTGGCCTCTTTTTTGAAAAGTACCCTTACTCTCACAGGTAGATCTAATACCCTGTATGTGTATCATTCTGTCTTCTTTTTCCCAATTAAGTTGCTTTGCCCAGGTTAATAAGATCTCTCTGCCCATCTTATAGTTCCAGTTAGCCTACAGAGAGCCTTTGAAGGGAATTGTGACTTCAGTGGGGGGGGAATGCATTGCACAAGGGACACTCTCCAAGGATCTGACCTGCAAGATTGTTGCTTTCGTGTCTAGAGGAGGCAAAGCTGTTCAGAGGTTTTTCTCCATAATCTCTTTGGGTATTCAGAGTATAAAGAATCTGGATAGAAATTTATGTCAATCTTGAAAAATTATTGTGTCTGACAAGAGAGAGGTAAGGAGAGAGAAACTTTGATGAGAGGAAGAGAGAAAGCTATTGAATGGAAATGGTGGCATAGCTTATTTCTTCTTGGGGTCTCTGTTGGTCTGGAGGAAGCTGTGCACAGTACAGTGAATCTGAATCTCGGCTGAATAAGTGGAAGATAGTTTGAGAGTGAAAAGAGTAGGGAGAACACAAGCAGAAATATCCAGAAAATTGAGTATGGAGAGAAGATGGAAAAACAGAAAACAGAAATTAAAAAGGAAGAGACAACTGGGAATAGAGAGGAAAAAGGAAGAAAAGAGAAGTAAAGAAGAGAGCAGAAGGAGGAATAGGTATCTTTAGAAAATGAGAAGAGAATTTAAAAGCAGACAAGTAAAGGTTTCAAAGGAGTGATCAGAAGGTTGGTGTTTGGCAACCCCCTTTCCTGTCCAAATCTACATCTTTTCTCGTGCCCCTAGAATGGATCGATGAAGGCTGTTCAAGGTATCTCCAACCTGATACTCTGCTTTTGATCCTTGAACTCCTATCTGTGCAAAATTCTCCCCAGAGAGCACAGAAATCTGGGCTCAGTTTTGGCCCTGTCATCTTTATCTGGCCCTTTGCCATTCCTCTGCTCACTCTTCTCACCATCTCTTTTAGCCCCTGCTTAGTGCTCCAGTTCTACAGCTTCCCCAGTTAAAGCTTAGTTCCTGTCCTACCCCAATCCCTGCTCTACTTAGGTGTCCAGCATCACTGTGGTGTCTTTGTGCCTTCATTTTCCCTAGGGGTCAGACTTACCAGATGTAGACAGTGATTTTTGCCAGGGAGAAATCTTCCTGGCTCTGTCTGTCTCAGCCTTCGACATCCTAGATCTCAGAAAAGAGAGTTTATGCTTGAGCTTCAGCTTCCTCTGCTTCCCCAGGGAATACTGCCTTGGTGGCCCTGAAGGGGTTGGGGAATCATGAGTCCAGCATTTTCTTATCCCTGAGGGAGAAAGCTTTCCTTTCAGTTCTTAATGTCCTGTGATCCCTGAGCAGTGTCAGTGTTGCCCCTGAAGGCATTGAGAGAGTCTCAGAATTATCCCATCCCATATCAGTTGAATGGGTAGAATGTGATGCTTAGGAAGTAAAGTATGAATAATTATATAAAAGCAAAACCTTAGGGGAGGAAGGTCCAAAGCAAAATGCTAGTTGATACCAACTTTTAATTTTCTGGAAATGTACTGATCAAAACTATGCTTGGTAGATATAGAATATTTGTAAATAAATATTAAAAATAAAAATGCTTGCCATCCATAGATGTGCATAAAACTAATAGTGTACTTCTATACTGATAGTTTGTGGTAATTACAACACATACAGAGCAATTGCCTAATTTTTTGGTGTCTATGACCAATAGTCCTACTTGAATGAAATGTTTTTAAGAAGCCTTATTTTGTGATACTGTGAATACAAAAATCCAAAAGTTTGGTGTTCCAACCCAGCTCTTGAAGTGCTCGGGTTGGCACAGTTCCAAAGAACACTCGAGGCTCAGCGAGTTTTATTAGGACTTACGAACAGAAGATGATTTTTCCCAGTGGTGGCTGTTTGGGAAGTCAGTGCTCCACAAAGGTGGGAGTGCACAGGGCAGCTTATAAGAGTTTAGGGCAAAAACATTCTATAAGATATGAGAACAGAGTTTCAGCAGGGTCTCATGACACAGGGGTCTGGAGAACAATGATCAGGGGAGGGAAGTTTCAATGCTTTATAGGATAAGTGGTCTATGATATCATCTGTACATTCTTTTCTCCTTGAGGAGGTATTATTGACCTTTAACTTTTGTCCCAGTCATGTAGGTGGCCACATGCAGTGATTTACTCTAAATATGGAGGGGGAGCCTGGGCTCTGGGTCTCCACAATTGGTATATCTACTTATTTCATGGTATACTCTATTAGTACCTGGCAGGTTAAAGATATGGTTGATCATGTGGTAATTAATTTTTTCTAACTATTTCCTACCCTTGTGGCCAAGGGTACAAGCCTGGAGATTAGACAGAACAGAGTTCAACAACTAGTTCTGTCACTAGCTTCTTGACTTTTGACAAATTGCTTAAATTGTCTGAATCTCATATTCCTCATTTTTATAGTTGTGAGTAATAAATTTGATCATGTTGGGAAAGCACTTGCTGGTTATTACATTGTTGTTATTATTAGCATTACTATAAAATTTGGCCTCCCAGCATTTTTTTGGGTAATTGTTAGTCAGCAATAAATGACTGAATACCTACTGCTACTCACCATGGAGCCTGATACATAGAATTGCCCATGTCAGAAGCAGCTTGATTTCAATTCATTGCCTATTATTTGAAGAATCTGTACTTTTAATTGTTGGTTATGTGCTCACTTTTAAAAATAACTCTTTGTTCATAGCATCTTAATAAACATTGTTGTCTCTCAGATTGGCAGTCATATGAACCTCTGATTATAACTCAGGTTCATCTCTGTGGATTACTGCCTGTCTTTTGGAGATTACTCCTCATACCTCTCAAAGTGAATTTTGTACATGCTACACAGCCAACTTTTTAAGGCAAATGTTCTAAAATCTGACCAGTTATTTTCATTTGATTCGGTAACCAAGGTAAACCTAATTTAATAGATTTTAAGGTAGCTAAACCTCCTTTTTCTATTGTAAGATTGATTCAAGTTGGTGTGGTTGGGAGACAGAACACTTGTCATGCTGATAACCCTCTATCAAGGTCAGTCTCAGGACTGCAAATGAATGCTCAGGTCTTTAGAACCTCTTTGTAATTCATTATTTCCTTTCTCTCATAGTCTTTCTAATACAAATTCGGTTGTAATTTTTCTGTGTTCTAATCAACATTTATCATTGATATTTACTCATAAAAGGGAGCCCTGTTGAATGTCTTCTGAGAGTTAACTTTTCAGCTTAATACCTGCTTTATTGGTTTTATTACTCCTTACACAAGATCCTCCTATTAGAATGAGAGGCCTGTGAGGCGCTAGATCATTCCTTACATTATTTATTGGTATCCACAGAGTTCATTTCGATGCTGGAGTCCTGTATTCTGCACTTGGCCAACAGCCTTTCCAGGGCAGTGCCTGTCATTTGTTGGATAGTGTTGGTTGAAACCCCTGATGATGGGCTAGTGACTTCCCTACAACAAAAGAGAGTTGCTGGACTTCACAAGGCTCAAAAGTTACTTTAGATGCTGATGTGCAAATTCTTCATGAACTTTCATTCAGGCCTTGCCAGCACTTCCCTAAACATGTATTCTGCAATGCCATACATTTGTTTTCCCAGGCGTTAAGAACTGTAATTAAGGGCTGTAATTTTCACTGCCCTTAGTCATATTTCTAACCTCATCTCCACTAAAGCGTTGAGCTAATAAATTAAGGAATTAATTGGGTAATGGAGAGTTACTACCTGCTGGGCAACAGCTGTTGGAGGGTCAAGACTGAAACAGAAGTTATTGAGATGCTAAACAAGGTAGGTGACAGAGTTGATCTCTTGAATAATAGGTTGGAAACAAGGCTAGGGGACAGATGGTAGCCACAGGTGAATTGCCAACCTGTGGATGGAGAGAAGCATTGCCTGCCATCTAAAAATTGCAGCATGCTGAGTCAATCTTGTTGGGGACCAGTGAGTGAACAGTTAACAGAGGATTTGTACTTCTGCTGGTAAGTCCTGTAACTTACAAACTCTTTTTTTAAAACCTTTTCCACCACAGGTTCTCATTTGCTACATAGTACCAGTAAAACTCTGAGTGAGCCAGTTCTATTAGAGGAGAGGTAGCAAAATGAATGACTCATTCTACCAACATTTCTTGAATAGTTCTATGTGCCTTGTATTCTTTTTTTTTCTCATCTAATCCTCACTAAAACCATATGAGATAGGTCATATTATTTGCCCCATTTTACAGATTAGAATACCAGTGCTCAGAGAGGTAAAGAAAATTGTCCAACATCACAAAGTAGGATTAGAAAGCAGGTCTATTTCCAAAGCAGAACTCTTTGTAGCAGCATTACATCATCTCAGTCTCAAGTAGCGCCTATGGAACAAGAAGTCATTGGAAAACATGCAGGAGAAGGTGAGCCTTCGTTATCTGCAGACACTTAAACCACATAGGACAGTCCTAATAGTTTTAATGTTTGTTCTAATGTTCAGATAATGCATTGGGTTATGTTCTCTTATTTTCAGTTTATCATTTATTCATGCATTCAAAAATATTTGAGTATGTACAAAGTGTTAGGCATAGTGCTTGGTGCTGGTAACAGTGATGAATGAAAATTGGTGTTAAGTCAAGAAGCAAAGATATAACTCCAAATTGATGTGGTGAGTTCAATGATAAGTTATACATGGGTACCATAGAAACACAGATGTGGTGCATCTAACTCAACCTGGGATGGTGATGGCAGTTGTCCCCTAGAGAAGGCTTTATACTCAACTGGGTATTAAAAGATGAGTAGGAACTAGAAGGACTGGAGAGGACAAAGAGAATTTCAGATCTGTGGGCAGTTAGAGCAAATCTCCGAATAAGGAAGAGTGTCTACAAGCAGCCCAGTGCTGCAGCAGAAGTGTAAAATAGAATGTAAAGAGGAGGCTGTATTAGGAGTCTCATGCTAATCTCAAAGAGGGAGTGACAAAATGCCCATAGCAAGAATGCAATAGACTGAGGGAATGCCTTCTCTCATTAAGAAATATACAAGGGGAAAAAATGAAAAATTTGTGATTTTCAAGTAGTTAAAAAATATTTAAATATTGGAAAAATACAATCTTTGGGAACTAATACAGGCTGAGTTCAAGTCCTGCCTCTGTAACTCATTTAGGTTTGTAATATTGGGAAAGATACCTGTCCTTTCTGAGCATCAATTACTTTGGCTGCAAAATAGGAATAATGATGTCATAGTTTGAGCATCATTGGGAGAGTCAATGAGATAATGTGGATATAGCTTCCATCACAGACTTGTACATATCACATCTTTAATAACTGCTAACTAGTAAAGGCAAAACCTATATATCCAAATATTTTGTTATTATTAATTTATATCAACCATTTGTTGAACTATGCACAAAAACTTATGAAAGACAATATTAATACAAAAATAAATGTCACTTGATATCTATATGCACACAGATTATTAGAAAAATTATTTTCTTGTTTGTGTTTATTGCCAACCATGACTTCCCGATACATACCAGTGTGAAAAAAGTTATCAAACAAGCAAACAACCACTTTCCAAAACAGTTCAGCAGTTTCTTAGAAAGTTTACACTTAACTATTAAATCTAGCAATTTCACTTCTAGTATTTACTCAAAAGAAATGAAAACATATAATCACACAAAGTCTTGTACATTCATATTCATAACAGCTTTGTTAATAGGCAAAATCTAGAAACAACTCGTGTCCATCAAGTGGTAAATAAACAAATTGTGCTTTATCCATATAATGGAGTACTAATTAGCAATAAAAAAGAATGAACTATTGAAATCACAACCACACGGATGAAACTTGAAAACATTAGAGTATCAAAAGAAGCCGAACATAAGAGAATACATTCTGTCTGATTCCATTTGTATGACATTCTTGAATGTAGAAAACTAATCTACAGTGGCAGAAAGCAGATCAGTGCTTGCCTAAGTACAGGGGTGGGGAAATAGCCTGACCTCAAGGTGGCATGAGCGAACTTTTTTCAGTGACAAAAATATGCTTTCTTGATCTGGTGATTGTTAAAATGGGTGTACACTTTTGTAAAAACTCATCATACTGGATACTTTTAGTTGTATATAAATCATACCTTAATAAAAAGTTGATATAACAAGTTTAAACTAAAAAAATGAGAATTTATATTTAATCAAATTAAATATTGTGTTATTGTACACTATTACAATCATTTAAGAAAATAGACAATTTAATACTAAAAATGGAGACTATCTGAGGTCTCAGATTTAAAAAAAATTCTTCATATTTCAGATACTGGTGTTTGCAGAATATTTGTATTGTTCTTAATATTCTTTTGTCACCCCCAAACTTTTTTACAGAGAAGCAGCTAACCAATGAGAGGCATTTGTAAAGCGTTTGGTTGAGTAGCTGAGTAAGGATGCCTGAGAGGCATGGCTGGGATTCGGACTTAGGGGTTTTTGACTCTGGTGGCAGACACTGTTGGTGCTCCACTCGAGGTATTCACCCTTCTCTTATAGGCCAGAAGCTTTCTCTCACATTCACTGGTGAATCTCTGCTGGAATATATCCTCAGGTCTCAAAAGCATGCTAGGTATGAGCCCAGTCAGTGCAGGCAGGAAGTGTGAAGTAAATTGCCCCAAGAGCAGCCTTGAGCAGTGACTGATGGAAGTTGAATACCCTGGTTTTCTTGCCCTCAACTGAATAGCCTGAAGGAAGTTCTAAACAGTCTCTCAGGAGCCCTCATTCGACTGAGCCAAATTGTCCACAGCAGTGACCTACTCATTAATACGCCTCCTGTTTTTCCTCCGAATCTGCAACTCCATTCATCATGTCCCATATGATAAATCATAAGCAATACTGTATCCCTGGTAGAGCAGCACAAAGACTTAAGGGGTGAAGGAGTAGTGGTCCCCTAATGCATCACCATTTAATTCACTAATATAGGACCTGCATAAACCAGATGGATTATGGCAGATAAAGGTGGACTACAGTAAATTTTACCCAGCAGTAGCCTCAATAAAACTGCTGTGCCAGATGTATCATCTTTACTGAAACAAATAAAGTCTCTAGCCTTTACTGTGAAGATGTTGATGTGTTAATCAATCCCTATCAAGAAAATAAATCAAAAGAGTTTTTATTTAACTGGCATTGGCAGCATGCATATTCGAGGACTTCCCTAGGCTCTTAACTTTTGCTCTTTACCACAATATAGACAGAAAGGACCTAGGTCCTCTTGACATTCCATATCTCACTGACTCACTATATTGACAGCATCATGTTAGAGTGGGTAAGCAGAAAGTGTCAAGTACCCAGGATTCTTTGATAAGACACATGCACACAACAAGAAGAAGGATAAATTGCACAAAAATTAGGGAGCTTGCCACATTAAAGAAATTTTTATATTTCCAAGTGGTGTCTGGAGAAGCACCCATGTTAAAGGACAAATTATTTTGTACCTTGTTCCTACTACCACTGGGAAAAGAGGACCCTTTGGATTTGGGAGACATGATATGTATCATTGGGAATTCTTTTCTGATCCATTTACTAGAAAACATTGAAGCCTGACAGTTTTGTTTGGAACCAAGAACAAGAAGACTCTGGGGCAGGTTTAAGCTGAAATTCAAGTGTCCCTGCTTCTTAGATCATAGGATTTGAGAGACACAATGGTGCTCCTGGTATTAGTGGTAGCTGAAGAAATTGGAAATTGGATCCGTGCCTGGCAAGCCATAATATAAAAGTCCCAGCATAGATCCCTAGCATCTGCAGCAAAGATGCAGCAGGGAACTAGTCATTATTCAAACACAGCTTCGGATGGCGGAAGCAAGAAATAATAAAGTTCTGATGCATAGTAGCAGTCCATTTTGTCAAGAAAATAGTGTATTTAGGATAGCCTAGAGCAACTACAGAGGGCACAAGTTACACAATGAATTGGCCCAGACCTCATTCTTTCTACCTCAGTTTGTATGATGCCTTACCCTCTCCTCATATGTATGGCCTCAAGGAGGCTCTCAGTGACTGGGTAAAGGAGGAAAATGCCCAGGCCTAGAAAAGGATGGGCCAGCTCACTATGTGCAAGCTATAAATGGACTGCTGTTGCCACATTAATGCCTTAATCATGGGTTTAACCAGAAAGATAGAGACAGAACTCTGAGCAGTGCATCTGGTCATTGATTTCATATGAGACAACTGCCCTGAGTACAAATATATATGGATTCTGGGCAATGGTGAATAACTTGGAAGGTTAGAAACTGGGGGTTAGCGAGACTGGAAAATCAGAGGCAGAGGGGTCTGGAGAGGAAGCATGTGATTGCCCCCATGGGATCTGGCACAAAGTGTGCAGATCTTAATGGCTTGCATTTATGGCCACCTCAGAGCATCTGACAGGGAAGAGGAGAAAATGAACAACCAGGCAGCTAGAAGTATTTGAGGCAACACCTGCCTTTGGACCAGCAGGTCAAGAATGGAGCTATTACACTAACTAGCATGGATAACTGAACAAAAAGATCATGATGTTATGCTTGTGCAACATAATAGAGGTAGGAAAGATTCTGGAACTCATGGGATTCACTGAATTATGTCTTGTTTCTTCCATGCCCCATGATAACAGTGTGCAGACATTTGTAGCAATCACAGCCTGAGAAGATCATGGTCACCAGGGTCTCAGTCTCTCAAGGACAAAGTTCTGGATTGACCTACTAGCTAAGCAACCTAGATAAGTGGCTGAAAAGTGAGAAGAATCTAGAACAGGTGGTAATGAGGGAGATGATGAACATTATTTAACAGTCTCTGGGACAAATGCATTGGCAGGGATTGTATGTTGGTCCACTAGGCTTCCTATCTTAAATCCTTCCTTAGAAATTGTGACAGGCCACCATCTTGAAGAATTAGTGACAAGGTAGAGCTAGCTAATGTATGGAATGAGAAGATCTGACCAGTACAAGGATGGACAGTAGCAGAAGCATCAGTGCCCTCCCCTTGTCCCTTTATTACTTTCCAATCCATTATACACCAAGAGATATCTACTGCAATCATTCAAGACTTGGCCTGGAAGCACTGTCTGGCTATGGAAGCATGCTAGACTCATGCATGAGGCAGGACTGAAGTATCAGGGGAGTGAAGCCGTGAGAAATAGTCTTCAAACAATGATGGACAGAAATTATGGTAGTATTTTTTCAGTCAGTTTCGGAGATCATTATTTGAAGTTGCCTACTACCACAATCCTGTACTTATTTGTTCTCCTGGTCATAATTTTAATAATGGTGACAGAAGCAGGTTATGTTACATAAGATCATTGTATATATGCTAGAGAGAATCTGATTTATTATTGGAATCTCATTGGATTCAAAATTTACCTCTATAGCTATTGAGGAATGTGTATCACTGGGAGTATTCCCCAGTACCAGAGACCAGGCTTATAAGAATAACATTAATTCTAGACATTACTGGCTGATGAAATGAGGTTATCTTTCTAGTTATTTTCATTTAGAAAGTTGCATAGAACTTATATAAAGTTGCATATATATATATACAAATATATATATAAGCTAATGTACTTAGTTGATATGTCTCTCACATCCTACATGGTCTTTCATTATCCAAGCTCTTAATTTTTCTTTTTGGCTTCCCCATCTGATATATTCCTAACATCAACTTTCATTTCATTCACAAATCTCCTGGCACAAAAGTTTCCATTTAGCTTTTCACCTTCCATAGTGCACTGATTCATTCTTTTAGATTTCAGATTCCAGATTGGTCTTATAGAAATTGAATAACAATGCTAATTCTGTTAATTGATTTAGCAATTAATTAATTAATGACGCTAACATATGGCAACTTTTAGCATAAGTTTGGCCACTTGTGAAGAATAAAGATCACATGCAACACAATACAGCCTTAAAGAGGAACAGTGACCAGGATCATGGCAGAATGCATGGAAGCCTGGTGTAGGCAAGAAAACAAGGATTACTGTCTCTGGTGAAGGTTTTTCATGTCACTTCAGGAGATCAGTAGGGTTAGGGCACAGGGTTAATTCAATAGTGCCCAAGAGACAGTGTTTAGAAATAGAAGCACTGTTGTAGGGCCCTGATTTCTATTTCCAGCATAATCCAACCACAAATATGTAAAAATTATTTGTTATAAATTTTCATTTATTATAGATATATTTAAGTTATTTATATGTCATCATGATGGGGAACTGAGGATCAAACATCCTTAGGGTTAAGAATTCTTAGGACTTGCTCTTGGATCTGCTTTGTCCTGACTCCATAGATAACAGGGTTGAGTGCAGGTGGAACAACCATATATAGATTGGCCAGAAATATATGAATATAACTAGGGATGCTATGACCAAAGCGATGGGTCAGAAAAGAGAAAAATGCTGGGAAGTAGAAGATGAGCATGAAACAGACATGGGAGCCACAGGTGTTGAGCGCTTTGAATTGGGCATTCCGTGATGGTAAATGGAACACCGTGTACAGTATCTTTACATAGGAGAAACCAATGACAATAAGGTCAACAAATCCCACAGAAAATGCAACCATTCCAGACAAATTATTAATCCTGATACTGGCACAGGAAAGACGGGCAATGCCCATGTGCTCACAATAGGTGTGGGGGATGATACGGGCACCACAGAATGACAACAGCAAGATGAGAAACACAAAAGGGATGACAAAGATTAAAGATCTCACTATCATTACTATACCTAGAATAGCTACCACCTTGTTGGTGAGGATCATGGTATATCTCAGGGGATTGCAGATGGCAACATAGCGATCTATGGCCATGATTGTCAGCACCCCGGATTCCAGGCCAGTGCACAAGTGAATCATAAACATCTGTGTAAGACAAGCACCAAAAAGAATTTCCCTAAAATTGAACCAGAAGATACCTAGCATCTTGGGGATGGTAGCAGCGGACAGGCTCAGGTCAGTGGATGCCAACATCGCCAGGAAGTAAAACATGGGCTGATGGAGACTAGGCTCTGCTTGAATTATAAAGAGGATTACGATATTCCCCAGGAGGGCCATCAGATATAAGGTACAGAAGGGGAAGCCAATCCAGATGTGAAATTTTTCCAGGCCTGGGATCCCCACAAGGACAAAGGAGGAAGGATGGAATTGGGTGGTGTTGTGAAAGATCATCTTCATGGTTTTGCTGACCAATTTTACCACACTGCATTGACTTGATTCCTCTTCACATCATTTTTTCAGTACAAGGAGCAACATGGAGTCCATTCTCTTCTTTAATACTTAGGAGAAAACCCTAGAGTGGGAAGTTATAAAAGATTAAAGAGTCTCTCAAATTCAGAATTTACATATTCCTGGCATCTTGTCTTTCTGTCCAAGATGCACCTTAAACTTGAAGCTCTGCTACAGTCCTAAAAATGATACAATTTTATTATAATTTTAGAGGGACTTCTTAGTGTTGCAATGGAGAATAGATTGGAGGGGCAAGGTTGGAGTTTGAAGTAAGTTGAGTGAGAGGTGAGGCTAACATGATCTAATACATAATACTGGAGATGGAGAAAGGATGGCACATAGAATAAATTTGTAGGGCACAGTTGACGGATGAGAGTGATAAGTCATGTTTGCCTTCCAGGATTATGTCTTGGGCAAATAAGTGAATATTGGTGCTGTTCTCTAAGATATGGAACATAATAGGAGAGAGTTTCATTTATTTATTTTAGTTGATGTGTGCAGATGTTGACAACAGTATGTACGTATGAAGTTCGTATAAAGTCAGAAAGTATGCTTAGCAGGTAGATTGCTAACTAAGGTCTCATTGTTGAAGTCAAGTTTATGAACAATAAGTTTATAAAGGACACATACACAAATCCCAAGTACTTGATGCCAGGAACCATAGGATCCTTTTAGTAAGTAATATGATATCTTACCTGTTTCTCTGACCTAGTTTAGTGAAAGTCTGCTCAGAGATGGAGCTGCCCTAAAGTGTCTGAGCTGACAAGTCTGAGTGCCAGGTACTGGAGCTGGGTGACTAAAGCTAAAGCCATTCAATGCAGACAGTCTGGGCAAACAAAGCCTTACCCAAGGAAACCCGTCTGTGTTTTTATTAATAGGGAATCATTTGAAAGCTTGCCTTTTTTGTCCTAAAGAAGCACTCCATTTAAAGCAAGTATGCTGATGTGGATTCTGCTTTTCTAGCTGTGTTCTGAGATGAAATTGTTGAGAATATTATTCTCATACATAATGCTTACTGGCCATCAGAGTTGCCACTGATGCAAATACTCAGCTAGAAAAAAATTGCAGCTATGTGTAAAGTCCCAGCTTTCAGTAGTCCTGGAGTTTTGACATGATAGCCAAGTTGAATTCTTTTACATTGTTTTGGAGCATGCTAATGCTTCACTGACAAGGATCTCAGCCAGGATGACCATATACAGTGCCTAACATAGCGTTTGACACAGAGCATCAAACCTCCTCCTGGTGAGCCTTCCAGTTGTCAATGGCAATGTATAACCCAATTTTGTAAGAAGTTCTAGAACTTGATGAACTCTCTAAGAAACCTTGCCTTCTTGGGAAGCCTGTCAGCATACCCTGCAATTTCCAGGCATGAACTGCCTTGTACTCCCTGCAATGTGCACTTGGTGATGAATGGGGGAATGGGGTCTTATGTATTTTCTTTTATGCTGTTTAAAAATAACAGTTTTACTGACATTACCCTCACTCATTTCTACTTAGCTTACTGAAGTGACATTTAGCAAAGCTGCAGAAATGAAAAACACTATAGAACAGCAGAAAATTTCTCATATTAGTTGAAGCTGTTAGTGGATGATACCATAACTGAGTATTCTGGAAGTTAAAAATATTTGGAAAGAGTAAAGTAAATAAAATTGAAACTACAGTAAATAAAATTGAAACTACCTTTTTAAATAGTCTTATCAGAACTTTTAAATGTATCAATATGAATATTCAAACTCTAAGAAGTGAGATATAGTTTGCAGCAAATTCTTAAGTTCTTTTGACAAGAAACCACTTTAATTATCTGTAAGATTTAGTACTCAGCAGAACACAATGTAATTCAAGAGGAATGATATAGGGAATAGGAGTCTTAGGTCCTCTTTAAGCCCTTTATGAGTCATAAATTGTTCAAATATTCATTTATTTAATAAATGTTTATCAGTTATCTACTTTGTAATAGGTATTGTTATAAGTGGGCATAGCAGAGAGAGATGGTGGTGAATTAAAACAGCGCTTTTTTTCCATAACTCTTGCATTCTAAATTAGCAAGAAAAACAATGACTTCAACAGATCCTTCAAAAAGAAGACACACAAATGGTCAATAAGCACATGAAAAAGTGCTAAACATCATAAGTCATCATGGAAATGAAAATTAAAATACCAAAGTGATTCAGTTTCATACCCCTAGAATAGCTAAAATAAAAAAAGATTGACATTACCATATGCTGATGAGGATGTGGAATAACTGGAACTCTAGAAATGTACAAACTCCCTGGAAAATTCTTTGACATGCTTCTTATAAAAATAAAAATGCCTCGTCTCTATTTTCCAGCAACTCTATTCCTATTATTTACAAAGAGAATTAACATCCAGTGGACATGTCAAATCGATTCTCTATATTAGGCAATCATTGGTGTCTGATAGAACACATGAGATCTGTACATGTATATAAGATAAAGAGGGAAAATTATAAAAACCAAAAACAGATACAAATATTCTAATATATTGTTCTTCTGGTATGGTGGACCAATATTTTATGAAAACCATGTAGGATTAGGGTTAGTAATTTAACAGCTTTGGTTGGGGTGTGTGTGTGTGTGTGTGTGTGTGTGTGTGTGTGTGTGTGTGTGTGTGTGTGTGTGTGAAGGGAAAGGGAGGGAGGTAGGGAAAAAGAGAGAGAGAGAATAAGGAAAATTTGAATTTAAGTCTCCTTGGTATCCTAGGATGATCCTGGATGGTATACGCTAGGTCTTCATGAAAACGAGGAATGCTCCATGCCACTCTTTTCACATCTATTCCCGACTAAGAACCGTTTTATCTATGTCATTACCTTCTTTCAAGGACTTTTTAATGACTCTAGGTCATCTTACTCTTTCCCTTATCCCTACCTCTTCCTGGATTTCTCTTCTTTTATTCTTCCAGGGATCCACATTCAGCCTGGAGTCAGTTTACAAACTGTTTTTGCAACTTTTCGATATTCCAGAAGGATCACCTGTTTGCGTGGTATATCCTCTGGGCTTTGTGAAGTTATACTTCATAGTGGGGAGTAAGGATTTATAGTGAGCATTCATTCTCCCCTGGCACATTTGCTCCCCTGTGGTTCTTAAGGGCCTGGATGGTGGTATAAAAAGGGATTCCTGAAATGACAAACTCAAAGCTGATTCCTTCCCAGGTATTAATTCAGGTCAGTAGTCCAGTCATGGTTCTAGATAGTACAAGGGCTTTATGGTGCCCAAGGTAGCACTGGAGTCAGTCACTTTATCAGAGCAACAGTGACACTGGTCTGAATTCAGTAAGGAGAGATTACATTCTCACTTTTATAAATCATTTCATAATTTTTACAAGTCCTTGTGAAGTCCTCTAGGAGATCATTAATAGAGTACACTTGCCACTTTACTTAATAGGGAATAAAGCTGAGAAAACTCAAGGGATGTGATCAGGTTATAGCTAGAGAAAAAACTTAAATCCAAACCTATTGAATTTCTAACCCAGTACTCTTTCTAATGGAAGCTTCTAATGAAACCTGCATTCACAGGTTATTTGTACAGATTTGACCTCTGCATTTGTGCTACAAGCTATGATAATGATAATGATACAGTAACTGCTAATTAGTCACTCTCCTAGAAAATCATTGTTTAAATATCTTTGATGACTCCTACCCTAATGGTATTATTAATGGTGTTCAGACTTAATTGTTCGTATAATTGCAGAAATAGGGTGTAATGGAGAAAGTAGAGCAAGAGCCTTCAAAGTCTGTATTTTACATACAGATATACAATTGCTTCATTATTATATATTGAAAAGAAAACCCTTATAGTGACGCTTTTGTCATGAATCAGATCACAATATAGTTGTGTATTTTCTTATACTCCCCACTATGATCAATGGGTTTTATAAAAATAACTGTAGTAGTGTCAGTTTTATTATTTTTTTGGTTTTTTTCATTACCATGTGCATTTCAAAATTCCCTTGTCAGTTCTCACAAAAATAACTGTTGAGAGAATTACATTACCTTTATGTATCAATATAGAAAGAATTGACACTTTTACATTACTGAATTTTCCAGTCCATAAACATAATATACGTCTTGATTTATTCAAGTCGTCTTCAGTTCTTCTCAGCAATGTTTTCAAGTTTTTAATGTAAACATTTTTTGACATTATATAATAAGAAATTTAGCTTCACTTAAAGAGATGCCTAGTTTTTTTGTCCTTGGCTCCTGGGAGGGAACTGCTAAACCCTCAGAATTTCCTGAGTGATAGGAGTGCTTTTGTAATTCATAGTGGGCTCTTCAGACCACACCGGATAGTTTAGACTAATGATATAACTCAGGGTGGGGCTGTGGACACCAGAAAGACCAACCAACCATGCGATTTAGGATGAGGAGCTTTGGGTTGCATTTATCAATCAACCTAGAAACTGGGTCAATCAAGCGAGCAATCAACCAATCAATCAATCAATCATACCTCAATAAAAACTCTAGACACCAAAGCTCATGTGAGCTTCCCTGGTTGGCTAATTGTGGGTAGACACCTTTCATTAGATTTATTCCTAGGTAGTTGATATTTTTGATGAAATTGTAAATAGTATTAATTTTTAAGATTTATTTCCCATATCTTCTAGATACAGAAATGCAATTGATTTTTTGTGTATTGACTATCAAGCAGCCTTACTAAATTTACCTGTAAATTAAAATATTCTGTGTACTGGTTATTTTGAATTTTCTGTGAACACATGGAAGTTCTTTGCAAATAATGACATTTTTAGTTCTTTCACTCCAATCTTTACACATTTTTTTCTTGCTTTATTATGCTGGCTAATATCTTCTATACAGTATTGTAAAAATAATGAAAGTGGACATCACTGTGTTCTTCATAATCTTAGGGATTAAATGTTTACAACTTCACCATCTGGTTTGATGTTTGCTGTATAATCTGTAGAGATAACTTTTACCAGATAAAGAAATTCCCTTCTATTCCTTAATTTTGAGAGTATTTTTTATAACCCACACATGGTGAGTTTTATTAAATGCTTTTTCTGAATCTATTGAGAGGCTAGTATGTTTTTTTCCTCCATTCTTTTCTTGAGATGATTTAAGCACAGATCAATTTTTGAATGTTAAAGTGACCTTTCATTCCCAGACTAGACCTCATGTGTTCATGATGTGTAATTTTTTTTGTGGTTGTACTCAATTCAGTTTCCCAATATTTTCTTTGGAATTTGTATATCTCTGTTCATAAGACATGTTGGCCTATAATTTTCTTTCCGTACAATGTCCTGGTCAGCTTTTGGTATCAGGTTTATGACGACCTAAAAAAAAATGTTGGAAAATGTTTCCTCTTTATTTTCTGGAAGAATTTATGTAGGCTGGTTTTAGTGGTCCTTTAAATATTTAGATTTCACCATGAAGCTACCTGGGCCTAGAGTTTTTTTTCTGTAGAAGTTGTTAATTATGGATTCAATATTTTCACAGATACATGATCACACAGCTTTCCTATTTTTCCTTTGTCGTTTTTGGAATACCTCTATTGTGTTTGTCTAGGAGCTTTTCTATTTAATCACTTTCAAATTAATTGCCATAAAGCTAACCCTAATTTTTTTTTTCAAAAATTGCTTTGTTGATATTTTCCTTTATATGTCTCCTTTCTGGTTTATTGAACTCTGCTTATATTTGTATTATTTCTTTTATTTCACTTTCTTTGGTTTTACCAAAGAAATCAATTTTCTGATTGTTTTTTGTTCTTTGTTTCTGTTTTTTAATGTTTTTTGTTTGTTTGTTTGTTGTTGAAAGCTTTAGTTCTGTAAGCCGAAAGTCCAAACACATCTTAACTGGGTTCTCTGCTTCAGGGTGATACCAGACTGTGAAGTGTCAGCCTCCAGTCTCATTTGAGGCTTTAGAACCTCTTCTAAGCTACATCACTGTTAGAAGTCTACAGCCTTGTGGTTGTAATACTGAGGCCTACAGCTCTTAGAGACTGACAACAGTTCCCTGCCACACGGCTCTCTCTATAGACAGTTCACATCATGGCTGTTTCCTTCTTCAAAGACTGCCGGAGAATCTTTCTCCAGTCTTCTAACATAGAGTCTTATATAACCCAGCGGTTCATGGGTGTGACCTTTGCCAAATTCTGTTGGTTAGAAGCTAGTCACAGATTCTGCTCCCACTCAGTGGGAAGGGATTACACAAGAGCATGGTTCACTGGTGATCACTTTAGGAAGTGTCTGCCACAGTCTTCTTTATCACTGCATAATGTTTCTTTTTATGTGTTATAATGCTTTGCCTTAAAAATATACTGTCAGATAATATAACAATCCAATTTTTTTGTTAGTGTTTGGATGGTATATCTTATTTATTTATTTACTTTATTAGATGGGTTGTAGGTTTACAGAAAAATCATGCATAAAATATCGAGTTCTCATATACCATCCTATTATTAACACCTTGCATTAGTGTGATTCAGTAAAGAACATTTTTATAATTGTACTATTAACTCTAGTCCATCATTTTATAATAGGATTCACTGTTACATAGTCCTGTGTTTTTTTTTTAATTTTTATTCTAGTAACATATGTGCAACCTGAATTTCCCCTTTTAACCATATGCAGAGATATAATTCAGTGCTGTTAATTACATTCACAGTGTTGTGCTACAATCACCACCATCCATTACCAAAACTTTATGATCAACTCAAATAGAAACACTGTACAATTTAAGCATTAACTCCTCAATCCTGACCTTCGCCCGTTTGCCTGGTAACCAGTATTCTAGATTCCAACTCCATGAGTTTGCCTATTCTAACTATTTCATACCATTTCATATATTGTTAGGCAATACAGCAATCCAGTTTTTTTTTTGTTAGTGTGTGAATGGTATGTCTTCTTCAGATTTTTTTTAACCTTTCTTTGTCTTTATATTTAAATTGCATGTCTTCCAAAAGAGAATACTTTAAATTATTTTTTTGTCTTCTTTGACATTATCTGTCTTTTACTTGGAAAATTTAGTATATTTAAATTTATGTAATTAATGATATATTTGTGCATACTTTCTTGGTATTATTTAAATATTGTTATCCACTTTTATTTTACCATCTTTGGATTAAGGTGAAATCTTTGGTTAATTCCAGTTTCTCTGGTTTTTGCTAGGTTCATTTCTTTATGTGTTATGCCTTCTTTATTCTCTCTCTCTCTCTCTCTCTCTCTCTCTCTCTCTCTATATATATATATATATATATATATATATATATATAAATAAATTTATATAAATATATAAATTTCATATTTAGGAAGGTTTATATTTGGCTGTAGTGGTTTATTTCTATGAAACCTTTCACAGTTTCCTTAAACTTCTCCATTTTTTACTTTCTCACCTAATTAGTTACTGGTTTGTTTGATAGTTTAAAATGGTATCTTTCAATTCCTACAAACTACTACAGCAGCAATCAATGACCAGTTTTTCATTTTCCCTTCTTTATCATTTTCCTCCTGTTGGGAACTGAATCATGTTTCCCTTAAAAGGCATGAAATGTTATAGACCTTTAAAGATGTTATTATTAATTGCGGTGTTGCCAGATTTAATCTGGGCAAGGCTTAATCCAATATGGCAAAAGTTCTTATGAGAAAAGGAAATTGGACATTGAAGGAGAAGCCAGAAGTAGGAGAAACCAGAGAAGGAGAGATCACCTTGTGATGGAGGATTTCCATCATGAGAACAATACAGATTATGAGAAAACATTTCAGTTGATAAAATTTCTATCATTTATACACCTACCAAATAGAAGAAACAGCAATAACACCATTGTAACTGATTAATTTTGCCCTCCCCCAAAGAACTGGGAAATTCAAAATGGATTCAAAAAACAAAGGAAAAAAAAAGATGGAGAAAAGAAAAGGAAGAAAGAAATTCAACAAAATTTGGTTACATTCAGGAAAGAAATTAAAGAACAAAACTATATTACAAATGAAGAATAATTGAAATATGCCCAAGAAAGAATAGTATAAAAATAAATTTCATGAAGGTTGTTGAAGTAAGGCAGGAAAACGATCGAGACAATCAGGGAAAAAGTGATTGAAATGGAAGAGAGCCAGAGAAGTTTCAGCATAGTATAATTCAATCTGTTTACTTGTTTTTTATTCAGCTATGATTCACATATCATATAATTCACCCTTTTAAAGTGTACAATTCAGTGATTTTTAGTATATTCATGAAGTTGTACAGTTATCAACAACATATATAATTTCTCATCCCAGAAGAGACTCTGTACCTATTAAGCAGTCATACAACTTAATTTTCCCCAGCCTCTAAAAGTCAATAGTTTACTTTCTGTTTCTATGGATTTGCCTATTCTGAACATTCATATAAATAAAATCAGACAATATATGGCCTTTTATGCCTGGCTTCTTTTCATTTAGCATATTTTCAAGTTTCAACCATGTTGCAGCCTGTATCAGTACTTTATTCATTTTTATGACTAATTTATATTCTGTTGTATAGATATACTAAATTTTGTTTATCCATTTTTCAGTTGATGGACATTTGTGTTGTTCCAACATTTGTCTATTATTCATAATGCTGCTATGAGTATTCATAATAAATTTTGCTTGAACATATGTTTTCAGTTATCTTGGGTATCTACCTAGGAGTGAAATTTCTGGGTTATATGGTAACTCTTTGTTTCTGATGAACTGCCAAAAGGTTTTAAAAAGTTTCTGCACCATTTTACTTTCCCACGAGCAATATATGAGGCTTTCAGTTTCTCCACATTTCGACAAAATATTGCTATTATCTGTTTTTTTTTTTTTTTTTTTGATTATACTCATCCAAGTGGATGTGAAGTGGTATCTCGTGGTTTTGATTTGCATTTCCATAATGACAGATGATTTTGAGCATCTTTTCATGTGTTTACTGGTCATCAGATGTCTGCTTTGGAGAACTATCTTTTCAGATCTTTTGCCCAACTTTCATTGGGTTGTCTTTTTATTGTTGAATTGTAAATGTTCTTATATATTCTGGATCCTAGTCTCTTATTATATATATATATATATAGTTTTCAAATACTTTCCTCCTTTCTCTGAGTTGTCTTTTCACTCTCTTGATGGTGTCCTTTGACTCACAAATAATTTTAATGTTGATGAAATCCAATTTATTTCTTATTTTGTTGCTTGTGTTTTTGGTGTGATATCTAAAAAACTGGTGTCCAATTCTAGGTCATAAAGCTAGATACCTATGTTTTCTTCTATGAGTTTTGTAGCTTTAGCTCTTACATTTAGTTCTTTGATAGTTTTAGTTAATTTTTAAATATGGTATGATTCTACTTACCTCCTATTAAAGGATTTTGTAGATTTGGTCTGACATTTTTCCTTTTCCTCATTATTTTGCTGATAATGTTCCTAGATCATTAGAAGTATACCCACTTCTGTCACTAGTGTGAAGCTCAGTTTACTTAAAAGATAATGGTGTTTGTGGGAGTAGCAGGGAAGGGTTGTCATGTCTCGGTTTTCTTTCATTTCTTTAGTGTTTTTAATTTTCCCATCTTATTTCCTACTTTCTCTTTTTTGTCATATCGCTAAGGAAGCATCTCTCCTTCTCCAGTTATCTCCTCTTTTCTCAGAAGCAATGCATTTCTGAGGCTGCCACCTCTGGTTCTACTTTCTTTCAAGTCCATTCCTAAAGCCAGTGTTTTGTAATACGGTGTCCCTGACTTGTGCTTGGTATTTTAGAATACAATGTAGAACTTTCTGTTTCTGAGGGTGACTTTATTTATGCTTTGTCTATGTCTACTTCAACCTTCTCTTCTTTCCCACACAGACTTTTAAGCTTCCCTTTTCCTCTTATACTGAACGTACAGTCAGCCACAATAGTAGTTCTTCTTATAATAATTTGAAGACGCTATTATTTTGAAGGAGTGAGTCAATATTGTTTTAGTTGCAAATCTTTTGCTCTTATGGCTTCTTTGGGAGGATGTGCAGAGATTCAGAATCAGGAAGCCACCATTTTCCTAGAGCCAAACAGAACTCTTGACATTTATATATATTCTCCACCTTTATATCTATATCTATCTTTGTAGCTATATATACATCATCCCAAATAGAAACTCTGTAAAATTTAAGAATTAACACCCAATTCCCTGTCATACCCTGGCCCCTGATAACCTATATTCTAGTTTCTGACTCTATGAGTTTGCTTATTCTAATTATTTCGTATCAGTGAGATCATACACTATTTGTTCTTTCATGACTGGCTTTCTTCACTAAACGTGACACGTTCAAGATTCATCCATGTTGTTGCATGTATCAGAACTTCATTCCTTTTTAAGGCTGAATAATATTTCATTGTGCATGTGTATATACAACAGATTTTGTTTATCCATTCATCAGTTGATGGCTACTGGGTTGCTTCTATCTTTTGGCAATTGTGAATAATGCCACTGTGAAAATCAGTGTGCAAGCATCTGTTCAAGTCCCTGCTTTCATTTCTTTTCATTTCTTATGGGTATATACCTAGAAGTGGGATTGCTGGGTCATGCTTAACTTTCTGAGGAACCATCAAACTGCTTCCACAGCAGCTGTACTATTTTACACACCACCAATGAATGAGTATTCCTATTTCTCCACACACTCTTCAACTCTTGTGATTTTCCTTTTTTTTTTTCAATTAGTAGTCATTCTAGTTAGTATGAAATGGTATCTCATTGCAGTTTTGATTTGTATTACCCTAATGGCTAATGATGTTAAATATCTCTTCATGAACTTTTTGGCCACTTGTATATATCTTCTTTGGTGAAATGTTTATTCAAGTCTTTTGTCCATTTTTAAATTGAGTTGTTTGTCTTTTTGTTGTTGAGTTGTAGAATTTCTTTATATATTTGGGATATTAAACCCTTATCCTATACGTAGTTTCCAGATATTTCCCCTATTGTGTAGGCTGTCTTTTTACTTTTGTGATAAAGTCCTTTGAGGCACAAAAGTTTCAAATTGTGATGTGGTCCCATTTATCTATTTTTTTCTTTTGTTGTTTGTGCTTTGGGAGTAAAGTCTAAGAAATAATTGCTTAACACGAGGCCCTTAAGATGCTTCTCTATGTTTTCTTCTAGGAGTTTTATAATTCTTGTTCTTACATTTAGGTCTTTGATCCATTTTGAGTTGATGTTTGTATAAGATATGAGTTAGGGACCATCTTCACTTCATTCTTTTGCATATGTATATCCAGTTGTCTCAGCACCATTTGTTGAAGAGACTGTTTTTTCCCAATTGAGTGGATTTGGCACCCTTGTCAAAAATCAGTTGGCCATAAATGTTAGGATTGATTTCTGAACTCTCAATTCTATTCCATTGGTCTACACATCTATCCTTGTGCCAGTACCATGCTATTTCCCTTACTGTGGCTTTGTTATACGTTTTAAGACTGGAAAGTGTGAGTCCTCCAACTTCGTCCACCTTTTTCAAGATGACTTTAGCTATTCGGGTCCCCTTACCCTTCCATATAAATTTGATGATTGGATTTTCCATTTCTACAAAGGAGGCTATTGTAAAATTGATTTGGATTGCACTGAATTTGTAAATTACTTTGAGTGGAATTGGCATCTTGAGAATACTTAGTCTTCCGATCCGTGAAGGTGGAATACCCTTCCATTTATCTTGGTCATCTTCATTTTCATTTAGCATTGTTTTGTAGTCTCCTGTGTACAAGTCTTTTATGTCCTTGGTTAGATTTATCCCTAGATATTTTGTTATTGTAGTTGCTATTGTAAATGGAATTTTTTTCTTGATTTCTTCTTCCAATTGTTTATTACTACTCTATAGAAATACTACTGATTTTTGCATGTTGATCTTGTACCCTGCAACTTTGCTGAATTCATTTATTAGTTCTAGGAACTTTGTTGTGGATTTTTCAGGACTTTCTATGTGTAGGATTATTTCAACTGCAAATAGGGAAGTTTTGCTTCTTCCTTTACAATTTGGATGCTTTTCTTTCTTTCTTTTTCTTATTTGATTGCTCTGGCTAGAACTTCCAGTACAATATTGAATAACAGTGGTGATAATGGGCATCCTTTTCTTGTTCCAGAATTTACATGGAAACCTTTCAGTCTTTCACCATTGAATATGATGTTAGTACTGGAGTTTTCATATATTTCTTTATTATGTTAAGGAAGTTTTCTTCTATTTCTAGTGTTCAAAGTGTTTTTATGAAGAAGGGGTGCTGGATTTTATCAAATACCTTTTTTTTTTGCATCAATTGAGATGATTATGTTTTTCCCCTTTCTTTCTGTTAATGTACATTAATTGACTTTCTTATGTTGAACCACACTTGCAATATCTGGTATAAATCTCACTTGATCATGATGTATAATGGATTCAGTTCGCTAGTTTTTTTTTTTGAGGATTTTTATTCTATGTTCACAAGTGATATTGATCTGTCATTTTCTTTTCTTTTTTTATCCTAATGTGGCTTTGATATGAAGGTGGTATAGAATTACTTAAGGAGCATTCCCTTCTCTTCAATTTTTTGAGCAGTTTGAACATGATTGATATTAAGAAGTGTTTGGTAAAATTCCCCTCTGAAGCCATCTCATCTTGTACATTTCTTTGTTGAGAGGTTTTGATAACTGATTTAATCACTTTACTATTTATTGGTCTGTTAAGATCTATTTCTTCTTGAGTCAGTGTAGGCAGTTGGTGTGTTCTAGGAATTTGTCCTTTTCTTCAGCATTATCTATTTTTTGATGTATAGTTGTTCATAGTATCCTCTTATAATCCCTTTTTTTTTAATGTGGTATTGGTAGCATTATCCCCTTTTTCATTTTTTATTTTAGTTGTGTCCTCTCTCTCTTTTTTTCTTTGTCAGTCAAGCTAAAGTTTTGTCAATTTTATTGATCTTTTCAAAGAAATAACTTTTGGTTTTGTTGATTCTCTCTATTGGTTTTTTTTTTTTTTTTTTTTAGTTTCTATTTCATTTATCTCCACACTAATAATTGTTATTTCCTTCCTTCTGTGTGCTTTGGGTTTAGTTTGCACTTCTTTTTCTACATCCTGCAGTTGTGAGATTAGGTCTCTGATTTGAGACCTTTCTTTTTTTTTAATGTTGGAGTTATAAATTTCCCTCCTAGCACTGCCTTTGCTGTATTTCATAAATTTTGTATGTTATGTTTTCATTTCCATTTACCTCAAATTGTTTACTAATTTCCCTTGTGATTTCTTCTATGATTTGTTGGTTGTTTAAAGTACATTGTTTAATTTCCACATTTTTGTGACTTTTCTGGTTGTCCCTCTGTTATTGATTTCTAGCTTCATTCCATTGTGTTGGAGGAGAAACATTGTATATTTCAATATTTAGAAAAATTTTTTAGACTTGGTTGTGACCTGACGTATGGTCTATTATGGAGTATCATCCATGTGACTAGAGAAAAAGAATGCATATTCTGCTGCTGTTGGGTGAACTGTTCTATATATGTCTGTTAGGTCTAGGTTAGTTTATAGTATTGTTTAGGTCCTCTATTTTCTTATTGATCTTCTGTCAAGATGTTCTGTCCATTCTTGAAAATGTTATATTGAAATCTTTACTGTTAATATAGAACCCTTCATATATTTTTGGGCTCCTTTGTTGCGTGCATATATATTTATAATTGTTATATCTTATTGAATTAACCCCTGTATCGGTCAATAATCTGAAACTGTTTCTGACTTAAAGTTTATTTTATCTTATATTAACATAGCTACTCTAACTCTCTTTGTGTTACTACTTGCATGGTATATTTTCTCATCCTTTCACTTTGAACCTACTTTTGTTTGAATTTAAAGTGAGTCTCTTATAAGCAGCATATAGTTGGGCCATGCTTTTTTATCCTTTCTGCCAATCTCAGCCTGTTACTTGGAGAATTTAAGCCATTTACATTTAAACTAACTACTGATAATGCAGGTCTTTCCTTTGCTGTTTTTCTGTTTTGTCTTTGTAAGTCTTATGTCTTTTCTGACCTCAATTCTTCTCTTAATATCTGCTTTCTTATTTGATTTTTTAATTTTACCATATTGTGTCCTCATTCTTTCTAATATATTTTTCATATGTTTTCTCTGTGATTATCATGAGATTAAAAGGTAAAATCCTAAATCTACAACAATCATATTTGGTTTGATACCAACTTAACTTCAATAGCATACACATACATTGTTCTATATCCCCCCATCCCCCTAGGTGTTTTTTTTTGTACTTGTTACAAATGATATATTTTTACATTGTAATTCGTAAACCATAGATTTATTTTACTTTTTTATGCATTTGTATTTTAGAGCTTCTAAGAAGTAAGTAAGAAGTACAAAGTGAGTTACATACCAGAAAATACAATAAAGTAGCATTTATAATTACCCATATGGTTTTACCTTTACTGGCATTCTTTATTTCTTTTTGACACTTTGATCCACTCTTTAGTGTCCTTTCCTTTCCTTCTGAAGAACTCCCTTCAGTGTTGCTTATAGGACAGGTCCAATGATGACAGCCTCCTGCAGCTTTTGCTCATTTGGGAATGTTGTAACCTTGCCCTTATTTTAAAAGAAAGCCTTGCCGGATATAAATTCTTGGTTGGCAATTCTTTTCTTTCAGGACTTTAAATATTGTGTACCATTGCTCTCTTGCCTCCATGTTTCTGATGAGAAATCAGCACTTAATCTTACTGAGATTCCCTTGTATATAACTTGATGCTTTTCTCTTGCAGGTTTCAGGATTTTCTCATTGTCCTTGGAATTAGAAAAGTTGGTTATTTTGTGTCTGGGCCAGGTTCCTTTTTATTTTGTCCTGTAGGGTTTTGTTGGGATACTTGAATGTGCATATTCATGTCTTTTGTTAAATTTGGGAAGTTTCTGCCATTATTTCTTTGAACATTCCTTCTGCACCTTTCTTCTCTTTCTACTATTTCTGGGACTTCCTTAATTCATATATTGGTATGCTTGATTGTGTCCCACAGGCCTCTCAGTTCTGTATGTTCCTTTTTATCCTTTTTTCTTTCTGCTCCTCAGCCTGGATCATTTCAATTGTGTAGTCTTAGAGATCACTGATTCTTCTGCCACCCACACTGTGCTACTGAAACCCTCTAGGGAATTTTTCATTTTAGCTATTGTGTTCTTCAACTTTAGTATTTCTTTTTGGTTCTTATCAAGATTCTCAAAAATTTGCACATTGTTCTTTCATTGTTTTCCTCATGTCCTTTAGTTCTTTCTCCATGTTTTCCCTTATTTCCTTGATCGTATTGAGGATGATTTTTTAAAAAGTCTTTAATAAGTCCAAAGTCTTGCCCTCTTCAATGATGGTTTCTGGATATTTATTTTATTCCTTTGGGTGGGCCATCATGTCTCGTTTCTTTGTTTGTCTTGTGGTCTCTTGTTGCATGCTGTTTAACTCTGGGATTTAGTCCCCAAGTTGTCTGTTCCTTAAGTTTGTATCCAGATAATGATATGACAGAGATTTGCTTGAATGCTAAGAGCTAATCAAAACAAAAAAACCAAAGCAAAAAAGCACTTTTCACCAATTCATCCTTGCAAATTGGCTCTATGGCTTTTGTTCTCTTTCAGAGCTTACTCTCCTATCAACAAAAAGTTAAGCCTGAGGCAAATGCAAAGGATTGGGTCTCTCTCTTATCTGAGCCTGTATACAGCTGTGGAGCCTAGTTCTTTTCCTGGTCTTCTGCTTGCTAATTGCCTTAGGAATTCTCCCATTTACAGTTTGTAGGAGGTCAAATGAAGTCCTTCTCTACTCCTTTTGAAATAGAGTTTCACCCCCTTTTGCATGCTGTCTTGAGAAACTTAATGCAGGTAGTCTTTTGCCCCAGGCTGCTTCAATTTAATTGTTTCTTACCTTGCTTTACTCTCTGCAGTGTGCTTCTCTGCCTTCAAGACAAATTCTCTTTGGGTGAGATTGAGGTAGGCTTTCTAGTTCACTTTTTCAGGCTTCCTCCCAATAGACTGGCACTGTCATACAGACACTCCAGTACGTGCATAGGGTTTATTCTGCTCCCTTTGGAACAGAGCAGGGAACCATAACAGAGGTGCAAGTTGGCTACACCTTGCATTCTGGAGGGGGGAGGGGCCAGTAAAGGCACCAGAGCCTCCTCTATGTTTCTTTTTAATAATAGAAGTTGTGGGTTTACAGAACAATCATGCATAAAATACAGGATTCTTGTACACCAGCCCAACACCAGCACTTGCATTGGTGTGGAAAATTTGTTACAATTGATGATGACACATTTTTTTATTCTACTGTTTTTTTTTAACAGTAGTTACATTTGTTACAATTGATGAAAGATTATTAAAATAGTAACTATTGTCCGTAGTTTACAGAGGAGTATATTATTTCCATATTCTAAACCTATTACTTATTTATTTTTTTCATGCATGCCTTTATGTTATTACTCATCTACTCATATACTGTATAAAGGGCGTGCCAGTCACAAGGTTTTTACAATCACATGTCAGAAGATAAAAGCTATATAGTTACACAATAATCATCAAAGATCAAGGCTACTGGATTATAGTTCAACATTTTCAGCTATTTCCTTGTGGCAACTCCAATACACTAGGAAGTAAAGAAAAATATCTATGTAGTGAGTCAGTAGTCATAATCATTTGTTAAATCCTAACTTCTTTGTTACAACTCCTCTCTCTCATTTGATCATTTTCTCAATCTTCAGGGATTTCTGGGCAATGACCATTCTAACTTCTTCATGTTGAAAATGAGTGTCATTATTATGGAATAGAGAAATGAAACTGGTTGATATTCTTGGAGAGACTGGTACCCCTGGGTTTCAGGCCTTATCTGGCATAGGAACAATGTGGAGGCTTTAAGTTTCTGAAAAAATAACCTTGATAAATAAAACATTTGTAGAGTCTTAGATAGAGCCCAGGTTATTCTTTAGGGTTTGGGGAATAATGTTGGTTGGAGCTTGGCATACTGTGGCAAATTGCAATATCTGGCTGAAGCTTGCATAAGAGTAACTCCAGAATGACCTCTTGACTCTATCTGAAATCTCTTAGCCACTGAAACTTTATTTTGTTTCATTTCTTTTCCCCCTTTTGGTCAAGAAGGCATTCCAATCCCACAATAGCAGGACCAGTCTCATCCCTGGGAGTCATGTCCCACATTTCTAGGGAGATTTATACCCCTGGGAGTCATGCCCCACATAGGAAGAAGGGTAATGAGTATTTGCAGAGCTGGCTGAGAGAGGGAAACCACATCTGAGCAACAAAAGAAGTTCTCTGGAGTGACTCTTAGGTATAATTACAAGCAAGCCTAGCTTCTCCTTTGCAGGAATAAGTTTCATAAGGGCAAGTCTCAAGACTGAGGGCTTGTGTGTATGCCACAGTTCAACCTTCTGCTCATCAGTCAGTGTGCCTCTGGGTCACCTGCATCCATTGGCAATCATTAATAATGCTGCCATCAATGACCAGTATGCAAATGTCTAGTCATGTCCCTGCTTTCAGTTCTACATGGCACATACCTAGTAATGTGGTTGCCACGTAACATGGTAAATCCATACTCAGCTTTCTGAGGAACCGCCACACTGCCCTCCAGAGGGGCTGCACAATTCCACTTCTCCACCAACAGTATATAGGTATACCTCTTTCTCCACATCTCTTCCACCATTTGAGTATTCTGTTTATTTTTTTTAAAACAGTTTTATTCACAACCATACAATCTATCTTAAACATACAATCAGTAGCTCCTGGTACAATAATATAGTTAAGCATCTATCACCACAATCTATGTAAGAACATTCCCATTTCTTCTCAAAAAGAAAGAAGGAAAAAACAAAAGAAAGAAAAAATATCCCATACCTCTCCCTTATATCCTCCTCTTGTTTACATTTAGCTTTGGAATATTACCTTTGTTACAATTAATGAAAGAATATTATAGTGTTACTGTTAACTATAAACCTTAGTTTTGCAGTAATTGTATTTTTTCCATATACTTTCCCATTTTTAACACCTTGAATTGTGACATACATTGTTCTCATTCATGTAAAACCTTTCTTATATTTGTGCAATTAACTACCATCATTGTCCACTCTAGGTTTCACTAAGGTATACATCCCTGGTGTTTATCTTGTAGCTGGCTGCCTGGTAACATACACAACTGTAGCCTTACTGTTTTCAACCATACTCACATTCAGCTTTGTTAATTATACTTACAGTATTGTGCTACCATCAAACAGTATTGTGCTATCCATTTCCAAACCTTTACAATCAACCTTATTGAATATTCTGTATTCCTTTAGCATCGCATGCCTGGTCTCTGTCCTCTTTCTATCTCCTAATAACCTGTGCTCTCTGATTTAGTTCTCAGAGTTTGCTCATTATAGTTAGTTCATATTACTGAGACCATACAGTATTTGTCCTTTTATTTCTGGCTTATTTTGCTCGACATAATGTCCTCACTGTTCCTCTAGATTGTTTCATATGTCATAATTTCATTCCATCTTACAGCTGCATAATATTCCATCATATGTTTATATCAAAATTTGTTTATGCACTCATCAGTTGATGGACATTTGGGCCATTTCAGTCTATTGGCAATCATGAATAATGTGGCTATAAATGTCTGTTTGTGTCCCTGTCTTCAGTTCTTCCGAGTATGTACCTAGTAGTGGGAGTGCTGGATCGTATGATAATTCTATATATAGCTTTCTGAGGAACTGTCAAACTGCCTTCCAGAGTGGCTACACCATTCTACATTCCCACCATCAGTGAATAAGTGTACCTGTTTCTCCACATCCTCTCCAGCACTTGTAGCTTTCTGCTTTTTGTTAATAGTCATTCTAGTAAGTGTGAGATGATATCTCATTGTGATTTTGATTTGTGGTTTTTCATATGCTTCTGAGCCATTTGTATTTCTTCTTCAGAAAAGGGTCTGTCCATGTTTTTTTTTTTTTCCATTTTTTAATTGGGTTTTTTGTCTTTTCATTGTTGAGTTGCAGGATCTCTTTGTATATTCTGGATTAAACCCTTATCTGTATGTGGTTTCTAAATGTTGTCTCCCTTTGAGTAGGTTGCCTTTTTAGTTTCCTGTCAAACTCCTTTGATGCGCAAAAGTATTCAATTTTGAGGAGATCCAATTTATCAATTTCTTCTTTGATTGCTTGTGCTTTGGGTGTAAGGTCTAGGAAACCACCTCCTACCTCAAGATCTTTAATATATTTCCTTACATCTTCGTCTAAAAGTTTTATGGTCTTAGCTCTAATGTTTAGGTCTCTGATCCATTTTGAGTTAAGTTTTGTATAAGGTGAGAGATAGGGGTCCTCTTTCATTCTTTTGGATATGTTCTTCAAGTACCATTTGTTGAAGAGGCTGCTCTGTACCATTTGAATAGACTTGGCTGCCTTATCAAAAATCAGTTGTTTGAGTCAGTCATCCTAGCACCCAAAGGCCGCCAAGATAGCAGGTCTGACCCCAGCTCTGCTTTTCCCCAGGACAGCCCCCAACAGTCCCTGGTGCTGTCCCCTCTACCCCAGAGCTCCACCTGAGGACCTCATAGCTTTACCCTTTTCCAAGGAAGTTTTGTGAATTGACTCTGGAGTGAAATTAGGAACCCGGACCAGTACTTTTATCTTGAGCATGTTACTTCTTCCCCCCCCTCCCCTAGAATGAAATATCACTTTAACTTTGTTTTTAAATGATTTGTAATTACTGGTGGTGAGGGGGATGCTGGAATTCTCTGTATGGGTTTTGTATTATTTTTACAGCTGTCCTGTACATTTGAAATGATTTTAAAATAAAAAGTTTTAAAGAAAAAAATTCAATTGTCTGTAGATGTGAGGGTCTATTTCTGAACTCTGTTTCATTCCATTGGTCAGTATATCTCTCTTTATGCCAGTACCATGTTGTTTTGACCACTGTAGCTTTGTAATATGCTTTAAAATCAGGTAGTGTGAGACTTCCCACTTCAGTTTCCTTTCTGAAGGTATTTTTAGCTATTTGAAGCACCCTGCCCTTCCAAATATATTTGTTATTGGGTTTTCTATTTCTGCAAATTAAGTTTTGGGATTTTGATTAGTATTGCATGGACTCTATAAATCAATTTGGGTAGGATTGTAATCTTAACTATATTTAGTCTTCTAATCCATGAACACAGTATGTCCTTTCATTGGTTTAGGGCTTCTTTGATTTCTTTTAGCACTGTTGTGCAGTTTTCTGTGTATAGGTATTTTGTGCTCTTGTTTTAAATTTATCTCTAAATAGTAGATTCTTTTGGTTACCATTATAAATGGAATTTTTTTCTTGATTTCCTCCTCAGACTGCTAATTACTAGTGTATAGAAATGCTACTGATTTTTTTTTGTTGATCTTGTATCCTGCCATGTTGCTGTACTAATTTATTTGCTCTAGTAACTTTGCTATAAATTTTTTGGGAATTTCTATATATAGGGTCATATCGTCTACAAACAGTGAAAGTTTTATTTCTTTTCCATTTTGGATTCCTTTTATTTCTTTTTCTTGCCTAATTTGCTTCAGCTGGAACTTTCAGTAAAATGGTGAATAATAGTGGTGGTAGTGGGCATCCTTGTCTTGTTCCAGATCTTTGAGAGAAAGCTTTCAACCTTTCCCTATTGAATATGATGTTAGCTGTGGACTCTTCATATAGTCCCTATATCATGTTGAGGAAGTTTCATTCTATTCTATCCTTTGAATTGTTTTCATCAAGAAAGGATGATGAATTTTGTCAAATGTCTTTTCTGCATCCAATGAGATGATCATGTGTTTTTTCCCATAGATTTATTTATGTAAAGTTTTACATTACTTGATTTTCTTGTGTTGAACCACCCTGCATATACCTTTAATAAAACCCACTTGGTCATGGTATATAATTCTTTTAATGTGCTGCTAGATTCAATCTGCAAGTATTTTGTTGAGGAGATTTGCATCTGTAGTCATGAGAGAGATTGGTCTGTAATTTTCTTTTCTTTTAGTATCTTTGTCTGGCTTTGGTATTAGGGTGATGTTGGCTTCATAGAATGAGTTAAGTAGCTGTGCCAGATTGAAACTGTTATGTACCCCAGGAAAGACTATATTCTTTAATGCAATCTTGTTGGGCAGCCTCATGGGTGGGACCTTTTGAATACGTTGTTTCCATGGAGGTGTGACCCCGACCATTCAGGGTGGGTCTTGATTAGTTTACTGGAGTTCTTTAAGAGAGCCCATAGAGAGAAAGAGCTCAGAGAAGGTGAGAGACATTTTGGAGAGAAACTAAGGTATGTAATCCAGAGTTTGCTGCCGGGAGAAGCTAAGAGCCAACACAGACCCAGCCACTTAGAGATGCGGATGGAAAGATGTTTGGAGATGCTAAGGTAAGAGATGAAGTCAGAATTTTCCCCAGAGGAGCTGAGAGCAGACACCCGGATTCTTAGAGAGAAATGCCCTAGGAGAACAAGCATGGATGCACAGGAGCTGAGAGAGAGAAGCTAAGTGATACAGAAGCCCAGAGACATTTTGGAGAAAGCCATTTTGAAACCAGAACCCAGGAGCAAAGGACCAGTAGACACCAGCCATGATGTTTCAGACACCATTGGCCTTTCTTTAGTGAACATATCGTCTTGCTGATGGCTTAGTTTGGACAGTTTTATGGCCTTAGAACTGTAAATTTGCAACCTAATAAATCCCTTTATAAAGCCAATCCATTTCTGGTATTTTGCAAGATGGCAGCTTTAGCAAACCAGAATAGTAACTTTCCCTCTTCTTCAATTTTTTTGAAGAGTTTTAGCAGGATTGGTAATAATTATTTCTTGAATGCTTGGTAGAATTCACATGTGAAGCCATCTGGTCCTGGGCTTTTCTTTCTTGGGAGGTTTTTGATGACTGATTCAATCTCTATTTGTGATTGGTTTGTTGAGCTCTTCTGTTTCATCTTGACTCTATGTTGGTTGTTCATGCTTTCCTAGAAAGTTGTCCATTTCATCTAAGTTGTCTTGTTGTTAGCATATAGTAGCTCATAGTATCTCCCATTATCCTTTATTTTTGCAGGGTCATTAGTTATTTTCCCCACTCCCATTTTTGATTTTATTTATATTTTATCTCTTATTTTTCTTTTCAGTCTAGCTAAGGGTCCATTGATTTTATTAATTTCCTCAAAGAACCAAGTTCTGGCTTTGTTGCTTCTCTCTATTGTTTTCATATTCTCAATTTCATTTATTTCTGGTCTAATGTCTCTTTGCTTTGTGATTAGTTTGCTGTTTTTCTCTAGTTCCTCCATGTGACCAGTTAAGTCTTCAAATTTTGCTCTTTCTCCTTTTTTTAATGTAGGCATTTAAAACAATAAATTTTCCTCTGCATTGTTTTGCTGCATCCCATAAGTTTTGATACGTTGTGTTCTCATTTTCTTTTGCCTCAGGATGTTTACAAATTTCTCTTGTAATTTCTTCCTTCACCCACTGGTTATTTAAGAATATGTTGTTTAGCCTCCATGAAATTTCTAGTCCTCTGCCTGTTGATTTTCAACTTCATTCCTTTATGATCTGAGAAAGTGTTTTTTATAATTTTAATCTCTTTAAATTTATTAAGAACTGCCTTTTGATGCAGCAAGTCATGTATCCTTGAGAATGATCCATGAGCAACTGAAGAAAATGTATATCCTTCTGTTGTTGGGTGCAGTGTGCTAGAATTGTGTGTTAAGTCTAGTTCATTTATCATATTATTCAAGATCTCTGTTTCTTTATTGATTCTCTGTCTAAATGTTCTATCTATTTATGACAGTGGTGTACTGAATTCTCCAACTATTATTTTAGAGGTGTCTACTTCTCCCTTCAGTGTTGTCTGTGTTTGGTTCATGTATTTTGGTGTACTCTGGCTAGGACCATAAATATTTATGATTGCTCATTTCCTTTTGCTGAATTGTCCATTTTATTAGTACATGGTGTTCTTCTTTGTCTCTTTTAATATCTTTATATTTGAAGTCTAATTTGATATTAGTAGGGCTACTGCCCCTTTTTTCTGGTTGTAGTGTGAAATATCTTTTTTCAACCTTTCAGTCTCAACCTATTTTTTGTCCTTGGTTCTAAAGTGATTCTCTTCTAGACAGCATATAGATGGATCCTGTGTTTTGTTTTTGTTTTTGTTTTTCCTTTTTTTTTTAATCCATTCTGTCAGTAAATGTCTTTTGATTGAGGAGTTTATTCTATTAACATTCAATATTATTAGTGTAAAGGCAGTAGTTTCTTCAACCATTTTGTCCTTTGGATTTCATATGTCATATCTTTATTTTTTCCTCTCTTTTTACCCTTTAAGTTTCACTTGTTGAAACTCTTGATTTCTACCACTCTTCTGTCTTTTCCTGTTAGGCTGTAGCACTCACTAGTATTATTTATGGAGCAAGTCCCTTGTTTACAAACTCTCTCAGTGTCTGTTTATCTGTAAATATTTTAAACTCTCCCTCATTTTGAAGGACAGTGTTGCTGGATGTAGAATTCTTGATTGGCAGTTTTCTCTTTCAGTATCTTATGTATATCATACCAGTGCCTTCTTGCCTTCATGGTTTCTGCTGAGAAATCTGCACTTAGTATTTTTGGGCTTCCATGGTTTTTGCTGAGAAATCCACACTTAGTCTTGATTGCTTTTTTCTTGCTGCTTTCTTTGGCATTTGAAAATCTGATTATAAAGTGTCTTGGAGTAGTTCTATTTATATCCATTCTGTTTGGGGTATTTTGTGTTTCTTGGACTAGTAATTTTATGTCTTTCATTAGAGTTGAGAAATTTTCAGTAATTATTTCCTCTATTTTCTTTCTGCCCCTTTTCCCTTTTCTCCTTCTGGGACACCCATAATATGTATACTTGTGTGCTTCTTGTTGTCATTCAATTCCCTGAGATTTTGCTCATATTTATCCATTCTTTTCCCTATCTCTTCTTTTGTGTGTAGGGTTTCAGATGTCCTGTCCTCTAGTTCACTGATAATTTCTTCTGCCTCTTCAAATCTGCTGTTGTATGTCTTCATCTTGTTTTATCTCTTCTGTTGTACCTTTCATTCCCATACATTCTGCCTTTTTTTTTTTTTTTTTTTTTTTTGCAAGCTTCCTAGTTCTTCTTTATGGTCACCCATCTCTTCTTTATATACTTTATCTCTTTTGCTGCATTTTCCTTCAGCTTGTTCAATTGATTTAGAAAATTTGTTTAAACATCTTCAGTTAATTGTTTCAACTCCTGTATCTCATCTGAAGTGTTAGTTTGTTTCTTTGACTGGGCCATATCTTCATGCTTCCTAGTATTACTTGTGATTTTTTGCTGGTGTCTCTGCATCTGATTTTCTTGATTATTTTATTATGGAGGTCATTTTCTCTCTTTTTTCAAGGGTTTTCTTGTTGATTAGATTTTTCTCTCTAACTGTTCTTTGACATATGGTTCCCCTTATTCTAGACCTCTAGCATAGCTTCTGTTTAACTGACCAGAATTTTTCAGCTCTTATTTTTCTGATTCTTTCCTTGCCTATATGGAAGATTTTTAGTGTACCCCTTTTTTATAGTTGTTCCACACCCAAGACAAGGCTTTCTTTTCCCTCTTCTTCCTCAGGGGATATTGATCTGCTGTTTGTTTTGTTTTGTTGTTTTGTTTCTGTATATTTTTAACACTCCATTTGTTACCTCTAGCAACTTTTACCAGGAGTCTAGCTCTGGGAGCTGGGTCCTCCCAGATAAGATTGACCCTAGTCAGGTTTTGCCAGACAAGACAGGCCCACCACCCATTAAGGGGATTTAATCAGTATCACTGTTCTCTGAGGATGAGACCCAGAAGAGTGGCAGTGTTTCCTGGGAAGCCTCTTGATTCTGTGCTTTTCCTGTCCTACCCAGCAGATAGCACTTGTCATCTTACTGCTCCCCATAGTCCTAAAGTGGTACTGTGCCTTTAATTCTCAGCAGATCCCTTCCCTGCCAGGGGAATGGTTGAGGCAGAGGCTGAGGCTGAATGCAGGCTTAATCTGTTTCTGTTTTCCAGCTCCTGGGGTCAGTATTCTCTAAATAACTGTCACTGTCTTTGCTGGGCCTTGCCCCTTTACTTTTTTTGCAGGATGGGGAGGAGTTTTGCAGGTTAGAAAACATACCAGACTCACAGGCAGCCCCCTTTATTCCCCTGCCAGAGCACATTTGAGGCAGGCTGGGTTCCACTTTTTGTAGATTGAAACTGTTGCATGTTTGAGGTATGCTGGGTTCTTCTTTTTGTAGGTTGCATCTGTTGCTGATATCCCAGCCCTTAGGATCCAAATTCTCTGAGAGTCGCTATTTACACTGGGTCCTACTCTCTCCCTTTTTGGGGGAAGATACATCCTCTAGGGATCTGTCTCCTTCACCTGATTAATTACTTTGTTTGTCAGTCTCCCCACTACTACTCTTGCCTGGGGCATGGCTGAAAATGGAGAATGCCTGCTTCTTTCTTTAATGTGCTGTTTCTTTAAAAAAAAAAAAGTTTCTCTGAGCTGGTCGCCATCCTCCAGAACTCCTGATTTATTTCTTGTTTGCATTGTAGATTTAATTGTGCTTGGAGCTGGTATTCAGGAGTCTGAATTTGCTAATCAAATCTGCAATTGGAGCCTCATTAAAGTCCTCTTTCTTTGCTCTTAGTAGAGACAGCTTCTTTTTCCCACCAAGGAGAGACTTCGAGTCAGATGGCTATGCCAGTGGGAGAGGGGCACCAGTCTGCATAGTGTGGAAGAATCTACTTACTGTTCTGTGCTGTGATATGTCTTGGCCCTTCCTATCTGGTGTAGGATATGCATCGGGTCTCTGAAGTCCCCCAAACAGTCGTTCCAGATAGTTCTTGGCTGTTTACTAGCTGCCCTAGAGTATGGACTAAATCCCATACATCTCTACTCCACCATCTTCTCTCTGTGGTTTTTAAATTTGCATTTTCTTGATTCAGTACTTGCCCAATTAATTCAACCCATTAATAGTTTTCCATAGTTTTGTGGAAGGTTACTGTCTTTAAGCTTACTCTGCCTTTTTGCCTGAGGGATGTTGGAACAATGGCTGCTCTGAGATCTGGCCCCCCAGCAATCTGAAGTATCTGATCAAATGCTGCAATCGGGGATCAGACCACACAACCCTAGAGTTTGGAGGACTACGTTTTTTGTGTCCCACCATGGCACCACAATGTGCACTGGGAGCCTGAGCTGCAATCCCCACTGCTGTCTTCCAGGAGGCTAGGGGATGGGAAAAAGTAGCCTTAGCATGGAGGGTGAAATTTGCTGGTATTTATAGCAATCTACCTGCCTCTTCTTCCTGCTTTTCCTTGGATGATGCATGGTATTTCACTGAACTCTGGCATTTCAAAATAATTGATTCATACATTTCCTGTCAGTTCAATAGTTGTTTTGATGGAGAGACTGACTCCTGTAACTTTCTACTCTGCCATTGTGCTGGCTTGAAGCTGTTATATACTCCATAAAAGGCCATGTTCTCTTAATCCCTCCCTGTGGGGGCAGACCTACTATTGGATGAGACCTTTTGATTGGGTTGTTTCCATTGAGATGGGACCCAGACCATTCAAGGTAGGTCTTAATCCTTTACTGGAGTCCTTTAAGAGAGCTCATGGAGAGAAAAAGCTTAGACAGAAATACCCCAGGAGAAACACAGAAGGACCCACAGAAGCTGAGAGAGAAATGCTCAGAGATATTTGGAGACAGCCGCTGAAACCAGAACCAGGAGAGAAGGATCAGCAGATGTTGCCATATACCTTCCCATGTGAAAGGGGAACCCTGAATGCCAGCAGCCTTTCCTCAGAGAAGGTATCTTCAACTGCAAATTTTTAACCTGATAAAACCCTGTTGAAAAGCCAACCCGTTTTGGGTTTATTGCATTCTGGCAGCTTTAGCAATCTGAAACAGCCAACTTCCCACAGTCCTCTCTCAGTGAACTTCATTTTAAACATTTTTTTCAGATGCTTCTCTTAAGAGAAGAATGTATTACCTATAATAATGATTAAAATTTATTTTCTTTATAAACACTTTATTTGTTACTTGAGTTTTAGTGCATCAATTTGAGATATAGTTTTAGTAAATAATGTCAAAATGCTGACTGGAAAAACCTTAACTTCTTTCTAATTGTAATGGGTATTTAACTTTTATAAATGTTAAAAAACATTAAGAAATATTAAAAATGTAAAGAAATATTATTTAAAAAGTTGGGATTTAAAATTTTTCATTAGCCTCAAAATCTATAGGGTGTATCATATAATATTTGTCCATGAATTTATTGCTATATTATATTTTTGATGGTTAATTTCATGTTTTTATTTGGCTAAATTATGGTGTCTGGTTGTTTAGTCAATTAAGCACTGGCACTATGGTTTCTGTGAAAACATTTCACAGATGTATTTAAATCCTTAGTTGATTACATCTATGACTGATTACATCTACAACCAACAAAGGAGAATACCTTCAGCAATGAAAGGAGTCTCCTCATCCAGTCAGTTGGAAGCCTTAAAGCAAGAAATGAGGATTTAAGCAGTCAGAATGAAGAATTTCTATCTCTACTTCAGCTGCACTACTTCTGGGGAACTCGTCACTTTCATCAGGATTTACAACTTGCAGCTTCTGGGGATTTCAACTTCACTTTCATAGTTTCCAATATGCAGAATGTTGTATGGAATTTGGATTTGCCAATCCCCACAGTAACGTGAGCCAATTCCTATAATAAATCTCTCAGTATTTACACACGTACACATACACATACACATATACATACACACACACACACACACACACACACATACATCAGTTCTTTTTCTCTGGAGAACCCTGACTGATACAGATTTTGGTAACAGAAGTGGGGTACTGCTATTACAAATACCTTGAAATGTGGGAAAATGTCTTTGGAACTTTTTAATGGCTACAGGATGGAAGAATTATGAGGCACTTGATATTAAAAGCCTAGATTATTTGAAGAGCCTTTTGGTAGAAATATGGATGTGAAAAGTACTTCTGATGTGGCTTGATAAGGAAATGAATGTATTGTATTGGAAACTGGAGGAAAGGTAATTCTTGTTGTTATGTGGCAAAGAACTTGGCAAAATTGTGTTTTGATGTCAGATGGAAGGCAGAATTTGTGACAACCTTGGATATTTAGTTGAAATTTCCAAGCTAAGTGTGGAAGGTGCAGATTGGTTTCTCCTTGAAGCTTATAATAAAATGTAAGAGGAAAGGTGTAAACTGAGAACTGAACTCTTAAGTACAAGGGAAAAAGCAGTTGATCACTTAAAAAATTCTTAGCCTCAGAGGAAGCTGTATTAGGGCCCTCCTTGGCTTCCAAGAAGTTAGTCCCCAGAGAACTGGTTTTCTTCTGAGTGTTTAGCTAAGCAACCCTTTGCTCAAGGGGATGTGCCTGAACATGGATCCAATGTCACTACAGAGGAAGTCAGGATTAGAAATACAGTTTTCTAGGAAGAATCTATGGAAATGCCTTTTGTCTGATAATTTGGACCCCTTTGAACTTCATGCAAAGCCAACAAGAGTTTTGTAAAATTTGTAACAGAAGCATTGCCATCCTGAACTGAAGAGACAGAAAGGATAAATTAAAGGAAGGATGACTTCAGGGTCAGAATCAGGGAAGCAGATGTCTGGACCAAAAAGATCTCCTTGGGCAAGAGAGGGGGCCTACCCACATTTTAGAAAGGGCAGGACTGCCTGTGTCCTTGGATAGAATAGCCCATGTGCCCTGATTTTAGAGGGGCTGGGGCTCCTACCCGTTTGGGGAGAGTTAAGCTAGCTGGAGACCTTGCCTCATATGAGTGACTGTACATTAGAATTAGATTTAATAAGCATACGTTAGAAGTGAAAGTCATACTAGAAATTCACTTAATGAACACTTACTTTATTCATGTATTTATTTGTTTGACTGTTTATTTATTTAATTTGCAGATATTTTAATGATTTTACAGGTTGCAAAGGTTTTCACAACAGATTTTTGAATTCACAATGCCCAATTAATATTTCTTTATAGCATTTCGTGGATAGGGATGCTGAAACTAAGAGAGCCCTAATTGTAATTTTCAGGTGAAACTTCTAGTCAAAGCCAGAGCCTGCAGTTAAATCTAGATCTTATGACTTCTAATTAATTTCTCTTACCCTGTATCCTGATCGGCTTTTATGAAATCTCACGTCACCTCTATAGGCTTTAACTTCAGTCTCTGACTTGTAAACTAAGAAGATCTCCATGTGAAAGGAAGGCATTCAAGGCAGTTACTGAGACAATTGTTTGTAAAGCCTTCTTCCTTCAGAAATTTTGTAGCTGTATAAGTGTAGCTTAAATGTGATTTTTTTGTACTTTTAATGGTGCAATGTGGAGAGATTGTTCTGTAATCTTTAAATCTTTGAATTCCCAAGGGGGTGGACTGAAATAGTGAGGAATGGGGAGAAATGTAATGGGATTGGCTTGTGCAGGAGTGGAAGAGGAGTCTAGGGAAAAGGTGTCCAGGATTTATATTTGTTCTGACTCATTATAGTCCTAATGAAATATTATGGAAGGTCCTTTTGGAGCTAAATGTCAATAGCTTTTAGGGTTAAGTGTCCTTAGTACCCAGTCTCTAATCTGTTTTGTCCTGACTCCATAGATAACAGGGTTAAGGGCTGGGGGAACAACCACATACAGATTAGCCAAAAGGATGTGGATGTAATGAGGGATGTTGTGGCCAAAGCGATGAGTCATGAAGGAGAAGAGGGCTGGCAGGTAGAAGGCCAGCATGACACAGACATGAGAGCCACAAGTACTGAGTGCCTTGAGCCGGGCATCCCAAGATGGGAGATGGAAGACTGCACGGAGGATTTGAACATAGGAAAATCCTATCACAGAGAGGTCAATGTATCCCACAGAGAAAGCAATCAAGCCATAAATAACATTGACCCTAATATTGGCACAAGCCAACTTTGCTAAGCCCATGTGTTCACAGTAGGTGTGGGGGATCATCCGGACACCACAGAAAGGCAATCTCAAGATAAGAAATATGAATGGAGTCACAAACACCAGAGTCCTGACTATGATGACTGTGCCCAGAGTGGCTATCACCTTATTGGTGAGGATCATGCTATATCTCAGGGGGTTGCAGATGGCAACATAGCGATCAATGGCCATGACTGTAAGCACCACAGACTCCAGCCCAGTGCATATATGGATGGTGTACATCTGTGTGATGCAGGCACCAAACATGATCTCCTTGAGATTGAACCAGAAGATGCCCAGCATCTTGGGGACGGTGGCTGTGGACAGGCCCAGATCTGTGCAGGCCAACATGACCAGGAAGTAAAACATGGGTTGATGGAGGCTGCGTTCAGTTTTGATCACAAACAGGATGGTGATGTTCCCCAGGAGGGCTATTAGATACATTGCAAAGAAGGGGAAGCCAATCCAGATGTGAACATCTTCCAGCCCTGGGATCCCCATCAGAAGGAAGGAGCAGGGGTGGATCTGTGTATTGTTGAAAGGGAGCATGTTGGTGGGAGTTGGTTATAGCAACATTTATTGCAGGTTTTTCTTGCTTCCAGTGAGGGAACCTATTCTGTTTCATAACATGTTGCCTATTTACTAGACAAACAAAAAATCCATTCTTTAATTCCATAAAATGGTAGGGGAGACCTAGGGAGTGAACATAAGGTATAGTTAAAGAAACACTTCAACTTTGCAATATTTGTCTCACCTACATACAAAACTATGCAGACAGTTTCCAAATAGCAGCAATCCTGCACTTCTCATGTTTCACTTTCCATCTTCCCTTCAGTCTTTAAGGAAGAAACCTACACGTGATAGATTAAATTAGTAAGTAGTTGTTAATTTAACTTAAATAATTCCAAAGAGCTGCTTCTTGGGAATATAGCTGGAGTTGATTTTCCCATAGATATATCTTTCTCCAGTCTTTCAAATAACCCTACCAAATACTACCATAGATACCTTAGTTATAGGAAGCTCCTACTTCCCAGTAATATGTTGGAGCTATATCTCCAGATACCTTTAATCAGGGTATAAAGAAGAAACAAAATGAAATATTTGTGTGCATATGCTTATAAAATATCACTGGACTGGTATTGAGATGGAGATAACATAGCCAGTCTGATGGCTGAGGTGCATGATACAGTCTTGAAAAGTGGACCTGAAAGATTAAGAAAATGCTATGTGAGAGTTTACGCAATGGATAGCTGGTGTTTGGATCTGAGCTAAGGAATAGAATCAAGACAGCTAGACCCATTAGGAAACTCACAATTCCAGCAATACAATGCTTCCCTCCTAGAACTACAAAGTCCCATTACTCACTACGTTATATTAGATTCCCTTTCCTAAATAGATTAACCCTGGACGCTCCCAGATAATTTTCAGTGTCTGTGGTGATTTTGATTCATGATCTTCATTTCTGCCTTCTTCATGCTGCATTATATAAATGGACAATCCCATCATGTCACCTGGATAATGACAGTGCTAATATCTCTGTTTTTTGTTTTTTTTTTAAAGTTAGAGTGGTACAAAATATCATGGAATTGCCTCAGCTTGGGAATATTCTGTAGTTTACAGTAATGCTGTATAGCTAGTTTTCCTGATGTAGTGATGGGCAAGATTATGTTTATGTAGGCAGCTGACTTGTAATTGTAGCATTCAAATCTGTCTACATGCCTTATGGCTGAGTCTGGGTTGTAAGTGGCTCTGTGCCATGAAAACAATCTGTAGCATAACAGGGACTGTGTAATTCTTGATTGTTTGTAAATGAGACTAGGTGACAATTTTCCTAGGTTGCTCAAAGAAATACCATGAAATGGGTTGGGTTAAACAACCGGAATTTATTCACTTACGGTTTTGGGGCTGGGAAAATATCCAATTCAAGGCATCATGAACACAATGCTTTCTTCCTGAAGATCGTCTGCTGGCTATCCTTGGCTTCTTATCCACATGGGAAGGTATATGGCAGTTGTCTGCTGGACTCTCCCTTCTCTTCCAGGTTTCGTTGATTTCAGTTTCTTGCTTCCTGGCTTTTTTTTTCCTGTCTGAATTTCATTCTCTTATAAAGGATTCTAGTAATAGGATTAGGACCTATCCTGATTGAGGTGGGGCACACCTTTACTGAAGTAACCTAATCAAAAGACCCTACTTACAAAGGGTTTACACCCATGGGAATGGATTAGACTTAAGAACATGTTTTTCTAGGGTACTTACAGCTTCAAACCACCACAGGAACTTCTCCATGACTGGGTGTATTCCAGTGTAGGGTCTGGGCCATGGATGAAGTACCTGCTGTGGTTGTGCTTGTTGGATCTGGGCAGTGTCATATCCAGGGCAATCCCATCTATTACCTTTCCTTGATGTTACTTTGATAAGTACAGTGAGTTTTAAGGTGGTGGCACCAATTTTAAACAATTTTATCCCTGTGCCTTGGCTATAACAGGAGCACAAATACTGCTTTGGAGGTATGGTGGCATGTGTCATTTGGATTAGCTTGTGTTCATGTTGTTTCCAATTTTCTTTAATAATATACTGTGGAATTATTTCCAAATATATGTCATGATCATGCTGGAGAGAAGGAAGCTACTTTATGCCTCATTCACCCCTAGGTTATACTAGTTCAATGTTTTTTACCCTATGGGAGTTTGACAGTTTGATAATAAGAAAGTCAGTATCAATATCTTTTCACTCACCAATGACCTTTAATTAGGTTCACTTTTCTATTCATCTCTCTCCCCTGTCCCAGTGTCCGGTTTTCCAGAGATTGCTTTTAATTTCGTTTTCTAATAAAAAGAACAACTCAGTTTGTGTTAGGAAAAAAAATGCCTAGCTAACATTATGTGCCACGTACTTGTGCAGTGCTTTGCAAATATTTTACTCAAAAAGTATAACAAGTCTGAGTACAGGTGTCACTTTTGCCCCTATTTACAGAGAAGGCAAATGAGGCTCAGGCCAGTTAAGTAACTTCCTCATGGGATTCAAAACTATGTCTGTCTGATTCAATAGCTGCTGCCTTAAACTATAAATTTATAGGAATATATATATATACATAAATTTATATGAATATATATATATATATATGAACTGGGGATAATAATATTGATCTTGCCGAGGTATTCTGAGAATTAGAAGTCACAGGCATGTGATGTGCCAACTTTGCTTCCAAATAGACTCTCATTAAAGATAATCATCATTATTATATTATTATTATTACTAACGATGAGGAGAAGAAAACATGTTTCCAAAGACCGTCTCTTTTCATCCCATTTGCCACTTCCTGCCTCTAGATTCTTGTTTCTCTTGCAATATATTTTGTATCTCTACTGTGAACTATCCTGCCAGTTACAAATATTTGAAAACTTGGACTAATTTTTTCATTCATTCTAATTTATTCCATTTTATCTAATTAATTTTTAAGGCCTTTTGGTTCTATTTTTGAAATTTTTATCTATTCCTATTTCTATGTATTTTTCTTTTTCTAATTTTATATCTAATTTTCTTTTTATTGATAAACTTCATGGTGACAACATTGTTAATCAGACCTATTACCAAATTGGCCTACTTAGTTTTTCAGTTTTTGGGTTTCCTCTGATCTAATGCTCCTAGGGAGATTAATCATAAATGCCAATATGATAATCATTTCCCTAATTGTGGATTACATTTATTATTAACTCGAAATATTTCATCTTACCATAGCTGTTTCTGAAGATTAAGGTATAAACAAATGTTATATATCACAACAGTATTAATTGTATTAATGAGGAAATTATAGAGAGACAAAAAGTTTTTTCAGCACAAAACTTGAAGCACAGGGCTAAATTATTTAATCTGTCAGTGAAATAGAAAGATTATGGAATACTTAAATTTGGTGGAATCAAGAATGCAACAAATGGAGCAAAATTCAAGCTTATGTTTAATTTTATATATTTATTGTTTCTTATGGCTATGAATCCAGTACCTCTTCTGCAATACCAACTTCCAATCCAATGGTTGTTACTTTTAACATTATGATGGCATGCTTTTATAAGAATTATGTTTTCTAATCTGCAAATATGGAGAATTGTATTTTTTTTTTTTTTTTTGCTTAAGATTGTAAACTAATTTTGGTGTAGGGATTTGAATTGCTAGCTAAACTTGTCATAAATAACCAACTAACTTACAGTGACCTCAATAATTATGTCATAATTAAATGCAACAATTTAAGAACTGTGTAGATTCTCTTGTAAGTGGAAAAACATTTCTAGACTCAAAGTGTAAGATCGGCTTTCTTCTTTACTGAATGTACAGAGAAAACAAAAATACTTTTATCAGATTCATTATCATAAGCAAGTGAAATCTCCATCTTCTTCGGCTGGAAACTATGGCCTATACACATACACAAACACGCATACGTACACCCACACAATTTGGTATACTGTGGTAAAGCTTACAAATCTTGGTTCATTCCATGATAACTTTTATGTAATTGTAGCCTGAGAATACATGCTCTCAGTCCTTGTTTTATCTGGACTTGAGACTCATGCAGTTATCATAACACCATCTTTCCTGTGGTTTGAAGATTAGAAACAAATAAAAATTTAGAAGGTGGGGTGGCTGGAAGTGAGGAATAATGAATATTTTCTACTTTGTTTATATTCCATAGCCCACCACTTGAGCAGAACACCTGAGCACATAATAGGCATGCAGAGAATTCTTGTTACATAATTATGTTCTTGATGGCCATATGCCCATCTGTTAACATCCTTCTCAATTTCATAAAATGTTCTTCTCCTTTGGTTTTTAAAACACCTCTCCCTTCTTTTTTTTTCCTAACCCTCAGATTGCTTCTTGAAATTTGCTTGCTCCTTATCTTCCTTCATCTTGCACTTATGTAGTATTCTATCCTTGACCACAGTCTCTACTCACCCAGTGTGCCTCACAAGGGTGATTCCATTCACTTCCTTGACTGTAAGAACAACATTTATTTTTGCTGGATGTATCTCCAGCCACTTATAGGACATCTTCCTCAGATATAACTGAGGCATATCTCATTTAACAGGTTCTGTACCAAGTTCATCATCTCTACTGTGAAACCATGCCTCCTTCATTTTCCCTATTTCTTATTAATGGTGTTATCCACACAGTGTCCCAGAAAGGAAACCTTAGAGACATCTTCAGTACTTGTCCTCTCCTCCATAGCCCTCACTCTTCAGATCAAAACACTCATTAACTCCTGTCAATTCTGCATTCAAACACACATAAATATTATCTAGGTGCCAAGTACTAGTGTTCAAAGTACTGGGTGGGTGAAATCAAACGCAGGCCCTGCTCTCATGGAACACAGAGGCTGACAACAGAGACCCAAGAGTAATTAGATAATCACTCAAATAACTGTCAAGTAACAGTTGGGCTACAAAGAAGAAGTACTGTACAATAAGAACTTACTTGACCTCGTCAGGGTTCATGGGAATGCTTTCCTAAGGAAGTACTTATTGAATTGTTAACTTAAGGATGAGAATCCATTAATAAGTGGAAGAGGAAACACATTCCAGTTATTGGAATGGGATGTGAAAAGGCTGAGTTATGGGAAATGGCATTGCAAATATGAGAAAGTAAAAGGTCAGTGTGACCAGGGCCTAGAAAGCACAGATTAAGTGAGATGAGAGAGAGGTAGGGAAGGATCATTTATGCCCCTGTGGGCATCTTATCTTAATCCTAGAAGCAATGGGAAGAAAGTATAGGCTTATAAAACAGTAGTATAACACAATCCAGTTTGCATTTCAAAAATATCACTCTAGTTGCACTGTCAAGAATGTATTAAAAACACCAAGTTCATTTGTATACAGACTTGTTAAAAAGTTGTCACAGAAGTCCAGGTTAAAGATTATGTTATCTTGGACCACAGGGTTAGTGATGGAGATGGATTGGAGCAGGTTAATTTTAAGATTATTTAATAGTGTCAATCTTCAGAAATAGTTGTTGAATCTGTTTTATCCCCCTTCATGATTGCTGAGTTAATTAAGGCAACTATAACCTTCTTTCTTAACTGTTTTCTCTGATTTGTCTCTCTTTACCAAGGGTCTTCAGTATTTTTCCTTTGGAAACATCTGAGGAATCAATACAATCCTATTAACAAAACACGATTGAGAAGCAGTGATTTACTCTATGAGGAGGAGACAGGGACCTCTCTGGGGGACTAGGAGAGAGGGATTGAAGAGTTCTATACAGTTTGAAAAGTCCTCCATTGGCTTCTAATATTGGCACATAGGGTGGATCGGGGATATGGGCTATTTCACCTGTTTGGATTTGTTATATCATTATTGCAAAACAAATTAAGCTCCGTGAGTCAACATCCTGAATCTTATAGATTGTGACATATTCTTACAACTGCTCCCCATGACTTAAGTTTTCCACATTCTATATTTAGGATCATTGGCAAACTTAACACTACTACCAACCTCTGCTCTGATTTGTTCCATTATAGAAGTTCCCAGTTATTAATCCTTTAATTCATTTAACAAATATTGATAGAGTACTTACTACATGCTAGGTACTGCTCCAAATATGAGCTACAACAGGGTGAGGCAGACACAGCTCCCAACTTCATGGTACTTAAATTCTAACGATGCCAACCCATTGCTTCTTAACTCCAAACTAGGTCTCTATGTAGTAATAATACTTTCATTCTTTCTTTATAGGGAAACTTTCTAAAAGACCTTTTGGTATTCTAAACATGTTATGAATTCAGAGTGCTCCTGATCAATTAACTCGTCATCAGCAAAAATTATTGTCTATCTATATGGCCTTTGCTGCAACTACTACTATTACTGTGACCAATACTGGTGCAGACACCTCCACCTTTTATGTGCTTAATATTTTGTTTTCTCTTTAGTAAGCACTTCCATGCCTGTTATATAAGTTTTATCTTGACTGTAATCCTGTGAGTTTCTTTCTTCTCTCCCTTCCTGAACCTCTTTTTCCCCTGCCTGTCACTCAGTTCCTGGGGAAGCTATGTTGAGCTGCTGCCAGGGACTGGCTTCCATCCTTTGCAGCTGAATGCAGTTGCCTCTTTACCAAGGCTCCCAGGCTTCCCATCTCTCCATCCCTTTGTGTCCCATTTTCAGGTATGTTGTAAACTTCTCCCACTGGGGTGACTGATTATGCAAGGTAAGGGGTTCCCTTGTGAGGTGAGAAAATGGAAGGTTACAGGAAGGAATGTCTTCATTTGTGCCAACTGGTGAGAGTTGGTTTTCTCCCTCATGTTTGCATTTAGCGTTCTTAGTTTATATGCTTATATCTACATATATGTTCCTGTGTTTGTTGATGTCAGTTTTTTTTTTTTTTTTTTTTTTTTTATCACTAGTATGGGTATTGTTGTGTGCTTTTGTGTTAGTGTCTGCTGTGTGGCTGAGAATCCAGATTATTCTCAGTATGGTTCCTCTTTCTTGCTACTTCCCTTGGAAATGGCCCTATCTAACAGATACTCTGGTGGAGTCACTGCTGTCATCATCCAATGAATCACTTCAGCTACTGCTATTGTCGTCCCTCTTCCAGCATAACCAGGAGCTGACTCACCTACCTCTGCCCAGCATCTGAGAAATCATTTGTCAGAACTGGATACCACAGACTGTGAGCTCTGTGTGACTGATTTCTCAATAGCCAGGGCCAAAGAGTTATGCTAGAACTTTAACCCCATGAGAGGGGCCTCTACACAGTGGACTGTATCCCTGCTTCTGGAGATTTTCATATCCCTGGGGATAAAGAGCTATGCCTTCTGGTCACAGGTGCCAGCTGGCTGCAGATGATCTGTTATCTGTGCCTCCTCTGAGGAAGTACTCTCCCCTGAACAGGTCCCAATAGTCTAGTCAGTCAGAGACACAAAGGCCTCACACCAACACTTTAAATTGTACTCTGGTACCAAATGAACAGTTGTTTTTGGCAGATTGCCAGTGAGGGCAGGAAGCGCACTGTAAGATACAAAGCAGTGTTTGCTCAAAGTTAGCTTGGAAATATTAGTACATTTAATAAATGGCAGAGCCATACTTCCAACTTGTCTCTAAACCCTAAACTGTATCTGTTATAGGAATTACACAACATGATTTTTGTGAGTATAGTACCTCTTACATTATGTATAAATGTCTGTGTGTACACACACACACACACATGCCTCTATATAATATCAATTGATAGAAGCTTGAAAAGAAATGTATATTTATATAAGGGAAAGCAGTTTAACATACACATTAAAATGTGACTTTCTGTCCACCTACATGTTCTGTGACTTTGGTCAATTTAATTTGCTGTTCTAGACCTTGGTTTTCTCACATGTAAAATGAGAAAAAATTATATCAACTTGTAGAAATGTTGTGATGATATAATAGAATAGTTCTTAGAAAGTGCTCAGTACATTGTTAACAGAGATTAATGGATAAATAACCACTGGCTATTCTTATTATTTAGATGGCATTATCTCTGGAGGCAATACTTTGGAGTCAGGCAACTTAAATTTAGATCCCTTTTCTGCAGTTCAACAGCTGAGAGATGTTGAACACATTTCTTAATGTCTTTGAACCTCACGTTCTTCTTTAAAGATTCATAAGGTGATGAAAATAGCATTCACATTTTATGTTTTTTTCTCAGAATTGAGATAATGGATTTGACCAGAAGAAAAGAGTGTTTGATGATAGATCCAAGATATTATTAAAATGGACATTGTTTTTATTAATTATTTGAAATAGATGGCTTGGGGGGTTGAATTTGAATAGAAGAAGTACAATTACTTTTTAGTTCACTAGATTAGCTACTCTATTTGTCCAAGAAACGTATTTCATTTGACCACTAGATGTCAGTAATGCTCAAATGACAAGCAATTGTTCCTTGATTCAATCTCTATTTTTGAGCACTTGCTATGAGCTAAACAAGATATCAATTAGGGGCTCAATTAATATAGGCCCAATCAATGAATGTTTGCTTGCTATTTGAGCATTAGTGATATCTAGTGGTAAAATTAAGTACGTTTCTTGAACAAATAAAGATCTCATGTGAGCTATCTAAACTAAATAACTCAATTTTTCAAGGTATTTTAGGCATATTTTTATTTGCATACCCCCAAGATTAGACACCAGTTTCTCTTCAGGGACTCATGATTTCTTTTATATAAAAGGGTATAAAGGTTAAAAAATGACCTTTCTTGATCATTTATAATATTATCTACAAAATTGGATGTATCTTGCCATATATTATCATATCAGTGTTTTTGAATTGCAAAGTTTGTTAAAATTTTGGAAAGCCTGGTGTTTTCTTCAATACCCATGAGTCTTATAAAACAAGTAGAAGAATAGCCATAGTATATCAGTTATTTCTTCATCACACTTTTGGCCTTAGTGAGAGAATTCTCTAAAATAATGTGATAATAGATAAGAATACAAACATAGAACATTCATGGTGACTACATGATCATTCTAGTCTATTTTTTCCTCATTTTGATCCTTGGTACAAATATCCTAAATTTTATTTCAAATTGTATGTGGGTGCTTGGAGCTGTGTACCCCAGAAAAACATGTGCTTAAACTTAAACCTTTCCTGTGGTCTGCACACCACCCATTGTACGCAGGGTGTTAATGAGGTTACTCTTCAGTTAAAGTGTGGCCCATCTGAATCAGGATGGGCCCTAATCTCATTACTGAAGGCCATATAGGGAAGGCCACAGAGAGAGAGAGCCAGAGGCAGCAGTCAGAAGCTGAAAGCCAGCAGAACTTGGAAGAGAGAAGAGAAGCCAGGAGACGCCACCATGTGCATTGCCATGTGACATAAAAGCCAAGGACCAAGATTACTGGCAGCCAGCCCCAGAACACCACAGTCTTCTGGGAGAAAGCCTCGCCTTGATGACATCTTTTTGGACTTCTGGTCTCAAAGTCATGAGCCTATAAATTCCCATTATTTAAGCCTACCCATTGCATGGTATTTGTTTAGCAGTCAGGAAACTAAAACAGTGTATTAGTCCAAATTATTTTTATTTAACAGCGATCTCATGGAAAATTTCTGAAAGTAAAAAAAGAAATTCTGTTTTATTTTAAGGGGACTCAGAGAACTAAAAAAGAAAGTATTTAGTATCACAGATGTAACTTGAAACCAATAGTATAGAATAGTAATTGAAAGGAGAATATATAAAAATATTGGCCTTCAAACTTTTGCTCAGAAATTTCACCCAGCTCTTCATTTACATGGGTCAATGTGTTAGATTTTGTCTCTTTGTCCCTCCAAGTTTACTGGACACTCTGTGTCCTGGAGCACTCACAGGTATGTACTGCATCAACAACCTCCCTTACCCTTTAGAATGGTTGGGTTCAGAAATTGGAAAACACCAGCAGGAGAATGGGAAGAAAGTGAGGTCATGATTATCATTCTGGTTTCTACCAACTCCCTTCCTGCAGATGACTTGCAGGGGTACCATGGGGTGAGTCAGTCCTTCAAAGCAAATCCCAGCAGCTGTCAGTTGCTTTTCCACACTACTCTTTGGGTCTCTAGATTATGGAATCCCCACCTATCCTTCAGGACAAGGGGTTATAATACCCCCACATTTACTAGCCCTATTGTCCTTGTAGTTTCGCTACACTTTGCCCATAGATTTATAATAGTTTGAGGGCTCCAGGTTGAGTTTGCCAAGTATTTCTTCCAGAATGCTGACTGATGCAGCCAATAAGAAGCCTTGCCTTTTCTTGGAAATTCTTCTATACTATGTAGAACAATATGCAATACATAATATATGATATGTAATATATGAATATGTATTATTGTATTGGTGTTATTGTTTCACTTTTGTCACAGGAAGTTTTATTTCTGAACTCCAATTTCTCAAAGGCTTTTGAGCTACATACACATATATCTCAAAATTTAATTAATTTTGCAGTGTGAAAAAGACTAACTCATACTTCACAGAAGAAGAAGATTCAGGGATGGCAAATAAGTTCTGGAAATATACTCAACGTTATTAATCATCAGAGAAATGAGTATTAAAACTGCAATTAGATACCAATTCCCACCCAATAGAGTAGCTAGAATTGGAAAAAGAAGATTGAGAATACCAAATGTTGGTAAGAATACCGATCAACTGGAGCTCTCGTACTTTGTTGTAGGAGTGTAAAATGGTGAAATCACTCTGGGAAACTTTTGGGAATTTTCTTCAAATACAGCAACTGGAAAATGGAAGGGTCTGAAAGCATCTGGACTTTTTAATAAGGTTTTTGAGTTACGGATTGATAAACCGATTGAGTGAATCGACTTTGGAAGAGATTTGAGAAGATGTATCTGGAGTATACCTCAGGGAATTTTACTTCTTAAGTTTAGACTGAGCTATGTCTGCTCCCAAGGTGTTGGTGGATAACATGAAGTGAGATAATATGTACTAATATTCTATGAGCTAGACTGTTTTCTATGTTCTAAAAAATACCCTGTGATGCATAAGGTGCTCCCAAGGAGAATGAAGTATCTGGGAGGGTGAGGGAGGTTTACAGAAAATGATATTATTTTGGAACGTTTAATACTAGCAGAATACTCTGGCTTCATCTTTTCTTCTTCTTTTATCACCATTTCCTCATTAAAAAAAAATATCTTTTGTACCTTTTTCCATCTAATATCACATATTTTTATTAAGCTTGTATGTAAATGTGCTTAATATTCTCAGACAATGGAAAATATATATACTCACAGCTTCATATACAAATCAATACTCAAAGTACATGCAGATTATTCCCAGAACATTGGAGCCATGCTCCAGGTCTAGTACAGTGATGCTTTGACACAGACCACAAGAGTGAAACAGGAAGTTAACAATTGTAAATTAGAAGCTAAATGTAAAAATGTATGAAGGGCCTCCCTTAAGGTGTGTAGTGCCTAGGGCAAATACTGATTGTGGGAGGCCCTTAGTAAGCAACTTGACTGAAAATATATATTACAAAATTAATGGACCCACACAGTATATAGTGATTTATCAATGAAGATTTAGAATGATAACTAGAGAAGTACTTCTATATTTGGTTGTTGTCCAATCACTGTACATGAAGATTCTTCTTAGTGTTCAGGTACCTGCTCTTTCTATTCAGGTCCAAAACCCATTTGTTTTTTTTTTATCGTCAAGCAGGCCATTCCTGGCCATTTCATCTCTCCTGCCATGAATAAAGGTAATGCTGCTAGTATTCACAAGACTATGGTTCTTCAGAGCAATATAGGTTTCTTGCCTCTAGCTTTTCCAAATTGTATTTACTTAATGCTGATTGCCTCATTACTTACGATGTTCCATCCTGATGCACATGAATCATGACTTCCAGTGACTCTCTCAAAGGTGGTCTCTGTGCTTCATTGGTGATGATCACAAATTCCAGTCTTAACCAGAGCATTTATGAAATATGAATAATAATTCTTTTCCTGTTCAGATTATATTTACCATTTGAAAGTTTATAGCATGAACTTAGAAAAACACATTTCCCAAGCACATGAAATATTTGAAAGCTAATCATTGCATTTCTAGAATATGATCTCTTTCAGTGCTTATTGCAGTGCTTCCTTTTACACAAGTGCCACCAGCAAAGATATATGGAGTATAGGTGATGGGCCTGTGAGCAGAGTGAGAAGAACATTCCCAGTGCATACAAGGAATCCCCCTCCCTCCTCTTTCACTCCTTAAGACTGACATGGGGGAGCATGATGTCACCACATCAATTGGAGTTAAGACAGTACATAGATTAAAAGCTCCTGGTGGTATTGCAGAATGTACTCTTGAAAGTCCTTGGGGTAGATATGAGCAGCCACTTCTGGAGGACTGCCTGACAGGTGGTGTGGAGCCTGCAGAAGGGGTGGGATGATCACCCTGGGGACCAGAACTGGGTGGCAGGTGGATAGTTGATAGGATAAAGGATGTCTACTGTTACTTTGGTTTCTATAGACAGGAAGCAGCACCAGGGTCAGGACAGATACATACAGGGTCAGGACAGACACATACAGAGCCAGCATCAACTCTTTGCCTGTGGTTCAAGCCCAAGGTTCAGCAGTGGACCACTGGTAGCCCAGAATCCCCAACTAGTCCTTTATCTGATGTGAGTGAGAGCTACTTCAAAACATCATGTTAGCAATATTCTGGCAGTCCTACCTTGTATGGTTTCATAAAAGAAAAATCCATGCTGTCTAGAGGGAGTTATCTGATCACCAAGCCACTCTCCTGAAACTGGGTCCCAGCCATGGGAACCCCAGGGCAACTCCATAGACACAGCTCCACATAATTCCTTAGGGCAAATGATTGATCTTATGAAATGGTGGGCATTGGCAGAAGAGAGTCATGGAATTCTCTGAAGAGGGGAAATGGGGACTGGGCCCAGATAGGTGGGGTTCAGGCTTGGGGCATCCCACTCTGGCAGTCCCAAGCACCAGAAGGAGACTTAGAAAATTTTGAGGAAACTACTCAAAATTTGGAAACTACTCCATAGCAGAGGTCCCCTGAGGTGGGGCTCCAGGAAAGGGGCTCTGCTTACCCAGGTCTAAGTGTGGGTACTACCTTTTGTTTGTGAACTATTTCAGGGTCAGCATTACTGTGTGCTCCAGTTCTCATTGTGCATAATATTATGTTTATATTGATTTTTTCCCATTCCCATAAATATGTTTAACCAGAAAGTCTTTCCTTAGAAATTGTGACAGTCTGCCATCTTGAAGAATTAGTGACAAGATAGAGCTAACTAATATGTGGAATGAGAAGATCTGACCAGTACAAGGATGGACAGTAGCAGAAGCATCAGTGCCCTCCCCTTGTCCCTTCATTACTTGCCAATCCATTATACATCAAAAGAGTTGCTTTATATGTGCCACAGACCACTTCATTTAATTGACAGAAGAAAAAATTGTCTTTATTTAGCTTGCTTATTGTGGTACAGAAATGATGTCCATGGAGCTGGCCGGTCCCCAACCGTCAGCACTTATGGACCACAGTGATGAGGACTATATCAAAAAAATTTCAGTCACTTGGTACTATTTTACCTGCACCTGCACTCAGAGTTTCCGTAGCCTCCCTTTTTCTCATTACCAGTCACAATCCTAGGTTATTTACTCTATCTCCTACTTTACTAGATAGCTCCACGTGGGCCCAGTGGTGGAGCCTCACATATATGCCTAAAATAATTTTTGCTCTAAATATTCTGTAAGAGTTAAGTGTTTGTGGTCGAAAGAATTTATCTGAGTGTTCTTCCTTTTCTTGTTACATGAAAATGATGCTGAAGAGTAGTACATTTTATGCTTTTTTTTACGAACAATTTGGCTTTCTTTGTGCTTCAGTTTTATTATTTTTAAAATAAAAGGAATAGATCAGGTGAATTCCAGTGTCTTTCCAGCTTTAAAAGTTTGCATTCCCATAAAATTTTAAGGTCATGAGGCAGAAGCTGAAAGAACAAAGTTTAATCCATTTTCACAGGAGTAAGGAAAGTCTTCCAGGTGCCAGGAGATGCAGGTATTGTGCTTTAGGTTGTGTTAGATTTCAGACCAGGAGCTATCCAGATTTGCAGAAATTGCATGGGTAAGATGTTACTTTCCTTGTCTCCGGGCTATATGTATCCCTATTTTCTAGTACCCTCCTCTGGTGTGTTTATGAGTATTTTGCTTCTCATTGTCATGCAACCTAGAGAGTGGAACTAATCATAGAACATGATGGAGACTTTCCCTGATTTCTAAGCAAGTTGTGTTTAAAGCAAGCCACATTCTTTAAATGGGTTTAAAGCAAACCATGTTCTCCACCTATATCTGGAATTTGAAAATGGGACTAAATATTGAGAATCTACTGGATTAATAAATTATATAGCTATTATTCTGAGCTTGATCTCAAGCCTGGCCTTGTGTTAAACCATAGAATAACCCCGATTTCCTTTTCCAGTTTATTTGAAGTACCATGTAACTGAAGGTAAATGGCATAACAAACAAGGGAAATTCTAAGATAGAATTCAATTAGAATTAGACCTAGGAACATATACAGTTATTCACATCTAAAGTGTTTTTGCTTCAAGTGAAAAAACACTATATCATGTCTCCTTAATGTCCACACTCTAGCCTCTCATATTCCTCGGTTCACAAGTGTTTAGTTCATTGGAGAAAGAGTGAAGAAGAGATAGGAAGAACAGGAATCAGAAAGAGGAAAGGGAGCAAGAGTGACAGTGAAAACAGGACAGATAGAACATAAAAATAAAAACGAGTAACTGATTTTAAGGAATGAAGAAATTTGAGGATTACTGTAAAAACTAAGGCTTTGGATCAGGAGAAGTTCAAATTCAAGCACTGTTACTAACCTATGGCATAAACCTTATTTTCTTCATCTGTAGAATTGAGATTATTTGATAAGTATTCCTTCAGGTTTTAGCATTATTTAAAAGAGAAGATACATAGAGAAATGGGGATAGTCTTCACCCTTCTCTGCCTACCCTTCTATTCCAAAAACGCTGCTGCCCCCAGTATATCTGTCTTCCCTATTAGTCTCTGCCTTTGTCACATTACATTGGGAGGGGATGGGGGGTGGGCAGTAAAGGTAGCTTTGCTTTATCTGTCAACCATAATCTACTGTCAATCAAAATGAAAAGTTTGTGCACCATAACCTAGTGTTATAGAAGATATAAAAGAGAACTCAGTTATTATAATTTGAGTAGTATGTGGATATATTTTTTCCCAGTCTTTACACAGGCTTATTCTTTTTGTACAAATATCTTCACAACCTGCTCCCGGATTTGCTTGGTCCTGACTCCATAGATGACGGGGTTAAGGGCAGGTGGGACAACCACATATAGATTGGCCAAAAGAATGTGAATGTAACGGGGAATGTTCTGACCAAAGCGGTGTGTCATAAAGGAGAAAAATGCTGGTGTGTAAAAGCACAGCATGACACAGACATGGGAACCACAGGTATTGAGAGCCTTTAGTCGGGCATCCTGAGAGGGAAGGCGGAAAACAGTGTGAAGAATAAGCACATAGGAAGAGGCAATCAGGATCACATCCACAATAATATTAGAAATCACCATGAGCCCATAGATAACGTTGACCTTGATGGGCGCACAAGCCAACCGGGCAAGACCCATGTGCTCACAGTATGTGTGAGGGATGATGTGATGCCCACAGAAGGGCAGTCGCAGAATGAGAAACACAAATGGTGTCACAAGAATTAAATTTCTCCCAACAACAACAGAGGCTAGGATGCTGATGGTTTTATTGGTGAGGATCATGGTGTACTGGAGAGGGTTGCAGATGGCAACAAAGCGGTCATAGGCCATGGCCACCAGTAGAACAGTCTCCATGCCTGTAAACATGTGGATAAAGAACATCTGAGCAAGACACCCTCCAAAGCTGATCTCCTGGAGGTTGAACCAGAAGATCCCCAGCATTTTGGGGATAGTGGATGTGGACAGACCCAGATCAATCATAGATAACATGGCCAGAAAGTAGAACATGGGCTGGTGGAGACTGTGTTCAGTCTTGATCACAAAGAGGATGGAGATGTTTCCTACCAGGGCAATCAGGTACACAGTACAGAATGGGAAAGCAATCAAGATATGTATAGTTTCCAGGCCTGGTATTCCCAGCAGGAGAAAGAAGGGAGGATGGAAATGAGTGTCATTGGTAGAAGGCATTCTCCTAGCAAATGTTATTGAATTCTTATTAGAGAGGAGGGATCTCATGTTCTTTAAGATCTTCTGTTATTAAGGTCCTGGAGAGATGAAAAGAACTGTAATCAGTGCAATGGAGGTAATGGTAGAAATAATTAATTTACAAACATTAGAGATTCTCTTCTTCCCAGAGGGTAACTGAGTAACTGTCTCAGCAAATGTTTCGTGAGAGCCATCATAGGCAATGTTTTTGGTTAATTTTTTTCTCATATATGAGATCTTTAAAGGAACTGCTGGTATTTCAAATGTATTGAATATTTGAATTTTTGGTATTCCTTTCCATTCCTTTTCCAAGTAGCCCCTAGGTTAGTTTTAGGAAAGGGTGGTCTCGGGATCTCTGGGAGTTTCTGAGACCCTTTCAGGGAGTCCACAAGGTCAAAACTATTTTCATATTCATAGACATTATTTGCTCTTTTCACTCATTCTCTCAAGAGTTTTCTAGAGACTGTATGAGATGTTGTATTACAGTAAGTTAACTGCAGATGTAAATATGAGAATCCAGTTTTTTTCTATTAAATTAACCTTTAGAGATATTTGCAAAATGTAAAACAATGCCATTCTTACCACTTTTTTTGGAGGGAAATATAATTAAATAAGATATGCAATTTTTGTTTATATATAATGGGCTTAGTAATACTATCTTAAAAGTAATAAAACTTTTTTCAGATTCACTTTTAATTTTTCATACGGTTAAAATTGATGCAAATATAATCTATATGAACCAAAGCTCTCTGAGTTCCTTAATAATTTTCAGACACATTAAAGGATCCTAAGTCCAAATGAAAACTGCTGCCTCACACCATTGTGACATCAATTATTAACATATGAAATTATACCCATCTAGTTTTGCCCAACTTTAGGTATGAGCAGATCAAATATCTAGAAAATTTTTAAATTTTAGTGATACTGAAGTTATAGTCTTGTTAAGGAATCTTCCTTCATCCCTAAAAATGAAATTACTTTCTTTTAACTTTTTGTGTCCATAGGACACCGTACAACTTACATAACCTGAAGTGTATACTATTCATTTATATATTTGTCTTATATCTGCCAATAGACTAGCTGCTAGTCTATTGGGCAAAGAACCAGGCAGTATTCATTTTTATATCTCCAATACTGCCATATGACTTGTTTGGTTACCAGTTTGGTATTTAGCTATTAAACTGAATCAGGGTTTGTATAAATGGGTGAGCATGTGTGGATATGTGAGATAGAGAGAGAACATGTTTTAAAGTGTTCATGCTTGCACATATAATTTGTTCTGTAAAACTGCAGAAAGTGACTGCACAGTAGAAATGTCCAGGTAAAGGAGTTCGTGATCTCCTGTTTAAAAGAATGGAAAAGCAGCATCTCTTAACCCCAGAGAAGCAAGAGAAAAAGTTGATGTGCAGGGGAGAACACAAAGTTTTCCAGTGCTTAGGGGAAAATGTCTGAGAATTACAGGGTGGAGGTTTGTAGTACATAACTTGGAAGAGTCTGAGGGAATAGCCTGGATGACACATCATGAGATTTATAGTCCAAAGTCAGCCTCATCTTTAGTGCAGCTTTTTCTCAACATGACACTTTTCTAGCTGGAGGAAAAGTTTTCAGGGAAGTGGCAGAGGGGACTAATCTCTGACAGTATAGTCCAAAGCCAATAGAACTCCCACCTTCTCACAATTTTGTACAGAATGATTGCTGTCTCCCTGTTGTGGCTGTGTACTACAAACAAAGACAGAGAAAGGCCAAAAAGCTAAATAATTGTTTCTGGAGGGCAATATGATAAGTTCATCCTCTTCTTGATATGCAAATTGATAAAGAACTAAGCCCCAAAGTTCATTTTGAAAATTAAATTGATAATAGAGATCTTTGTCCTTTACTGCCCACCAGTGCTCAATTCTTTTAGTTTGTGATTTTTTTTTAAATCCTGCTGGTTCTTTTTCCTGCTGATTCTAATAATAGTATAGTAAAAGGGGTTTGTGTGGACTTTGAGATCATTAAGACATAGCTTGAAATTCTGCCTGCCATTTACTAGCTGGAGACTCTTGGACAAATTCTTTAGCTTTCTAGATCATTTTTTTCCCTGTAAAATTAGGACAATAAATTCTACCTGATATGATTTATTTTAAGGATAAATAAAGCTAATAATGTGTAAAAGTACTAGCTCACAGGAAAGTCTAAATAAATGGTATTTACATTATTAATATCTCTTAATATTTTATTTTCCTTTGAGCCGAGACAGTTGAAAATATTCACCTGATGGTAGAAATAACTTGATTCACTATAACAAAGAGCCAATTCTTCACAATTAAGCCATAGTTGGCCATAAGGTGAGAAGAAGGTGGTATGGAGGGAAGGGTGGTACAGAAGAGGTCAGACTGAAGGAAGCACAGGGCCATGCATATAGATGCAGCTCTGAATTTCTATGAATCATACATAATCTAATGTTGCTTAGTTTGAAAGTTTTTCCCAACCTTGGTGGGATAAGCCATTGATGGGAGTGAGTAATATCCTTCATTTCAGGCACTTTCATGAGTGGACCATGAAGCAGGAGACCAGAGGAGGGGACTGTTTCTGGGTAATTTGGAAGGGATTTTGGGTTTACAATAAAAAGGACTTGGATACATTTCCGTGAAGTGGTGTGGGCCGGGGAGGCAAGTTACAACTGACAACCTCTAAATTCACAAGGATTTTGAAGGAGAGAAAAGAAGAAAATAGTGGAGACCAAATGGATATACCTACATCATATTATTTGGGTATTGATATCAGTCACACCTCTACCCTCCACTCCAAACACACACACATACAGTGGTGGCCTGCACAGCAAGCCTAATCTCTGGGCCTGGTTCTCTGCTAACAGATCAGTTTGTTAGCCAGAACAATCTTTACTCTTGGGTGATAGCAACTGTGGCTGTGTTTGTATGTTAGTGTGTGTGTTGTGTATGAGAGAGAGAATGAGAGAAAGAGAGGGAGAGGGAGGGAGAGGAAGGGGAGAGGGGGGGAATTCTTTGTATTACTCACCTGTAGATGTGTGTTCCAACCCCAGCTACTCTGTTGTGTTTCTTTGTGAGGAAAATGATGTGTGGGATAACTCCTCAGCAAAGGAAAGACTCTTATCTTCTTCTGTCCTCATTTACTATCTTTTCTCTGCAGAGTGTTTCCTCTCCCAGCCCTCATGTGGAGTGGAATTATGAGCATGAACCCAAGTGTTTAAAGATGGTGATCGGGAAGCCCTTCAAGCATCTGGGCCCCAAGTCTGCCCAGTCACAAGGGGAAAAACTTTATAGAGAGTGAGGGTGTCCCTATGTCTAGGCATGTCCCAGAATCTCCGGACTTAATCTTCAGAATCCTCTGGGTATAAACATGGGCTCAAGGTTCATTAAGTCCCTCTAACTCTATTTCTGCCTACTAAATCTGCAGAGAAACTCCATACCACATTTAACTCGTTAGCTCAGGGGAGGGAGTATGGCATCAGCTGTTAGGAAGGAAAATATCCTGATGGGAGATGGAGTTTGGATTGATTCTGGCTCCCTCAGGAGCTATGAAACATTAAGTCTATACCATTAAGTCTTTGAAGTAAGACTTTTTAGGAAGCTGTCCTTAGCAACTCCTCTGTTTTGTTTACTATAATTGTGTGACTTGTGATAGAGTTTGGCAATTTTTACAACTTCAAAAGATGAAGACGACCCCTTGATATACACACACCAGACTCTGTGGCAGCAGCTCTGGTTATTGGCAGTGTGCATATCTGCAGATAATGGCATCAACTCCTTTCCAGGACAGGAATAATCTCCTTCCCAGTCCATTACTGATGGTAAACTGATCAAGTCTCTGGAGATGGGCTTGCATGTGTCTCAGCTCTTTTGGTAAAAGGTGAAAGAAATTCCACATTCCTCTGAGAAAACAGAATCTATTGTCATCTCCATCCAGAGTCCAAGGTCTAGAGTTCCCTGAGAATTTCCTTTCCCAGATGATAGTGGAGTAGAGCTGATAGTAGCACCAGGACATGCAGTAGATCATGATTTTACTGACTACAGGTGGAAAAAGACTGAGAGAAATCAAATGCTTTATACAATCAGTTATTATTTTTTTATCCTGTGAGTTCAGGCAATTTTGAGGTGTTAGGAAAGAGAAGGTAATATATGCAGTCCAAAAGAGATTCTGGTCTGATCTATGTTCTGGTATTCATAGCTTCTCTTTTCAATTAATAAGTAGCCTACTCATCTCCCACATGGTATTTATCCTCCCCATTTATATCCTCAAATTTACATTCCCAAAATAAGTCTGATTCTATCCAATATCTGCTTAAAAATTCTTCTAATGACCCCACTTACTCTACTGTGTACTCTAGGAATTATATGATAAAGTGCAAACACCATGGTTATAAAAGTCGTTCACTCAATGCCCAGTCAACATGCTAAACTTTCATTCCACTTCATGACTCTCCAGTTCATATCCCTGGCTTTGGTCACCAAAAGTCTTCCACACAAAACAACCACCTTTCATTACCATTACTTTTAACTCTCTCTCAATTACCACTTCCTCCATGGTGGTCTTCCATATGAACTAAGCAGATATGATCTCTGTGTCCTCTGTATTTTCATATCAGTGGGAACCACTATTGTAACATTGTAACATACACATTTTCCTTTCCTTTGGTTTAGGAATAGTTGTTATTAACCCTGTTCTTCTATTGAACTGATATTATGGGGATGTTTGACTCAGCTCTTTCCTTCAATCCACCAGGCAGAGTGCCTTGAATGATAGGAGAAGCTCAGTGTTACGGTGCCCACGAGTTAAAGTACGAGACAGCCAAACAGAATTTAAAGAGCCTTTATTAGCCGGCCGGCGACTGCTGTCCGTCCCTCCATGCAGGGAGTTCAGTAAGCAGCCCCGATCTGAGTGTGCTTGAGACTTATATAGGCAGAAACCACATCCTGAAAATGCAAGCAAGCTATTTTGACAAAAGCAGAGTTGGCGGTTAATTAATGGTTGCTTAAGATCTTTAGTAAGGTTGAGAAATTTCCTCAAGGTCGGCGCAATGGTTAATTGTTGGAACGGTTACGCTTGGCTAATGCGTACATCCGCAAGTCTCACTCCCTAAAACGGTACAGTTTCACTCCCTTCTTCTCAGGGCTTAATGTTTACTTTGCAGTCATTGCCAGTTGAGGGGGAAGGGGACTCTCTTGTTACAGATTAAGGGGAGGGAGCCCACTTCATTCCCCACTGGTTTTTAGGGAGAATCAAATCATTGTTTCTTCTGAGGGTAAGTATTGCTATTGGGACTGCAAAACCATGAGCTTTACGCTTTGAATACACCGTTGGACAAATTTAACTAAACTGTTTATAACACAGGGGCCTATGATTAAGGCTAACATGAGAAGAGCCAGGGGTCCGGCAATTGCTGATATTAAGGTAGTTAACCATGGAGATTGAGAAAATATACTTTCAAACCAATTTGCCTCCTTTTTCCTTTGCTCTTCTCTATCCTGTAGTCTCTTTCGGAGTTGGCTTAAACTTTCTTTAATTACACCTGAGTGGTTAGTATAAAAACAGCATGCTTTGCCTAAGGCTAGACAAAGCCCTCCCTGCTTTAAGAATACAAGATCGAGTCCCCTCCGATTCTGGAGCACTACTTCTGCTAATGAGCTTAAGGACTCCTCAAATTTAGTAACGCTCTCTTCTAAGGTTTTTAGATCCTGGTCAATTTGAGCACTAAGGCTTTTAAAATTTTGGTCCCCTGTGATGAGTGCTGTGGTTCCTACTGTGGTTGCCCCTGCTACTCCAAGCCCGAGGAGCACTGGCACTAGTATTGGTCCCCCTCGTTTGACTCGTTTGACGTTAGTTAGCCCAAAGTGCTCCCTACCTCCCTCACCAGAGTAGTAATATACTTGGGGAAGGACATGGGTGAGAATGCATAGTCCTGGAGCCTTAGGTTGCATGAGGGCAGGGGGGTGGTATAAACACAGCATTAACCCTGTCGTACAGGCAAACCATGTTCCTTTGGGTGCTACTAAGTAGTGTCTGGTATGACCCACTGGGCTGTTGCTGAAAATGATTACAGAGGTGCAAGAATTAACGTAAGGAGAAGTAGATAGAGGGAATTGAGGGGACTGGAAGCATGTTCCTTGTCCTTGAAAGTCACCTAAAGTAAGCTTAGGGGTAGTGCCCCAGGGACAATAGTGTGAGTTTTGGTGAATATTTGATAGGGAGATATTTTGAATGTCATTGTTAGTTACTCCTATACTTCGGTTAGCTCCCAGGCCTGTATAATAGGGTGGTTCGGGGTTTAGGCATAGCCAGCAGTCTTTAGTTAAGTTGGGGGAAGTTTGGTTTAAGAATTTGAACATGAGTTTAAGTGTATTGAATAGAGACTCTTGTCGGGAGTTTGGAGGTGGAGGAAGGGGAGTTGCTTTTGGAGATAAGGGGCAGCTCTTTGTGGTGGAGTAAGGACGGGTAAGTGGGAAAGGAATAGTTGTTACAGGTATTTTGATGTCGATGGGGTCCAGGGGGCCTATTGGATTTAAGGGTTTAGGAATTTTTCTTTTTTGAATAGTGAATAACACTCCAGCGTCATATCCTGATACATATAGGCGCAATCCCCATGTTTTTCCCCCCAACCACTGGGAATCTTCCCAATACTGCTGTGGTTTAAAAGTAACAGGGTTACAGCTCCCAATTGCACAATCTTTCATAGGAGCTTCTGGCCTTGTCTCCCTTGTGACCTTTAATAAACGGTCTACATTCTTCCATGGGGCTATGGTTTCACAGCCCCAACTGTAACAGAAATAATCATCCTCTCCCCCACACGTTGAGGCACTTCTTTGTGGACAGATTTAATGTTGACTATACCGTAGCCCTCGTTCCAGGTCTAAATTACCACAACCAAAGCCCCTAAGCCCTGCCCTTCCCCCTCCCAAATAGGTATTCACAGCTTCTGGTAGATTCCAGGTTTTCCCAAAGAGTTTACATAGGTCAAAAACAAATTTAGGGCTGCCAGGGGTGCTAATCTGGCTGACCACTGTTCCATCAATGGTGTGAGTTAACTGCCACATATAATTAGTGGCTTGATGGGGGTTCTTGGTGGCTAGCATTGTTACTAGAGTCAGCATAATGGCGTACATTGCTGCAGCCAAAGTTTTAGGGGATCTGATGTTTTTTGTAAGGACCATTCTGCATTCTGGTCGGAGTCTGCCTTTTTAATTTGTGAGCAATGTATCCAAAATCTTTTACCTGCGACTTTGACGGCAGTTGGTGTGCTTAGAATCACCTGATAAGGTCTAGCCCAGAGTGCCTTGAGGGAGGAGGGATTCCTTTTCCTGATCCACACTAAATCACCAGGTTCAGCAGTAGGGGTTTCTTCTTCTGCGGTGTCAAGTTTCGGGCGGTGGGCGCTGACGACGTGATGGATGTTTTTGGAGCTGTAGTGTAAGGCCTGTAAGGACTTGAGAAGTTCAGAGTTAGACAGGGAGGTGAGCTGCTCCTCCCCTAACTTGGGGAGGAGCAGGGGTGGCCTGCCGAACATGACTTCATATGGAGTAATACCTTGTACATAAGGGGTAACCTAGCTTTAAGTAAGGCAAATGGAAGGAGGCTCACCCAGTTTCCGCCAGTCTCCAATTTAAGTTTGGTGAGGGTTTCCTTAAGCGTCTGATTCATTCTTTCTACCTGTCCTGAGCTTTGCAGTCTGTAGATGCAGTGTAGCTTCCATTTGATTCCTCATGCTTTTAACAAGTTTTGGGTAACTTGGGCTATAAAAGTCGGACCATTGTCAGACCCCATTGCTACCAGTAGGCCAAACCGAGGGACAATTTCAGCCAATAATTTCTTAGCTACTACCTGAGCTGACTCTGACCGAGTTGGGTAGGCCTCAACCCATCCTGAGAAGGTGTCCACCAACACAAGTAAGTACTTATATCCCCCTGGTCCAGGAGTTCCGTAAAGTCTATTTCGCATTGCTCTCCTGGGAGCTGACCTCTTAAGTGGTGACCGTGGGTAGCATGGGTACTTACATGACTTGGGTTAACTTGGGCGCAGACATGACATCTTCTGCTTACCTCTTTTGCTACCTGAAAAAGCTTAGGTATATAGAAGTCAGTTTTTAGCAATTCAGCTAATTTTGTCCCTCCCAGGTGTGTACTCTGATGCGTTTTTAAAATTAAGTCTCTTCCCAGTGCTTCTGGTAGGAGGATTCTAGAGTCAGGGAGGACTTTCCACCCCTCTGGATCTTCTCTAGCTTGGAGTTCTTGTCTTAGATGAATGTCAGAGTCTGAGTAAGTTGGAACAGCTTTTAGTACCCGGGGTGGTAGGAGGGGCAAGACTTGGAGGGGCCCCACTGGTTTTAGGGCCGCTTCTTTGGCCGTCTGGTTGGCGAAAGCATTTCCCTTTGCTTCGGGTGTATTTGAAGTTTGATGTCCTTTGCAGTGGATTATGACCACTGCTCTGGGAGGCCAAAGGGTTGTTAAAAGCTCTAGTATTTCTGAGGCATTTTTAATGTCCTTTCCCCCGCTGGTTAGGAGGCCGCATTCCTGATAGATGGCCCCATGCACGTGTGCGGTGGTGAACGCGTATCGGCTGTCTGTGTAGATGTTCACCGCCTTTTCCTTGGCCCATCGGAGAGCTTGGGTGAGGGCTATTCAGCTTTTTGCACAGACGTCCCATGGTTTAGGGCTTGGGCCCATATTACCTTGGAGGCCGTTACTACTGCCGCTCCAGCGACCCTAGTCCCGTCTTGAATGAAACTGGTCCCGTCAGTATAGAGAGTTTCGTCTGGGTTCTGAAGTGGCAGGTCAGTTAGGTCTTCATGCAGGTTGGTGGTTGCTGCTAAGGTTTCGACACAGTTATGAATGGGTTGGCTGGGATTATTCTCTGGCAGCAAAGTAGCTGGGTTTAAAGCTGAGGTTTGAAGAAACTTTATTCTGGATGGATCAAGGAGAAGAACTTGGTATTGAGTAATTCTTGCATTAGAAAGCCACCTGTCTGGGGGGCTTTTGAGGAGGGTTTTGACCGCGTGGGGGGCGATGATTTGCAGTTCTTGCCCAAAGGTGAGTTTAGAGGCTTCTTTAACTAGCAGGGCAGTGGCCGCAATGGCCCAGAGGCAGTTAGGCCAACCTGCCGCAGCTGGATTGAGGCACTTTGAAAGATAAGCCAAGACCCGTTTCCATGGCCCTAAGCGCTGTGTTAACACTCCCTTTGCTATCCCTTGCACCTCGGCTACATGCAGCTGGAATGGTTTTCTGAGATCTGGGAGTGCTAAGTCTGGGGCTCGGGTAAGTGCCTTTTTTAGAGTCTGGAAAACCCCTTCCTCCTTATCAGTCCAAGTTAGTTCTGTGCCCTTCCCCCTGGTACTGGCCTAAAGAGGGCGGGCTATTTCGGCAAACCCAAGGATCCATAGCCGGCAATACCTGACCGCTCCTAAAAACTCCCGGACTTGTTGCTTTGTCCGAGGTGCTGGAATTTGGAGAATGGCTTGAATACATTTATCAGACAACGTTCTCTTTCCTTCAGTTATATTATACCCAAGATAAGAGGCTTGTGAAACGCAAAGCTGTGCCTTTTTTGCTGATAGCCAGTATCCTAACAGCCCGATGGTTTTCAACAACTCCTCTGTTGCTTTCTGGCACTCTTTGGGAGATTCTGCCGCAAGGAGGATGTCATCCACATATTGGAGGACAGTAACTTTGGGGTGTTTTTCTCGGAATTCTAGTAGGTCCCGGCTTAGGGCCTCATCAAAAAGAGTAGGGGAGTTTTTAAAACCCTGGGGCAATCTAGTCTGAGTTAATTGTCCTGACTCCCCTACTTCGGGGTCCGTCCACTCAAAGGCGAAGAGGGGCTGGCTGACGGGGGCCAGGCATAGTGAGAAGAAAGCATTCTTTAAGTCTAGTACAGTATACACTTTTCAATCGGGGAGGAGTAGGCTGAACAGGGTATGTGGGTTAGGGACCGTTGGATGGATGGTTTCGACTCCTTTGTTGACCTCTCGTAGGTCTTCTACTGGCCTGAAGTCCTCAGTCCCTGGTTTCTGAATGGGTAGGAGCGGGGTGTTCCAAGGGGATTTGCAGGGCACAAGGATCCCTGCTTCCCTTAGTCTCCTAATGTGGATAGCTATTCCGTTTTTAGCTCGGTAGCTCATTGGGTACTGCCGGACCCGGACAGGTGTGGCACTTCTTAGGAGCTGAACAACGATGAGGGGTTGGTGGCCAGCCAGCCCCGGGGGGTTCATCTCCGCCCACACCTCCGGTATTTCTTTCTGCCACTTCACTAAGAGTTCAGCATTTTGTTTATTAGTATCCTCCCCGGCTAGGAGGAGGTACTCTTTGGACAGAGGACAGGTAATTAAGATGGAACTTGGTTGCTTTCGGAAGTTTACTTCTGGCCCTTCATCTCGGAAGGAGATGGTTGCTAGCAGTTCGTGGAGCAAGTCGTGGCCAACTAGAGGGTAGGGGTATTCAGGCATAACTAAGAAAAGTGAGTAATGGTTTTCTCCCCTAAGTTACTTATTCGGGCCTGTGTCCATGGATAGGACTTGATTCCTCCAGTGGCCCCCTGGATCGGGGTCCGTTTTTGTGATAAAGGGCCTTCTGCTTCTTGGAGTACAGAGAAAGTCACCCCAGTGTCCACTAAAAAGTCAATGTTTCGGCCCCCTACTGTAAGAGTGACCCTGGGCTCCTGGGGGCCAAGGGCAGAGCCCTGGCCTCATCAGTCTTCCTTCTTGAGGAGAACCTTTGGTGGCCCTGGGTAGGATTTTTTCGGGCACTCATTTTTCCAATGCCCCTGTTCCTTACAGAAAGTGCACTGGTTTTGGCCTAGAGGGGGCCCTTTTCGCCCTCCTCTCCCGCTCGACAGCCTATTTCCTCCCCCGGACTTTCCTCCAAAATTCTGACCCCCTCCTCGGTTTTTATTCCGTGTTTGGTCTTCACTCATGGCAAGTAGAACCTTTGCCATTTTTTTGTTTAAGTCTTCGGAACTTTCTCTGTTATTGAAGACTTGTTGAGCAACCTCCACCAACTTGCTCAGTACTTTTCCCTCAAAGCCTTCTAACTTTTGTAACTTTTTTCTTATATCTGGGGCCAACTGGGCGATGAAGGCAATATTAATTGCTCGCCTGTTTTCTGGCACCTCTGGATCTATAGGGGTATATAACCGGTAAGCCTCCTGGAGGTGCTCTAGAAAAGCGGCGGGGGACTCAGTGGCCCCGAGTCACCTCAGTTACCTTGGACATATTTGTAGGCCTCCGTGCCACTGCTCGGAGAGCCCCCCATTAGAGTCTGGCGGTACTGTTTGAGAGCCTCCTTACCTTGATAAGTGTTAGGGTCCCACCAGTGTCGGGTGAAGGGAAAAACAGCCTTGAGGCGGTCTGCTTCCGTGGTTGGCAGACCGTCTGGCCCCATGACTAGTTTCCTTCCCCGGGCACGGATTCTCTCTCTCTCCTCTGACATGAAAAGGGTCTGCAGCAGTTGTTGACAGTTGTCCCATGTGGGCTGATGGGTAAAGAAAACAGATTCTAACAAAGAGATTAGTCCTTGGGGGTTTTGAGAGAAAGAGGGGTTTTGATTTTTCCAGTTGTACAGGTCGCTGGTGGAAAAAGGAACATAGACCATAAAGGGTTTTGGGTTTTCAGGTGGGCCTTGAGTGACTTGTCTCAGGGGTAATTGAGCGGGGACAAGGACCTGACCATGCAGTCCGTATGAACTCCTGGAACAGGTGTGGGGGTGGCTGGAGAGAGTTGTCAGGGGTGTGGTAGAATCTGGAGTGGGAACGAGGGGTCCTTCGTACTTAGGGTAGGGGGCCCCAAACTGGAAGCAGTGGGCCCCGGGCTAAGAACGGAGGGTCCTGGACTGGGAGGAGAGGGCCTTAGGCTGGAGGCAGAGGGCCCTGGGATGGGGGCAGAGGGCCCTGGGCTGGAGGCAGAGGGCCCTACAGAATAAGGTGGGGGCTGTGACAAGGGGGGACTATCCTGTGGGGAGTCGAGAACCGGGGGCCTTTTGGGTGGCCCCTTTAGAACAAGCACATTTTGCGCTTTAGACAGTTTAGGTGGTGAGCAATTTTTAAGCCATTTGGGGTGGTCAGCGAGGACGTCGATCCAGTTTTCAATATAGGGAATCTGATCTGGATGTCCTGGTCTTCCATAAATAACTCTTTGAACCTGAAAAGCAATCAGCAAATTTAGGGTGCCCTCGGGGGGCCAATTAGAGTCTGGAAAAGTTGGCCATTCAAGCTCACAAAGGGCCCGAAGAGTTTCTGGGTTGACCGTGGCACCTGACCCTGCAGCTCGTCGGCGGAAGTCCTGAAAATTTTTTTAAGAAACACTGCAACGGAGAGCAAGCAAAGCAGATGGAGACTGACCCATTGCGGGACTGACGGTTGACAAAACAGAAACAGAACAGAACAAAGACACTAACAACAAAACACAAAACAGAGACTAGGTCTGCGCTAAGAGACCAATTCCGAACCTGAACCAGAACCTGAACCTGAGGCCACCAGCCACCATCGTGGTCCGGGGCCGGGTCTCGGAGTTATGGCTGCATCCAGCCCTCCTAAAGACCCTAAAGAGGTTCTCCACCAGACCAGATTAGAGATCTCTTACTGTTGTGGGCCCACGTCCAGATGACTCCAGAGGCAGATTTTCGAATCTCGAGGCCCGACCACTCGGTTCTCCACTGGGGCTGAGGAATGTCTCTCAGTGCACCCCCCTGGGGGAGGACCGGTAGTCGGACCTTGTCTCGACTGATGAGCCTTGGCAAACGCTGAGGAAATCTCGCTGGGGCCTCCAAATGTTACAGTGCCCGCGAGTTAAAGTATGAGACAGCCAAACAGAATTTAAAGAGCTTTTATTAGCCGGCCGGCGACTGCTGTCCGTCCCTCCACGCAGGGAGTTCAGTAAGCAGCCCCGACCTGAGTGTGCTTGAGACTTATATAGGCAGAAACCACATCCTGAAAATGCAAGCAAGCTATTTTGACAAAAGCAGAGTTGGCAGTTAATTAATGGTTGCTTAAGTTCTTTAGCAAGGTTGAGAAATTTTCTCAAGGTCGGCACAATGGTTAATTGTTGGAACGGTTATGCTTGGCTAATGCTTACAACCGCAAGTCTCACTCCCTAAAACAGTACAGTTTCACTCCCTTCTTCTCAGGGCTTAATGTTTACTTTGCAGTTGTTGCCAGTTGAGGGGGAAGGGGACTCTCTTGTTACAGATTAAGGGGAGGGAGCCCACTTCACTCAGGCATTGTTAAATTACATTATTTGGGGGCATGAAAATGCCAGTTCTCTGCGGGTATCAATAAAATATAGCATATACTCTTATCTGATCCTATACTTTACCCCTGTCCTATTCCCCAGATTGTTCCTCTGTGCCTTCTGGGACCAATTTTTCATGAGCATCGATATTATTTATGCCTTAAAACTTTTTCTGATATTCTTTCCATCTTTCCATTGAAACAGAAACCCAACTGTTCCCTGAGGATACTTCTTCTTTTGAAAACTTCTTAGGAGTTGGGTATGTTACTCTACTACATCTTCTTGTACATCCCCTGGAGAAGGATTTGGTATTCTAATTTCTGCTCTGATACTTTTAGAGTAAGCCCCCTCTCTCATCCTAAAAAATCTTCAGTTTTGGTGCTTGTAACATAATACAGCTAATATCCCTAATGCCCTGGAGATTTTGGTGTCTGGCTCACTGCTATTCTATTGAATATTATACCATAATGACTCCTGTTAGTTTCTATACCTGCATAGATTATCATTCCAACAACCAGTCATTCACTTTATGAACTTCTCTACTTTAATAACCTTGACCTTTATTTAATTCATTTGCCACAGATTAATCCAAGGCCTCCAAATTACTACTAAACTGCACCTATTTATGAGCTCAGTTTTAAGCATCCTACTGCCAAGACTACCACCTTCAGTTTTTCAAACCCACTTCTTCTTGTTCGTCAACCCAAAAACTGTTGGACCTCTCTGATATCTATAATCCACCAAACCTAAAACCTTTAATATTACCCCCATTTCCCTTCAGTCACACATGTGATTTTGTGCCTCATGATTAATAACTCCCTTACACACATCCTTGTCAGCCACATGTTGTCCTTGTACTGCACAACACCCAAATCTGATTAATTTCAACTTTTAACCTACTCCATACCTTTTCTAGGCAGCTGAATAAGGTATGAAATGGCAAGGACTGGCCTCAATCTAAATTCATGATCACCAAACTTGAATGTGCCCTTGGAGTCACTCAGCAAACCTCTTATGTTTCCTTGGTTCAGTCACTCTGTACTACATTGAAGACTATTTAATGTAGTCCAGTGAATCAAAATTTCCCTTCATGGTTTTTGCTTTTGCTACATAATAAACCTCTGTGAATTTATTAGCATTTGCTGCATAATAAACCTCTGTGAATTTAGTGATTTAAAATTAATTTTTCTCAGTTCAAGATATTCTGAGTTGGATGAGCAGTTCTTATTTGTGTTAGCCCACTTGATCATTACCAGGTTCTCCTAGGTGTCTGGTTAGCTGATGGTTTAGCTATTAGCTGGATTCCTACATACAATGATTGGAAGGCTGACACCTGGGGCACTCCCATTTATCTCCTCACAGTCTCCCACCCTTCAGGCTAATTTGGGCTCATTCACTTGAGAATCTCAGCGTTCCACGTGCTGCAGCAATAAGCTGCAATGCACAAGCTCTTTACAACCTCTGCTTGCATCTTGTTTACTAATGTCAAAGGAAGTCATTTACATACCCAAACCCAAGAGGTAGGAAAACAGACTCCATTTCTTGATGGAAAGATGTTAACTGTCACATTGAAAGGGCACTGTTGCAGGGATGGCACGAATTTAAGGTCATTTTTACATGCCTGTCAAGAAATATTCACCTACACCATGATCAGGAAGATATTTTTCTATGTGTTATTCAAGAAGCTTTATTTCTGTGTATTTCATATTTTTATTCACATTCCATAATGAGTCAATCTTTCTGTATGGCATGAAGTAGGGGCAAAGAATATTATTTTTCAATATCCAATTGACCCAAATTAACTACTCAGTTGACGCTGTCCCATTTACAACTGTTTTGTTTGCTCTGCATTCTCCACTGTTCTGTAGTCTTTTGTCATAAATGATACATTTATGTTTGTATGGCTCTTTTTCTAGACTAGTGTTCTGCACAATTACCTATCCTTGTACCAGTATTCCACAATTTTAATTAATGAAGTTATATAATAAATTGGAGAATATGATAGCATAAATCCTGAAACTTTATTCTTCTTCAAGATTGTTTGGTCCATTACAAAACAAATGGGCATACAAACACATTCACAGGAATATTTATTGCATTGAATACACAGGTCACTAGAGGAGATAATTTATTTTAATTTTTGGTTATATAAAACCATGTGCCTGGGTATATCTATTTATGTATTTTTAAATTACTCCAAATTTTATTATTGTTTTATTATAGAAATCTTGCACATCATTTGTAAGATTAGCCCAAAGTATATGAAGCTTTATGATGCTGTTTTAAATTATGTAGTTTTAAAAACTGTATTTTTTGTTTACTTTTGTATTATATTTTTTGTTTACTGTTTATATAAAGAAATATAATTAATTTTCATATGTTGACCCTATATAAAATATCCTTGATAAATTCACTTAGTAATTCAAATCCTTTTTTCATGAATACTTTTCATTTCTATATATACAATCATTCTATCTGTGACTTACGACAGTTTAATTTTTTCCACTTTAGTTTATTGTGTTTCTAATTTCTTTTCCTTGTCTTATTGCACTGCATGAGCTTCTAGTTCTATGTTGGATAGGAATGGTGGTAATGGCATCCTTATCTTGTTTCTGATATCAGTGGAAATATTTAAATATATCACCATAATTTACATATCCTGTCATTCTTCAGATCTGAACATTTTTTATCAGATTAAGGGTGATCACTTCATGCTTAGTTTGTGTGAGATATTTTTAAAGTCATTAATAGACATTAGATTTTATTAAATACTTTTCTCTATCTATTGAGCTGATCACTTTACATTTTCCCTCTGTTCTGATAATATTTTTATTTCCATCAATTTGATTATCAAGTGTCAAATCAATCATGCATTTTTAGACTAATTCTAACTTGGTCTTTATATATTTTCCTTTTCTATATCTCTTCATTTTGTAATATTTTCTTTAAGAAATTGCATTACATGTTTCTTCATTACTTCTGCATCTCTCTGAATTTGTTATTTTTCCTGAAGTGTTCTCTTTAGTTTTTTTTTTTTTTTTCCTTATAGTAAGTCTGTTGGTGACAATTTCTCTTAGTTTTTATTTATTTGCAATGTATTTCTAATTCTTTGATTTTAAATGATGTTTTCAGTGGGTATAGAAATCTGGCTTGGCAGTTTTTTTTTCCCCTTACATTTTTGGAAATAGTGCTTCATTGACGTGATTCCATTTTTAGTTTTGAGATATTTGCTGTCAGTCTTATTATTGCTCCTTTGAAGCTATTTTCCCCCTCTGATTGCTGTAAAGATTTTCTGTTTGTCTCTGTTTTTCTGCAATTTAATTTGATATTCCTAGGTGGGCTTTTTTTGGGGTATTTATCCTGCTTGGAATTTTGGAATCTTAACATCATTGTCTTGATTTCTGTAATTAGTTTTGTCAGCTTTATCCTTTAAAGGTTGCTCTTGACCAGTTGTATAATTCCTATTTTTATATGATCCAGTTATATTCATGTAGAATTTTTAACTATTTTCTAAGTCCCCTATATTATTTTCTATGTTTTCTATCCACCTTTTTTCCCCCTGCTTCATTGTGAATATTTTCTTCAGGTTTATCTTTCAATTCATTAATTATCTGTTTGGCTGGGTCTAATCTGCTATTACCCCACCTATTAAATACTTAGTTTTAATTAATGCATTTTTTTTCTTTTTGTACTCCTGGAAAATAAGCAAACCAACAATTAATTGGTGTTAAATGAAATTAAGTAGGCCTGTTTAACTGTTAACTGGTGTATTACTTAGGTATAGTAACTGTTTAATGCTTGTTTAATTAATTGGTGTGTTACTTAGATATAATGATGCCTATTTAATTGTTAATTGGTATGTTTGGTCTAGTTATTAATTGGTAAGTTACTTAAATATATAGTAAGCATTAAGTGTCTTTACATTTGTTAGTGTCATCTTATTGCATTTGTATTGGTCAAGTGTTCCTAATTGGTAACTGATTATGGAAATTCTTTAAAAAGGGAACCATTGGGCTATATTGCTAAATTGGAAAATATTTTAGTTAAGAGCCTATGAGGAAAAGGTTTATTTCTGTAAACACAATCTGTCCTTAATATAATTTAAGATCAGGGGAGAAATGGCCTGAGACTGGCTCTATAATTGTTCTGAATAAGGGCAGAAATGGGATAAGGTAATGTATATTCAATCCTTTGTCTTTCTCAAAAATATTTCTGTGTTTCTGTTTCTTGTGACTAACTTTCTATCTGTGTCTTGTCTGCTTATTCAATGTATATTCTCATACCTCCTGATGGTAACCACTAAGAGTTTTACTTTGTTTCTCTTAGGCAATTAGGGTAAGAGCACATCATCACAATCCAATTGGGAATTGAGCTAATTGTAAACTAGGCTACATACTTTGTGATGGCTGGTCCATTTCAGGTTTACTTTTATTCTTTGGGTACTCCCTTGGTGATAAGTTTCTTCTACTCCTTTGCAAGCTCTGTACTACAAAGTTTAATCCCACCCAGTTCCCTGACACTGCTGAAGTTCGCCTCATATTACCAGTTTCTTGGAGAGCTCTTCCAATTTAGAAATGATGTGAGGAAAAACAATTCCAAAATCTGGCCTCATCTTTCTGAGCCTCCCTTTTTTTTTCTTTAATGGTGTCTTGTCTTTTTATCTATCCTAATTCATTATCTCTGAAGTACCTTAAAATGTATGTTTTAAGTATTCTGTCCAGTGTTTCTAGTTTTTTTTTAATTGGGATAAGCATTAATCTGATATGATAGTTTATAATTACAAGTAGAAAACCACCAAATACTCTTTTCTAGAGAATACATTTATTATCACAATCAGTTTCTCAACAACTGTTTTAACTTAACTATACCTTTTGCTGCTTCCTTTTGTACATAAATCTTATGTAAAAAAAACCTTACTGTGCTTTTTCTTTAATGCTTTCTTGTTTTGCTAGAGTATATATATATTTTTTCATAGTCAAAGCCTTTAATTTGACTACTTTAGAAATGAAGTATCACAGGAGTTGGGATACTCTTCAGTCATCTAATCTGTCATCAACAGGGCAGGGCCTGACATCCAGGTTCCACTGTCTGTCTCTGTCCTCTTTTGTTGTTTAATTTTTGCTAGAGTTTATCTTTAAATTTTTTTCACCACCAGAAAAAGATTAGGTCAAATTTTTAGTCATTTTTTGAAAGTCTGTACTATTGAGTCATTCTATTCAGTTTTAAATTTTTGTGATCATATTTTTAGAATTCTTTACTGATCTGGAATGCTAATTTTCACAGCAAATTATTTGCATTTCAAAAATTTGGTAACTTTCAGAATAATCACATAATGCCTCTCCCCTATGTGGGAGGGCAGCCTGTCAGTGCCGTTATGTCCATTAGGTTTGATATTAAGCAAGCATCATTTTAGCATATGCAATGAAATGGGAAATACATGGATAAGTTAGGGGCTCCAAATTCCAAAATGGAGGAAGGTTTTTTGGCAGGGGGAAATAAGGGGACTTTGGTTTATTACACTTGAGGGGGGAATATTTTTTCTTTATTTTTCCCTTTTTTATGGATTCTGATTCCTCACTGTGGATCGAACAGTCTTGCCAATGTTCTCTCGTATTGTTTGCACAATGCCGATATTACATAAGTTGTGTATCTCATTCTTGTCTTGGAAGATAGAAGTGGCAGCCAATACACTGTGTATCTCTGTGTGCAGAAACTGGAAAAGCATTATTTTATTGGTCCATTTAGACTATGAATTTTGATATACATTTATTATCCTGATGATTGTCTCATGATCTTCTCTGCATACTCTTCTGGTTTACCCTGAATATAAAGTTAATTTACTGTGTCTTTGGGAAAAAAAACTGGTCCTCATTACTGTGGAAGCCCTATATTTCACTTGTTTCACGGTTTTGTTTATACTCTCCATTTATCCATCCATTTTCCTTCTCTTATTGTTTTTTCAAAATATATGATCTGTTCTATTTCCCAATGCTATTATATATTTTTTATTTTACTTCCAGCTTATCTTTCATTTCAGTAGGCATCTGCAAAAGATCAGAGATAAATACTTTTTCTCTTAAAATATCTTGACACAGAAATGTAGGCATAATTTAACAATATATATCCAGCCATAAAATAGGAACATCAAGTGGATAGTTGGCAACCCATTACTTTAATGGGTGAAGAATATGAAACTAGATAACAGATGAAATTATATTAATGATTGTGAAAACTTTTGGACATGTTCTTTTTTTTTTACTGTTACCGCAATATTAACTCTTCTCTCTGAAATGAATGATTATCATTAGATAACATATTTTGAAAATATTGGTTTTCTATGTTCAATTAGCAGAAAATTACTAGGAATGTCATAGAACTGAGTGAATTGATTGTTATGGTAGTTTTAAAGACAAAATTGATTTTAACTCTGCTTTAGCAGTCTTCTATTTAAGTCCTCCAATATTTTAAATTTCCTTAACTTTCAGTTACCATTCTTTCTTTTCTGTTGGCATTATCAAACTCAATGAATGTGTTATTTATACTGATTCCATCCATATTTTATATCCCTGTCATACTCACTTTTTGGAAACCAAAATTTTCTAAGGTTCCCTGCAATCTGATTTCTTTTGTAACCTCCTTTTCTTTTTTGAAGTTTGTGACTAATTATATTTTTTCTTCTTATGCATTTCAATGCTTGATGAGTTAAAAACAAGCAAATAAAATAATAAATACTTCTATACTCTCTCTAATTTGTGGCTAAATGTTATACTTTATGCCTCTTTTCAGTTTCTCATACTTTGTATTTCCACTTTATTTGCATTATCACTATCCAAATTTCAGTTCTCTTTGAATCATAGAATTATCTGAAATGAACTATGTGTCACATCTACCTCCTGTACATTATAAATGCCAGTGTGAGAGGAATTTTCTAAAATCCTACATAATCTCTTCAGCTGTATTAATAAACTTTGGTGATATTCAATTTTCTAAATAATAAACTTCTGGCCACTAATTTTAATCTTTCCAAAATATCACTCCAATAAGTAGTAGCATTACATCTTATCTCCATGTTTTTTTAAATTGCTTTATTAGTCATTGAAAAATGTGCCCTATGATAATTTTCATACATTCTGTAGGTTTTTTTACACTCCAAGATGAAAGAATCTTCACAGATAACACAGTACTAAACTTATCAGTCCAAGAATGAGAGTATATGGTAAAGTGGTTAGGCTTATGAAGAACACCATAGTATCAGAAACTTGAGTGCATAGAACAGGGAAAAAAATCTAGTCTAATCCTCATCCTTTGCTTATATTAAAAACATCCTTTCTTATTTAAAAACATGTTTCTCATTTAACTTAATACCAGTAAGTGACCATATGGTCTCTATTTGAACAACTCTATGAAATAAATTGTATTACTACCTGAAAGAGATCTAGAACAACAGACAGTTCCAAACAATTAGAAAGTTCTTTTTTCAGTGTATCACTGTTGAAATCTTCTCCTGTGTGGCATATTCTGTGGCATGGTTCATTAAAGGATAGCATTGCAAATACATACTCAGACACACTCAAACACATGCACCCTCAGCAATTACTACCAATACTTATTTTTGATTTATATATAAATAAGTAATTGACAGTCAATCTTGGTGAAGCCAATTTTTTATCCATTTTGTCACAAATTATAGTCTTCTCAGGCCTTATCCCTGATAGCTTGAATGAACTATCTCTCATTTAGTCTTTTTGTGACAAAGAGACTCTTCACCCACTCCTCTATCTGCTGGGTCCTGATCCCATACATGACTGGGTTTAAAGCAGGGGGGAATGACCACATAGAGATTGGCCAGGAGGATATGAATATACTGTGGGATTCTGTGATTAAAGCAATGAGTGATGAAGGAGAAGAGAGCTAGACTAAAGAAGGCTAAGATGACACAGATACAGGAGCTACAGGGATTAAAAGCCTTCAGGTGGGTATCTTGAGAAAGGAGGTGGAAGATGGTGTATAAGACCCTAGCACAGGAGACAATGATTAGAAGGTGTTCTAGCTTGCTAATGCTGCGGAATGCAAAACACCAGAGATGGATTGGCTTTTATAAAAAGAGGGTTCATTTGGCTACACAGTTACAGTCTTAAGGCCATCAAGTGTCCAAGGTAACACATCAGTAATCGGGTACCTTCACTGGAGATGGCCAATGGCGTCCGGAAAACCTCTGTTAGCTGGGAAGGCACGTGGCTGGCGTCTGCTCCAAAGTTCTGGTTTCAAAATGGCTTTCTCCCAGGACGTTCCTCTCTAGCAAGCTTGCTCCTCTTCAAAACGTCACTCACAGCTGCACTCACTTCCTTCTCTTTGAGTCACCACGTTTATATGGCTCCACTGATCAAGGCCCACCCTGAATGGGTGGGGCCACGCCTCCATGGAAATATCCCATCAGTTATCATCTACAGTTGGGTGGGGCGCATCTCCAAGCAAATCTAATCAGCATCAAAACGTCTACCCCACAAGCCTACATCAAAGAATATCGCTTTTTCTGGGGGACATAATACATTCAAACCAGCACAGGACATTCAGAAACAAGATAGAAATATTCCCAAGACCTTGCTAGATATTAGTACTGATGTTAATACAAGTCAAGTGAGCCACTCCCATGCGCCCACAGTATGCATAAGTGATGAACATATGTCCACGGTAAGACAGCCTCAGGGGGAGAAAAAATGATGGGGCAATCATGCATTGGTTTTGCAGGACTGCTACCACAGCACTTGCACTGTGACTCTGTTGGCAAGGATCATGGTGTACCTGAGCAGGTTGCAAATTGCCACATGGAGATAAAAACTCATGGCAAGATGTTTGGTAATTTCCATGACTGTGAAAAACTGTATGAAAAAGACTTGAGCAACACAGCACCCAAAGCACAGCTCATGAAGACTGAACCAGAAGATGCCTAGCATCTTCAGGATGATGGAAATAGAGAGATTCACATCAGTCATTGACAGCATAGCACGAAAGTAGAACACAAGTTTGTGGAGGCTATGATTAATGGCAACATTTCCCACAAGAGCAATCAGATGCATGAAACAGAATGGAAGGCCAAGTTGGAGTTGTACAGCTTCCAAATCCTGTAATCCTCAACAATAGTAATGAGGAGGGGTGGGGCTCAGTGGTATTGGAAGAAGCCGTTCTTCTGTAGACTTATGGTGGTCATGGTTTTTAGAAATTGTTACTGGTTCTCATTTGGCAATTCATCCACATTTAACTGAAATGTACAAAAATTGAAAAAAAAATTTAAGTCCCAAATTAAGCATTGATATTGAATAAGTTTCTCTATAGGTCTTTGATTCTTTTTCCTATTTCAGCTCTCTAAATAATCTTACTATCAGTCCTCACTGGAACCATGAGTGTGAAAGGCTGAGGTGCCAAATTGAAGCTAACAGTGTTTCTCTCTTAAAACTGTGGGTTCAGAGTAAATAAATGCGCCTACTCTCTTCTTCCTCAAGAAATAGACATAATTATTAGGAGATAGTGAAAATGATAATAATGTTATCAACTACCACAACAATAATATCTACCATTAATTATCTACTATTTTTTAGGCATTGTGCCTACCATTATTTGTATCTCCCCACAATTCCATGACACAAATGCTGCTGCTGTTTGTTTTAATGGAATAAAAAAGTTTTGATAATTAACATCCAATTGCTTAACAATTAATTAGTGGTGGAGTCAAGATTTGAAGTTAGGCCATGTGACACTAATCTGGATCTGTCTGATAATACTTGCTAGTGAAAGTAGTGAAAGAAGAGAGAAAAAAAGGGATGGGAAAGAGTAAAATGACCCAAAATAGTCACAACTGCCTTGAAGAACAAATCTGAAGGACTAACACTATCAGATATTAAGACTTTCTATAAAACTCGGATGATTATGACAGTGTATTACTGGCAAAAAAAAAAAAAAAATTAGAAAAAGAGACAGTGGAACAGAATTGAGAGTCTAGAAAATGATCCACAATTCTTAGGGTACAGATTTCTAAAACCAGGGTATCCCTGGGTGGAAATTTAAGATAGGTTGGGAAGGAGGAATGATGGTCCATGAAGTTTCTTGCCCATATGAAGTTCTTTTATAAAACATGTTGACTTCCGTAATAGTTGAGGAAAATGTGACATCAAATCTCATGGCTTCCTGCCCAGAGCTAGCCATATGGCACAGATGGAGAGCGTAATCCCTTAGACTTCACTAACTTCTAACACCAACACAAGTTTAGGAGGTTTTGCAAACCACCCACAGGTTTCATAATTCACTAGCAGGACTCACAGAACGCTATTAGCATAATAGAAAGCTACTATGCTAATGTTTAGGGTTTATTGCAGGGAAAGTTTACTGATTAAAATCAGCCAAATGAAGAGATGCTTAGAGCAGAGTCTGGGTGAATTAAACACATGAAGCTATTCTTGTCCTGTCCCAGAAAATCAGGGTGTGTAACCCTCCCGCCAACAATGCGTGACAGTGCATATTGAGTATTACCAATCAAGAAGCTCACCCAAGCTTCGGTATCCAGAGTTTTTGTTGAGGCTTCCTTACATAGACATGTTTGATTGTCCACGTGGTTGAACTCAGTCTCTGGGTTGACTGACTCACCTCCCCATTCTGTGTCACATTGTTGTTTTTTCTGTCATGGCCAGCCTTTCCCTAGGATCTGGCATGGTCATTACCTATCCTCAACAAACATGCTCCTATCAGCATGGCATAGATTACCTCCAAGAATCCTAGGGCATAGGCCAGAACTTTCTTTGAGTAGCATCACGTTCTCTACTACACATCTCCTTATTTGGTTCCAAAGATATTTGTTCCAGTTTGCTGGTGCTGCTGTTATGCAAAATACCAGAAATGGATTGGCTTTTAAAAAGGGGATTTAATAAGTTACAAATTTAAAGTTTTAAGGCCATGAAAGTGTCCAAACTAAGGCATCAACAAGAGGATACCTTCACTGAAGAATGGCCGATGGCATCCGGAACACCTCTGTCAGCTGGGAAGGCACGTGGCTGGTGTCTGCTGTTCTTGGCTCGCTGGTTGCATTCCGTAATGGCATTCTCTAAAATATCTCTGGGCTTGTCTCTCTTAGCTTCTCTGGAGCAGACTCTGAGCTAGCAACTCTTAGCTAAGCATCTCCAAATGTCCTTCTGTCTGCATCTCTGTGAAAAATGTAAAACAAATGTATTATATTGTAGAATATAGGCAACCTAGAGAAAGACAGCAGCTAGTGAAGGGGGAACAATAATAAGAATAGATAAGATATTGAGGGTAATATTAATTATACAGCAATGTACAGAATGACTATGGTTCATTAATTTTCTTGTGGTATGGTAGAAGCATATTGGAAGCAATGTAGTTATTTCAGGATATTTGTTTTTCTTATTCCTTTGCAATGTTTTATTTGGAATTTTTTTTAATTTTTTGATAAAGTTAATTTAAAAAAAAACTACAAGGCACCTCAAAAAAAAAAAAAAATCTCCAGATCTCCAAGCATCTCTAAGTATCAGCAAGCCTCTGGGTCTAGGTCAGCTCTTCTTTAAGGCCTCCAGAAAACTAATCAAGACCCGCTCTGAATGGGCAGGGCCACAACTACATGGAAATAGTCTAATCCAAATATCACGTATACTTTGGTGAGTCACATCTCCCTGGAAACAACCTAATCCAAATATCCCACAAGATTGGAGTAAAACATGGCTTTGAGGGACATAATGTATCCAAAGTGGCATAATGTTCCTTACTATTGCTGTAGCTAAGTTTCACCCTTCCCTTCTTATTTTGGGCCCTGGCCTCAATCTTAAATTCAGGTCTCTCAGTACTCAAGTTTGATTTAAGGTTAATCCCTTTGAAATATGAAGCATTGGAAGAGCCAACAGCTGAAGACTACATTGTGCCCTTTTCTGTACCAGTATGTGTGCTGTCACTCTAAGTATAAAGGAGTTCAAGCTCATGATGTATCTTTCTTTGCCTTCTGTAAACTATACAGGGAACCACTGATTGCTTACTTAAGGCAGAAAGTATGAACAAAACCGTCTTAAAAATAAAAAACGGGTTGAAGAAACCTTGAGGGTACTACCTTGAGTGAAATAATTCAGACACATAATGACAAATATTGCAGGGTCTCACTGATATGAACTAATTATAATAAGTAAACACATAGACATGAAATAGAAGTTAACGGGATATAGAATGACACTCAAGAATGGGGAGCATGCTTATGAGCAGAATGTTCAACTAGATTGAACTTAAGTGTTTGGAAGTGGACAGAGGTGATGGTAGCATGTTGTGAGAACAGTGCTGAATGGTGTGTGCATGTGTTGGAAAGGGGAAGCTTAGAGTCACATATGTCACCAGAAGGAAAGTTGGAGGTTGGAATATGGGAATGTATAAAACAGTGAAGCTTGTGGTGGACAATGTCCATGACTGACTGTACAAATATTAGAAATCTCTTTCATGAACTAGAATAAATGTATGGCACTATAACTAGAAGCTAATATAGAAGGGTGTAAAGGGAAAAAAACATACCTATTGCTAACTATGTACTACAGTTAACAGTTTCTTAATGTTCTTTCATCAACAGTAACAAATGTATTATACCAATACTATGAGTCAATAATGGAGGGGGTTGGTTAGGGTTAGGAGAGGAACTGAGTTTTCTTTTTTGTCTTTATTTCTTTTCTGGAGTAATGAAAATTTTCTAAAAATTGGGAAAAAATTAACTGTGGTGATGGATGCGCAGCTGTATGTTGGTACCGTGGGCAGTTGATTGTGCACTTTGGATCTTTGGATAATTGTATGGTATGTGAACAATCTCAATAAAATAAAAAAAAAATCCATTCACCTACTTGTGTCTCACAGCTTCATTCCTTCTTGCAGCTGTTAATTTTCTATTGTATGCATACATTATAGTTCACCATTCTGTTCATAGTTCATGTACCCTTAGTTCACGTCCCTCCTTTGCAAATCATGAATTCTGCCTACATAAACACCAGTGTGCTCATTATATTTGTTAATAGTTAATAATTGTTGAAATTTATTAAAATTTGTTCAGAAAATATGGATTTTGAATTTATTTAATAGTGAAGACAATTGCACCAATTGATTCTCTAATTTTGAACAGTTTGAGTTTCTGAGCTCAAATCTATTTGGTTCTGATCAATTATTCTTTTCAAAGAACTGAATATGATTGATAATATTTATCCACAGTATTAGTATCTCTGTTTGTATGTGTTTGATTATGTAATTATGCTATTTTATCATTACTAAATGAGTTGTGGACTTCCCCAGATTATTCTATTACAATTTGAATATGAAAATTATCTGTTAGTTGAAGTTTATAAAAGCTTATTCCTAAATAGATCTGGGTTTATTCTTCTTTACACCTTGGCTTTTTGTTTTACTATTCATATTACAAATTAATATTGTTGTTGTATTCAGATTTCTAATTATTTTTGGCAGAATTTGGTAATGTCAATTAAGCTTAAAATCTGTAAGTTGTGTCCACCAATAAATAACAAACTAAGCTGCAAGGCAACAAATGTGTTTAATTGCAATTTGGATAGCACATATTCAGGTAGCAACACAAACTGTATCCTGTCTTGGTGCTTCCAGGCAAGGGTTTTTAAAGAAAAAGAAAAAGATTTCATAAGTTGTTTGTGATTGGTGAATATTTGGGAATCCCAAATCTCCTTCAAGCTAGTTTACAGAGTTCTTTATCTTGTGGTTTGTTTCTCGTGTCCAGTTGTCCTTAGGGTTTTGAGTAACATTGTTTCTTGAAGCTTTGCAAATTTCTGCAGCTTGTGATATCTGGAGGAGATTTGCGTAAGAGTAACCCCCAGAATGACCTCTCAACTCTATTTTAAATCTCTTAGCCATAGTAACTCTAATTTGTTTTATTTCTTTTCACAATTGTTCCTTTTGTGATGTGTAAATCTCTATGTATTTGTAATTTTTTCTATTACTGATATTTCTGCTCTCTCTCAATCTTACTTGCAAAGTGTTCCATGATTTTTCCAATTATTTTAAAAAATCTTTCGGATTTGGTTTTGAACTATTTTGTTTTATATTTCGTTAACACATTTTCCAAATTTATTATTTCCTTATTTCATTTGTTTTTAGTTTTTCGTTTTATGAGTTGAAAACTTAGTTCACTCATTTTGTCTTTTTTTGAATTTTCATTTTTGTTGCATTATATATTCTAATTTTGGTATTGGTGTTCTTTTTAACTCATGAATTGAGTGTACAACTTAATTTGCAGATGAAATTGGTAGTCTTAAATTTTATTGTGATTTCAAATATTATTTTTGTAGTAAGTTGACATAAGCTGTGTGATATATTTTATTTTTGTGATATTTTGAGTATGTGTGGACTTAACAGTGGCCCCTGAATAATAATCTGCATATGTTTTAAATAATGTGTATTTTCTGATGTTGTATTTATTTTAAATTTAGATTCCCTTTAATCTTACTTATTTTTTTGCTGCTTGTTTCTAATAGAGGTTTTATCTGCCTGTTTTTAATAGGGGTTTTTGTTAAAGTCTACTACTGTAAGTTTGCATATATCAATTTCTTCTTCTAGTTCTATTATTTTATGCTTCATATATTTTAAAGTTATATTTCTACATGCATAACTATTCTTGACTCATGTATCTCTGTCTCTTTTATAATATTACCTTGAATTTTTAAAATAATGTGATAAATATTGTACAACCATTTTCATTTACTTTCCTTGGTATATTATTTTAAAATAATTGTTGACAGTGCTTTGTCATTTTACAGTCTGTAATAAAATTTTCACATGTACAAAAAATTGAAAATATAGGAAAACAACACTTATGTAGCCATCACCTACTTCAATAATAATTTTCATGCATGCTTCATAGATGTGTATATGTATCTTAATTTTTGCTAAATCGTGAAAAAGTAAATTACAGATACCATGACACTACCCCTTTAAATACTTCAGAAAAAATATGGATATTCTATAACCTAACAAAGAAGCCTACTGGGTTTGGATCATGTGCTTGTGTATGTAGGAAAATGACTTGTTCAAGGCAGCATTTTCATTTTTTATAGAATGACTGGCATTCTATAAAATCTCCAAACCAGTTCTACCCACTCAGGTGGTTGCTAAGCTAAAGGTTCTTACAGCTACCATAGTTGTGAGGTTGTTGGTTTCAAGGCTACTATGGAGCTGGAGCGAGGGGGATGGTAGAAGGGCAAGTTAAAAAACCACAAAACCCTCTCTTGCCAAGATTCAGCCATTTTTCTTGATTAAAAGCTCCTGGATTATTGTAAGGCTTTGGTTAATTTACAGTTTTGAAAAGTTGATTTTGACAAATGTTGCTAATATTCTCATTGTTGCTAGTATTCTCGTTTTTATGGCAGGAGGAATGGATTTCAGAGGTCCTTGCTCTGTAATTTTGGACCTGTAACATCTGATAATTGCCTTTGTGTTATCTTTAATCTTTTTCTATCTGCCAAGTTCATGAGGATATTTTCCTATATTTTCTTCTATAAGCTCTACTGCTTTACATTTGTGATGGTTGGGTTCATGTGTCAACTTGGCTAGGTGGCCTAGCTGTCTGGTCAAGTGGGCACTGGCCTGACGATTCCTGTGAGGCTATTTGAGGCTGGTTGGTTTGTCAGATCATCAGTCAATTGACTGCAGCTGACTGATGACTCATCAAGGGGCATGCTTCCACAGTGAGAGAATGCAATTGGCTGGATTTGGTCCGGGTGATCAGTTGGAGGCTTATAAGCCGGACGGTTAGAGAACCTTCACTTCTTCTTCAGCTGCTCAGTGAAGCTTTTCCTGGGGAGCTCGTGGAAGTTGCCAGTTCGTTTCCTGAGGAGTTCGTCAAAGTTGTTGGTTCGTTTCCTGAGGAGTTCTTCAAAGTTGCCGGTTCGTTTCCTGAGGAGTTCGTCAAAGTTGTCGGTTCGTTTCCCGAGGAGTTCATTGGACGTCTTCCTTGGAGTTGACAGCTTGTTGACGGCTCTGCAGAATTTGGACTCGTGCGCTCCCGCAGTTGCGTGAGTCACTTTTACAATTTGATCATAAGAGACATCTCTCATTGATTCTGTTTCCAAGGAGAACCCTAACTAATACAACATTTCATATTTTTTCTTCTAGAAGCTCATTGCATATATTTTCTTCTAGAAGCTCTACTGCATTACATTGCATCTAAAGATCTACAAAACATCTGGAAATGAACTTTTGCCTAAGTTGGACAGGAGGTGTCATGATTCATGATTTCACATAGTATATTCAAGTATCCCAGCATCACTTGTTGATAATTGCTTACTTATACCACAATATTTCTGTGACACCTTCATGATAAAGCAAGTGATCGTTCATAAATGGATCTGTTTCTTGAATCCCTATTCAATTTTATTATTATATTTATCTATCATTGTACAATATTATACTCTTAATTAGAGTGGTTTTATAATATGTCCTGTAACTTGGTAGGGTAAGTGGTGCAGCAGTGCTTTGTCTTTTGCGATATTATCTATGGCTCTCCTTGGCCCTTCACATACACACACACACACACACACACACACACACACACACACACACACCTGAATTATTTTGCTGATACATATGCAGCTTACTGGGATTTTGATTATGTTTGTTTTATTCCATTGTTATATTTGGCATTTTTACAATATTGAACCTTTCGCTCCAGGAGCATGGTAAATCCCTACTTTTATTCATTTTTCTTAAAAAGACTTCATAATGTATTGTGTTTTATCTGTGCAGATCTGCACCTTTCCTTTTGATTTATTCATGTGTTTGACATTTTTCATGTTATTTACAATTATATCATTTCAAAATATTTATGTTCCATGTTTTGTTGCTGGTATATGAACATAAAATTAATTCTTGCATATTGACCTTGCAAATAAGGATTTCATTAATTCTAATAATTTATTGGCAAATCAGACTTTACATACACATTTATCTCTAATGTTAAAATGACAGTCTTATTTCTTCTTTTCAAATTCTCATCCCTTGTGCTTTGTGTTTTATTTATTTTTTTGTGTTTTAAGAGTGGCTAGGGTCTGACTGATTTGTTCCTTATCTTTTAAGTAAAAGATGTCAATATTGGTAAGTATGATGATTGTTGCAATTGTTTTAGGGACTCTGTATCAAATTAAGCTAGTTCTATTTTATTCCTACATCTTCAAATTGTTATGTAATTTGGTGGTAAATTTTATTAAATACTTTCTTCAAACATATTGTGATAAGTCTTTGAATTTTCCTTTTTTCCCTTCTTATGTTTTGAATGATTTGTGAATGTTAAACCAACCTTGAATTTCTATGATAAAATTTACTTGATTTTGATAGAGTATCCCTTTAAAATATTACTAGATTCAATGTGAAAATATGTTGATTAGGATTTTTGTACCCAGATTCATCGAAGTGATTTTCCTGTAATTTTCCTTTTTTTATAATATTCTTCTAAAATTTTGTGATCAAATTAATATATTGAGTAGTGTAATAAAACTTACCTTTTTTCCTATTCTCTGGAGATTTTGCATAATGCTAGTGCTGGTGTTTTTCCCTCAAAGCGTTTGCAGGAATTCACTGGTGTAAATACATGCTCATGGACATTTCTTTGAGGATGTTTTTTTTTTTTTTTAATTATAGAATCAATTTCCTTTGTACATAAGACAGTATATAGATTTTCTATTTCTACTTGTCTTTTTGGTGAGTTTGTTTCTCTAGGAATTTGATATTTTCATTTTAAGCTGCAAATTCATTACAGAAAATGGTAATAACCTCTTATAATTTATAATGTTAGATGTTGGTAATTTTTTCTGTCTCTCCTTTTTGGGATTGGGATTGGGGTTTTTCAATTTTGGTAGTCCTTAGAAAACCAACATTTTACTCTTTTGAGCTTATTTATTTCATTTGTTTTCTACTTCACTACTTCCTACTCTTTACTTTGTTATTCCCTTTTTCTTTACCATTTGTGTTTTAATTTGTTGAGTTTTTTTTTTTTCCTGATTAGTTAGAATGGCTACTGAGATCATTATTTTCAGCATTTTTTCTTTCCTAATGTATTCATTTAAAGGTATACTCTTTCTTCTACACGCAGTAGTTGCTGCATCACACAAGTGTTTTTGAACAAGTAATTTCTAAATATTGAATAAACACTTCCTCTGTCTTCAGTGATATATGTGAGGAAATAGCATTCTGTTCAGACAAATTTGGTGAGGATACCATGTTATGAATGGAAGAGTTAATAATACTGTGAAGTGTAAAGAAAGAGAAGTCATGAAAAGGAGCAAGAGAATTTCTTTAAAGGGTTAGTTTTTTGAGTTATGAATGGAGGTAGCCCATCAGAAGGCACTGAGGAGAGAGCAAGTGATAAGGCATATGTTTTAGTGTGTTTACCATCTTAAATACAGTGGTCAAGGAAGGTTTCTGAGGAGCAGAAATTTTTGAAGGACTAAATGAAGTGAAGGAGCAAGACTTTTGAGAGTGTTAGAAAAGAATATGCCAGATTATATGAGGAGAAAAAAACAGTATCTCTGGGGGAAGAATGAGCTTAAAATATTGGGAGAAAGACACAAAGTATCTTATGCCTAGAGTGAAGTGAAGGAAGGAATGAGTGGCAGCAGATGGCTTTGAAGAGTACTTCAAAGGCAAGCAGACCATCTTAAGAAGTTTGAAAAAAGAAGCTAAAGAGGTGAATAGATGGGTAGAAATTGAATCCATGGAGTAATATATCAGGACTTTTTTTTTTTAACTGCAAGTTTGAATATTTTATAAGGATTAGGGTATGGGGCTTTTAGATAAATATTTAAAGATATAATAGAATCAGAGAGAGGGGAGAGGAAAAAGGGAGGGAGAAAAAAGGGGAAGGAGAGGGAGAGGGAGGGGAGAGGGAGAGAAAGAATGAAAGAGACAAAGAGAGAGAAAGGGAGGATGGACAAAGTAGTGAAGAACATAGGATAGGATCAGGCCAATAGACCAGATACTTAATTTACCAGGAATTTTGAAATTTAATGTGGGAGAAATCATGCAAATTCTATTAGTGCCATTAAAGGAATGAGTTATTTGAAAAAAATGAAAGAGTAATGAATATTGCCCTGTAGACTCCATGTAGAGAAAAAAGAAATTGCAAAATAGAATTCTCCAGTGCCTGTTAATTAAACTATGTCAAGATCTCAAATATACACTAGTCCCTATCTCAGGGGAAATGGGGCTATGATAAAAGCATAAATACCATTTCTTCTACATAGTGAATGGTGTATCCCAAAGAGATGCCAAGCCATATTTTCAAACTACTGCTTCACAGATGTTTATAGATCCAGGTAAGTCATATCAGGGCAATGCTGTGAAAAATAGCAGGAGAGATGGGGAAAGGGCTGATGCCAGCTTAGTACAGAGAGAGAGAGTAGAAGCCAAACTATGAAGAGAGGATGAAGAAAGAAAGCATACTCACATACATGACCTCTCAAGGCTACACGTTTTCTTAGATGTGCATATACCAAAGACCATCCAAAGTCTTACATGTAAAACTAAAGGGACTGTGAAGAAGGAGATGCTTCAGTATCCTGTATAAGTTTAGCTATTGTTTCTGAACTTGTATATATGTGCCTAAATGTGAATAGCAACAGAGCAATGACGAACTTTCCCTATTTTCTAGAACATTGCCTGCTATCATAAAGGTGGTTGTTTAATATGTTACTGAATGAAAAAAGTGTGAATCAGTGGCTCTGACACATTTTTTTCTAAAAATAGGACTCAGGGCTAGGGTGATAAAGAAGGTGAAAAGAAAATGAGTTTGCATGATAGCAGGATAGCAGTGAGACTGGGAGATTAGGCAATGATGAGATGAGAAGGTGTACTCCTGTCTTCTCATTTTTCTCATGATTAACAGTACAGGAGATGATGTGGATAAATGGATTGTGGGGAGATAGGTGTAATAGAGTACACTAAGTGGAGTCAGGTAAGGAAATGGCTTCTGGATTTAATTCCATGTAGTGCCTAAGAGTTTAGGTGGTGAAAAAAAACCAAAAAGGATTTGGAACCCAGTCTTATTTCAGAACCCAGCACAGATTGGATGATATATGAACATATCTGGAAACAATAGGTCATTGTACGTTTGTGTAAGGAGTAAGTTGCTTTATGCAATGTTTAGAGACTTAGAAATGATGTTATCCCAGAGATGAAGGTAGGACCAGTTTTGAGAACCTACTTAGAAAATCTATAGGGAGTAGTAGGAAAAGTTGATTTTGGGGGCATGTAGCCATATTTTATTTTGAGTTTCTGCTGTATGCAGCTTCTAAGTGTAACTGAGATACTAGGCAGTTTGACTTTCGTCATTCTCCTGAAGATTATATACTAGTCATCCACATTGATTTTGTTCTTCTTTCCATGAGGAATAAAATTTCTTTTCATCTTTTTGTGCAGAATTACTCTTTTAGTTTTAGTGTAAGCCTAACTTCTCCATGGAATTTATCCCGACCCTCCTCTATACCTACAACATTCAGTGCATATTTTTACCATGCACTTGCAATGCAGTTTCCAAATTTCAACTTTGGAATTTTATTTCCCTCACTAATAGTGGTCTCCTTGAGTGTATGTGATAGGTATTATTTAAATATGTATTCCAATTGCCTAATCAAGGTTGACATATAAAGGATCTCTTAAATATTTGATGGAATAAATTGTGCAGAGTACCCCTCTATATCTCCTGTGTATTCTCCACAAAAGAAAGAGAAAATAATTGTATCATTACCTTTGATTTTCTCATTACAGAACTAAGAACTTTAAAGATCTCCTCCTGGGGTTTAGTAACCCAAGTTTGTATATTATTCTCCTTTCTGAAAAAATTTCCCAAATTATCTTCAAATGGGCATGGTTGTTTGCCAGGTACTTATTTTGTCATGGATTTAAAGTAGGGTTACTGACCTTCATATGAATTTATCTCTGATTGATGCCACTCAATTCTTCCTCCAATGTCCTAATATTTCTAAATTTGAATCAAAACTTTCTGTAAAAGTCACTCACATTATATGTGAAGTAGTTTTCCTGTAAAGATTGCCTGCTAATAAACCTCTCCAGTGTTGATTTCTTCAAATTCTTCATTTACTACAAGTTCAGAAATTCTGCACAATCTGGATAGGTGCTGTGATGCAGAATCTCTTAATAATTCTTCTTTCTCTATGACTGAAAGGAAGATATCCATAAGGGCACTAATATCTGGACTAGATAAAAGCTTGGGTAGGAAATAACTTGTAGGGTAATTAAAATTCTTCTCCCTTTTCCTTGTCTGTATGTGTTGCTGATGATATTTGAAAATAAATGGGAAAAATTAGTTCTATCATCTGTGTATCTGGTAGATTTACATGCATTTTTGCTTAATGAACATGGTTAATTCTTTGGTATATACACATAGGATAGAACCTAATTTTTTCCCATTTATTTCTGGTTACATTCCTGATTATGAGTTTCCATCTGGCAGAGAGATACTCATCTCCCTTCCTTTCTCTTTCTTCATGCCCTAACTTTGTTAGAAGAGAAAGCAGCTGAAGAGTGAGGCTGATTCTATTCTTGGTGCTGTTTGATGCCCAGGGGAAGTTATGAGAATGTGAAGAGAGCATTGTATCTCCTTTCTAAATGCATTTTAATATTACAGTGTTAAAATTACAGTGTTATTTTGCACTTTACCAGGAATCTGGACAAACTGAGAAAGGGAGCAAAAGTCACTCATGGGTAGTCAATACACAATAACTGTCCTGATATGCACATAAACTAACTGTGGCAGAAGAATGGCTATTTTTTTTTTCAGCCAAACCACTTTACTTTAAACCGGTGGGAGAGCAATACCAAATTACAGAACCTTGTTGTGAAAGAGTTTGCAACATAGGGAAATTGGCTTACTTTATTTAATACTACCTTCTTCTATTGATCTGTTCAGGACATGCCAATTTTTTTCTATAATCATGACTCCTCTTCTTCAAAAAATTAGGTTCAACTTAATTTTATGGCATAGAACTCAATTTTACCTTACATGAATGAATAAATAATCTAAGGACTTGGGGTAAACTAGAGGATAAAAGAGTCCATGTTTGTCTCTGCCACTTGTTAACTTCCTTTGCAACAGATACCAATTCCACAAAATCATCTGATTTTAAATGGCTGTCTTTGTATGTTCGGGATAAAACTAGTGCAATTTTACTTGGAATGTCTCTGCTGGTCTGTATTTTTTTCATTTTGTAACATACATTTTTGATTTTGTATTTTTAATAGACTAAAGGTATTAGGTTACCCTGAGGAATTACTATTAGCTTCTACCTATTACATATGGCTGTACTCTTTATAAACTTTAAAACAAGATGTAATAGTGCCATGGAAGTTACAGTTCCAGTTTTGACTAAACTCCAACTTATGACTAATAGCTAATATTGTTTATTGCATATTAAGCACTATCCTAAACCCTTTACAGTTATTTAATCTTCACAACCCTATGGGCTATTATTTCTATTTTACAAATTATTAAAAAAATTTTAAAAGAACTGATTTAAGTAACTTAATCTAACTTTGTAGAGCTAGTGGTATAAGGATTTAAATCTTTCACTTCACTCAGTGGTCTTAACCACTATGCTATATTGCCTCTCAAATCAAATAGTTTATACATTCTCAAACTTTATATATACACCAGTCCCCAGCACATAGCAGAATGTGTAAATATCACCTCCTTACTCAACCTAGCCGCATCCCTGGCTCTTCTCACTTGGTCTTAATTAAAATTATTCTTTCATCACTGTCTCTATTTTCAGATCTTCAAGGTAAACTGTTCAACCCTTACCCTAAATTCTCACCCTTCTTTCCCATATGCTAATTCCTACCTTCAAAATGTCTTATTTTCCCATTTTGAAATGTACAAAGTCCTTGGATACCTGTTTTCTTCTAACCATTTTATGTCATCATACCCTGAGATCCAAGGCAGGCCAATCTCCTCACAGCTTTTTCACCTTGCCAAAGTTCACACTATTCTGGAATGTCTCTGTTGCCTTTAAGTGCTATACCTCCTTCACAGACACTGATCCTTTCTCTTAAGTAAGTGCCTACAGTAGTGTTTACCACAAACTTGTGCTTAATTTAATACAATCCTATGGCTTTCTTGTTGTGCCCCTTTGGGGCTTAAACACATCCTCCCACCACTTAGCATAAAACCCCAAATATTCATTAGATTAAACCCTGTTCTCATTTCTCCATTAACTTTCAGACTCAGGCTTATTAAACACATATATTTAACAATACAGTTTTACACAGAATGCTAAGAGCACTTTTCTTCATATTTTATAGAAGGGTGTGAAACAGTTTGGACCTTCTATTAATATTCACCCCTTAGCACAGTCCAAACGAACCTAAATAGATGTATTACAATGTGCTTTACAGTTTAAAGGCTTAATGGCAATAATCAGGGGAGGAAAAGAATGTGTAATTTTATTTTATATAACTGACTGAAAAATACACTCAAGAAATAGTAAATACACATTTAATATTGTCTCATGCGCCCAGAAGGAGGTAGTATTCTATTTGGAGGGTTGTCGCTAGATCCAAACAACCTTCTATTTGGAACTTCTGTGACTGCAGGGTCATGAATCATCATTCCCCTTTCTGTCATACATGGTGCTGCCAATCTCCTTTACTCTATAGCCAGGTCTTGTAAGATCAGTAAAAACAATTGCAAAATTGAAGTGTGTGCCCTTCTTTCTGGCTTCTGGGTGAACATCTTTTATTAAACTAGTCAGTTCTTTCAAGGTTGCATCCATCCAAGTGCAGATCTGCAGCCTGCTGGAGGGCACGCTTCTGTGGCGGGTCTCATCCATCCGGTGGTGGCTGCCGTTACTGGTGGTGAAGAACCCCAGCAGCAGCAGATATGTCTTCTCCCGGTTAAATGGATTCTCGGGTTCCTCCTTAATTTCCTACTGGGTAATGCACAACTCCACCGCTCTCTTCCTCCTACGGAACACAAGACTCTCGCTCTGTCCCCCAACCCCTGTGGCCATGTGAGCACCAGAATGACTGTTCTTAATGATACCCAGTTCCATTCATCTTCATTCTTCCTGTTGGGAATTCCAGGACTGGAAGCTATGCACATCTGGATTGGATTCCCCTTTTTCCTTGTGTATCTTGTTGCACTCCTGGGGAATGCTGCTGTCCTGTTGGTGATCCTGACTGAGCACAGTCTCCATGATCCCATGTACTACTTCCTGGCCATGTTGGATTCCATTGACCTTGGTCTTTCCACAGCCACCATCCCCAAGATGCTGGGCATCTTCTGGTTCAATCTCAAGCATATATCTTTTAGAGGCTGCCTTTCCCAGATATTCTTCATCCACTTTTTTTACAGTCATGGAGAGCACTGTGTTGGTAGCCATGGCCTTTGACCGCTACATTGCCATTTGCATTCCCCTCCGGTACACCATGATCCTCACCAACAAAGTGCTGAGCATCATTGCAGGTGTTGCTGTCCTGCGGAGTCTGTGCATGGTTGTTCCCCTGGTGTTTCTGCTCCTGAGGCTGCCCTTCTGTGGGCACCATGTCATCCCTCATACCTACTGTGAGCACATGGGCATTGCCCGTCTGGCCTGTGCCAGCATCATTGTCAACATTAGGTTTGGCCTTGGCAATATTACTCTTTTATTATTGGATGTGCTCCTTATTACTCTCTCCTATGTCAGAATCCTCTATGCTGTCTTCCACCTGTCCTCTTGGGAGGCCTGACCCAAAGCTCTCAACACCTGTGGCTCCCACATTGGTGTTATCTTAGCCTTTTTCACGCCAGCATTTTTCTCTTTCTTGACACACCACTTTGGCCACAGCATCCCCCGATTTATCCACATCTTTTTAGCTAATCTATATGTGGTTGTTCCTCCAGCCCTCAATCCTGTGATCTATGGGGTCAGGACCAAGCAGATTCGGGAATGAGTAATGAAGATTTTATTCATGAAAGATAGCTAACTATTCAGATGTCTTGGAGGATTTGTCTTTTAATCCATTTTTTTCCCCACATGTTAAAAGTGAAGTATCTACTGTATGACAAACTAGAAAAATAGGAAGGAAAGGGTAATATTGAGACTAATAACATTATTCTTAATTTGAAGTTTTTAATTTAAGGATAATAGTGAATAGCTTGATGATTTCTGTTGGAGTCTGGGACAATTGTGTATCCACATGCAAAAAGATGCATTTAAACTCTTCCCTTGCATCTTGGAGAAAAAAATATTCAAATGGATTATAGACCTAAATACAAGTGTTGAAACTTTAAAAAAAATTTAGAAGAAAGCATAGTAGAAAATCTTCATGACATTGGGTAAACGATTTCTTAAATCTGAAACCAATAGCCAAGAAATAAAAAAAAAAAAAAGCAATACAATGGAATTCATCAGAATAAAAACTATTGTGGTTTAAAAGACGCCAATATGAAAATGAAAAAAGCCACATTTTGGGAAAAAAAATTGCAAATGATGTTTATGTTTAAGGAGTTTTATCTAGAATATATTAAAACTCTTACAACTCAGTATGACTAATTACCTTAAGCAAAATATTTGTATTACCTTTCCTCAAAAAATTTATACAGTTAGTGGATAAGCACATAAAATAATGTTTCATATATTTAGTCATTATGGAAACACATATTAAAACCACAAATAGATAACTTTTTTCACCCACTAAGATGACTATAATCAAAAAGACAAACAACAAGTGTTGGTATTAATGTGAAAAAACTGGAATACACGTGAATTGTTGGTTGGCATGTAAAATGGCAGTGCTTTTTTGAAAAACAGTTTTGTAGTTCTTCAAAAGTGAAACATAAATTCACCATTGCATCACATGGTAAATTCCACTCCTTGGTATCTTCCTAAGAGAAATGAAAATATGTGTCCAAATACTTGTCATGAATATAAGTATCATTTATAATAGCCAAAAAGTGGAGACAATCCAAATGTCCATCAAGTGATGAATGGATAAACATATAATGGAATGCTACAAAATAAACTTCAGAAACATTATGGATGTGAAAGAGGCCAGACATAAAATACCACATACTGTATAATTTCTTTTATTTGAATTATGCAGAAAAGGCCAATCTGTAGAGACAGAAAGTAGAGACAGAAATCGTAATCATTGCACAACTCTGTAATTTTACTAGAATGGTTGAATCATTGAATTGTAGACTTAAAATAGTTGAATTTTATAGTATGTAAATTTTACCTCAATAAAACTGTTAAAAAATAAAAAAAACATTGGCTGAAGAAGAGTCTGGATCCATATGGGGAGGGATACTACCACAAGAGTATCTATCAGTAGTCATTTTCCCAATCCTCTTACAAAGGATCCTCCACCATTTGCTTGGATAATCATACATTAGTGAAAGGGGAATGCAAAGATCTTTTGAAAAATTTTGGAAACAAAATTTCTAAATTGATATTTGTATCCACGTTATCAACTGTCTCCCTTCTCTGTTAACATGGTATGTATAGGGGCCTAAGAAATACATGAACCAGCTCAGAGACAGTGAGTGCAGGGACTGATCTGGTAGTGACTTCAAATTTATAATTGGAATAAATGTATTGATAGTTGGTGGAACCTTCACTTGATTTCTTCAATTGTGGTGAATCATCTTATGTAAACTAAGTTGAAGTTTCTGAAACTGCACCCTCTCTTGCCCCATCCAAAATAGTAAACAAAAACAAACTACATTTCAGGGATGGTGGTCTCTGTCAGAGGCCCATTTAATTTACCAGTTTGATCCTTAAAAAACAAAAATGGATATTGATCGATGATAGAGGAATATTGCAAACTTAACCAACAGTAGCCTCAATTATGGATGTAATATCTTCTCTAGAATAGATAAACACAGCTTCTATTATGTGGCATACAGTCAGGGAATTGAAACTGTGTTCTTCTCCATTCCTATCATAAAAGAAGAGCAGAATTAGTCTGCACTCAAGTGCAGAGAGAAAGAGTATAGATTTATATTCTTTCCTCAGTGCTGCATTAATTCTCTCATCCTCAATCATAATGGATTCCGAAGGGATTTTGAACTCTCTGAACAATTCACTGCACATCTCGTTGGTCCATGATATTGTTGATATTCTAAATGGGCCAGATGATTAATAAAGGGCAAGTACAATAGAGGTTTTTATAAGGCATGCACACACAGGGTAGGATATGAATCTTACAAATCTTCAAAATGTCAGTTACATTAGTGAACCCTGTAGGAATTCGGTGCCTTTTAAAGGTGCTGCTGAGGTGCCAGCTTTGAGATAATATCTGAAATAATTGACTGATGATCAGGAGGTAGTGGAGCTGGGTTGCATATTGAGCTCAAGAGAGAATATATTTAGCATGCATATGATTCACAGGAGCAGCTCTGGTACTTTCCAATACAGTTTTAAAAGGAACTGAACAAAGTCAATCCTTGCAAGAGATGGACTTGGCAAATAGTTGCTCATACCTCTCAGGTCTTAAAATTCTGATTTGCTCCACCAGGCAGGATACCTGAACCATTAGGGTGCTAGTTTAGATGAGTAAAATTTAGTATAGATAGTGGAGGAAGGAGAAGGTGTGTATAGTTATGGCCTTGAGATAAATTGCAGAAGCAGGGAGTTTAATTCATTTCATTAACCTCTTTTGAATACATTCTTCTAGAAATGAAATTGAGCAGAATTCAGGAGAAGCTGTTTTCAGAAGGGTAAATGTACTATAAGAAGCAGCTAGTGATGAACATCACAAAGGATAGACTGTAATAGATTCTGAAGTGCTTCATCTATATCCTGTCTTCAGAACTTACACTTCCGTCACTCATTTGCTTGGAATATCAAATGTTGATGTGTAATGACTGCATCTCTTATTTGAATTTCCCTCAATGTTGCTCCCCAGCACTGTGCTAGAGCCATTTCCTGTTGGCTTGTGAAAGATGGTTGTTACATTTTCAGAAGTGTTGTAAGCCTATGTAAACACATCTATTACTGAGAATTACAATACATAAACTTATAATTAAATAAATTACATTATAAACAAAGAGAAACAAAATTCATCCGTTTCTAGTTATGTTGCTATGTTTTACTATTTTCAAGGCTTTGGAGGTTATTTATACCTATTATGTCTGTTTGGTGTGCCAGTGTGTATCTCTTCCCAACTCTGAGTTCAGTGATGGTGTGGTGGTAGCTTGAAATTGGTCCTGCCTGGTGGGAAAATTTACACCAAAGAAATCAGCAAAGACTGCAAAGCAGAGTGTTTTTTGTTTTGCTTTGTTTCTTCCAGGAAAGCTGGTTGTTAAACATTCACCATGGGTGTTAAACATTTACATAGCATATCAATGGTTGTTTCCCTTCCCAAGGGACATCATACAACCATTATCTGGTAGGTATGGGGAAGTAAGGACCTGGCCTCCTTGTCTCAAGTGGAGACAACTCTGAAGTTCCAGAGCATTCCATAGGACCAGCTGAAGTCTCAATTGCAACTGCATTGTTATTAACTATTCTCTCTGTCCAATGCAAACGTACAGGTGTACCTCTGGAGAGCATTCTTCAATAAATCTTCTCGATAAAACTCTACCTTAGAATTTGTTTCCAGGGACTCAAGTTGAAGACAATGTTCTTTTTGAATGATGTACTTCCAACATTTCTGTATCAGGTTTTATATTTTTATTGTAAGATTTTCTAAAGCTAATGCCTTATTTTCCTTGATTCTTTCAAATTATTTTTCCCTTGGGTTTTCAGCAAATTTACTTGATGTGCCTAGGTTCTATTTTTTGAATTATCATTATTATTTACATTTGTACCTTTTTTGAATGAATGTAGATGTCTTTCATCAGTTTTGGAACTAGTTAGTCATTTGCTTCTTGGCCAATTTCTATCTCCCTGCCTCCTAAGAATATAATTAAGCCTAAGTGTTTTGGTTATCTATTGCTATGTAAGAAACTACACCAAATATTAGTGGCATGAAACACAATCATTTAATTCAGCTGATGAGTTTTATTGGTTAGGAATTCAGAAAAGGAATAACAGGTATGGCTCTTGTCTGTTCTGTGTCTGGATCTCAGATGGGATAACTTAGATGGCTGAGGGGGACACAAATAACTGGGGGCTATAACAGGTGGAGCTGGATGGGCAATTTCTAAGGTGCCTTCTTTACTCTTATGGCTTGCCTAGGACTCTTGACAAGAGTACATACGTGTGATCTCTCCAGCATGGTGGTCACCAGGTCAAAATTCTTATGAAGACTCCAAGAGCTACTGTTCCCACCAGTGCAAGATGAAAGACCTATGATCTTGTGTGATCTAGCCTTCAAAGTCATGTAGCATCTCTTCCACCACATTATATTGATTGAACCAGTCATAAGTCTGTCCAAACTCAAGGGGAGGAGACACAAACTCATCGCTTAATGGGAGGATTGTCAAATATTTTTAGAAGATCGCAGTCCACTCCATGGCCACAATTATTGACATTCTTTCTATGTGCAAAGACAAAAAAAAACACTCCTTCTTTCCTTAGACTCTAAAATTCCCATCCCATTATGAGGATGGTGTTTTGGTTTGCTAAAGCTGCCAAAACCCAATATAGCGGAAATGAGTTAGCTTTCACAATGGGGATTTATTAACTTACAATATGCAGTTTTTAGGCCATGAAAATGTCCAACTCAAGGCATCAACAGGATGATACTTGGATTCTGAAGATAGGCTGCTGGCATCTGGGCTTCTCTGTGACATGGCAAGGCGCATAGCAACATTTCTGATCCTTCTCTCCCAACTTTCAGCTTCTGGCTTCGGTGGCTCCCTCTCTGTTTCTCTGGGTGCTTCTCTGGATTTCATCTCTGGGCTTTTTCTGTGTGTCCTTTATCTTCTTATAAGGACTCCAGCAAGGGGATTAAGACTCACCTTGAATGGGGTGGGTCACATTACATCTGAATTGAAATAACCTAATCAAAAGGTCCTAGTAGCTCTTGGAGTCTTCATCAGAAGTTTGACCTGGTGACCACCACAATAAGTCTGCACTCACAAGAATGGATTAAAAGAACAGCCTTTTCTGGGGTACATAACAGTTTCAAACTACCACAAATGGTATCATGCTTACTCTCAAGGTACAGAATCTCATCATCTAAATGAGGTCTAAGTGCAGATGAGGTTCCTCAGGTTTGGTTTGTTGCTTTTGATTTTTCTTTGTCTGGAGACCTGGGAATTAATCAGATAGTTATCTGTCCCACACATATTCAGCATATAGTGATAGGACAGGCATGAGATAACCACACCAGTTATTTCAATTCAAATAAAAGAAAACAGGAGGAATGCAGTAGTACCTGGCCCATGACAATTCTCTTGTCTGTCATCATCTACTCTAGGTTTCCCTAAGTTATATAGTTCATTTTAATCCTCTAGCCTTCCTCTTTCAACTATACTCACACTCAGCTTTGTTCATTATACATACAGTATTGTGCTCTCATCGCACATTATTGTGCTATCCACTTTTGAATCTTTACAATCAACCTTATTAAACATTCTGTACACCTTAGGTATGAATTGCTGGCTGTGTTTTGACCTGGCTATTTTAATCTTACTAATTCAGAGACTGGAAAACTTTCTTTGCACCAGGTCAGATAATAAATATTTTAGGCTTTGTGGGCCATATGTGGTCTCAATCATGCATACTACTTCTTTTTCAAACTGCTATAAATGCAAAAACAATTCTTGGCTTGCTAGCTGGATGAGAACAGGCCAGGAGGTGAATTTGGACCACAGGTGATAGTTTACTACCCCTAAACTTTATTTAAGGATAACCAATATTCTCTTATGCTTATCTGTTAAGTTCTTATTTTGTTTTTATGTTTCATTTCTAAAATTCCCTTTTGATTATTCTTGTAGGTTCCAGTTGTTTTGTAAAATTCTCCATCTCATCATCCATTTTCTTGAACATATTAATCACAGTAATTCTAAAGTCCTTGGATGATATCTCCAATTTCTGGTTGTCTTGTGGGTAGGTAGGTTTCTGTTTTATTTTCTTTGTCTTCTTTCTTGTTTTGCCTTGTAACTTATTTTTTTGAAGGACAGAAAATCTCTTTGAAAAATTTTAAAAGTTTTTGAAGACATTATTTTTCTACTGAGAATGTTTCTCTTCTTCTTTGGCAGATGACATCACTGCTTTCAAGGTCTGAGCTCTGTAAGAATTACAGTGTTTGTGAGGCTTTGTCTCTTGTGGTGTAGCTCCAGGGGGTTTTATTATGCACCCTCCTCCTTGGTATATCCAGAACAATAATTTTTGTCTCCTTAGCACCACAAGACTGCCAAAATTATGCTTTTTTTTTTATTTGCTTTTTTTTTTAAAGTAAACAATTGGTCAGGGATTTCTTTTAAAATAAACTTCTAGAACATAGTTAGGGTCTAGGAACCATTAGTCCTGTGTCCTAAAGCAAAATCTGGGAACCTCTGACACAGGTGTTGGAGATAATTTCTCTTCATTTTTGTTTTTCCCATAGCACTTACCATTGTGCATGTATTAGAGGTTTCTGTCTGCATAATGGAGTCTGATCTAAAGGCCTCAGGTTTAGACCACTGGAAGGCTAATGAACAAATCAAACATAGTAGAAGTCTTCTAGAAAAAACCATGACTCAGCACTCATTTGCCCAAATCTAGGGATTCACTTTCTTTGTTTGTCCTCTAAGGTTCCCTTTTTAAAAATCTCTCTTTTTTAATATCTTTATTTTTTCCTCACCTATTTTTCTTACCTTGTTCTGTTTCTCATTTCTCCCTTTGTCTTTCTCTTCCTAATCTCATTTTCCCTTCCTTAAGTAAATACAGTATAAAACTTAAATATTTATATTTTGATTTATATAACAAAGTACACAAAGCAGCTGAAATAGCTGAAAATACCTGAAATAGCAGGGAAAATCTCAATTTATGTTCTCTTCTGATCTTCTGATTTCTTTTTTTTTAATTCAATTTTATTGAGATTGTTCACATACCATACAATCATCCAATGTGCACATTCAATTGCCCACAGTACCATTATACAGCTGCACATCCATTATTCAAGAAAAGAAATAAAAACAAATAAGGAAACTCAAATCCTCCCATACCCCTAACCCCCCTCCATTATTGACTCATGGGATTGGTATAGTACATTTGTTACAGTTGATGAAAGAATGTTAAAGTACTACTAACTGTAGTACATAGTTTGCAATAGGTATGTTTTTTCCTTTATAACCCTCTATTATTAACTTCTAGTTATAGTGTCATACATTTGTTCTAGTTCATGAAAGTGATTTCTAATATTTGTACAGTTAATCATGGACATTGTCCACCACAAGATTCACTCTTTTATCCATTTCCATATTTTAACCTCCAGCTTTCCTTCTGATGACATACATGACTCTAAGCTTCCCCTTTCCACCACATTCACACACCATTCAGCACTGTTAGTTATTCTCACAGTAATGTGCTACCATTACCTCTGTCCATTTCTAAATACTTAAGTTCAACCTGTTAAACATTCTGTTCATAATATGCAACCACTCCCCATTCATTAGCCTCATTCTATATCCTGGTAACTTATATTTCATTTCTATGATTTTACATATTATAATTAGTTCATATCAGTGAGACTGTACAATATTTGTCCTTTTGTGTCTGACTTATTTCACTCAATATAGTGCCCTCAAGGTTTCTTCGTCATACCAAATTTTGTTTTTGTTTTTGTTTTTGTTTTTGTTTTTAAGATGGCTCACCAACCATACATTTCATCCCTAGTAAACAATCAATGGTTCCCTGTATAATCACGTATTTATGCATTTGCCACCATCACCACTGTTCCAGTTTGCTAATGCTGTCGGAATGCAGAACACCAGAAATGGATTGGCTGTTATAAAAGGGGGTTTATTTTGTTACACAGTTACAGTCTTAAGGTCATAAAGTGTCCAAAGTAATGCATCAACATTCAGGTACCTTCACTGGAGGATGGCCAGTGGCATCTGGAAAACCTCTGTTAGCTGGGAAGGCACATGGCTGGCATCTGCTCCAGAGTTCTGGTTTCAAAATGGCTTTCTCCCAGGATGTTCCTCTCTTAGCTGCAGCTCCTCCAAAAATATCACTCTTAGTTGTTCTTGGGGGCATTGGTCCTCTCTTAGCTTCTCCAGAGCAAAAGTCTGCTTTCAAAGGCCATCTACAAAATGTCTCTGTAAGTTGCAGCTCCTCTCTCAACTCCTGTGCATTCTTTAAAGCATCCTTCTTGGCTGTAGCAAGCGCCCTCCTTCTGTCTGAACTTATATAGGGCTCCAATAAACTAATCAAGGCTGATGCTGAATGGGCAGGGCCACATCTCCATGAAAATTATCTAATCAGAGTTATCACCTACAGTTGGGTGGGTCACATCTCTATGGAAACACTAAATTAAAGAATTACAATCTAATCACCACTAATTTGTCTTCCTGTGCAAGATTGCATCAAAGAACATGGCCTTTTCTGGGGAACACAATATATATATACAAACTGGTATAATCATTATCTATATAAGGACACCTCCACTTCTTCCACAAAGGAGGAGGAAGAGTCAAAGAAGATAGATGAAAGAAAAAGAAAAATAAATAAATATATAAATAAAAAACAGCTAAAAAGCAACAAAAGGGAAAATAGGATTAAACTGAAGTACAATAAGAGTCAGGCAGCATCGCCAATGCCAAGAGTCCCATATCTCTCCCTTATATACCCCTCTTATAGGCATTTAGCTTTGGTATATTGCCTTTGTTACATTAAAGGAAGCATAGTACAATGTTTCTCCTAACTAAAGTCTCTAGGTTTCATTGGTTGTATTTTTTTCCCCAATACCACCCCATTTTTAACACCTTGCAAGGTTGATATTCATTTGTTCTCCCTCATGTAAAAACATATTTGTACATTTATTTTATCACAATGTTGAGCACTCTAGGTTTCACTGAGTTATACAGTCCCAGTCATTATCTTTCCTCTTTTCTTCTGGTGTCCTACATGCTCATAACCTTCCTCTTTCAACCATACTCACAGTCATCTTTGTTCAGTGTACTTACATTGTTGTGCTACCATCACCCAAAATTGTGTTCCAAACCTCTCACTCCTGTATTTTCCTATCTGTCTGTAGTGCTCCCTTTAGTGTTTCCTGTAGAGCAGGTATCTTCTTCACAAACTCTCTCATTGTCTGTTTGTCAGAGAATATTTTAAACTCTCCCTCATATCTGAAGGACAGTTTTGCCAGATATAGGATTCTTGGTTGGTGGTTTTTCTCTTTCAGTATCTTAAATGTATCACATCTCTTCCTTCTTGTCTCCATGGCTTCTACTGAGAAATCTGTACATAGTCTTATCAAGCTTCCTTTGTATGTGATAGATGGCTTTTCTCTTGCTGCTTTCAGGATTCTCCCTTTGTCTTTGACATTTGATAATCTGATAAGTGTCTTGGCGTTAGTCTATTCAGATCTATTCAGTTTGGGATCCGCTGTGCTTCTTGGATCTGTAATTTTATGTGTTTCATAAGAGATGAGAAATTTACTTTGATTATTTCCTTTATTATTGTTCCTGCCCCTTTTCCCTTCTCTTCACCTGGGACACCCATGACACCTACATTCATGGGCTTCATGTTGTCATTCAGTTCCCTGAGATGTTGTTCATATTTTTCCATTCTTTTTCCTATCTGTTCTTTTGTGTGTAGGATTTCAGGTGTCTTGTTCTCCAGTTCCTGAGTGTTTTCTTCTGCCTCTTGAACTCTGCTGTTGTATGTCTCCATTGTGTTTTTCATCTCTTGTGTTGTGCCTATCATTTCCATAGATTCTGCCAGTAGTTTTTCAAACTTTCGATTTCTACCTTATGTTCTCCCAGTGTTTTCTTTATATCCTTCATCTCTTTTGCCATAACTTTCCTGAACTCATTGATTTGGGTTCTCATTTGATTTAGCATATTTCTTTGGAAATCTTTAATTGACTGTTTCATTAAATTGAAACAATATCTCTGCTGTATCTTTTTTTATTCTTTTATTTTTTAAAGTTTATTTATCAAAAAATTAAAACAAGCAACAAAAGACATACATTTCAAACAAAACAAAGCAAAGGATTAAGAAAAACAGAAAACCTAAAATAACTACTTTGCTTCCAACATGTTCCTACCATATCCCAAGAAAGTTAATAAACCCTATCCAAACAAAAGAATAAGAAAAACAAATAATCTACTGAAGGACAGTTTGCTTTTTTCCAAGTTTCTGCTGTTACAAATGATGGTACAGTGAACTCCCTGGGTTGAAAGTGGGTACATTGCAAATTTCAGTATATATTATATAAATGCCCTCCAGTTCCCCAGAGGGTTCATGACCTTTTCATCCACCTAATAAAAATATAACAATCTTTTACACTTTTACCAAACTGATAGACCAAATGTTATTTTTTTAAATAAATCCAAAGCTATAGGAACAGTTGCAAAAACAATACTAACCCCATACACAGAATTCCATCATACCCTGACCCCCCTCCCCCGATAGCCCAGTCTACCAACTTTAACATGCTGTCACATCGCTATTTCTTTCCCTGCCTCCCTCACTCCCTCCCTATCTATCATCCATCATCTATTGCTCTGTCCTCTGAACATATGAGAGCTAGCTGCACACATCCTTGAACATACACTGTAATCCACTTATACACTTCCCATGAACAAGAACATTCTTTTATGCAATCCCATTAAGTGCAACTAAGAAGTACAAGAGATTCAACAATGATACAAAGCTTACGTTCTGTATTTCCTTTACCTTATGTCTCAACTGTGTCCCTTTGAGCCACCTGTCCTCTATCCTCCAATCTCATCCAAGTTCATCCTTGGCATTCAATCGTCATCTATTTAGACTATCTTTTTTTCTTTTTTTTCAGTTGTGGAAACATATATACAGCCTAAATCTTCCCATTCTACCCCCTCCCTAGCCTTCCATTAGTGGGATTAATCACATTTAGAATGTTGTAATGCTCTTTCCCACCATCCATTACTAGAAATTTCCCTTTACCTCAAACAGCAACCCTACACTCATTTCTTAACTCCCCATTGCCCCTTCCCCTATTTCTCTTAACCCAAACTCTACTTTTCATCTCTATGGTTATATTCTCTGATAATTTCTTTGTGTTTACTGCGGAGCTTAAAATTAACCTCTTAAATCCATATCAATCTTGTTTTTCTTTGATACCACCTTCACTTCAATAGGACACATAAACTATGTTCCTATACTCCTCCATTCCCCCACCTTTGTATAGTTGTCTAAAATTACATATTTTACATTGAGTTCAAAACCACTGATTTGTCCTTAGAGTTTGTGTATTTTATATTATGTAGGAAGTAAATAGTGGAGTTACAGTTCAAAAATTCTTGACTTCTATTTGCATTTCATTGTGGTTGGAGAATGTGCTTTGAGTATATTCAATTTTTCTTTTTTTAATTTATTGAGGCTTGTTTTATGTCCCAGCTTATGGTCCCTTCTGGAGAAAGATCTGTGATCACTAGAGAAAAATGAGTGTCCTGGTGCTTTGGGATGTAAGGTACTATATATGTCTGTTAAAATTCTCCATATCTCTTTCTCCTTTCTTTGTCTCTCTGTTGGTAGGGCTCCCTTTAGAATCTGAAGTAGGGAAGGTCTTTTATTGGCAAAGTCTCTCAGCATTTGTTTGTCTGTGAAAAATTTAAGCTCTCCCTCAAATTTGACGGAGAGTTTTGCTGGATAAAGTATTCTTGGTTGGAAATTTTTCTCTCTCAGAATTTTAAATATGCCATGCCACTGCCTTCTCGCCTCCATGGTAGCCACTGAGTAGTCACTACTTAGTCTTATGTTGTTTCCTTTGTATGTGGTGAATTGCTTTCCTCTTGCTGCTTTCAGAACTTGCTCCTTCTCTTCAGTATTTGACAGTCTGATGAGAATATGTCTTGGAGTGGGTTTATTTGTATTTATTCTATTTGGAGTTCACTGGGCATTTATGCTTTGTGTATTTATATTGTGTAGAAGGTTGAGGAAGTTTTCCCCAAGAATTTCTTTGAATACTCTTTCTAGACCTTTACCCTTCTCTTCCCCTTCTGGGACACCAATGAGTCTTAAGTTTGGACGTTTTATTTTATCTATCGTATCCCTGAGATCCATTTCGATTTTTTCGATTTTTTTCTCCATTCTTTCTTTTGTTCTTTCATTTTCTGTTCTTTGGACTTCTAGGACACTGAGATGTTGTTCAGCTTCCTCTAGTCTTGTATTGTGAATATCCAGAGTCTTTTTAATTTGGCCAACAGTTTCTTTTATTTCCATAAGATCTTCTATTTTTTTATTTACTCTTGCAATGTCTTCTTTATGCTCTTCTATGGTCTTCTTTATGTCTCTTATATCCTGGTCCATGGTCTTCTTCACGTCCTTTAAATCCTTTGCCATGTTTTCGTTCCTCAATTGTAGTTCTTTGATTAATTGTGTGAGGTACCTTGTCTCTTCTGAGAACTTGATTTGTGTGTTTGGAGTTGGATTCTCCATATCATCTGGTTTTATCATATCCATTGAGATTTCCTGTTGTTTTTGGCCTCTTGGCATTTGCTCTGCTCAACAGGGTTCTTTCAAGTTGTAAAAAAAAAAAAAAAAAAAAAAAAACCTATCTAATTTTTCAGAAACACAGTTTGGTGGCATCACTTTCTCTAACTAACCAGCGGATGGCATCTGCAAGTCACCTATACCCCTCAAGTCAGTTCTTCCCAACTCTGTCTCTGTGGTGTGTGGGGAAATGATTTTTGTGGGGTTCAGCTGGTTTACTCAGTTTGGGTTTGTTGTTGGAGTTGACAGCCCTGAATGTGGGGTGTGTGTCCCGGTGGCTAGGGAGGCAGGGCCACTTTAATATTCAAAACTCCCAGGTGTTCCCAGAGATTCAAGGCTGTTGCCAGAGTCTAAGCCTTCATTTCAGTTTTGCCCCAGCTTTTCTCTGTTGCTGACCCACAAACCACTGGCATTGACGTAGCATCCCTGGGTTTTCTGAGCTTGCCCCCCTTCTCAGCTGTGGTCTTCCAGGACCTCTGCTGAGGGAAGGCTGTTCTAAGTCACTAGTGCACGTTGTCCCTCAAGGGAAGCCCCGGGCTGCCGGCCGTGCAGGGGCACTCCCAGCCTGATGCAAAGATTAGCCAATAATTCTTGCCTGGTGTAAGTTCTGAATGGAAGGCAGGTAGCAGAGCTCGGCCCCACCCCTTTCCTCTTAGAGTAGATAGATGCCCTAAGGGGAGGTCGTTAGCATTTCAATGGTCTCTCTTTGCCTGTGCCACACCCTTGTCTGGGTCACAGAGCTGGGAACTAAAAATGGCCGAGGCTTTCTCCACTGAGTCAAAAAGTGAACAGAGCTAGTCCGAGGCGACCCTCCGGCTCTCCAAGGTCAGTCATCACCCAAAGCGTCTGTCTACTTGTTGGGGATTCGTACCTCTGAGTGAGCAGTTCACACTCGCCAATTAAAACCCCAGTTGGAGCTCAGCTGAGCTATATTTGCCTGCTGGGAGAAAGCTTCTCTCTGGCACCACGAGGCTTTGTAACTCCGGCTGTGGGGGAGGGGTCTCCTGATTTGGAGCCGCAATTTTTACTTACAGATTTTATGCTGTGATCTCGGGCATTCCTCCCAATTCAGGTTGGTGTTTGATGAGTGGATGGTCACGTCTGTCCCCCTGCAGTTATTCCAGATTATTTACTAGTTGTTTCTGTTTTTTTTTAGTTGTGCTTCCACTCCTCTCTATGCCACCATCTTAGATCTCAACTGTATCTTGATTGAGGCGCATGTTTGTTCCTTTTACTGGGCCATATATATACCCTTCCCAGTGTAGTTTGAGGTACTCTGTTGTCTAGGCATCTGGCTTCCCCGGTTACCCCAAACAGATTTTCCCAGACCAGAATGGGTTCAGATCCCAGAATAGGGTTATATTCAGTTTCAAGTCTCCCTTAGGTTGTGTCATAGAGGTTGACAGATTTTCCTGTGAGGTCTGTAGCCACTATGTTTTTACTAACCTCCTCAGCAGGTGGCACCTGTCAGCCTGTCGCTCCCAACTGGTGTAAAGAGGTGTGGCCCTTTTAGTTTCTGTTTTGGCTTTTTCCCCCAGGCTCTGGGGTCTGAGTTCTGAGGGGACGGCAGGCCCTTGAGCTGGCCCCCTCTTAGGGAAGATACACCCCCTTGGGAGATATCTTCAGCATTTCAATAGTTTCTTTGTCTCTCTGGCTCTGTCAGCTCCACCCATCTGCGTCAGAGTGTTGCAAACTGAAAATGGCTGAGGCTCTCTCCACTGAGCCACTCAGGTTGAGAGAGAGAAAAAGGGAAAGAAAGCCCCCTTTCAGAGCCAGTCCATGGCCCCCCAATTTCGCCTGTTGGTCAGAGAGCACCTAGTCTTCTGGGCTCCCCCTCCCAGGGCACAGGTGTTTTCCAGCTCTCTAAGGTCAGTCTCTTAAAGTCTCTGTATTTTTTTTCTTTTTTTAATTAACTTTTTCCCCTTTCCATCAGCCCTACCTCCTCTCCACTGGGAGCAACCTCGGGGAACTCTTCTGCTTGTCTTTGTTTGTAGCTTATATTCAGCAGTCCACATTTGTTAATTAAAACCCCATTCAGAGCTCAGCTGGGCTATATTTGCTTGTTCAAAAAGTGTAGCTATCTCCCACAGTGTGGTTTTGGAGCTCAGCCTGCAGTGCAGGGAGTGGGCTCCTGGCACAGTTCCACAGTTTTTACTTACAGATTTTATGCTGTGATATCAGCCTTTTCACCCAATCGAGGTTTGGTGTATGAAGTGTAGACAGTCACTGTTGTCCCCCAGCAGTTGCTCCAGATTATTTACTAGTTGTTCCTGGTTGTTTATTCATTTTTCAGGGGACTAACTTCTACACATCTCTAACCTGCCATCTTAGCTCCTTTCTTCATTTGCTTTTTCCAGTTTTCCTATGCAGATTAAGAATCAGGAAATAGCTCTAGTAGAAGAGTTGTGTTAATTTTGGAGCCCATTCATTGTACCTCTTTTCACACTGGGATTTTGTTTCCTCAAACCCTGGCAGCTGTTGCAGCCCCCAAAAGGATTTTTGCCTTCTAGCACTGATCATTTTATAAAAGTCCTGCAGGTTTCCTTGCCTCTGAGTGGTTCCACTCTGTCCTGGTGTTCAGCCTCTTTCCCTACTCCTATAATCATTAAACAGCTGGTGGGAAAAATAGTGAGTAAAAAGTTAGGCTCATCCAGGGATTTTGGAGTTTCATGTCTTTGTTGCCTTAGAGAGCCTTTCACTCAGATAGTTTATAAGGAGTAGGGCAAAGGGGTAAATAGATGTATCAAAATTTAAGCTATAACACAGATGATATAGAAAAAGGAACAAGGGAAATTTGGTGGAATATGTCAGTTAAGAAGATAGCAGAGAATAATTTTAATGGACCAGGTGTTAACTAGGAGCTCAGACTTTTAATTTGGAAAGCAGAATCTCTCATTGGAAGGTAAATAGTAGATGAATCTTGCTCCATAGTTTCAGTATAGGGAGGGAGATTACTTGGGAAAACTCTCCAGTGAATATCAGTCTGTGCCAAGAATCCAGGGAGACTACAGTCCCCATCCAGGGCTGCAGGTATGAATATCAATGCCTATTTCTTGTTCAGGAAAGTGTGGGCCCCAGAGAGAGACTAGATGATGTTTTCAGAGTTCAACCTTTCAGAGACTTTTGGAAATCAAGGTAAGGCTGTGTTGTGCTGGTTAAGACTGTGGACAATAACATGGGAGATGTTGAATGGTTCATGGTAAGCTATAATAGACAGAGGAAGAGCAAGTAAGTATGTAGTAAAGATGGTTGGAAAGAGAGTGAGGAGAGAATGCACAGGCAAGCTTTGTGCATTGAAGATTTTATACCCATAAACTACCATGGTTACATAGAACTTCCTATAAGTACAGATATCTTTTTGTATCCATAGTCCCACATATGCAGTTATGGGTGAGATGCAGAAGAAAACTCTGTATCAGTTCATCTATTATTTCTCACCTTTTTTTATTAGGGACCAAATGTGAATATCAAGAGGTCAAAGACGACATTTTCCTGGTACCTAGCACATTTCTTGGCTTAGTATATGAAATCAATAAGTATATTTTTGAACAAAGGAGTTCATGAATTAATGAATTTTGAAGCACAGTTGTAAATCCTGGTAGAATTATTTGTTTGTTTGTTTTGTTTTTACTGGGACCCAAGAACAATGTGAGGAGCAAGCTGGGAAATGAGATAAGTATATTGTTTAGGTAGTTTCATAGGAGCATATGCCGTGGGACTGGGATTAGGCAAAAATCATTTGAAAAGGTGTATAGCAGGGTTTCTCAACCCAGGCATCACTGGCATTTTAATTTTAAGCTGGATAATTCTTGTTTTGGGAAGCTGCCTGTTCATGGTAGGATCCTTAGCAGCATGCCTAGCCTCTACCCAATAAATGCCATCAGCACTTTCCCCCAGTTATGATGAGCAAACATGTCTCCAGACATTGCCAAATGCCCCAGCAGGCAAAATTCCCCAGTAGGTGAGAACCACTGATGTAGAGAATTTCTTTTCCTTATCCTCATCAGTAACAGGGCATGAGATTGTCAGGTAAGATGGGCAGTTATGGGAAGGCCATGGGACATGGTAAAGTAACAGGATGCATACTTGAGAAAATTTTTGTTTCATAAATGTTCATTTCAGGGCATTAGAAGTTGTAGGCTCAAAGGGGCAAGGATGGGGCTCAGTCTCATCACCATTTGGGGCAAAGATTGGAGGTTCTATGAATAAAGTTGATAGAATAGATAAATATATACTTATGGAATGGTAAGTGACTGGTTGCTTTGTATATTTGTTATTGATTTTACGATGGGACTTTGTACCAGTTCTGGCAACCCCTCTTGGAAAATCCTATTCTCCCAAGGAGAATAGGATCAGCTTCCTTACTTTGGATGAAACAGTAAAACTTCCATGACTTCATGTTCTAGGCATGACTTGAGAGTCATCTACACACTGTTCACTTGAAGATAAAATTATCAGTCTCCTTGAGACCTCCCTAAAGGAGTCATACTGCTGATTTTGGACAAAGCCCTAGAAGAGCCAAAGTATAGCTCACTGTATGCTCATATATGTCTGTGATTGGCAGAAGATGCACCAAACTTTGATGGCCCAGCAGCAGAGGGTCAACCAGGACAGAAGCAAAGCACAACATTCAGAATCCTCCTAATTTCCAAATTACAAAATGAATTTGAAACCTGAACCAGAAATGTTGATGGCTATGCTGAGTGATAAGCAGAAATGTTTATGGCTATAAGCATGATAAGTGTGAAAATCACCTCCCCAGAAGAGGAGGAACAGAGAGCTATTGCTAAGATTAAGATGTTGGGAAACATCAAATTCATTGGAGAACTTGGCAAACTTGATCTTATCTATGGATCTATCCTTCATAAGTGCATCAAACACTTCTGGAAAAGAAGAAGAGAGTCCAACTCAATGATATGAGAGAGGATTTGGAGTGCCTCTGTCAGATAATGAGGACCGTGGGACCTAGATTAGACCATGAATGAGCTAAGTTCTTAAAGTATCAGTACTTCACCCAAATGTGCTCCTTGCTGTTAAGTAAGGAATTGCCAGTGAGAATTCAATTCCTGCTGCAGGATACCACAGAGTTGCGAGAACACCGTTGGGTTCCTCACACGGCTCTTCTTGACAATGGACCAAAGTCAATCAATCATATCCATCAAGATGCAGTAAAAGATTTAGGAGTATTTATTCCTGCTCCTATGGCTCAAGAGATGAGGAGTGACTTCTTTCTGGAGGGACCGTTCATGCCACCCAGGATGAAAATGGATAGGGACCCACTTGGAGGGCTTGCTGATGTTTGGACAAATGCCGGGAAGCAGAATCAGTACTGGTCCAGGAGTTATCCAGGAAAGATTTTCACCCACCATGGGGCATCATCATTCAAATCAGCTCTTCAGTGGTTATGGGGACCACATTTTGCCTCCCACACAATCACAGTTTGGGGAGATGGGAGGCAAGTTTATGAAAAGCCAGATTAGTCTGAGGCCTGCTCAGTCTTTCCTAATGGATAAGAATCAAGTGCCAAAGGTTCAGCTCAAGATAGCTATGATTCTTCTAGTGCACAACTACCACACACTCAGATACCACCTCTGGGATAGACACCTCAGCTTGGTCTCAAAACTAATCCAGCACTTATATAGGAAAAACCTGCCAAGACCAGCAAACAGCTACCACCATCAAAGGAAGAACTGCCTAAATTAACTGAAACTGAATATTTGAATAGTGGAAATGCAAATGAGGTGGTCAATGGAGTAAGAGAAATGAAGGCCCCTAAACACTTTCTTCCTGAGATGTTAAGCCAAGTGATCAACCTGTCACTGGACAGAAGTGATGAAGTTAAAGAATAAGCAAGTTCTTTGATCAGTTTACTCAAACATGAAAGTATAGCCACTAGTGACAACTTCATGCAGGCTTTCCTGAATGTATTGGACCAGTGCCCCAAACTGGAGGTTGGCATCCCCTTGGTGAAATCTCACTTAGCAGAGTTTGCAGCTCATCCCATCATTTCAGAGCTGCTGAGCATCTCAGAACTATCTCAGCCACTGGAAAGTGGCAACCCTTTTTCCTCTCTTCTTACTTTACCTTCAGCAATTAGCTAAATTACAAGATTGGGAATGGTTAAGAGAACTTTTACAACAAAGCCAGGTCAACATGCAGAAAATGCTTCCAGAAATTGATCAGAATAAGTACCACATGTTGGAAATTTTGGAAGGAAAGGGGCTGAGTTTCTTATTCCTACTCCTAAAACTAGAGATGTAACTGTTGAAGCAAATCAAGTTGGATACATCCCCTCAAACCATATAAAAATGGATTAAAGATAACGTCTCTCCCAAACTTCATGTAGATAAAGGATTTGTGAACATCTTGATGATAAGCTTCTTACAGTATATTTCTAGTGAAGTAAACCGACGGAGTGATGAAACAGAGTCTTCCTTTGCTCCTTCCAAAGAGCAATTTGAGCAGGAAAAACAATTGCTTCTTTCTTTTAAGCAGAAATTCCTTCATGATCACGTTGATCTACAACTCAGTGCTCTCTATGCTCTTCAGGTGCACTGCTACAATAGCGTCTTCCCAAAAGGCAGGTTACTCTTTTTGTTTACTTCTATGGCATGGAGATTACTGAAGAAGAAGCTTTCTTGGCTCAGAAAGAAGATGTAACCCAAGATTTTCCAGGGAAAGCAAGGCTTTGTTCTAGGTGAATCAGTGGCTAACCTGGCTAGAAACTGCTGAAGAAAAAGAATCAGAGAAAGAAGCTGACTAAAGAACTAATTAAAGCTTTAAATTGTGCAAAACATACTGTTGCCATGATATAAACTGCATTTGACCTAACCACAGCAAAATTTCATTCCACTGTAATGTTTTCATAATATTTAGAGCAGAAGCACATCAATAGGCTTTCCTTCTGCATCAGGTTTTTTTGTAGTGTAATGTCTTAATCATAGTCCGCCATCAAATATTTATGGGTGTCTTTAATGTTTAGATAGTATATTATCAGCATGCAATAATTGCATCATAAGTTTTTGATCAGAGGCAGCTGTTGCAAGGACCTTCTTTGCTGCCAGTTATCATAGGCTGTTTTAAGTTAGAAAAAAATAGCAACACTGAATACTGTCGAAATGCACTTTGCCGGGTAATACTTGAGTTGTTTCAATATTTGATTATCCATTTGCTTGTTACAAAAAATTCTTAATTGTAATTGATGGTTTTGCCATCATAGTATATCGCCTGTATTTCTACTTCTGGTAATGGGCTTTATGTGCTAGATTTTAATATTCTTGAGCCTGGGCAAGTGTACGTTTTTTTAAAAGAAATGTGGTTTTCTTGCACAAAACTGATCAGTTTTGAGAGACTGTTAATGCCCTTTGAAGTGGTTTTTGTGAGTGTGAAAAAAATGGTGAGAATTTGAATTGGTCCCTCTTATTACAGTATTGAAATTACGTCTACTTAATTTATTAAGTCATGTTCATGCCCTGATTTTATATAGTTTTTTCTATCAGTAAACATTGTGATACTTGAAAAAAAAAAGATAGTTAACAATCAGTGGTCTTCGAAGATCTTCCAATTTATATTTCCTCCATATGTTCATAAGCAGGATTTGTGGGCAATGTAGAGCTCTGTAGTCTAAAAGATAGAAAATAGGGGTGCTAGTGGCTGCGAAGTTAATACCACTCCTTTCTCTACATGTTGAAGCCTTTGCGCTTAAGAATATTAATGAGTTTATTGATGACAATATTGGAATCCATAAGGATTGTATTTTTACCAGGTGCTTTTGTTTATGTTCTTTGCATCCTGGTAGATCTATAAAGTAGTCACTATTTTTTCTTATTTTCAGATAATTTGATGCTTTGAATTGTTAAATGTCTCACCTCAAAATCTCACTTGTAGGGACATAATAAAGGCAGGTACTTTTTAAATTGTAGCAGTTTCTGAATCACGAGAGGTAATATAAAAATAAAAGAATGAAATTTTCTCAGAAATTATACTTTTGGTGACCGTCTTCCTGAAGTAATAAGACAATATTAACTCTTTTTAGCATTTACTATTCTAAACAATTTACTTGTATTAACCCATATATTTCTTATGTGAATTCTATGGTGTAATTACTTTTATTATTTTTTTCATATGGATTACTGTGGTTCAGAAAGTTCTTCATAGCGATGTGTGATTGAGGGTTTAGATCCAGGAACTTAGGGAAACAGAAGTAATGCATTTAGAAATGGAATAAAGACAGCAGGGGAAAATGGTGCATAATTATGGAAATTACATTCATTAGATAAATATGTATCAACTTCTACATGTATCAGGTTTTACCTGGCTGTTTGGTGATAGATGGATGAAATCCCTTGGTAGGACAGATAGGCAGTTGAGGCTAAGAATATTATGCTATGGGGTTACATATTAATTCATATTTAGAGGGAGGTTATAATTTTGTAATAATATACAACAAATGTTCTAGATAAGTAGGCCAAGATATTGAATATAGCTAATCAAAACAGGAAATATACTTGACTTCTCTCCACTTTCTGTAATAACTATATGGCAAGGTATTTACCTAGTCCATAAGAGGGGGGAGGTTCTTGTGAAACTACATACAAGTTAGTCTGCCAGAGTTATGTTCTCTCTTTTACATGCATTAAAATTTCTTTATCTTTATCTGGTTCTTTATCACTTCGTGCGCCTGGAACTTCTGTATCATGACCAGAATAGGTCATAGAAAAGCAAAGAATTTCATGTATTGCCTTTTACATTTTGTGTTCTATTCTAGCAAAAATATTTTAAACATGATAGCATGTACCATACTTGTTAAAAGAATACCAATAGGCTATATTTAAATTTTGTGTTTTAAAAAATCTGATCGATCAAGAGAAGAGCCAAGATAAATTGAATAACCAGAAACCAGACAAATTAAGTCAAGCTAGCCTGTGTTTTCAAAGCCTTTTGATTCTACATAAAGTAAGGAAGCTTGATTCACTGAAATTAACAGCACAGGAGCTTATTTGTTGGTACATTAAGGAATTTAAATAATATTATCCCATTTAGATAAAAGTAAATGTAAAAATTGATAACATTGTCTACAACGTGGGCTTTGGAAAAAGGATCACAGGAAGAAAACAATTTTCCTGAAGAGTTTTCAAAGAAAGAGTAACTTGTAAATAATTTTTTTTTAGTAATAGAGGATGAAAATTAAAAATATCTGCTTAAGGTGCTTGGGATAGATTTAATGGTATTTACCAGCATTTCCAGTTTTCTTTTTCTTCCAGGGACATGGGAGCAGTATACATGTCAGCCTCTGGAAGTTATACTTGGTTGTGTGATTTGCTTTAATAAATGAAAGATTTGTAGAGTGATCCGTGTCAATTCTGAGAAGAAAAATTTAAGAGTGCTTCTTTATGTTCTCTCCCTCCACTGTGGTGTACCCTGAAGTCTTTTGTTAAGATATTGTCGTAAAATGCTGTTGCCCTCATCAGAATAGATCCCTAAGTGACTGTAACAGAGTCCCCTCCCACCACAGGAAATGGCATTGGTTTTGTGGCATGAACAAGAAGTAAACCTTTCATTCTTTAGTGCCCTGAGTTTTAGGAGGCGGCCATTGTTACTTCAGCATAACCTAGCCTATCTTAACTTACCATATCCATGAATTCTGTGAAATAGGAGCAGGAACCATGAGCAAAGTTGCAAAGATAATGACACAAAGTCAAAGTTGGGTGATTTACAGTAAGTACATAAGCTAAAAACATATTGGCAGACTCAAATTCAATAAAATTAGGGGCAGATCTAATATTGACAAAATCATGTCAGTGTTGCGGAAGACCATCACATAAAGCCTCCTCCTAAAAGCAGATTTTTGTACTTCCATTTCCAGATGACAGGGAGCAACTGGCAGCAGAGTAATGTTCCCATTTAGATGATTAGGAAGATTAGATATAATCCAGATATCACCTATTTGAAGGAAGCAGAGAGCTGCTGAAGCAGAAAGATCAGGATGGGGCTAAACCTCCAGAGAGAGACCACATCATCTTGGGGAGATTATCTGACTCCATCAAACTGCTTTTAACATGGGAGCATTTGTCAATTCTGGGAAGGGAAAAGAGGGTAAAATCCAGTCTTCCTGTCTACTTGGTGTTAGAGAAATAGCAGAGCTTTTGTCTGAGATTTGAGAAGCCTTAGTCATACAGCTGATATTTCCCTGATGGCATTTGTTGAATTTTGGTCTGTGCAGATGAAAGATTTAATCCTAGATCAAACCCTCTGAAAAGCAAAGCAAAGCTTTCAGATATGCCATATATTAAACATTAGAGTGGGCCCTTCACATCAAAGGGGTCACAGTGAAAACAAGACTCAGCTGAAACCCTAGAGGGCCAGAGGCAAACCAGAGAGTGAGTCTTACTCATGCCTCAACCCAGGCCCAATGAGATGGTCAGTTGCTGCTCTATTGAAAGAAAAATCTTTATCTAGGGCCTTTATTTTTTACACTGATTGCCTGGCAATAAAACTAGCCAAAAGACAAAAGAGAGGACCACTTGTCCAAATATCAGGTTAAAAACATGCAAGAGGGAAACAAAATCCCAGAAATGAACCAGGTATTAGAATTAATTGTCATAGACTTTTAAAACCGTATTGACTTATGTGTTCAAAATAGAGGAAAATGTAAGCAAAATAAAATGTCACTGGAGAATTGTAAACTATACTAGAGATTCCAAAGGATATTTGAGAACTAAAAATACTATAGTTCAATTTAAGAAATCATTAGATGGCAATAAAGAACATTAGGCACAACAGAATACAGGAGTAGAAGTATCCAAACTGGAGTACATATAAGAAAAAAATGTGGGATTTAAAAATATGCATAGACTAAAATGCCTTACAACAACAGTAAAAAAAAATAGGGAAGGATTAGAAATGGTTAGGTTCATGTGTCAACTTGGCCAGGTAATGGTGCCCAGTTGTCTGGTCAAGCAAGCACTTGCCTAACCATTACAGCAAGGGCATTTGTGGCTGGTTAATAAACCAGAAGGTTGGTTTATTAAATCATCAGTCAATTGATTGCATCGGTGGCTGATTACATCAATAAAGTGAGTGTCTTCTGCAATGAGAGAATTCAGTCAGCTGAATTTAATCCAGTCAGTTGAAGACTTTTAAGGAAAAAGAGAAAGAACTTGCACTACTTCAGCCAGCCAGCCTCTCCTGGGAGTTCATTGAAGACCTTCATTGGAGTGCCAGCTCTCAGCCTACCCTACAGAATTTCCATTCTTCAGCCAGACAGCCTCTCCTCAGGGAATTCATCAAAGACCTTCATCAGATTTGCGGCCTGCCCTATGGATTTTGTATTTGTACATTCCCAAGGTTGTGTGAGACACTTTTATAAAATCTCATATTTATAGATACCTCCTGTTGGTTCTGTTTCCCTAGAGAATCCTGAGTAATACTGGAGTAAACAGAATTAAATGATTATGTGCTTTAGTACTATTGGAAAGTGATAAAGGAAAGAATTTTTATTAGACTGTAATAGGTCCACAATGGATGTTGAAATCTCTAAGGTAACAACTGAACTAAAATAGTACTAAATTTATTAGGTATAATAATATTTTGATAATCCAAAAAGAAGTGAGGAAAATATATAAGAATACAAAAAAAAAAAAGAGGTGATTCAATAAAATAAAACATACAAAGGTGTTAAAGAACAGCTAAAATATATCAGCTGTGTCAAGAAAATGGTGTCAAGAAAAACTGCACTGGATAATGTGAAACATGCAAGGAAGACTATTCATAGCTACCTTGGTAGGGGAGAGAGAGTAGTACTCAACTTTAAGGAAAGCAGGTGGTGGTTGAGGATTTTTAGTCAGGGCAAGGGCAGTGGGAAAGTACCTGTAGGCCATCTGGCAAAAGAAGGGAGAGGGATGTCTGGGGATAAGTTGATAAACTGGGAATAGCTGATATCTGAAGTTGTCTGCCTGATCTCTATTTTTTTTTTTTTTTCCTGTGGTCCAAGTTGTTTTTCTCAGCAGTCTCATAGCTGTAAGATTACTTTTAAGATAGAGCACAGGAGGGAGCTGGTAGGTATGTGGGAGGAGCAAGACCAGAGGCTTGGTGGTCAAGGGAAAGAAAACTAATGTTGGGAATGGCTAAAAGTCTTCAAGTAAAAAGCTTATTTTGTCAGGATATGGATTAAACTACACATAAACCCATGCTGTTTATAGGGCATGGAAAGATTGAAAATTAAAGATGTGAAAAAAGATAACTCTAATCAAATATTAACCAAAAATGAGAAAAATAGAGAAAACTTGGCAATTTATTTCATAAAGCTAGTATGAACATACGTTTGTCCAAGAATAGTGAAAAAAATTTGGCGATCTTACACTACCCACTACCACATTAACAAGACTTGTTCTAAATGTGTAGTAAAGAACCATAAAGAAAGTTATAGTAATTGGGGCCATGTGCTTTCGGCACATGTTTCTTTGTTTTTCTAGTACAATGAAACTGAGTAGTGTGTCCAAAAACAAGCTCACAGATCCACATTTACCTGAATTAAGGCAGACAGTGACAAAAGATGATATCTTCAGTAAAAGATACAGGTTGAATTGGAGTCCCATATGAAAAAAAGAAATAAGCTTCATGCAGTCTCACAGTATACAACACAACATAACTTCTTGAAAAAAAATATAAGAATAACTTCATGAGCTTGGGTAAAGTGAAGATTCTAAAATAGGATACAAGTATATATGCAAATTCATGCTAACAATATTGGGATCTAATTGATTAGGGTGTAGGAATTCTTTCATCAAGTCACCATGAACGGAATAGGCAAACCAAACCACTTTAATACAGAATAAATAGAAAACTCTTTCAAATCAATAAGATAAAGGAACACTGCCACATAGAAAAATGAACAAAGGGGCTTGTATGGGCCTTCCTCAGTGTTTCTAGCCAACAGGAAAAGATGCTGTACATCCTTAGTCAAAAGTGATATACATTTTTCCCACTAAGAAATTTTGCTATGCATGAACCAGAATGCTAAAATGAAAAATGTTAACATATGGAGCATCTGGATCCTCATACATTGCTAGTGAGAAGGTAAATTGGTAAAACCATTTTTGCAAACTGTTTGGTAGTATCTCCCAAAGCTAATCAGTGCATACTGTGTGACCTAAAAATTCCACCGTATACTAAACAAAAGTATATACATATATTCACCTGAATATATATACATGAAATGATCACAGAGGCACTATCAGTAATAGCCAATAATTGATAGTCAAATATGTTAATAATAGAATGTGATATACAGTGGAATACTAAGCAACAATGAAAATGAATAAACTGTAACTACAAACAATAATCTATTGAGTGAAATAAGCCAGATAGAAAAAAGTTTATATTATTCCGTATATATCAAGTTCAAAACAGGAGTGATAACACAAAGGCCTGAATTGTCAAATCAGATTCACATGACCTAATACCAAAATTAACAAATGAATTCAAAGGATAAAGGAAATCATGTTTCACATGAAACATTTCTCCCCTTGAGAAATTGCATATCATATGCAGCTCCCTATAAAGTTCTTTTCTCTCCCTTGTTCTTATATTATCTGATTACTGATTTAACGTGCAATTTGTTTTGAGTGAGCTTAGTTTGTGCAGAAATCGATTACATAAAGGGAGCTCTCTTGGTCATGGCATATCTCCATCTTATACAACATTACTTATAAAGTTTATTATCTTCTGTTCTCCATCAGGCTAACTTTCCATGAATCCATAAAGTCTAAGCTTACTTACAGCAAGCAATCTATATGGACCAAGTGTACCCTGTTAATATAACATTTCATATAAACTCTCCTGCTAATAAATTGCATTATTGTGTACGATGTCTGACTATTTGCATGTTTATAAGGAGAACTGAATGGAGTTGTTGCTTTTTTCCTGGGTCTCTGAATGAGGGAAAGGAAAAAAAAAAAGAATGGTACAGTCCTGTTGCTAATCCTGCTTCATATTAGACAAACGTAGTCCATGGTGCTCTTAGAAGTCAGATTTGTGGTTACTTTTAGGGGATAGTGGTAACTTGGAGTTGATAGGAGAATCTTCCTAATTACTAGTAATATTCTATTTCTTTACCTGTTTGATACCTACACTCTATGGAAATTTATCAACCCTATGCTTAGTGTTTCATGCATTTCCCTGGAAGTCAATATAAACTAGACTAAAATGTATCTCAAGAAATAATGAATGTAGATTTTTAAATGAAATGCCTGAAAGTATAAAGCTTTTAGAAGTCCACAAAAGGAAAATCTTTGTGACTCTGGGTAAAGTTTTCTGGGATGTGAAACCAAAACCACAGTTCATAAAAGAAAAAGAATGTTAAATTGGAGTTTGTGAAAAATCAAGAACTTCTGTTCTTTGAAAGACACTGTTTAGGGAATGAACAGACAAGCCATAGACTGGGAAAGGGTGTTTGCAAAACACGAATGATGAAAAGACTTGTGTCCAGAATAAATAAAGAATTCTAGAAACTCAATATAAGAAAGCATGTAACTTAATTAATAATGGGGACAAGATTTGAACAGGCACTTCACTAAAAGAATATATGAATTGTGAATAAGCACATGGAATGATGCTCAACATCATCTGACTTCAGGCAAATGGGAATTCAAAGCACAACGAGATAGCATTATAACCTATAGCACAGGTTAAAAATAACCTACTGAGAATGCCAAGTGCAGGTGGGCACATGGAACAACTGATGATCTCATTTATAGGAAGTATCAATACCTTCTTGCCAGTAACTGCCAGAAACACACATATAGTCAAACCATGTTGGATTTATTACTTTCTGAAACAAGGGAGACAACACATTGAGGAGCTGTGTGTGAGGGAAGAGTCTGTGCGGAAATTGTGTGAATAAGAATGTGTGAGGAATGGTTCGATACTGGATTTGAGCTTATTTTGGAAGGGTATATAGAAACAGGTGGTTTCAAGGAGAGGGGTAATTCTTTATTGGATGTCTTAATTTTTATATGGGAGTAGGAGGAATAGAGCAGGGCTAAAGCTATGTGTGTTAAATTGAATTATGCACCCCAATTTAGACATTTTCTTGAAGCTGTTGAGTTAAAGTGAATGAGGTTGGGTCTTAATCTGGATTACTAGAGTCCTTATAAACAGAATAAATTCAGACATAGTTAGAGAAAGCCAAGGAGAGAGGCTGAAAGCCAAGGAACCCAAGGATCGCTGGCCAGTCAGAATGCTACTGAACCTGGGAGGAAGCAGTCTCCTAGCCACTGCTTGGCATGGACTTCTAACCTCAGAAACCATGAGCCAATAAATTCCTGTTGTTTAAACCAACCCACTATGTGGTATTTCTCACAGCAGTGTGGAAACCTGAGACACTAGTATAAAATAGCTGTAGTCGTTCATGTTCTCCAGGAGAAGACATTTGGTCTTTTGTTTGCACAGTGTTCTTGTGTTTGTCTCTGCTCAAACATGATTATATTAGCATCTTGTTTTTAATTTCACTCCATCACAGACACAAAATGACTTCATCTGATGCTGTGTTTTGTGAAATTAGGATAAGTAGATATTGCCATGGCTAACCTGTTAGTTTCAGGCCAGCTACAAGCTGACAGCTGTTAAAGCTGCTTTTTCCTTTCTCAGAAGAAAGTCTCCCACAATTCTTAACTTATGCAGAGTAGACAGAGTATATTCTCTCTCTATGATGTCCTCAAACAATATCAGTTTCCATTTTACTTTGCAATTTTTATTGTACCTTCCAACCCCTTTCTAAGGAAAATTGTCTTAGAAAGCCTAGGTTATTTCAGGCTTTTCTGAATTTCTTAACTCTATAATTTGCACCATACAATTTAAAACTTAATTATTTGCATATTTATAAATGTTAAGTTATGCACGCAACCAGACTATGAGCTTCTTAGGGGAAAGAATTACTGATACAAGACCTACATAAGTATACAGTACATGCTCAATGGCTTAACTGACTTCTAGATCAAGTAAATGGCATTTGCTGACCAGAAAGTGGCACAGTCATTAGAGAAAATAACTGTTCTGTGCAACAAGATGGGAATTACTGATAGATGGCAAGGGAGTAATTAGAAATGGTGGAGTTGTTAGAGAATAACTTCTTGCAAGTTCAGGACCTAAGGGTGAAGACTTCAAAGTCCCAAGGGATTCCGTTTTTCATGCCCATAAACCTGTGATGAGAACTTGTGAATTCTTTGTATTTCATGCTTTCTCATCCTACAATGTCACAGAGGAGCAGCTTCTCTTGGTCAGGGAGATTTTTCAATCCCAGTATTAACTTTCTTCCTTGGACCACAGTTATGGAGCTGAGGCACACTTGGCACAGTCAGACTTGCAGGTTCCCTCAATATTAGGTGTAACTGAGGCTGGTGAGTTGGGTGCTGGGTGGGGTCCTATATGTGTTTGAACATATAGATGGGGAAGGTTTGAAATAATCTGTTGATTTAATCTTCTCATTCACTTTATGATATATTAATTTGGAGGATTATTTGAAGGATTATTTTTAATTGTTAGAATTTCAGGTGATTCTGTATATTTTTGTGCATAGATTTTTTATTAGAAAAGTTATAGGCTAACAAATATCATCTTTTAAAATATTTAATATTATCTTTTAAAATATTTAATATTATCTTTGAAAATTAATAAGTATACCTGCATTTTGTCATAAGGGAAAATAATGTAAACAGTCAAACAAGCAACTGATTTAAAGTTATTGTTGAATCCACTGTCCACACCTATTTTTTCTACTCTCCTAATTCTCTCTTTTAGGTTAATTTACTGAACTTTATCATGTTACTGATTATTTCAGAATATTTTTTATAATTAAAATCCAAAATATGGCATTATCAAAAATGTCCAAATCAGTACTTTCTTTAAAAATTTCATATTTACTAGTGGTGAAGAATAGCAATCATTGACTATATCCAGATTGCAACAGTTGAATATAGATCCTTAATAATAACACACAATACATTTTTTCCATTCTAATGTGTGCATATATGGCCACGTTTGCATACATAGTCACTCTTATTTTAGTCTTCCACATTACCAAGTTGTCTTAGCATTAAATATGTAAGATGTAGATAAAAACACATAGCAATTGAAAAATCAGGTTTTTTTAATGACACTTTTTTCCTTCCATAATAAAAATTCCTAATATTAGCAGAACTCATTCATTCACTCACTCACTCCCTAATTTACTCTTCCAGGCTATCTTTTATTATTTTTCTAATACAAGGGTCTAGTTGGGGAAAAGTTAGATGATTCTTTCTCTCCAGATCATGAGCGTTTATTTAGCTATGCATCTGTCTATCTGTTATGGGTTGTGAGGTTGGATCTTATCTGAGTTGATGTATTCTGACACAGAGTTCTTATAATAAAAATTCCCTCTGGTAACAGATGACTTGGGCATTTTTAATATTGCCCTTTCTCCAAACATTTCCCCAGGTAGAGACAATTCCTGAGCGGAAGCAGCTGTTACTGAACTAGGCCTGCTTCATGTGCTGAGAGGCAATTCCAGACCCCCAGGGATCCCTCCCCATCCCACCCCACCTTTACTGAGCACAGTGGAATCCAGATAGAACTTATTTCCTGATTGCAGCACAGTTTCTGAGCTTTTGGTTTTCATTCTATTTAAGGATAAGAGTTCCATAGATAGATGTAAAAAGGATCTCCTGGATAGTGCTATGCAGAATAAGGCTGTTTTGCAGCAATTCCTTTCCTACTTCCTCTCTCACATAGAGGCTGTCAGAATTCTTTAACAAGCCTAAGGCTTTGATTACAGATTTCATCAGTCTCTGTCACCATCCTTTTGCCCTCTGAACAGTTCTATTTGTTTAGACACTCTAACATAGAGTAAGTAATTATTTTATATACTGAAATCATGTTGACATGGGAAAAGATCGAATAACTCACACAGTTTTCCCCATGATAACATTTTGCATTAGTGTGGTTCCTTTCTTCCAATTGATGAAACAATATTATTATAACTATACTATTAATTATAGTCCATAGTTTACATTGGGGTTCACTCTTTCTGCTGTACAGTTCAATGATTGTGCTTTTTTTTTTAATTTTAATTCTGTTTTGAGGGGGTAAATAGGAAATCTGTACTATCTACATGATTTTTCTGTAAACCCATAATTGCTCTAATAAAAGAAATAAATTTTTAAAAAGATTGAATAACTCAGATTTAGGATAATATACTGCTATGAAACTTTTTTGTTGATGTCTTTTGATACCATATATAAGCGTAATAGGAAGAAATTTCCATGAAAATGATGTTATAAATAAATAAATCTATCAATCAAGTCAGCTTCTCATTCTGTCATCATTGGCAGCTGTTGCTAAACTCTTTCTAGACTGTCTGCCCTCTAGAGTCCCTTTATTATGTCACAGGTCCATTGATAGCTCCCCAGGCCAGGAAAGCCTCTGATTAAAGTCATCTTTCTTATATAACCAAAGGATCCTCTAATGAGAATTGTGACTTTCTTTCTTATTTCTCCATCTTTAACTGCCAAGCATATTGTGGGATTTCTGTTACCATTCCTTCTAACATGAGGCCTTCTGACCAGGAGTTCAACTTAATAATTTCCTGCTTATTTGGTTTTTCATTAAGAAATATGTTGGAGTGGAAGCTATATGCTAAATGCTGTGCTAGAGAAATAATGATCAACAGCCTCTCTCATTACATGAAGCTTATAAATTAATGGGAACTCAACATTAATCAAATAAGCACACACAGGAAAGTGTCTCCATTTCCTTGAATAAAGCTGTGCAGTGCAGTAATAGTGCTGGGAGAGAATATCATAAGCCCATGCACTGAGATGTGTAAAGGCCTTTCTGAGAAGGTGTCCTTAAAATGCAGACCTGGAGGATGTGTAGGAGGTGGTTGCTGGTTCTTTTTTCCTTTTGCTCCCACCTGTCTTGGGGACCCTTCAAGAGGTATGCTTCCCTATTAGGGACTTAATCTTCCTCTATTTTCTCTCACAGAAAAATCATTTCTTATCCTTAAAATCTTCTACTTGGATTTGCTAAAATTTCAACTTCAAGGTGTATTGTGTAAGGTCTTGACTTCCTTGGATCCTAGGAAGATGACAGGGCTCCCATTATTGATACCATTAATTGCAATGTGTTATTATTGGGTTATATTTGAGAATACATTCATCCTTGTTTCTTTCTTTTTCAGAAATGTGACTTTAGACTGACTGGGTTAGGAAATTTACAAGAGGGAATAGAGAATACCAGAGGAAGAGTAAATTGGGAGAAAACATAGGTTTGCTGATAAAGATGGGTAATCTAGTTCAAGGAACTGAGGAAAGTGCTAAATGCTTGAAATTAAACAAAAGTCCAAGGGATAAAGGACATATCTAGGAAAAGCATTAGGAATACCTGGTTGTCAGAGAGTAGGGTGACTGACAGAACGGCTTCATTTTGAGGATAGAAACGTGAACTTGTGATCCAGGCATAAAAGAAATCCATTTATTCAGGAACCAGAACCTGTCCTGTTTCCCTCTTAGGATTAATGTGAGTAACAGTGAATTAATATAGCTGAAATTTCCTTGAAAATTAATATTAAACAATTATATGTGGTATTATTTTCTCAATCATTGCCTCCTTTCTAATACCAATGACAATGATAATAATAAGAATAATAACAATTGTCATGCTTCCTGATTATGTACAAAGTTGGAGATGATATGGATTACTAAATAGATTTAGTTAGTGTTTTATCCTAGGTCAATCTCTCTAAAAAATGGTAGTTTGTGATCCAAGATCAATTATGTTGAATTGAAGTTTGGGAAATCAATGGCCTCATAAGGCAAGGTCCTTGTTTCAGTTAACAAAGAAAATGTTTTCACTTATTGATGCCAGAATTATAAAGCAACAATACAAATCAAGAAGAAGAATAAAAATGGTTAGATTTTGATGAAAATAACTTAGGTTGAGGTAGAAAGACTTTGTAACAGGAATAAGATCCAGAGGCATACACTCTACTCATATTTCTGGTCAAATAAATGAACTTTGAAGGATGTTTTTGAAACATGAAATATTACCTGTGCTTTCAGTTTATAATTATTCATCCATGGGATACCAATGTGTGCTGCTTCTTCCAGTTTATAATTAAATATTTCTAAATGTTAGTGCCTAACATAGAATGCTATATCAAGTAGCTTCTTCTATGTTTGCACTAAAATTAATTTAGGTATCTGGTCCAATGATCAAATATCCATTTATTCCTTAAAGAGTTCTCCTTAATCTGCCAGATATATCAATGAGAAGTATATGAGAGGAAAGGAAGTGTGAGAGAAAACACAATCTCTCTTCTGTACTGTAAGAGAAAATGAACTACTAACATATTTTTTGTTCTCATTCTGTACTAGCAGTACTGAAGAGGCATTGGAGAACCTTATATGGAACTATAGATTCTTTCAAATGAGTGTGACCATTCGACACCTTTGACAGTATGTCCCCAACAAATAGCTCCTCTATTCACCCCTCATCCTTCCTGCTGTTGGGAATCCCAGGATTGGAAAATATGCAGCTCTGGCTTGGCTTCCCATTTGGTACAGTGTATCTGATTGCCCTTCTAGGGAACATCATCATCCTCTTTGTGATCTGGACAGAGCACAGCCTTCACCAGCCCATGTTCTATTTATTGGCCATGTTGGCTGTGACTGACCTGGGTCTGTCCACTGCCACCATCCCCAAAATGCTGGGCATTTTCTGGTTTGGCCTTGGTGAGATTGCCTTTGGGGGATGCTTAGCTCAAATGTTCTTCATACACTTGTTTACAGGCACTGAAGCATTCATGCTTTTAGCCATGGCCTTTGACCGTTATGTTGCCATCTGCCACCCTCTCCGATACAACACAATCCTTACCAACCAAATGATTGGTATCATTGCTGTAGCAGGAATTATGATGAATGTTGTTTTGCTCATTCCACTGGTATTTCTCCTTCTGAGGCTTTCATTCTGTGGACATTATATTATCCCACACACATACTGTGAACACATGGGCATTGCCCGACTGGCTTGTGTTAGCATAAGGATCAACATATTATTTGGATTAATCCTTATTTCTATTATTCTTTTGGGTGTTATTTTGATTGCCATCTCCTATGTGAAGATTCTGCATGCTGTCTTCCAGCTCCCTTCCGTGGAGGCCAGGCACAAGGCTCTCAATACCTGTGGTTCCCATGTGTGTGTCATTTTAGCTTTCTTCACGCCAGCGTTTTTTTCCTTCATGACTCATAGATTTGGTCACAACATTCCCCGTTATCTCCACATCCTTCTGGCTAATTTATATGTGATCATCCCCCCTTCTCTTAACCCCATTATTTATGGGGTCAGAACTAAACAGATCTGGGATCGGGTGGTTATGATCTTCTGTTTTAAGAAGTCTGACCCTGAGCACTTGATTTAGAGAGATTCGTTGAGTCTTTATCCCTTGGCCTCTTTAGAAATGAAAATTTCTGAGTCATCAAACTTTTCTGGACTAAATACTCTGCTGAAGTTGACATTAAACAGAATGTTTCCTAACTTTTCTGCAATATTAAAGTAAAGATAATTTTACATAAGGAAATGTTTGTACCTAGACTAAATATAAACTCATTATTAAATGTGAATTATTTATTTCTGTTAATGAAATAAAATCAGAATTTGGAGATTAAAGTTTTAATGCAACTCATGTACTATTATATAGCCTTGCTATACAGAATTAAATATGGAAGAAGGGTGCTGTGAGGCCAAGAACTGTCTATCTGTAATGGGACTGACTAGACAATGCTGCAGGGGTGTGGGTTCCAGGAGCACTCATCAAAGACATCAAATGCAGCTTTTACTCTTCCAGAGTGAAAATATGCAATAACCCTGGGTAGACTTGGCTTCCATAATCATGTAACCAGAGGGAAGAAAATAATCAATGAAATGACAGAGGTATCATTTGTACTCTACTTTTATAAGTTTTGAGATAGTAGCTGCAGCAATTAAACAGGACTCATGAGTTTCTGCAGGCTGCTCATTTAAGGATTTAATAAAGGTCAAAATATAGTATAGAAGGAAAAGAAAAGTGCAAATAAAATTAAAGAATTCTGAAAACCCATAAACACTTCCCAGGGCTCTTTCTCCATCACACAGGATGATCTTCTTATTTGTGGACCACCAAATTATGTCCAGTGATGTTTTAGTCCCAGTGGAGACAAAGCACAATTTTACTGAGGGTGTTTGAAATCATACTGTTCATGTTTATAGCTAAAACTAAACTCTGTAACCAGTTTAAAAAGATGTAGACTATGCATTGTGTACTAACCAAGCCAGTACAGGGTGCCTCCAGAGAAGTTTTAGAATGTAAATAACATGTTGTAACTCACTAGTTAGTATACTTCATTCTGATCTTGGCCAAGGGGTAGTACCATACTTTCAGGCATTGCTGAAGACAAGCCAGCTGATAACCTTGCAGAAAGAACCCTGTCCTTTCACAGCAGCCAAGATAGAGTTTATACATAACTAATTAATGTTCATTGTCATAGTATGTTGCATTTGGAAGAACCTGTTAGGGAGTTGGGCTGAAATTGAGTGACATAATAGGCATATGGTATAAAATAAAATATGAGCAGTTCTTCTTTATATAGCTTCTGATAATTTCTCACTAAAATGATCTAGGAAAAGCCTTGTTTTCCTCCCCTCAAATCAGCTTGAATATGAAAAGCATTACCACTAGCAGTAATTAAGAAGGGACTAAAGAAAGAAGAAATTTTTGGCCTTATTTTAAATTAATTTTCACAAGATCATCCAGCTTTCTGTGGTCCACATTCTTATTCATATCAAAACAAATAATTCATGTCCTTTTACCAGTTAATTCTTCTGGCAGATTGCTGACTCCTGCTCCAAAACTGTTGGAAGAGATATTTTTTCTATCTATTATGCAGCATTTCATATTCATTCTATTCCAGCTCTTTCTTATTCACCTTATTCTTAGGTGTGAGCATAGTTCACCATCTCTATTGTTCTCTAGTGGAACCAATTTGGTTATATATAAGAGGACTCTACAGATGTTTTAGACACAGAGAGGGAAAAAATCTTTCACGTGAATATGGGAACATCAGATATCACTCTCTCATAGGCATCTGTCTATGCTCACATATACTTTAGCAACTGATCTTGAAGTATTTTTGCCTAAAGACCTTATATACTGAGATTCTGAATCAGAAGGTCTGGTATCAAGAGAGCATTGTTCGTTATAACTAGCATTCCAGGTAAATTTCATGCAAATACAGCCTTTGAGAGATTTTATTCTAAGAATCTTTTTCTCCTAATGTTTCCATTCCATGAGTTGAGAATCCCAAAAACATTCCTCTCAGTTGCTACCAGATAAACTCCAAATACCCAATAAATTACCGCAGGGATAAATTTAGCATTTTTTGCCTAAGTCCTCTATCCTAATCTTTCTGTGGACTTGTCCATTCAGAGTCGAAAGCTCATAGATATGTTCTCTTAAATAAAGGGATAATTCACTGTTGGTTTCTACTTTAGCAACAGAAGAGAATCTGATATCTCCAACATTACAGTTTCCTTTAACAATTTCATAAATACTGAGAAAATTATTTTATTTAGGCCCAGAGATAAAAAGCCTTTTGACTCTTTCTCACACAGTATCAGTATCTGTGGAAGAAATGTGTGTGTGTATATGTGTGTAGGTGTGTGTGTGTGTAGGTGTTGGGAAAGAAAGCCTGTGATAGGTATGTGGTTTTTGCCCAGCATCCCTTTTGTATGAAGGTCAAGCTCGGAATTTCATTTGGTTCTGGTGAAGATATTAATCATGGAATCTCACCCTACTTCTTTCTTCTATTAAGAGTTGAAATAAGACATAGGCTAGACACAGTCTGACCTGAGATTTGATCTTTGGCCTGTTGGTAGAGACAGCATGGTTTTGGATCATAAACAATGAAATTCAAGACTTTGGAATGACAGTATCTCACTGTCAAATATGCATAAACTATTCCTGCAAAATCAGACCAATGTAGAAAGGAAAATAAAGCTCATGCAAGAAAAAGTCAGTATTGTGGAAATACTTTTGGATCCTAATATCCAGTCATAATTATTCCCTGATCTATTCAGTTACATTAACCAATATATTCCCATTATTTTAAACTAGTTAAAATTGTGTTAATAACCCTGGAAACCAAATGATTTCTAACAAAATGTCAATGGACCGAGATCAAGATTTCAGAGTGAAAAACTTGAGTTAACATCCCGCCACAGAAATTTTGAGCAACCAGCAAGAACTGACAGAAACATTTTTCTTAAAGCTCCAGAAAACAGTTAAAGGGTTTTGGTAACACAGCAAGTACCAAATCAAGAAAAAGGCAACTTAAAAGCAGTAGGCTGTCCTGGTGCCAGGCTGGCCCCCATCTGTTGCCCCCTCACTGCTTGGCATGGAGACAGCCCACATTTCCAGTGTGGGTCCCAGGTCCTGGTTGTGGAGAGAGGCAAGGTAAACCTCATGGACTTATTGGGAGCATGTATGTCTGCCCAGTCTCTCTGGTGACAGCCTGAGGGACTGAACTAGGACATTCATAGTTTGCTTGTCATTCCAGAACTTGCTCTGCATGTAGAAGGCAGCTCACAGAGCTCTGCTACAGAACTCTGCGGGAGAGCAATCAAACCATGGTTGCCAGGGGTAAGGGATCATTGGCTATAGGACATACAGTTCAGGACCTGGGACCATGAAGAAACCTTTTCCTAGGGAAAAGATGATATTCATCTCAGTGTAAATGTGTAAATGAAGGAATTCCTAGGGCACACACACAAGTCCAAGACAAGGTGCATGTGCAGGAATGACCAGGAATGCCCCTTAGCTTTGGCATTGAGTTGTTCTCCAAAGTCATTGTATAGATAAGTTCTTGAGCACAGCACAAACACAGTGCAATCTGCAAAGACTAGGAAAGATGTTTCCTTTTCTTCCTTCTTCTTCTTCTTCTTTTTTTTTTTTGTGTGTTAGCTCCTGGCATTCAAGGAAAGCTCTACCATAACACTAGCTTAGGGAAGAGCTGCCACAATGTCTACATTCCAGGGATAACATGTTAAATATCAAAATATCCAGATTCCAATAAAAGAGTACAAAATATGCAAAGAAACAGGAAGAGATGGCCCAGGAATAGGAGAAGACTTAAAACATTAGAAGCCATTAATGAGGAGGACCAGATGTGGGACATAGCAGACAAAGACTTTTAAAAAATGGTACTAACTAGTCTCAAAGAACTAACAGAAAACATGCACAAAGAGCTAAAGAAAATCTGCAAAACTACAGATGAACACAAAGAGAATATCAGTAGAGAGATGGATATTATGAAAAGGGACCAGAGCTGAAGACCACAGTAACAGAAATTAAAATTTCCTAATGGTGTTCAACAGCAGATTGTAGCTGGCAAAAGAAAGAATCAATGAACTCAGAGATAAAACAGTTAAAATCATCTAGACTGAGGAGCTACAGAAGAAAGAATGAAGAAAAGTAAACAGAGCCTGAAGAACCTGTGGAACACCATCAAGCATACCAATATCTAGGCATTGTGGGAGTTCTAGAAGGAGAAGAAATAAAGAGACAGAGAGAATAGTCAACAAAATAGTGGCTGAAAACTTCTCAAATTTGACAAAAGACTTGACTATACATACCCAAGATGGTCAGTGAACTCCAAACAGATTAAACCCAAATAGAGCTACACTGTAACATATTATAATCAAACTGATGAATGCCCAAGATAAAGAGAGTTCTGAAAGCCAAGATAGAGTAGTAATGTGTCACATAGAAGAGGTTCTTGATAAGATTCAATGCTGGTTTCCCTTTGGAAACTATGGTAGCAAGAAGGTAGCAGGATGACAGTTTTAAATCACGGAAAGCAAAAAAAAAAAAAAAAAAAAAAATGCCAACTAAGAATTCTATATGTGGCAAAACTGTCTTTCAAAAATGAGAGACAGATTAAGATATTCCCAGATACACTAAAGCTGAGGGAGTTTGTCACCACTCTTTCGTCTCTTTAGGCCAAGTGGTTCTGAAAAGAATTTTATAAATTGTAAAATCAACGACAGTAGGCAATAAATTGAAGCCACATGAGGAAATAAAGATCACTAGTAAGGGGAACAACATGAGTATTAAATATAAGTGCCAATAGTATTATGTTTTTGGTTTGTAACTCCACTTTTTACTTCCTAAAGGCTCTAAAGGGGAATGCATAAAATGTAATGGTGAATCAGTTTTTGAACTCTTAATGTATAACCATGTAATTTGTGACAAGAACTACACAAATTTTGGGGACAGGAAGAGAATAGGAACACAGTTTGTGTATACCATTGAAGTTAAGTTGGTGTAAAAGCAAACAAGATTGTAATGGATTTAGAATGTTAAATTTAAGCCCCATGGTAAGTATAAGGAAAATATGGGAGAATATGCAAGCTCATGGAGACAGAAATTAGAGTATGGGTTGCCAGGGGTAGTGGGTAGGGGCAGTGGAGAATTAATGCGTAATGAGTATATGGTTTTTTGGGGGGGGATATGGGGAAGTTTTTAGTAATGGTAGGTGATGAGGGTACTGTAACCTTGTGAATGTGATTAATTTTATGAATGATATGCTTGGGAGTGGATGAGATGGGTAACTTTATGTTGTATATATGTTCCCACAATTAAAAAAAATAACTAAAGAGAGAAAGAGACAATGACAAATAAATGCAATACATGACTCCTGATGGCCTCTAATAAGGGAGGAAGAAAGGCTCAAAAGGACGTTACTGGGATGAATGAAAAAATTGGAATATAAAGTATAGGCTTTATATCAATGTTAAATTTCTTGAACTTGGTAACTACGTAAGGTGAATATCTTTGTTCTTAGGAAACGGATAGGCAGTATTAAGTATTCAAGCAGTATGATGTGTACAGCCTCATCTACACTCAAGTATTCAGAAAATGGATTTAGGAGTAGATTGAAAGACAAAAAGACAGATTGATAGATGTATGGGCAGATGTTTAGATAGATAGATGGATTGATGGATGGATAGATAGCTAGAATGCTATGACATATGTGGCAAAATGTTATTGTTGGTAGATCTGTGTATCTGGGAGGGATGGTGGATGTTGGAGTTCTCTGTATGGGGTTTGTTCTATTTTTGTAACTGTCCCATAAATATAAGAGTATTTCAAAATAATTTTTTTAATGTCAGTAAAGATATATCCTGGAGAAATAATGAGTATAAAAATAATGCTAATGCAATGCCATATAAAATTGATATAGAATAACAGGGAGCTCTCAGGGTCCAAGACCTTCTGAGACATTCTCATTCTTGGTTCGCTTAGGGGATATGGACAGTCAGTACACTTTCCAAAGCTTCTAGAACCATACTAATTAGTGAGAAGTCACAGACACTGGAACAATAGTAGGTTTTCAGATCCTCATTCTGGAGTCACAAAGAGAGATCCAGATTCCTTCCCTGGGACCTCACAGCAGTGTGACCTCACGGAAGCAGCCCTATTTTGCCATGCCAGCATTCAGAATCCAGACATTCCTTCTCATGGTGTCTAAATTCCGTGCCCTTTTTATTCAGACCAACGTAGGTTCTCAAGGTCCGGGCTATACCACAGATGAGCATGTTTATCCAAGGAACAGATTAGAGAGATCAGTGTAAAAAGGCTGGGAATCCTTCCATATGTAAGTGGACACAAGTTAGTAAATGCAATATAGAAACCTGAGAAGTCAGTGAGAAGTGGGAGAAAAAGACAAGGTGAACAACTAGCAGAGAACTAAATTATTTACTGCCATATGTGACTTGTGAACCAATAGTATGGTCCACTCACTCAGCATTCTTCCAGTATGGATTAGATTTATTACTCATTTGTAGCCAGTGTGTATGGTATTCTTTAGAAAGTGTCAACTTCTCTGGGTAGCCATCCTTCAGAGAATCTAAAAGGTTAATCTTTACTTACCCATCTAAACATTTATTCTAAGGAGTGACTCTATTTGTTGTACCCAACTCTGTTGGAAACCCAGACTAGTTGAACCCATAAGGCTGAGAGTTTAGTCACTGACATTACTGGAGATGACACTGGTATATGGTTAAGGAATAACTTGTGGCATTGCCAGAGGGCTGTTTTTAAGATATGGTCGTATTCAGGATCTATATAACATTAGGCAAGTATTTCATTCAAGCGTTCAGGGATATCATGCACTGGGCACACACAATTTGTCTTTGTGTCAGCCTTTTCAGTATCCTTTGACTCCCATGCTCTCAGGAAGATATAAAAACATAAGATAATAATGAGATAGTGTCTGGATAGCTAAATGATAAAGAGTTGTCGTTCCATGCTTTAATTGGTATGTGGTGGGGTCCACAATTAGAATTCAATGTCTTGGCATCCAAACCATCAGATGATTTCAGGGTCCCAGGGGGCCTTTGGTTTATGATTCTCCTGGAGTCATCCCTGTAGAATAGCTGCTTTATTATCTCAATATTATATGGACATGTAACAATTTTGTAACATTCATTGTCCTCATTTTCTAGATAGTTCACACTGTTAATATCCTCTCTATGTTATGAACTAAGTAATTGGTGCATGAGCACCGAACCCTTCCACAATCATGGGAGAGACCCTGTGTCTCATCACATTTGTCTCCATCAGGGAAGCTCACCTGTTGTTCAGTGATCTTTCTTAATTCCCCTTAGAGTTATCAACTTCATAATGGGGGGATGCAGGTGGGGAGGCCAAAGACGGGTAGTGATATATGTCATACACTTTTAGTCCCCTTATCTTTGTTCCCATTAAACAAGGTTGAATAGTAAGCCCAGCAATAGTGTGCCAGCTAAGCATGACTCTCCCAGTCTCAGGATGAGAATCAGAGAATTTACTTATTTTGTCTCACCTGTGTATTATATAGATACAGATATAAGATCATTTCATCAGGAATCTCCTCAATGCATTTGAATATTTAAATTGTATTTTCTTCTGAAGTACCAGTTCAGCCTTCTAAACAATAGAATCTATTTCCTTCTTCAACACTGGGGTTATGGTTTAGCTTGTCTCTCAGTGGAATCTATCCCCTTCTCAACAACTCCCTCCAAGGCCATTCACAGCAATCATGGAATACTATCCCTATACATGAGACACCTACCACTGAGAAATCCCAAGCATTGAAAAGAGGTCACCATAAATATTTGTTGATCATCTGCCCCATTCCTGTCCTTGAATTTAGTGGTTCATGACACTTCTAGCAGACTGTTCTTATCTCTAAAGTGTTTCATTGACCTCCACTTTCTTGGTTCACTTTCAGAAATCACACACTTGACTGACCAGAATGTTCAGCTCACTGAAACATATTGTTCCAGAAAGCACCCTTCCAGGCATTTTGGAACAACATTTATTGAAAGACGATTATGGAGTCAGGACCAGTAGCAACAGTGCAGATTTTTCCTGCTCTGTGGTATTCTGGGGTAGCATCTAGTGAGATCTGATGCCAGACTCTAGGAGAAGGAACCTGATCTTTGAGCTGTGTGACTTTGAATTGCATTAAACCATCCAGTTCCTTCTCTGGAATAAGCAGGGATTATGATATGACAGTACAGTGGTCTAGAAAATTGGCTTCTAACTCTTTCACTATCTCAGCATTCATTATTTTGGGGAACACTAGCTCCTTCTTAGCATTAGGAGGGACTGGGATCCAAATAATTCTGTTATAGGAGTGCATCATGTGAGAGACTTAGCCACACACCCATTTCTACCATTCAATATTTATGAATGGTACACTTTCCCTGCCATGGGTAATGGTCAAGTCTTATTGCTGTTTGTATTACATGACTGATGTGTGCCATGAGGCACCCCTCTCAGGATACTACTAATATTGATAGACTTGAATAGTCCACAGAAACCACTTTTCATGGAAGTGTGTTGAGAGTCAAGTATATTTCTGGGAGGACTGCATGGAGGAAATCAGTCAAGATAACTCTTACTCTTTACCTATATTCAGATTGAAGATTTCTAACCCTCTTTAATCATCCACTATATCCATATTATTTATCTATGGTGCAGACACACTTTTCTATAACTTTTTTATAATTTTGGTATATACTACTTCCCTGTTGATGGATCCACCCGTATTTTGTAGAATAACTTTTATCCACCACCATTCATCCATTCCATTCATTCAACAAATATTTATTTAGTGCCTAGTATCATCTAGGAATTGTCCCAGACATTAGAGGCATATAGTGAATAAACAGACAATGATCCTAGTATAGCTATTTGTTTACTATTGACTAAGTTCTGAGCTCAGTAAAATCTTATTTTCCTCTTTATTTGACAAAAAGTTAACTCGTCGAATGTTAATGACTTCATATTTTATAATTCTATTAGTAAAGGTTAGATATAGATTAGATGATTATCAACAGAGCACCATTTAAAATTAATTATTGTATAACAATGTAATGTAATGCTATGTAGCTTTTAAAAGAAATTGAAGAGACATGCTAAATTGACTTTGGAAGGAATCAAAAGAAATTGGTATCAGGCATTTCTTTCGGGAAGAGAATCTGGAGAATGAATGCCAATTATTAGAGGAATACTCCTTCTGTGATGATTATCTTTAAAATGGCACAGATATTCTCTGAAAATTTAGTATTTACTTCTCCACCTTTGAATATGGGCTCATCATGTGATTTGATTTGTCAGTTAAATGAGGCAGAGTAATGAATCACAGATATGTGCAACAATATGAATGACTTATGTTGAGCAAAGGTAGCTAGACACAAAAGAATATGTACCATTCAATTCCATTTATGTAGTGAAGATACCAGAATATATCAAACTGAATTACAACATTTAGGGATGAATGCAAATGTTAACAGTATATGGAGAATATTAAGGATACATTGACAAAGAAAGTAAGATTAGTGGTTACTGTCTAGGGGAGAGGATGTAATGGTAGTAAGTGAAATACCAACAATTAGAAGATTCTGGTGGCTTCTAATTCTTGATTGTATGGTGTTACATGGATGTTAACAATTTATTGAGCTTTTTGCAGTGCTTTGCACATGCATTATGTTTCACTTATAAAAAAATCAAAGGTTAAAAATGAATGAAATAATGTAGAAGAAAATATGGGAGAATATTTTACTTTTATTGATCTCAGAAGAACAAAATTCATTATAAATTGAGATACAACTTGGTAGTCATTAAAGGATAGGATTGATGAATTTTACACTTTAAAAAGTTTCTTGTGATAAAAATCACCATATAAAAAATCAACTGAGAAACTGAGGGGATGAATGGAGGTGCCTTATATCACAAGCAAGGGAATAAATAACTTAGTAAGTAAAGAGCTCTATAAAACCATTTTTAAATGCCCAATAAATCATCAGGCAAATATATAAATAGGTAGTTCAAATAAAAATAAACATGAAGCACTCATATATATGGGAACATGTATAACAGTTCAAAATGAAAAAATTATAAATTATAAAGATATGTCTTTTTGTCTCTTGACATGGCAAATATTTGAAAAGTATTAAAACACTGTTTAAAGAGATGTAGGAAAAAAGTTGATCTTGTACTTTGCCTGTTGAAATGCAAACTGATGTAACCTCTGATGAAATGAAAGATGCCTTTTGACCCAGCAAATTCTTTAAGAATATTTTTAAACTTCCATATAGGCAAAATTAGGTATGTTAATTTTATGTACTGCAACATTGCTTGGAAAAACTACAGATGTACAAGAGGGGAATATTTAATATATATACATATGTAGGGATATGGGATATAGAGATAGCAAGATGTATTATTAAATAAACAAGTGAATTATGGAGTATGTAACCATTTAGATTTATAAAAGCCTGTACACATGGAAGACTTTGGAATCTGGAAGAATGTGCAAGAGTTGATGTTGGTAGTTGCTACAAAGGGGGAATTAGTTTCTGGGAAATTTTATTTCACTATATGCAAATTTGTTAATTTTGAATGTTGGATTTTGTGTATATGTGACCAATATATGAAACAAAATACATTATCAATATCTGAAACCAAAATGATAAATACAGAGTATACTTATCGGTGTGAAAAAATGTTTATATTGTGCTAAGAAATAAAATGGGAGCTTTAACCCTTCATGGATAATCACTTAAAAAAGATTTAAGTCAAATATGGATCTTTTTTACCTTCCTGCCTGATTGGCTCTTTCTCTACTTACAGGTGGTTATTTAAATGTCTCTTTCCAGCAATGAGTTTCCTACTCACCCTGTCTAGGTTAGGTCCCAGGTGATATGCTTTCATTTCACCTACCATGTGGCAGACGATCTTCAGGTGCTTGAGCACATAAGTAAGTAAATCACGTAAAGATCTCTGCCTTCATGGAGCTAATACCCTAGAGAGAAGGGTAGGGGAGAACATCCAATAAGAGTAAACATGTAGAAATTAATATAAATTAGCAACAGATGTGTGCTATGAAAAAAATGGAGTGCAGAATAAAGGGAACTTTTAAGTATGATAGTCATGGTGGACATCTTTGATATGGTGACATTTGAACAAGGAATTGGTGCCCCATTCACAGTGGGAGCAAATCTAGCACTTACAATAAAAACTATTTAATTGCTAAAATTTGTCTTCATGCTTTTTTGTAGGAGACATTTTTTAGGGTGGGTTAGAAATGAGCAGCAATGGTATTTCATCATGAGATGTGTGCATTTTTGAAGTGCTTTAAGATACATTTAAGAATTTGATGCCAGTACTCCATATACTAATAAGTTATTCTCTCTAAAGTCTCATGACTTGAGCCAGTGCAGGGTCATCATCAGAGGTCTTATCCTTATCCCAATCATAAAGCATAAGCTCCAAATCCTTTAAGTTTTTTAATGGCTTGAAGAAATGACTACTGTGGGAGTATATTTTATCATTAAAATCTAAGATTCTGGAACCAGGCAGCCTGTTTACAATCCAGGCACTGCCACTTGCTGGCTTTGTGACTTTCATTAAGTTATTAACTTCTCTGTGCTTCAGTTTGCTTGTCTCTGTGACAAGCAAAAAAAAAAAAATAAAATAAAAATAGTAGCATCCATATAGAGTTATTTTCTGATCAAATGAATATACAATACTTAGAAAAGTGCAATTGCTATGTATATTTTGTTTCATTGTTATTTTATTATTATTATTATTATCTCAAAAACCATTTTCTTTGAAGGAAACACTGTCAATCTCTTGAAAGAAAATAAGTCTGTAGGAAGACAAGAATTCTCCAGTTTACACAGGAATGCCTTGAGCATTCAAAAGAAGCTTGGAAGGGCACTCAAGACATGAGTAGAAAAATGGAGTTTCTATGGAAGAAAAAAAGTTGAAGGAGGAGAAAGGAGAGGGACATAGCCTTTCTCAAGGAGAGGATATGCTGGAGATCTGAGTAGTCCAGGAAAATGACAAATGGGGAAGGCTTAGGCTTGAGGATAATTTTAAGTCACTTATTATCAGTCAGAAGTAAAGAGCAGGGCTTGGCATGCCTGGAGGTCTTGTGAGGATTCACAGACAAAGCACTTTCTGATGAGGCTTCTGTCTATCCTTCTAGTCACATCTTCTGTTCCACCTTTTCCTTTCTCTTTTACCTCCAAACATACTTAAATATTTGTAGGCCCAAACATGCTATTCTTGTGCAACCTCAGTATTTTTGCATTTTTCTTCAAAGTAATTCCCATCTGCTTTCTCCTGGAATATACGTACATATAATTCCAGGTAGTCTCCCATACTATTTTCTCTATGAACACTCTCATCACCATCTCCAGTAGATATCAATGAGCATTCTCTCAGTGTCCTGGAATTTTGTAATATTCTTCATTCAGCATTACCTCATTATCACTTTAGAATAGTCATTCCATTGCATTTTGTATCCTCTACTCAACTAGGAACCCATTAGTGTTTTTGTATTCAATTTACATTTCTTGGTACATAGCATGAACACAGTCACATAGAAGGTACCCAGAAAACTTTGTTGACTGATGAAAGCTCAATGAAGGCTGCTCTATATAGATTGATTTTTACTGCCTACACAATTTTGCAAAGACATCTCTTTAAACTATGATGCGGCTCAGGATGAATCATAGTTTAAATTGATAGGTCATAATAATAATATCAACTGTAATTTATTAAGTGACTATTATATATCCGCAGTTATACTGTGGTGTTTTTTTGGCATTAGAATGTTTAATCAGCCGTATAACTCTTTGTTGTAAATTTTGCTTTCACATTTGAAAAAAATATATAGACGCTGACATTTAGAATAAGTAGCCTGTCCAATGTTTAATGTCTAGAAATTAAAAGACAGGATTTAAACCTTGGGTTTGTCTGAATTCAAAACTCATGTTATATTTATTAAGGAAACCCTGCCTCCATTTTCAGTCCCAGTATATGTGGACCATTTAATATAGTTGGAACCAAGAAGAATACTGAGCTTCCATCAGCCGCATCTCAAACACTTGTATTTCTTTAAGAAAAACTTTGAATTTTAGGAAAGTAAGAGTCTTTTGGGAATTGCCCCCCCCCCCCATTTTTGAATGATGGTTTTGCAAGATAAAAAAAATTCTTGATTGGTATTATTTCTCTTCCAGTACCTTAAATACATCATGCCACTGCCTTTTCGCATCCATGGTTTCTGATTAGAAATCGGCATTTAATCTCATTGCAGTTTTCTTGTATCTGATGAATCACTGTTCTTTTGCTGCTTTCATGCTTCTCTTTTTATCTTTGGCATTTGACATTCTGATTAGTGTGTGTCTCAGAATAGGTCTATTAGAATTTATTCTGTTTGGTGTACGTTGTTCTTCTTGGATGTGTATATTTATGTCTTTCATAAGAGTTGGGAAATTTTTTCCTATTATTTCCTCAAATACACTTTCTGCCCCTTTTCCTTTCTCTTCTCCATCTGGGAAACCCATGAGGCAGATGTTTATGTGCTTTTTGGAACCATTCAGTTCCCTGGGACCTTGCTCAATTTTTTTCCATTCTTTTCTCTATCTGTTCTGTCTATAGATTTTGATTTGTCCTATTTTCTATTTTGCTGATTCTCTCTTCTACCTGTTCAAACCTGCTGTTGTATGCCTCTAGCATGTTTTTAATCTCTTCTATTGTGCCTTTTCATTCCATGAGTTCTGTTATGTTTATTTTTATACTTTCAAATTCTTCTTTATGTTTACTCAGTGTCTTCTTAATTTCATTTATCTCTTTAGCCATATTTTCCTACATCTTCTTGAATTGATTTAGGAGATTTGTTTGAACCTCTTTGATTAATTATTCCAAATTCTGTGTTTCCTCTGAAGTTTTAGTTAGTTTGTTTCTTTGACTGAACCATATCTTCTGTTTCTTTGAATGACTTGTAAATTTTGCTCCTGTTTAGGCATCTGATTATCTTGTTGAATTTACCCTGAAGGTTAGTTTGTCTCTTTTGCCTTGGGATTTATTGTTGTTGGCTTTGTGGCATGTCTCTTCTATGATGTTTGGTTCAACTTATTCTAGACCTTTAGAATTTCTCATGTTTAACTGACCTGATTTATAGTTGTTCTTCATCTGAGTCTTGCCCTGGGTATGCAGTACAGTTTTTATGATTGCACTAATTGTGCAATTGTTTCATCCCTAGGAGAAAGATTCTTTACTCTGCTCCTTTTCCAGGAATCTTGATCTGTTCTGTTTGATTTGTTTTTCCTCTATAGATTTTTTTAATTCTCTTTTCAAAGGAGCTTTGCCTTGAGGGCAAATTTTGGGAGGACGGTCACCTCAAAAAGGATGTTCCCAATTTGGTATTTCCAAGCAAGAACAGGGCCAGGGCCCACAAAGGGGTTATGGCCAGTTTCAAAAAGCCCTGGGGAGAGGGTCAGGAAAGACATCAAACAGCCTTTTTGACCCCTCCCAGAGCTGCACTTTCCTGGCCTGCCCAGCAGATTGTACTCTTCAGCAAAATGTTCTCTGCAGCCAGTATGTAAATTTTCCAATTAAATGCTGTTATTGCTACTTGGCTATGCAGCCCCCAACCCTGTCATTGGGAAGGAGGGCTCCCATGTCCCTCTCTCTATCTATAGCAACCAACTAGGGACCAGACCCAAAGGGGCTCACTTTGAGAGTGGGGGATGGGCACCAGCAGCTGCTGACCTGTGAATTACAGTTTTTTACCAGCAGTTCATCAGTCGATTCCCTGGGTGCTGGAGAGTGGTCCTCTGGCCTCCAAAGCCCCAGAAGGGTTGTGTCAGACAGTTTCTGCCTGTCCACTGACTGTTTATGGAGGAGAAGTGAGTCCTAGAACTTCCTATTCTAGCATCTTTCTAGGAGTTTTCTAAAAATCAACACTTTTGATAGTGATGTGATACTGCCTTAGTTTGAAGAGGGAGGCTAAGAAGTTTTGGAATGCAGGATTACATTTTTACCTGTAACTATCCAGTAACTCTGTTTCTCTAGATTTTTAAAGATGATAATTTATTCTATTCAAATTGTTATGCCCTTTGCTACTGGGGCAAGATTTTATTTTTTATTGTTTTTGCTTTGATTAGTTATGGTCAAATGATTGCAATATATTGAGTGTAATTATAGTGCAGTATGGAGGATGTAAATCAAAATTAAAATTGCACTTATTTACCGATGTGATGACTGATTTCATGTGTCAGCATGGCTAGGTTATGGTGTCCTGTTACTTGGTCAAGCAAGCTGACCTAATGGTTACTGTGAAGGTTTTTCATAGAAGGGTTTGGGCATTTAGTTATTGATTTCATCTATGGCAGATTGAATCCACAATCAACAAAGCAGATTATCCTCAGCAATGTGGGAATTTTCTTCATCCAATAAATTAGAGGTCTTAAAAGGAAAAACAGGGGATTTTAGAATGCAGAAAGAAGAATTTCTTTTCTACTTCAGTCTGCCTGCTTCTGCTGGGAAATATGGACTTACCACACTACAGAATCACCTTGTACAAAATTTCCTGTTTGCCACCTGCCTTATAGAATTCAGAGTTACTAGCACCCACAGTCTCATGAGCCAGTTCCTTATGATATGTCTCTGTTTTTGTTTTGTTATTTTTTTCTGGAGGAGCATGACTCATACAATCTTCAAGAGATAAGTTTTTTGAAATAAAAATATTTTGTCTATAATTTGACATAAAATAAATGCAGAGTTCAATCAATAAGCTTATCTTAGCATTTTCTTTTTTTGTTGATAAATTTTTTTAACTGTGTCTAATATATTTCTGAAATAATTGGAAATGTTCTATTGACCAGTTAAAAAATCAGGTAATTCATGTATTTTTCAAATATATATTGCATAGCTACTGTATCCCAGGTCTTGTTGTGAGTATTGGAATTGTGATTAAAAAAAAAAACTACAAGTATATAAATAAAGTAGAGTAATATTTCCTGAGTCAGGGATTTTACAATGTAGGCAAGAAGTGAGGCATTAAATAACCCGTGGTTGAACAATACTGTGAACTAGCAATGCACGATGGAAAGAAGTTACTTTCAGACTAACAACTGACAGGAAAGGCAGAATTATTCAGATGAAGAAGAGTGTGTGATGGGTAGTGGGGCTTTCCAGGCCGAGAAGGAAATGTGCAAAGACTCTGAGTGGTGAGAGAACAAAATCCAGCCACAAGTATGAGTAAAGTTTTTTGGAGAGGAAGGAAAACTAAGAAATAATAAGTCCCCTAAATGGTTTTGGTTTGTACAGGCATCTAACATAGAACCTCAGCTACCAAACCAAGATACAGAATATGTATTCTGGGAAAAGTTGGACATGGAGCAAAGCTACACACGATGAATTGTTCTTTCTTCGCTTTTCACGTTTGCTACATCTTATCCTCCCTTTTATATATCCATCATCCCTACCACCATTTACTCTTCTTTCTCTGTTAGCCCATGACACTGAGTTCTTCTCATCCCTCCATCATTTTGTCTTACTGAACATATAATTCCTTTATACCTGTCTAGAGAAACAAACAGTTGGTAAATTCTATAAAATCAACCAAACCCAAATGTGTACTGGTTTTTCAGGTGAATTTCTTCTATTTTGTACTACCATCTTGCAACCATTTCTAGGACTTTTTATACAACTCCTTCAAAAGTCTCTCCAAATTACCCCTGATGAATTGCTTATTCTAGGTTTTCAGGGCTTATTCTCATGCTTCTCTCCCCATCCTTCCTTTAGATTATTTTGATATAAATTTATGAACATTATTCTTCATGACAGTGGAAAGTCAATGCAACTTAGACATGAGATCTTCTTAACTGAACCAACTTGTAAAAAGTTGTGCTCTGAAAGTAATAGTGTAAATGAGGTAAGTAAAAAAAGACTGTGAAGGCCTCTTGCCATGGAATCTGACATTATAGATTATTACAGCCTTGCTCCAAAAACATGTCTTCTTCCTAGAATCAGGAAACTTTTTATTCATTATTAATGTACATGTATCTAAGATTTACTCAACATGCAAACCACGTTAGGAGCCTAAGCAATGCAATTGCTTTGAAACATCCTTGAACCTACAATGATGAAGAATTGCATTAAAGAAAAAAACTCCACAAATTCAGAAGGCATATTTCTTATTTAATTAAGGTGGTTCTATTAAAAAAAGAGAATTATGTTAATATTTTATAAGCAATTGAATGAATAGTGCTTTCTGCAGTGGGATAATCTTGGTTTAATTTTAGACTCGAGCTTCCTTAGAACATGCTTTATCTCTCCTTGTATTTTGATATTAATTCATAATTCTATTTCATAGTCAACACATCTTTCTCCCTAAAAAATAACTTGAAAGCTCCTTCCCGGATCTGCTTGGTCTTGACTCCATAAACAATGGGGTTCAGAGTAGGCGGCAACATCAAATAGAGATTGGCGATAATGATATGGATGTAGTGTGGAATGTTTTTTCCTCCAAAACGGTGTGTAAAAATGGTGAATAAGGCTGGAACATATGTGATGACAATCGCACACATGTGGGAGGTACAGGTGCTGAAGGCCTTGTGTCGAGCATCTGCAGATGATAGAGTCAACACGGTCCGCAAGATCATGGTGTAAGACACGGAAATACAAGAGATGTCAAAGCCTCCAATCAGAAGGGCTGCCAAGAGACCATAGATAACATTGACTTTGACTTTGCCACAGGACACCTTGGCTACAGACATGTGGTCACAGTAGGTGTGGGGAATGAAGTTGTCCCGGCAGTAGGGCAGCCGCTTAGTGAGGAAAGTGAATGGGATGATAAGTATCACACATCTCAGGAAGGTGGCAAACCCAGCCTTGGCAATGACAGGATTGGTGAGGATGGTGGTATAACGTAAGGGGTAGCAGATAGCAACGTAGCGGTCCAGGGCCATGAGCATGAGCACACCAGACTCCATCCCAGTCAACATGTGGACAAAAAACATCTGAGCCAGGCAGGCATTAAAGTCAATCTCTTTGAGGTTGAACCAGAATATGCACAGCATATTGGGTACAGTAGTGGTGCACAAGGTGACATCTGTGAAGGAGAGCAGTGCCAGGAAATAGTACATGGGCCGGTGTAGAGCCTCCTCATGGCTGATGAGGTAGATGATCCCACAGTTCCCCAGTACAGCAATGATGTACATGAAGCAGAATGGCAGGGAGATCCAGATGTGTGCAGCTTCCAGCCCAGGAACACCATTCAAGATAAAGAATCCTGGGGTCAGGCTGGAGCTATTGGGGCCACACATACTGGCTGATAGGAAGAGAGCATATTACATTCTTCGAAAGTGGTGGTTTCCTGGAAAAGAAAATAACTTTAAGGTGTGTGGAAGTCTTGGAAGCCAAATGCATGAAGGCGGTTTCCTTAATAAGATTAATAAGAATTTGGAATGAGGAGTGATGACTATGTCCCTCTAGAGTCAGATTGTTTAGCCTTGTTTTCTACTTCTGCTTCTTACCAGTGTGTGATACTGGCAAGTTATTTAGCCTCTTCATGACTCATGTTTTTTTTTCAGTCAAAAATGAGGATAATAACTGTGCCAAGTTCAGAAAGCCATCAGGATTATTCAGTTAAAATAATGAATACAAAGTGCTAAATCTGTGCATATGACTTAGTAAATGCTCATTAAATGTTAACAGTACTAACTACTGTTGTTATTACTATCACTATCATTTCCAGACTCAATATACAACATCCCATGAGATCAAATTCACCTTGATTAATAAGTGGCAATACAATGGCTCTGCTCAGCTTTGCTGTAATTCAAGTATCCCTGTGTTCTTTAGGGTGGAAAAGTTAGTATGATATTTTGAACACCCTAACTATATTGGGAAATTGAGAAGTGAATTTTAGAATGTAAATGCTAGCTACTGGGGCCTCTAACAGATTAAAATACATCATCACATTTTGGATAGGAAAAAATAATCCTAATTGATCAGGAAATCTAATCAAATAAATCTCTGCAAGTCTTCTGACAGACAACTCTAGGTAACTAAAGAGGTAGACCTTGAGACTTCCTACATAGGGAATTGGGCTTTGTGGGATGCCACTTCTGAGGTCTGTGCTCCTTAAAAGTTAGTCTCCGTGCACCTGAACCATAAGACCAGAAGAAAGGGAGCAGGATATTAAAATATCAGAAGGGATAGGAATTCTTGACTGCCCACCTGGGTTGTACATGAAAACTGAATATCCACCCATGGAAACCTCTGAGGCCCTTCCAAGCATCAACACCATATAACTAAACAATCAGTTCACATTCATAAATCAGAAATGAGGAAACAGTTAAATAAACTGAGAGCCAGTTACTTCTTCCATCTCCTCAGTAAAAGATTTCTCTCTAGAAGCTTTCTTTCAGATTGTCCTCATAGATGCACATGAAATATGTTATGAAGTGAGCAATTGTAAACTTAGAATATATTCAAAGGAAGGAAAACCAAATGGCTAAGTGTCTGCTCTCTGAAAATATAGTCATAGCATAATTGTATTGTAGGCTTGCTGTAGACATGGGCATTCATGCTGCATTGATTACATCTTGTTTTCAATACTAACTTGCTAAATGACCTTGAGCAATTGCACCAATTTATTTTGGAGATTTTTCATAACTTTTGAAAGGAGGTAATAGTGTCTACTACACAGAAGTGTTAAAAAGCTTAAATGAGAAACAATTCTTCAGGTAGTCCCTGGCATATAGAAAGTAATCAGTGATTTTTGTGATTGGTTGAACTGTGTACCCTAATTTCAACTTGTTTTTATTCTTGATCTGCATTCCTGTGGGTGTAAACCCATTGTAAATAGGATCTTTTGGCAATTTTATTTTAGGTAAGGTGTTGCCCAGCTGAATGAGGATAAGTCTTAATATAAAGAGCCAGAAGCTGAAAGTGAGGCAGGTGGGGGAAGCAAAGAGCAGAAGAAAGGAGAGGACATCACCATGTGCGAGGAAAGCTAAGGAAACTCAAGGACGGTAGAAGGCAGCACGAGAAAACTCTTAAGTCTTCCGGCAGAAAGGAAGCCTTGATGATATTTTGATGTTGGATTTTTGACCTCTAAAACCATGAGCCAATTCATGCTTGTTGTTGCAGCCAATCCATTTTGTGGTGTGTTTTATAGCAGCTATTGCAACTAATAAATGTTGCCTATTATAATAAAGCCAGATAAGTCACTTTGCAGATGTTTACTGATAGTCTTTCATATGGCAGTCACTATTCTAGTTTCTAGGGATATATCAGTGAAAAAAAAAAAAAAACAAGAAACCAAATCTACTCTACCTATGGAGCTAATATTTCCTGGTGACTTAATCCGTATATTCAAACTTATGACAGTGTAGGTATATGTTATTAATCTCATGTTAGATGAGGAAATGGAGGCCTACAGAGAGTAAATAAAATGCCTAAGGGCAGAAAAATTAAATACTGTTAGAGCTGAGACTCAAATTCAAGCTTTTTGTTTTCTCTGTTTTGTTTGTGTGTTTTGTTTTGTTTTTTACTTCTAAGCCATGTGCTTAATAAATCTGTATATGTTGTCTTAACCCAGGTGTCCTAACCCTAAGGAATAGTTGCATAAACTGTGAATGAATAACTTAAATGAGCCATAATGAGACATAAATCAGATAATTTTTAGGTGGAAGAGAGAGAACTTATTCTTTATAGTATCTGAGAGACAAACTTACTCTTTATAGTATCTGAGTGAAAATAAATGTATTTAATTACAGAAAGTCAATCTTTAGCTTAATATAAAGAAGCCCTCTGTATATTGAGAGCCAGTATCTCTGTGCAGAGAGCCAGATTCCTATTCCTGGACTCATTTCACACGGACACTGCATGGAACCCAGTAGGGGAATAAATGGTAGCAATTCTTTCAGGAAGAATTCCCCCCAACACTTTTTAGGATTAAAGTCTGGTCTTGGAAGATTTTCTACTTCTCCACAAAGAACCTTCCCACTGGAAACAGCTCTGAATGTGTTTAGGTCTCTCTTAATTAAGGTAAAAACTTTTGTTTCTCTACAAAATAGTTGGAACCCACTATTGCCTGAACTCCTCTGTCTCCAGTGAAGCATGAGGTATTTTAGACTTATTTTACAATTAAGGAAACCTGATTCCCTTTTCAGTCCCCAAATAAATGGGCACTTAGAGTGGCTGAAATCAAGAAAAAAGACTGCACTTCCATTAACCCCGTCTCACTCATATTTCTTTAAGAAAAACTTTGAATTTTAGGAAATTAAGAGTCTTTGGGAATTGCCCAAACTTACCCAAGTGTTAGCAAAGACCAGACCTGTGTGCATGACTGAGTCTCCTGAGCACCAAGAGTTCCACAACATCTGGGCCCAAAGTTTTCATCCCATTTGTGTCCCCTTTGAGGATTCTCCAGGCTTGAGTGTCTACACCTGATTGGATCCCCACAATTTGATGACTCAGAGGTCTCTCATAAGAGAAAAAAGATCCTTTGGACCTTTTAGGATTATTTCTATATTTACAAACTCTGTAAGCAGGGGGGAGCAAAAATCAAGACAATCATAGTGCCATGTCTTCTCCCAGATGTGGATTCTGACCAAGAAGTCTGAAAGCCATAGGAATTAGTTGTTTTTAATTTATCTTGGTTTAAAAAATCATAGTCTAAGTATGTAACCAGAAAAGTCCAAAATCTGTTATAAACAAATGAAAGCATCCACCATCTCAATCTCACCACCTGGGAGATGTATCTATCTATCCGTCTTTCTATCTATCTATCTATATCTATCTATCTACCTATATATTTATATGTTTATATATATTTATATATATATCATATAAGAGTAGTAACAGAACTGGATTGAATGTAGGTTATGGTTAATTCTGAGTTTATTTGATAAATGAATGTTTATGCAAACTCACACATGTGTACACAAACTATTACATACTTACACTTTCTGGATTGTGGTAATTCAGTTTTGCATATATTTGTATATATATTTTATGTTTTCCTCCTTAATACTTTATTTGGAAGAAGACATCCTGAAATTATTGAAAAGAAATTGAAATGAACTTTTTCATTTCTGATGGTGAATGTATAAGGAGTTCTCCTAAATTCAGAGCAAGTGTTGAAAGTTTGTTTTAGAAGTGTATCACAAAACACTCCTGAAGCTGTAATTCTAACACATTATTACCGGGCATGTAAAATGATGCTATGACTTTATCCACTGCACTCCATAACAGTTTCTCATTTCTGTCTTCAATGTTAGTAATTTAAAAGCATAATTTCTTTTATTTAATCTTTAATCATTGATTTTAATTGTTTATTATGTTTTTATTTTCATAATTAAACTTTTCTTTACTCATTTATTATTGTTTGATCTCATCCTCTGTTCTGGCCATCCAAGCCTTTTCTGTCCTTAGGATTTTTGTCTTCCTTGTTCATAAATTAGATGGAATTATGTCCATTTTTGAAAGATTCTTTAAATAGCCTTATTAATCTAGCAGTAAATGTTTTATAAATCTGTGATATTCTTTTCATTCACTTAGAAGCTATTTATTCTCTCTTACCAGAGTATTTTTATGGGCTCAATGTAATTATTATTGTTTGTGATAGTATTATTTTCCCTCTTGATTCGTCTTCAACCAGAATTAGAGCTATGTATTCTGGGTGTTTTACAACCAACACAGAGTAATGCATCCTTGTTTGCTTTCTTTCTCATTCTGTCTCCTATTTATACCTTGATGGCAGTGTGATGTATGTGTTCCCACTCTATCAGCTTCTTGCAAAGTCTCACCAGTGTCTTTCTCTTCCTCAAGGAGCATCATTTTCTTATGACTGCCTAGTCACTGTACCACAGACAGGTGCAATGTATAACTTCTAGCAGGTACTTAAATCAGGGTCCATCCTACCCATACCTCACTTGTGGAATAAATTTAGTAGATTACATCCCTATACATTTATTGTTCCCTTTCTAATTGTTTACTGAATTTGTAATTTTCCCCCTGTATGCCGAAGTTGGGTATGTATGTCTTTCTGAATTAGGAGAGGGAGATTAAGAGAGAAGTATAAAATGTAGGGGTATGGATTGAGTGCTTATACTACCACACAGAGAAAATAATTGAATGTGTAGGGAAGGACTGTTACCATAAAATTTCTTCTTATCTGTTTCCATCATTTTGGATCCATCTATAGTGATGTTTGTTTCATTGGTCTTTCCTCAAATTATTTTAGTAATATAATTTATCTGCATGTTTGGACTTGTGGAATAGATATTTTAGTTTCCATTTGAAGTCTATGCAGAGATTCCAGATTCTTGGCTTGCATGCTTTGCCTAACCTTTGCACATAGGCAATAAATTCCCAGTGTTGATGGGAGATGATTGAGTAAAGCCTTCAGATGGGCCAAGAGTGCTTGTTCCGTTTGCCCCCTTGATTAACCTCTTTGTTTATAGAATCTTGATTTTTTTTTTTGCTTTTAATATGATTCTCTGTACTTCCAGGAGCATATTTAATCCAGTAATTCTATGTGTTTCCCATGTGGAGGGAGTATACTTTCCTGTTGATATTCCATCTAGATTCAAGAGACAAGCAGTGGCGCGTATTTGGGAGAAAATTATTTTCTACAGGCCCACTAGAATCCCTCAAATACAGCTCAGGGTATAACAACTTGGTATCTTCAGCATGCAGTTGGTCTTTTACTGGAATGTAAGAGTAGAGAAGATGCAATATGAAGCAGAAGACTTGAATATTGGTATTTAATAAGTTAATCCAAAGCTATGTGTCAGACAAGTGGGAGGTCTTTTTTATATAGTGATTTCTGGCAATAGCTTGTTGGGACTTAGGTGAATATACTTTGAACATGTAGTGTAACAGTGCCTTAGTTTCCTAGTGCTGCTACAACAAAGTACCACAAACTGAATGGTTAAAACAACTGAAATTTATTGTCTCACTGGTGTCTCCAAGGTGTTGGCAGGGCCATGCTTCTTCTGAGGTGTGTAGGGAAGAACCTGTTCTGTGCCTCTCTCTTGAGTCTGGTGGTCGTGGTTTACGGCCAATCCATGGCATTCTTTGCCTTGGTCATCACATGGTGTTCTCCCCTCCATCTGTCGGTCTGTGGCCAAACTTCTTGCAGGAACACCAGTCATGTTGGATTAAGGGTCTCCCCTACTCCAGTATGACTTATTTTAACTTGCCTAATCCCATCTGTAATAGCCCTATTTCCAAATAAGTTCATATTCTGAGGTGGTGTGGAATAGGACTTTAACATTTTATGGGGGAGGGGGCATAATTCAATCCATAATAAACAGCAACTAGTTTTCCCTTTTTTTTCCCATTTTTTTGGGTTCTACTATTTTGCAGGTATGGTTCTTGGTTTGCTTTTGTAAAGCTGTTGAAAAGTAATCTACCAGATATGGACTAGCTTTTAACAATGGGGATTTATTAGCTTATAGGTTTACAATTCTAAGGCTGTGAAAATGTCAAAATAATGGCATCAACAGGATGATGCCTTCCCTGAAATCTAGTTACCGATGTACTTGGGCATCTTTGTCAAATGGGAAGATACAGGGTGATGTCTGCTGGTCCTTCTCTCCCAAGTTTTATTGCTTCCAACTTCTGACTTCAGGGACTTCTTCTTTCAGCTTCTGTGGGTATATCCTTGTCTTTCAGCTTCTCTGGGGATTTTTTTTGTGAGGATTTCTGGATTTTCTTTTTGCTTTATCAGCTCTTATAAAGGAACTCCAGTAAGAGGATTAAGACCCATTTTGAATGTGGTGGGCCATATCTCAATTGAAATAACCTAATCAAGAGTCGCATTTATAATAGATCCACGCCCACAAGTATGGATGAAAAGAACATGATTTTCTGGGATATGTAACAGCTTCAAACAAACTCAGTTCTAAGTACTTAAAATGGATTAACTCATGAGATCCTCACAACAGTATTATTTTCTCTTTTTTTATGTATAAGGAAACTCAGGGACAGAGAGAATCAGTAACTTGTCTTTGTTCATATAGATAAGAAGTGAGAAGTTTGAGAATTAAGCCTTTATATGGCTTTTTTTTTAAAGCAGTTTTATTAAGTTATATTCACATATCATACAATCCAGGCAAAGTGTCCAATCAAGGACTTTTAGTATAATCCAGACTTGTGCTTTCATCATCACAATCAATTTTAGAACATTTCCATTACTACAGAAAGAAAAACCCCATACCTCTTAGCAGTCACTTCTCAATTCTCTATCCTTCCTCAGCCCTATATTCTGTCTCTATAAATTTATTTATATTTACATTTTATATAAATGCAACCATACTCTATGTAGTTCTTTCTGTCTTTTCTTTCACATAAAGTGTGTTTTTTATTAATATACCTTTTTTAGCTTTTTATTTTTTTAAATAGTTCAATTTTATTGAGATATATTCATATACCGTGCAGTCATACAAAGCGTACAATCAGTTGTTCACAGTAACAACATATAGTTGTGTGTCCATCACCAAGATTAATTTTTAAAATTTTTTTTTTATTGAGATTGTTCAGATAGCATACAACTCTCCAAAGATCCAAAGTGTACAATCAATTGCCCACGGCACCACTATACAGCTGTGCATCCATCAACACAATTAATTTTTTTTTTCAATTTTTAGAACATTTTCAGTACTCCAGAAAAGAAATACAGACAGAAAAAAAAGGAACAGGAAACTCAGATCCTCCATACCCCTAACCATGCCCCCCTCCATTACAAATTCATTGTTTTGGTATAGTACGTTTGTTACTGTTGATGAAAGAATGTTAACATACTACTAACTGTAGTGTATGGTTTGCAATAGGGATATATTTTTTCCCTATATGCCTGTCTATTATTAACTTCTAGTTATAGTGACATACATTTATTCTAGTTTGTGAGAGAGATTTCTAATATTTGTATAGTTAATCATGGACATTGTCCACCACAAGATTCACTGTTTTATACATTCCTATCGTTTAACCTCCAACTTCCCTTCTGGTGACATGCGTGACTCTGAGCTTACCCTTTCCACCACCTTCACACACCTTTCAGCACTGTTAGTTATTCTCATAACATGCTACTATCACCCCGTCCATTTCCAAACATTTAAGTTCACCCTAGTTGAACATTCTGCTCATAATAAGCAACTGCTCCCATTCTTTAGCCTCATTTCTATATCCTGGTAACTTACATTTCATGTCTATGAGTTTACATATTATAACTAGTTCATATCAGTGAGACCTGCAATATTTGCCTCTATGTGTCTTATTTTACTCAGTATAGTGCCCTCAAGGTTTCTTCTTCAACCCATTTTCTTTTAAGATGGTTTTGTTCACACACTATACATTCCATCCTAAGTAAACAATCATTGGTTCCCTGTATAATCACATATTTATGCATTGAGCACCATTTCCACTCTCTGTATAAGAACATCTCCATTTTTTCCACAAAGATGGAGGACGAGTCAAAGAAGGCAGAGAGGCAAAAGAAAAAGAAAAGAGAAAGAAAAACAAAGAAACAAACCTACAAACAAACAAAAAAACAAAACTTGATAGCTAGAAAGTGACAAAAGAAAAGGTTGCATTAACCTAAAGTAGAATAAAAAGTCAGACAACATCACCAATGCCAGGAGCCCCATACCCTTCCCCTATTCCCCACCCCCCCATATGCATTTAGGTTTGGTATATTGCTTTTGTTACATTAAAGGAAGCATAATACAATGTTTCTGTTAATTCTAGCCTCTAGTTTGCATTGATTGTATTTCCCCCCCAATCCCACCCTATTTTTGACACCTTGCAATGTTGACATTCATTTGTTCTACCTCATGTAAAAACATATTTGTACCTTTTATTATAATTGTTGAGCACCCTAGGTTTCCCTGAGTTACACAGTCCCAATTTTTATTGTTCGTCTTTTGTTTTGGTGTCCCACATGTTCCCAGCCTTCCTCTTTCAACCATATTCACAGTCATCTTTGTTCAGTGTACTTACATTGCTGTGCTACTATTTCCCAAAATTGTTTTCCAAACCTCTCACTCCTGTCTTTTCCTTTCTGTCTGCAGTGTTTCCTTTAGTGTTTCCTGTAGAGCAGGTATCTTGTTCACAAACTCTGTCATTGTCTGTTTGTCAGAGAATATTTTAAGCTTTCCCTCATATCTGAAGGACAGTTTTGCCAGATATAGGATTCTTGGTTGGTGGTTTTTCTCTTTCAGTATCTTAAATATATCACCCCACTTCCTTCTTGCCTCCATGGTATCTATTGAGAAATCCACACACAGTCCTATCAAGCTTCCTTTGTATGTGATAGATCGCTTTTCTCTTCCTGCTTTCAGGATTCTCTCCTTATCTTTGATGTTTGATAATCTGATTATTAATTGTCTTGGCATAGGCCTATTCAGATCTATTCTGTTTGGGGTATGCTGTGCTTCTTGGATCTGTAATTTTGTGTCTTTCATAAGAGATGGGAAATTTTCATTGATTATTTCCTCTTTTATTGCTTCTTCCCCTTTTCCCTTCTCTTCTCCTTCTGGGGCACCAATAAGATGTAAATTCTTCCTTTTTGTTTTGTCTAAGTTCCAGGAGACATTGCTTGTATTTTTCCATTTTTTTCTCTATCTGTTCTTTTGTGTGTAGGCTTTCAGTTACCTTATTCTCCATTTCCTGAGTGTTTTCTTCTGCCTCTTGAGATCTGCTGTTGTATGTTTCCAGTGTGTTTTTCATCTCTTGTGTTGTGCCTTTCATTTCCATAGATTCTGCCAGTTGGTTTTTCGAGCTTTTAATTTCTACCTTATGTACATCCTTGTGTTTTCATTATGTGGTTCAGCTCTTGTGCCATATCTTCCCTAAACTTTTTGAATTGACTTGTTATTAGTTATTTCAATTCCTGTATCACAGTTGAAGTGTAAGTTTGCTCCTATGACTGGGCCATAACTTCATTTTTCTTAGTGTAGGTTGTAGCTTTCTGCTGTCTAGGCATGGTTTCCTTGGTTACCCCACTCAGGTTTTCCCAGACAAAAACCAGTATCTGGTTTCCTGGAGGGTGTGTCTTAGAAAATTGGTACACCCTGTGATGCCTCAGGTCTCTGTGCTTTTCTGCCCAGCAGGTGGCACCTGTTAGTCTGTAATTCTTGACTGGTGTAAGGAGATGTGGCCCATGGCTGTTTTTCCCCCAGCTCTGGGGTCTGGTTCTGAATGGAAGGTGGGTAGTAGAGCTGGGTCCCAGCCCTTTCTTCTTAGAGAAAATAGACTCCTATGGGGAGGTCATTTGCATTTCAGTGGTCTCTCTCTGCCTGTGCTATCTCCACCCTCGTCTGGGCCACAGCACTGAGAAATGAAAATGGCTGAGGCTTTCTCCACTGAGCTGAAAAAGAAACAGAAAGTCCTCTTCAGAGCTAGTCTGAGGTGATCCTCCAACTCTCCAAAGTCAGTCGTCACCCAGTGCCTCTGCCTGCATGTTGGGGATTCATGATTCATAGTCAGCAGTTCACACTCACTAATTAAAACCCCAGCTGGAGCTCAGTTGAGCTATATTTGCTTGCTGGGAGAGAGCTTCTCTCTGGCACCACAAGGCTTTGCAGCTCAGGCTGTGGGGGGAGGGGGTCTCCCATCTTGGATACGCAGTTTTTGCTTACAGATTTTATGCTGTGATCTCAGGCATTCCTCCCAATTCAGGTTGGTGTATGATGAGTGGATGGTCACGTTTGTCCCCCCGCAGTTGTTCTGGATTATTTACTATTTGTTTCTGTTTGTTTTTAGTTGTTCCAGGGGGACTACTTAGCTTCCACTCCTCTCTATGCTCCCATCTTAGATCCATGTCTATTAATATACTTTTTATTAATTAGAGAGGTAATAGGTTTACATAAAAGTCATGTAAAAATACAACATTCCCATATACCCCCTTATTGTTGACACTTTGCATGGTATGGTAACTATGTTACAATTGACAAAAGCACATTAATATGCTACTGTTAAAAATAGTCCATAGTTTGCATTAGGTGCATTTTTCCATATACTACCCTATTATTAACTCCTTATAATAGTGAAGTACATTTTTTCTAATTCATGAAAGAACATACTTATTTTTTGCACTATTAAGCACAGTTATCATCCACAACAGGGTTCTCTGTGTTATACAGTTGCAATGTTTATCTAGCTTTCCATCTGATAACATACACAACCCAAAACTTTCCCTTTCTCTATCACCATTCTATCACTTAGTAGCCTATATTCTACATTCTAACTCTATAAGTTTGTTTATTATAATTAGTTCATGTTAGTATACTTGTCTTTTTGTGTCTTCCTTATTTCTCTCAACATAATGCCCTCAGGTAGTCGCATCAGGACTTCATTACTTCTTATAGCTTAATAATATTCAATCTTATGTATATATACCACATTTTGTTAATCCAGTCATCAGTTAATAGACACTTGGGATGCTTCCATCTTTGGGCAAGTGTGACTAAAGCTGTTATGAACATTGGTGAGTAAATCTCTGTTCGAATTCCTTCTTTCAGTTCTTCTTTGTAGATACCTAGCAGCAGGTTTGCTGGATCATATGGTCTTCCATAATGGCTGCACCATTTTACATTCCCACTAGCAGTGACAGAGTGTTTCTATTTCTATACATCCTCTCCAATACTTGCAGTTTTCTATTTTTTTAATAGTGGTCACTTGTAGGTGTGAAATGATATCTCACTGTGGTTTTGACTTGCATTTTCCCAATAGCTAGTAATGTGGACCATCCTTTCATGTGCTTTTTAGCTATTTGTATTTCCTCTTTAGAAAAACATTCATTCAAATATTTTACCCATTTTTTAGTTGAGTTGTTTGTCTTTTTGTTTGTGAAGCTGTTGGATTTCTTTTTTTATTCAGGATATTGAACCCTTATTAGATGTGTGGTTTCCAAATATTTTCTACTATTGAGTAGGCTATAGTTTCACTTTCCTGACAAAGCCTATTGAAGCACAAAAGTTTTTTTGTATGTTGAGGTGGTCCCATTCATCTATTATTTTTTCATTCATTCCTTGGGCTTTAGGTCTAAATTCTAAGAAACCATTGCTTACCACAAGATCTTAAAGATGCTTTCCTACATTTTCTTCTAAGTTTTTTATAGTCCTGGTTCTTACATTTAGGTCGTTTATCCACTTTGAGTTAATTTATGTATAAGGTGTGAAATAAGGTCCTCTTTCATTCTTTTGGATATGGCTATCCAGTTCTTCAGTCATCATTTGTTAAAGAGACTGTTCTGTCCCAGTTGAGTGGACTTGGCAGCCTTCTCAAATATTAAGTCACCATAGATCTCAGGTCTATTTCTGAATTTTCAATTCAATTCCATTGGTCAATATATTAATATTTGTGCCAGTATCATGCTGTTTTGACCACTGTAGCTATGTAATACACTTTAAAATCAGAAAGTGTTAGTCCTCCAAGTTCATTCTTTTTTTTCAAGATGCTTTTGTCAATATGGGTCTGTTGCCCTTCCAAATAAATTATATAATTGGCATTTCCATTTGTGTAAAGTAGTCTGTTGGGATTTTGATTGGGATTTCATTGATTCCATAAAACAACTTGGGAACAATTGACATCATAATGATACTTAGTCTTCCAAACCAAGAACATGGAATATCCTTCCACTTATTTAGGTCTTCTTTGATTTCTTTAGCAATGTTTCATAGATTACAGTGTACAAGTTCTTTACATGCTTGGATCAATTTATTCCTAGATATTCAATTTTAGTTGCTATTGCAAATGGATTTTTTTTCTTGATTTCCTTCTGAGATTGCTAATTACTAATGTATAGAAATACTACTGAATTTGTGTGTTGATCTTGTATCCCACCAAGTGAACTTGTTTATTAGCTTTGTAGTTTTGTTTTAGATTTTTGGGGACTTTCTATATACAGAGTCATGCCATCTGTAAATAATGTAAGTTTTACTTCTTCCTTCCATTTGGACATCTAGCACAAGGTTGAATAACAGTGGTGACAGTGGGCATCTTTTTCTTGTTCCAGATTTTAGAAGGAAAGCTTTCAGTCCTTCACCATTGTTTATGATGTTAACTGTGGGTTTTGCATATATGCCCTTTATCGTGTTTTGGATGTTTCCTTCTATTCCTATTTTTCAAAGAGTTTTTATCAAGAAAGAATGCTGGGTTTTGTCAAATGCCTTTTCTGCATTACTCAACATGATGATGGGGTTTTTCCTTTCAATTCATTAATGTGGTTGTGCCGGTTTGGATATATTTTGTCTGCCCAAAAGAGCCATGATCTTTTAACCCAATCTTAGGGTGGAAACTTTTGATTGAGTGTTTCCATGGAGATGTGACTCACCCAACTGTGGGTGATAACTCTAATTGAATTATTTCCATGGAGGTGTGGACCTCCACCATTCAGGGTTAGTCTTGATTAATTCACTGGATTACTTAAGAGAGCTCAAGAGCCAACCATGACACTGATGCTTGGGAACACTTGGGAACAGATATTGGTACCAAGAGTTGGGTGCTGCTGAGTTTGCAAATACCAAATATGTTGGAATGGCTTTTTAAATGGGTAAGGGGAAGATTCTGGAAGAAATGTGAGGACCTTGATAGAAAAGGCCCAGATTGCTTTGAAGAGACTGTTTGTGAAAATATGAACTCTAAAAATACTTCTGATGAGGCCCCCATGTGAAGATTTAATGAAATGTGGAACCAGTCAGCCATTTCAGTACAAGCCAGGATTGGAGATGGAGTTATCCAAAAGGATTTATAGAAAGACTTATTGTCCAACAGTTTTGACCCCTGTATGCTGCAATGCTAAGCCAACAAAATTTTGGGGAGATCTGTCTAAAAGGAACCACTGCCAGTCTGGACTAAAAGGTACAGAAAAGGGACAGGTGGAAGATGAAAGTTTTTTCAGAGAATGGAAAACCATGGAAGCCAAGGTCTGAAGCCAAGAAATCTCTGGCAAGGAGAACAGAACAACCCATGCACATGGAAAGGGTGAGTTTGCCCCAGAGGCAGAGGATGGGCCTTCTGCCTCAGTGCTCAGGAAGAGTGCTGCTGCCCCAGGCCTCAGAGAGGGTGGAGCACATTCCACAGAGATTGTCGACAGCCTGACCTCCACCCCAGTGTTGGGAGAGGGGAAAGCATTTGCCCCAGAGAGGCAGAGTCCAGGTGGTGTCCTGATGCTTGAGGAGGGTGGGGTTGAGAAGAGGGTGGGGTTGAGAGAAAGGTGGTCTCCCCAGTGCATGGATATGTTGGAGCAGTCACCTCAGCATTTGGAGAGAAAAGGCCCTTTGACAGGGTTGAGCTCCTGCTCTCTCAAGCCTGAAGGATAAAATACCATTCTATAAATGACTCTCAGAGTTGAAATCTAATGAAGTTTGCTCTGCAGGTTTTAGGAACTGTTTTAGAACTTTGAACCCTGTTTTCTTTCCATTTTCTTCCTATGGCAATGGGAATGTTTGTCCTATGACTGTCTGTCTTTAGTACATTGTCAGCAGATAACTTGTTCTAAGTTGCACAGACATGGGAGGATGTTGACTTAGGACAAACCATGCCTATAACTGATTTATATAAGACTTTGTACTTATCTATATTGTGATGGAATTACTGTATTTTTGCATTTGGAAAGAACATGTCTTTTTAGGGTCCAGGGTGGGTGGAATGTGCCAATTTGGATATATTATGTTCCTCCAAAAGAGCCATGATCTTTTAACCAACTCTTATGGTGGAAACTTTTGATTATTTCCATGGAGATGTGACTTACCCAACTGTGAGTAATAACTCTGAAGTATTTCCATGGAGGTGTGGACCCTGCCCATTTAGGGGTGAATCTTGGTTAATTCACTGGACTACTTGAGAGAGCTCAAGAGCTGACCCTGATGCTGACAGTTGAAGATGTTTGTAAATTCTAGCTCAGAGTTTGCTCATGAGATGCCAAGAGAGAACCCCCAGACTCTTAGATGCACAAGATCTGAAGAAGCCAAGAGAGACAAGCCCAGATACATTTTGGAGAAAGCCATTTTGAAACCAGAACCCAGGAGCAAAGGACCAGCAGATGCCAGCCATGTGCCTCCCCAGCTGACAAAAGTGTTCCAGATGCCATCAGCTAATTCTTCAGTGAAGGTATCCTTTTGTTGATTCCTTAGTTTGGACACTTCTGTGGCCTTAGAACTTCAGCTTTTGTGACCTGATAAATCTCATTTATAAAAGCCAATCCAGAGGAGGGGCAAGATGGCAGAGTGACGAGGTGTGGGTTTTAGTTGCTCCTATGGGGAGCTGGTAGATAGCCAGGAACTGTGTGGAACAGACACTGCAGGGAAATCTGTGATCAGTGACACATCATACAACAGTCTGGAATATGTGGAGCAGCTGAGATCAGTGAAACCTGTAAGTTTCCATGGTCAGGGATCTCTCACCCCAGCACAGGAGACTATTTTGTGGCTGGTTTCCCTAGGGGGGAAAGGGCCATTGGTGCTAGGAACCAGGAGGGAACCTCAACCCAGCCCCAGTTTCAGAACTGATTAACAAACTCAGACTGCTGAACAAAAACTCCAACCATAGATAAATTGAGACCAGACACTGGAGAATCTGGAAGCAGTCAGCCCAGTGGAGAGGAGATATGAGTGGCAAAAACAGCAAAAAAAAACCCCACACACAAAAAAATGAAAAACACCAAACCAAAACAACAACAAAAAACAGAGACTTTTGGAGTTGGGGGTGAGCATAATATGGAGAAGGGCTAGGCTCCAACAGAATCAGGCACATATGCAAACCCAGGAAGCCAGGTCCCTTCTCTGAAAAGCTGGTTTTTCTGGTTTCTTGTTTTCTCTTCAGTTGCTCTCCAACTCCTTATCCTTTTACATTTCAGTAGCCCATCAGAGCTCCTGTGTCAACCTAGCCCCCCCGTTCAAGGGTGGAATGAAAGTTGTCTCAGAGTAACTCTCCATTAGAAAGAGGTAATAAGACCAAAGGGCTTAAACTTTAAATAGTCTATACTGGAACTTTCTTTTCCCTTTTTCTTTTCTTTTCTTTCTTTTTTTTAATTATCTTTTTCTCTTTTTATGTTTTTACATTTCAGTAGCCCATTACAGAAAGCCTCAAAGATTTGCAGTTGGCTGCTGGGCCCAGGCAAGAGCAGAGCTAAGTAGTTCTGAGAGACAAAGCAATGAGTCTAGTGGGGGGTGGGAACAATTCCCTAAAGGGCATAACTATCCCAAGAAAAGGTGGGCATGGTCCAGCTCAATTGGCAGCCCTCCTTTGGGGAACTCAGACCCCAGGGGCAGGAATTCAGAAACCAACTTCAGTTAGCCATGCTCATGACAGGGTCAGAGTCACCAGTAGAATTAAAGGCACTGCACCTCTTTATACTGGCTGGGGAACTGCAGGCTGGAAAGTGCCACATGCTGGACAGGATAGGAAAAGCACAGAGTCTAAAGGCCTCACAGAAGGGTCTCATTCTTAGGGACACTCCATATCCTCCTCTTGAGACCTGGGCCTCTCTGGACTGGGAAAACCTGACTGGGGTTGACCATATCTGAGGAGACCCTCTCACAAAGAGGCTACATAGAGTCAGGGAAAGAAACAGGAAAACAAGAGGTGAAAAACTGATCAACTAAATAGAACCTAAGTTAGAGGTCTAGAATAAGTTGAACTGAACACCAAAGGTTAGAGAACAAAGCCAACCAACAAGAAAACCTTAGGTAAAAGAGTGAAAATGAGCTCCAGAATAAACTAATCAAGATAATCAGATGCCTAGACAGCTTAAGATAACAAGCCATATTAGGAAACACAAAAATATGTACTAGCCAAAGGAGCAAACTAATTGTTCAACTGAGATATGGGAGTTGAGACAACTAATTCTAAATCAGTTCAATGAACTGAGGAAAGAACTAATTAAAGATGTTTAAACAAATCTCCTACATTAATTCAAAAATCAATTCAATGAACTGAGGGAAGATATGGCAAAAGAGTTGAAGGATATAAGGAAGAAACTGAGATGACCGTAAAGAAGAATTCGTAAACTTGAAAAAACAAATGGCAGAACTTACAGGAATAAAAGGCATAATGGAGGAGATGAAAAACACAATGAAGGGATACAACAGCAGATTTGAACAGGCAGAAGAAGGGATCAGTGAACTGGAAGAAAAGATATTTGAATTCATACACACAAAAGAACAGATGGTGAAAAGAATGGAAAAAGATGATCAGGGTATTAGGGAGTCGAGTGACAACATGAAATGCATGAATATATGTGTTATGCATATCCCAGAAGTAGCAGAGAAGGGAAAAGGGGCAGAAAGAATAATAGAAGAAATATTCACTGAAAATTTCCCAACTCTTATGAAAGACAGAAAATTGAAGATTCAAGAAGTACAGTGTACCCCAAACAGAATATATCCCAATAGAACTACTCCAAGACACTTACTGATCAGATTGTCCAATGCCAAAGACAAAGAAAGAATTCTGAAAGCAGTAAGAGAAAAGCAATCCATCATATACAAGGGAAGCTCATTAAGACTATGTACAGATTTCTCCACAGAAACCATGGAGGCAAGAAGACAGTAGTATGATATATTTAAGATTCTGAAAGAGAAGAACTGCCAACCAAAAATTCTATATCTGGCAAAACTGTCCTTCAAAAATAAGGGGGAGATTAAAATATTTTCAGACAAACATACTCTGAGAGAGTTTGTGAATAAGGGACCTCTCTGCTAGGATTAAAGCCATAGTTTTAGCCTTGCCTAGTTATTTTCCCTTGCTCCCAGTAGGGACTATTTAAAGATATTCCCGTTAGGGAATTGTCTCCTTTACCTGACTATAATTCTCCCCTTTCCCTGGGCAGTGCTGAAACCTGAGAGTTCCGGCAGCTGTAATGGGATATTAAAAAGTAAAGAAAAATAAAGTATTGGAGAGAAAGAAAAGTAAAACACTTTTCAGAGCCATTCCCTAGCTCTAGGATTTGCCAATCAAGAACCAGAGTTGGTATCCATTTCTATGTGCCCCTTTTTCTTAGGGCCCAGCCCTTTTCCAGTATTCTGATCTCCAATTCCAAATGTCTTTTGTTGTTTTTGTTCTTGTTACCCCTGCCTCCTCTCTTCCAGGCCAAAACCTCCCAGTTTCTTTTGTGTTTGCTCTTGATTTATCTGTGCTCAGAGATTTTATTCAGCAGTCTGAATTTGTTAACTAATTCTGCAGTTGGAGCCTGGTTGAGCCCCCCTCTTTGCTTCCGGCAGAGACTGTTTCTTTTTCCCTTGGGGATCCAGCTTCAAGACAGTCTGCCATGCCTGTGGGGGAGGTATGCAGCTGGCAAGGGAAATACGCTGTTCTTTGCTGCATTCTCAGCCATTCCACCCATTACAGACTTGTGTATGATGTGTATCTGGTCACAGAAATCCCCCAACAATTGTTCCAGACAGTTTCTGGCTATTCACCAGCTGCCCTAGAGGAGCAACTAAATTCCACACCTCACCACACTGTATCTTTCCCTGCCTTCCCAAATGGAGTTTTGTATACTTCTTTCCATCCTGTAGCTGTACCAAAGTTAATTAAGCATTTCATTACTGTTGAATATTTAAATCATTTCTAATTTTTACTTTCACAAATAATTCTATGAATATCCTAATACACTTTGTTAACATCACTGATTACCTATCTTCAATAACTCAAAGTAGGATTAAAATTTATGTAGAAAAAGCATGAGCAATTTGATTATGCTGATAAATTTGGAAAACTTCTACATAAAATTTGGTTTATATTTACTTCCATAAACAGTGAGTAGATTGTCACTCTATAAGTACTAACTATTATATGCTTTCTTCCCTTCATATTGACTGGTGGGAATAATATCTCACTTTATTTAAATTTAATTCAAATTTATTTCATTAGTACCGATTATGAATTCTTCCAATATTTTTGGTCAATAGTTTTTTCTCATCATATGATTATTCATTCTCCACCTTGCCCATTTTTTGTGAAGCATTGTTTATTTTATTGATTACTAGGTGCTTCTTAATAGTAAATTTATGAACCCATTTTTTTGTCACAGTTTTGAGACATTCTATCTGATAGTTGGCTTTAAATTTTATTTTACTATGCAGAGAATTTGTTTTTTTTTTATTTTTTCTCCCTTTTATTGAAAATATAAAATAAAACAAAGCAAAAGTTGCATCAACTACTACAAACTCATCTCTCACCTGAGCCCTCAGAAATAAATGCTATTAAAGATTAAAATCTGGTGCATGTATTTCCAGAAGTGTCCTATATAAGACTTTTTTAAAAATCTATGTATCACTCTTTTTCTATTGTTATTGTTTCATTTAGTTTTTACTGTTGGCAACATTAGTAGAAAGGAGTAAAAAGACTCCCAAAGTGAGTACATGTAAAAACACCTTTCATTTGCATCTACAAGTTTTGCTAAAAAAATAGTAGTCAGTTTGGCGGTTCCTCAGAAAGGTAGTATAGAACTACCATGTGATTTGGCAATCCAACTACTACGTATATACCCCAGAAAACTGAAAGTAGGGATTCAAACAGATATTTGCATGCCCACATTCATAGTGGCATTATTCACAGTTGCCTAAAGCAACCCATGTCCATCAACTGATGAATGGATAAATAAAATGTAGTAAATACATACAATGGAATATTATTCAGCTGTAAAAAGAAATGAAGTTTTGATATATGCAACAACATGGATAAACCTTGAAGACATCATTTTGAGTGAAATAAGCTAGACACAAAAGGACAAATATTGTATGATCCCACTGATTTGAAGTAATTAGAATAAACAAGTTTTAGATTCAGATTCTAGAATATAGGTTACCAGGGAATTGGGAGGGGATAGGGAATGGGAAGTTGAGGCTTAAAATATGCAAGATTCTTGTTTGGAATGATGGAAACATTTTGGTAATTGATGGTGGTGATGATAACACAACATTGTGAACCTAATTTATATCTGAGTGTGATTAAAAGGGGAAATGTTAGATTGTATATATGGTAACACAATAAAAATTAAAAAAAAAAAAAAACTGTGGAACTACATTACACAGAAAATGAACCCTAAGTTGAACTATGGACTATATTTATAATTATAACAATGTGCTATCATCAACTGTAGCAAATTTTACACACCAGTGCAAGGTGATAATAATAGGGTATTATATGGGAATTCTGTATTTTATACATGATTGTTCTGTAAATGTGCAACTCCTCTAATAAAGAAAACAAAACAAAAAACAACAGAATATATGGAAAATTATTTTGATAACTAAATCAATGCAACTATGTCAAAACCTATGGGTGGATCTCAGTGTAAATTATTTTCTTTTAGATCTAAAAATTTAGGAAAATGAGAATAGGGATGAACCTCTGGTTAAATATGGAATGGGGGTTCTTTACATGGGGTCCTTGTTCCCTAAACTGGATTTTTTCCAGCTGCAACAAGAACTTTTTGAGTTTTCTTTTTTGGTGCCTATCTGATAATTTTCTTTTTAGAGTAATGAAAATGGTCTAAAATTGAGTGTAATGATGATTGCAAATAAGTGATGATACTGTCAATCACTGATTATATAATTTGGATGTAATATATGATCAACAAATATATCTTAATAAAAAATTGTTAAAAAATACATGATGTCATTACTATATTTCAACCACTTGGCCATACATAACATGATATTAAAATATAACTTTCTTATTAGCAGATAATAAGAATCTAATTTTCATCAGTACGACTCCTATCTTACTGCCTTATATATTTACATCCATTTTCTGATAATATTCTATTTATTACTCAAGTTATTTCTTGGGTTATACTCTTATTCTTTCTCCCTTTTCATTAATTCTTGCCATTTCTGAATGCCAAATTTATCATTACAGACCCAGTTTTTTCTTTTCTAGTTCTAGAAATCTAAATATCTCTTTTATTCCTGACCGCTCAACTGTTTCTCCCTCTACAATAAAGACAAGTAAAGAAATCAAGCTCAGACGTCGTTGTTTGGCAAAGTATGTAGATTTCCTTCAAGTCTCCTTTCCTCTACTTATACTCTCCTGAAAGCACTGACAAATAGTAGCCACTCTGTTTCAAAATTCTGCTTGATATTAATTCGAAGGAATGCTTTCCAGACTGTGGTGAACTCTGGTGATGGTATGTCCTCTAGCTTCATTTGCATACACATTGGTACATTTGTGTGACTCTTAGTAATTGCCTGGGGAAGGAGTTGTTTTTTCTTTTTATTACATCATACAATTTTCATACATTATGCAAATGTGAAATAGAGAGGATGGCAAGACCATTGGAGCTCAGCACAGATATTCTTGGAAGGTACTTTGTGCTTTCCTGTAACACGTGGACCAGATTGCTTATGTGCCTTCCTCAATCTTCTGGAGTCCCTTTAGGTTATCTAATATACTTTATTCTTTCCTATGTACTTCCCTATAGTGCCAATTCAAAGTTCAGTAATCATTCTAACTAGTCCATTCTGTTTGTCCACCTCTGCAAGGTCTAAATAAAATTTGTGTGTGAAAACTATCCTTGTTTCCATTCCAATTTTTTAATAACAAATTAGAGATCTTAGATTTAAAATGCTGTGATCACTTAGTGCATTTATGGTAAAATATCTGGTCTAAGTAAAGTCTAAATTATGTGTGAAACGTATACTTGTTTCCTTTCTATTTTCATTTCTATTAACAAATTAGAATTCTTAGATTAAAAATGCTGTGTTCCTTTAGTGCATTTTATGGCAAAATACCCACAGTCAGTGTCTCCTGAAATGACCTCATGTTTGCTTAATTTTGCATTTGCTCTCTTCCTTTAGATATTTTTTCTTTATCTTTATTTTATATATGGAATTCTATATCATAGATTTATCTCGTATTCAAAATTATCTTTCTCTTTAAAAAACAATTTATCACTCCTTCACGTATCTGCTTGGTCTTCACCCCATAGATAATTGGATTCAAGGTGGGAGGCAGCAGTGGGTAGAGGTTGGCAATAAAGATGTGGATGTGGTGGGGTATGGTGTGTTCTCCAAAGCGATGAGTAAAAAAGCTGAAGAAGGCTGGGACATAGGTGATGACAATTGCACATATATGTGATGTACAGGTACTGAAGGCTTTGTGGCGAGCATCTACTGAGGACAGATTCATTACAGCACGGATAATCATAGTATAAGACATGGAAATACAGAAAATATCAAATCCTCCAACCAATACCGCAGCTATGAGACCATAGATAGCGTTAATCTTGACATTGCCACAGGATAATTTGGCCACAGACATATGGTCACAATAGGTATGATGGATGAGGTTGCCCTTGCAGTAGGGAAGACGCTTGATCAGGAATGTGAATGGCATTATAATCAACACACTTCGCATGAAGGTGGCAAGCCCAACCTTAGTAATTACGGCATTGGTGAGGATGGTGGAATAGCGTAGAGGGTAGCAAATGGCCACGTAGCGGTCCAGAGCCATGAGCATGAGCACGCCAGACTCCATGGCTGTCAGCATGTGAATGAAAAACATCTGCACAAGGCAGGCATTAAAGTCAATCTCCTTGAGACTGAACCAAAAGATGCACAACATATTGGGGACAAATGTAGTGGACCCAGTAAGATCTGTAAAGGACAGCAGGGCTAGGAAGTAATACATGGGCCGATGTAGGGCCTCCTCATGGATGATGAGGTACATAAGCCCTGAGTTCCCTACCATAGCAATGATGTACATGAAGCAGAATGAGAGGGAGATCCAGATGTGGGCAACTTCCAGTCCAGGAATCCCATTGAGGATGAAGAATCTTGGTGTCAGACTGGAGCTATTGGCCCCATACATGTTTGTCAACTGGAGTGCATATTGCTTTTAGAAACCATAAAATCGTACTATACAAGAAAAGAACAGCAAGGTATTTTCAGGCAGACACAAAAGATGAATGAGTATTTTACACTATATAAATATGATAAAAAAATAAATCATCTTTTTGAACCCAGACTACGTTCTTTGATACTTTTGTGTATTCCTGAGCCTGCTCCTGAATCAATAGAATGAAAACATAGTGGCAAATCCTTGGACCTAATTACAATTGATTATATTGTAAACTCTGTCTACATGTACGTGTTCTTATTCCCTGACTAGCTACTAATGCTTACTTTGTCCCTTAACCAATCTCCAAATTATGGACCCTGTTTAATAATGCTGATTCTCTTCCCTTGCCACATTAATTGCCTTTCCTCCAAAAGTCCTTTCATATATATCCACTGGGTTATAGTCAATTAAGTATGTGAGTACTTAATTTTTATGGAGATATACTATGGCACTCAGCCTGATCTATCTACAAGCCTATACCTGGCATTTCTGGACAAGGGCAGAAATTGGACAGTCCAGACAGTTATATGATGTTACAACTTAATAAAGCATGGCCACATACATTTTAACATTGTAACTCTAATTGTTTATTGCTGGTAACCATGAACATTTTTTGTAGTTAAATTTAACAATGACATTTGTAGCTCTATTTTTCATGGTTTCTACTGAGTCTCCACAAATTTCTATGTAGATAAGCAAGGTATCTATAAATTACTGTATATTTTTGTTTTCGTTTTGTACCAAATATCTATGAAAAATTATATTGTGAAGATGGAAATCTTTATTAACTTATCTGTTTGTGTTTTGACAGCAGTTAGGTTTCCACCTCTTTTCTATGCTTTGGAATATAGCTCTATCATGGTTAAAAGTATACGAAGTACAGGGTTGATTTTTTTTTAGAAAATTATTCTTTACTTTCTATTTTTAAAAATTCCTGCTTCCATTATTGCTTGTTTTAGATTATCAACTTGAGGTGTTCATTTCCTTACAGTATTGCATATTTTATTGCATTTCCACAATTTATCTTCTATCATCTGTTATATTTTAATCTCCCCCATATAACAGTCTTTTCTGAAGTTCTAATTTTAATTACTTCTATTTTCTCTTTTTGTTATGAACTTAGCCCAGAGTTTTCTATATGACTGTTTTTTATTTTAAACCATTTAACCAGTTGAAGATTTTTCTTATGAAGTCATCAAAACAAACTGAATATATAAAAATGATAAAAACGAATAGCTTTCAATGAACACAGGCAATTCTGAAAGTGCTTACACTGGCTCTGATAGCCAAAAAAAAGGTTGAAAATCTTGGTTAATATTTCAGTTAGACTGATTTGCCTTTTCTCCAATCAGAAGTTGCTTTAAGAAATCATTAGTTGTAATCTTTTTCTGTTTCATAATTATTTAGTAAAGTTTCATTTATATAATTTCCTTTCTCCTCTCTATGAATTTGTCTTTGTTTTTTTGTAGAATATCTTGAGCTAAGTATTTAATTAATTTTATTGCATTGGAAAAATACGGATGCAATTGTAATTTTTTTACCTCTGAAAATAACCTTGCATCTATGACAGATCCAATCTTGGTCTTCTTATTTTTATGGGTTCTGAAATGATAATTTATTTCCTTCCTCCCTCCCTCCCTTCCCTCCGTTTCCTTCCTTAGTAGCTCTTTATAATGAAGCATTAACCAAATGGAATAAGCTTGCTAATTTCTGAAAGCACAGATTTGTATGTAGTTTTGGGCAGGCCAGACTCTTTGGTTCTCTAAGACATGACACTGCTTCTGTGACCACTGTTCTCTTTGTCCAGAGTTCACAGGAGAAACTACAGTGAGTAAAAGGGGAAAACACAACAGGGACATAGGAACTTAAGCCATCTTCAGTTACTGCTCTACAAACCTCCCAAGGAAATATTCTCCTGATTTCCAGAGGTTTTCAATGGAAGAAACTTCTTAAAATCTGTGCTGAAATAGCAATACATTAGGGGAAGTAATCATGCTATAATTCTAAAAACAGAAATTCTTAGCAGCATTCTTTTGGTTTGGAATAAGGAGTAAAACTACAGACTGAAATCTAACAGGTTGAAGTTCATACCTTGGCTCTACCAACTGCTAGTTCTGTAAATTTAATACCTCTGAATTTCAGTTCGCTCAACCATAGATGCTTTACCATTAATTAAAATAAAACAGGACATTTCAGCACAGCCTGGAACATAGTGTGTAAAATATATGGTACCATCACAATTATTATTGTTATTTTGCTCAATAAAATAAATGTAGTAAAAGCATGCCTAGTCATCCCTAAAAATCTCCAGTGTCTTTCCTTCTCACATAGAGCAAAATCCAACAATTTTAATTGTTTAAAATCCCTACACAATTAGGGCCATTAGAAATCTCTGATTGTCTCTCTGGCTATTTTACCTCTGAATCTCAGTCCATCTGAATCTACTGGAGGCTTCTCAAATGCAACAAATATGTGCTTAACTCAGGGGCTTTGTACTTGCAATTTTCAGTTCCTGTTAATGTTCTTCCCCAGATATTTCCATGGTCTCTCCTGAGTGTCTGTCCAAAAGTGAATCTTTCCCTTACCTCCTGATTTAAAATTTGTCCCCCCACCCCACCCCACAAATCTTTGCACTACAGGTCTCCATTTCCAGCTTTTCTTTTCTCTATGACATTATTATTGTCTGTTATCCCTTGCTAGAATATAAAATCTTCATGCACTGGGTGGGGTTTTTGTTATTTTTTTTCGCTTACTGTATTTTGCACTTATATTTTACCCTTAAAATAGTGACTGTCTCAAGAAAAAGGTGTGTAATGAATGAATTAATAAGAAATGAAGGAATAAATTTCAAAGCCTCCTTTTGGTGGTCCTCCTGTTTGAAACATAAATATCTTAAATTAGTGTGCATATTTGTGGAAAGCCGCCTCCCGAATCGGGCCTAGCGTATGCGCTGCAGCCTGCTCTAGAGTTACCCCCGCCCATCGAGTGAGCCAAGATGGCGCCTGCATCCTGTTTCCGCATAGTGACGCATGTATCCGCCACCCGCTCCTACCAATCGAAATCCTGTATACGCGATACTAGCCTAGAAGCTTATTGGTTGTTAATTGTGTATAAAAGGTCTTACCCGGACGGGGTAGGGTGAGACAGCCCACAAGGAGCCGTGCCTGACGGCCACATCGAGGCTGCTCTCCCACGAGGCGCCGTGCCCCGTGTGGGAACCAGTAACACAGAATGTTCATCTAGCTGTAGTAAAGGGCTTGCTTTCACAACTGCCGTGTGGTTCGAGTCGTGATTCATGACCAGGTTAGTTCGCGCAGTCTGCATCTCTCTCTCTCCTTCCCTGTTTCCCCTCGCCGGCTGGGAACCGGGGACCGAGCGGGGCAGCGCCGGACAAGTGGTGGCCCGTACGGGGAAGCTCCTCCTCCTGCCTCGCTCTCGACGGTCCCTCTGTGAGGAGAGCAGCGCTGCGCGTCGAGCTTACGGCGGACTTCCCGCGCCTGATCAACGCGAGAAGGTGAGTGCGTCTTATTACATGATAGTTAGGGCCCGTGGGTTTTCAGGTGACCCCGGGGGACTCGGAAGAGCTCTCCGAGTGACTGAAGTATAGTGCCGACTGCAATCATGGGGCAGTCCGGAAGTTCACCTCTCTTAGCTCCCTTAAAGAACCTTTTGAAACAACGGGGTATCTCGGTCAGGAAAAGCTCCCTTCAGCGTTTTCTTGATGATGTTGATACTTTTGCCCCTAAGTTTGCCTTTACTGTGCCCTCTAGTAATCAAGAGGAGCCCTGTCAACGCTTTGAATGGACAGTCCTGCCCCAAGGCATGGCTAATAGTCCTACCATGTGCCAGCTGTATGTCGCTGCGAAGCTAGCTAGCACTCGGCAGCAGTTCCCTCAAGTGAAAATCATCCATTATATGGATGACATTCTCTTAGCCCATAGAGACACAGATCTTCTTAAAACAGTTTTGTCACATTTAGTCCTTAGCCTTAGAGAAGCTAACCTAGAGATTGCCCCTGAAAAAATCCAAATGACTGACATTACCACTTTCCTGGGGGCGAAAGTCGCACCCACTCATGTTTCCCCCCAAAAGGTGTCTCTCAGGCTAGACAATATACACACTCTCAATGATCTACAAAAACTCATGGGGGATATCAATTGGATCCGTCCATACCTAAAAATACCCAATGTCAAACTAACACCTTTGTTCGACCTGTTGAAGGGGGATTCTAATATAAACTCACCTCGAAGCTTCACTCCAGAGGCAAGGCGAGCACTATGCCAGGTGGAACAGGCGCTCAGTGGCGCTGCATTGAAGAGAATAGACCCTGATGAGCCTTTTGAAGCCTGCGTGCTGCCGACAGAATTGCAGCCCACTGCGGTACTGTGGCAGCGGGGGCCGCTGCTCTGGGTCCACCCTGGAGTTTCCCCCAAAAAAGTCCTAGAGCACTATCCTACAGCGGTTGCAGACTTGGCCCTAGAATGCATTAAAAGGGCTGTGCAGCATTTCGGTCAGCAGCCCAAAAATCTCAGGGTGCCTTATTCTTCCCAGCAGCTTGAGATACTCACCGGATGCATAGATCAATGGGCCATTCTCCGGTGTACATTTCTTGGTCCCATTAACAATCAGTTCCCTAAGGCTCCTCTCTTGCAGTTTGTCACCCGGCACCCAGTGATTTTTCCCAAAGTAACCTCTCCTAGGCCACTAGCAGGCGCCCCCACCGTATACACGGACGGCTCCAGCTCTGGAACAGGGGCGTATTGTGTGGAGGGGGACACTCCTAAAACAGTGCTCTTCCAACCACAAAAGCCTCAATGGGTAGAACTGCAGGTTATCATTGCAGTCCTGGAAAGCCTTTCCGAGCCCTTAAATGTCGTCTCGGATTCTGCTTATGTTGTGAACTCTGTACAAATTTTAGAAACGGTGGGCATTGTTAAACATTCCTCTACAGTAAGGACGTTCTTTGCCAAACTACAGGAGGTTATATGGACCAGGCAACACCCTTTTTACATAACCCATATTAGAGCCCACACAGGTTTGCCTGGCCCTATGGCCCAGGGGAACCATAGCGCAGATGTAGCCACTCGACAGCTGCACATCTTTCCGACGCTGGTACCGTATCAACAAGCCCGAGAATTCCATGCCAAGTTTCACATCAATGCAGGTACCCTAGCTAAGCGGTTCAGCATACCACGTGCAGCTGCTCGAGATATTGTCCGAGCCTGCAACAATTGTGCAGAGCAGAGAGCAGTCCCCTCGGTTGGGGTCAACCCTAGGGGTCTCACCCCAGGGGATACTTGGCAGATGGATGTCACTCATCATTCAGAGTATGGTAAGATCAAGTACTTACATGTGTCGGTGGACACATGCTCCCAAGTTTTATTTGCCTCTGCTGAACCAGGAGAAAGAGTCTCCCACGTCATTGCACACTGCCTTGCTGCATGGGCAGCTTGGGGTAAGCCAAAGACGTTAAAGACGGATAACGGGCCTGCCTACACTAGTAAATCCTTCCAAAAATTTTGTGACAACATGGATGTCCAATTAAAACATGGCATCCCCTATAACCCTCAGGGGCAAGGAATCATTGAAAGAGCGCACAGATCTCTCAAAGACTTGCTTAAAAAACAGAAAGAGGGTATAGGCCACGGCCTGTCCCCAAAAGCTCGACTGTCTGTAGCCTTGCTCACATATAATTTTTTAAACGAAAATTCACAAGGAATGACACCTGCCCTGCAACACACCACCCCGAGTCCTCCGCATAGAGGTCTAGTCCGTTGGAAGGATGTCCTGTCGGGGCAGTGGAAAGGCCCTGACCCGGTGCTCAGCTGGGCCAGAGGCTCTGTTTGTGTTTTTCCCCAGGAACCAGGACGTCAACCAGTGTGGGTTCCGGAAAGACTGGTGAGAACCGTGACATCACCTGAAGAAGCCAAGGAACAGCTGTCAGAAACGCCAACGAATATACAACCTGAACCATTAGACCAAGCCTCCGACCCTGCTGATGATGGCGACGACCGACAAGACGATAATAGTAGGACTGACCACCCCGCGGTTGCCCAAAAAGAGGATCGGTAACTCTGTTCTTTGCTCTCCTATAGCAATCCTTCTAATCTGCCTTTTTCTTTTTAGTGGAACTATATTTCCTCCACAAGCTTCAACGAGTCCTTCCCCCTCACCAATGACACACTGATCCTCTCTTTTGCTAACCTCTCTGTCAAGGTTGTCAACACCACAGTTGCGGCGAATGCTACTTGTGAAACTGGTAATGGCGAGTTAAGTAAGGGAGTCTTGCTTGAATTTCTTAACGTTACAGGGAAGAGCCGCCAGTCTTGTGAAGGGATCTTGAGTAAAAAGGAGACTCAAAGGTGCCTTTTCCTTCCGGGGTTTGCTCCTACAGTCTGCAACCGTTCCAAAGACCCGGATGCCTCGCCGCCCCGCTATCCTAGTGTATCGCCCAAGTTATGTCTGGCTCCCCGTTAAGGCAACCGACTGGGTTGGCCCTGTTTCTCAAGTTGTTTCACTTAACAATATCCCCTTCTCTAAGTCTAGGCGTCCAAGAGGCATAAAAGAATGGCTATCGAATGCTGCCAGTGTAGCTTCCTCTTTGTTTGTCCCAACGATCGGGCAGGCTGTGCTACAAGCATGGACAGATCGGCAGCTCGCCATAACGATGGAAACGGTAAATGGCTTGGTCAACCTTACCCGAGACGTGCTACGCCGCCACAATCAGATGCTGAACTTAAATTTCCAGGCCATTCAGAAACTCCAAGCGGAGATAGATGAACTTGGACTGGAAATAGATGGACTCTGGAGAGTGCTTCAGCAAACATGTGACACCCGGTGGCTTACGGTTAAACTCTGTGTCACTCCTGTCAGGGCCAACGTGACCGGAAGCATTTCCAGAGTCTCTGATTGGCTGAAAAGGTCATATTTTCCTGAATTTGTTAATCTCTCCCAACAGGTGGAATCTAGTTTAGACACAATTGGGGGGATCAAGTTAAAACCCGTTAAAGTCGATCTCTCCGGGTTAGGCGAGGTTCTACAGAAACTATTGCACAGTGTTTCTTCCTGGTTCTCTTGGCCCAATTTAACTAATTGGATCCTCATTGCAGTGGGATTATTGGTGGGATTAGTCGTTGTTAAATGTTTGCTAGAACGCCTGTTTCAAGCGCAGCAGCAATTGCGTGTTACCACTATGATGGCTATGACTCCCACCTCTGTTACCCCCGATAGTGACCGATTTATTAACCATACCCCTTCCTGGTCGCCTCAGGTGGGGCGCTTTGGAGCAAAATTTGTAGCGAATCGCATGGCTGTTTCTCGGGTGTAAAAGGCGACACCAGTAGTCATAATTTTGTCTCAGGTGGGTCTCTAGGGCAGAGTCCTAGTTGTGGCCAGACTGGACCCTAGCCATTGCACAGAGACACCTAGTGACACCCCCGACTCTGGTTACTGCTGTTCCTGCCCCCGTCGTTGTTCCCCAGTTGCCAGGCAAAGCACTGCAGGGAGAGTCACGTTGCTTCCAGCTTACGGACTCTCCGGTCTCCATATGACGTGAGCATTCTGGTTGGTGCTAGAGGCTCCGCCGCTGGATGGCTGAGGCCTAGTCCAGACTCCCCAAAGCACCAAAGAGGTTGTGAACCATTTGGGTTCACGGGAGCACGCTCATCACTGGAGACACTGGGTCAAAAATAAATAAGAAAGGGGGAGATGTGGAAAGCCGCCTCCCGAATCGGGCCTAGCGTATGCGCTGCAGCCTGCTCTAGAGTTACCCCCGCCCATCGAGTGAGCCAAGATGGCGCCTGCATCCTGTTTCCGCATAGTGACGCATGTATCCGCCACCCGCTCCTACCAATCGAAATCCTGTATACGCGATACTAGCCTAGAAGCTTATTGGTTGTTAATTGTGTATAAAAGGTCTTACCCGGACGGGGTAGGGTGAGACAGCCCACAAGGAGCCGTGCCTGACGGCCACATCGAGGCTGCTCTCCCACGAGGCGCCGTGCCCCGTGTGGGAACCAGTAACACAGAATGTTCATCTAGCTGTAGTAAAGGGCTTGCTTTCACAACTGCCGTGTGGTTCGAGTCGTGATTCATGACCAGGTTAGTTCGCGCAGTCTGCATCTCTCTCTCTCCTTCCCTGTTTCCCCTCGCCGGCTGGGAACCGGGGACCGAGCGGGGCAGCGCCGGACACATATTGAAAAATAAAAGTGTATCGAGAAGAAGGCAAACATGATTTCTGGATTTTTAAAGATTTTTTAAATGAAATTAGAGATACTTAGAATTGGGAAACATACATGGAATAGAAGCAGGTAATTGCTTTTTGTATGACTCACTACACTTATTTTAAATGCCCTGAGGGCATGCATATAATGCCAAGAAAAGTTACAGGAAAGTAGATTTGGGTTCAGATAATGTTGGTCGTTTGTACAGTTAGAATTCCCTATAAGACAATGAGACTGCTGGGCTAGGATGTATTCAGCAAAGGGAGGATGACATCTGCCATGACTGTTGTCAGGAAGTGGGGCTGCTTGATCACTGGGATTCCTTCAAATCCTTGCGCTAATTCATTTTCAGAGGTAGAGGTCTCATGTCTTCCTAAGGATGTCTCCTACATCTTTGAAAAGTAGACGAGTTTTTCTATTTTTATACACATATTTACTTGCCTGTAATGTTATCTCTTTGGTCCTCATTGTCACATCAGCATCATGCAGTCTTCTTCCTCTAGTGCCTATACTCTTTTTTTTTTCTGCCACTTCTTCTCTTTCCTCAAGGCATTTTGTAAATATCTTTAATTTCTATAGTCTAAGAAATAAGATAATTCAGAGCCTTACTAATTCAACCAGTCTTTAACTTGAATCCCTCCTATTTAGTAGCAGAATTTTCTGTACATCTTATATATTTTTTTTTCTTTAGAATCGCCCAAACTCACGCTGGTGCTGGATAGTTTTAAATTCTCGTTCCTAGATTATATTACCCAGAAATAACTGCAGTGCATTTGTTAGGAACCCAAAATAAACTACATGTCCTGGCTTCTCTGGGGATTTTCCAAGGAAACTGACAAAATTTGTTTTGGGTATCACAGATAGAGTTCCCATAGGTCTCTTGTGGGAGAAGAAGTAAATTCAGCTTTCCTAAAATAGAACTACAATTAGAATATATTTGAACAGGAGGGAAAAATCCTCAACACTAAACTACAAATTTTAACAGCTTTTCTCTGATGGGATTGTGACCACAGGGGCTGGCATTCATTGAATGATAAACATGAAGTGACATCTCATTTTCCAGAGGTCTTTGATTCCAGCTTCATAATTTCATGAAGATTAATCCACATGTATGGGTTCTAAAATTACTAAAAAATAATTAGGTGTGAACAATTTCAGAATCTTCTAAGCTACAGCCTCATTAAGCTATATTTTTTGCAATAAAATGAGATTGCCTATTTATTTGAAATATTGCATTGTTAAACTCATTATTTCTCATCTCCTCCTCCTTTCTACCTCAGCAGAAATCCCACGTGCTTTAAGTGAAGTTATAAGTCCATTTAGTACATCCCAATGAAATTTAAAGAAACATAGAAGCTGAATTGAAATTCCCCCCAACATTGAAAAGATTTCTGGGAAAGAAGCAGAGAACACCACAACCCCAATTTAATATGTTCCTCTACTTCATAGAAGTGAGTCCAGTCTATGAGATGATGAAAACAGTAAGGGGTAATACAGTGTAGTGGTACATCTTTCTTCTAAAGCAGAAAGCTGTAATGAGCAGAAATCCAGCAAATCTAGATTTTCTGTTGCAGTGAACCAACCCACTCTCTAAAGCACACAAAACATAACAAAACAAGCCCCAAAGCCCAGGGCTTCTGCTCAGAGTGAAAGTCTCCAATAATTAGAAAGCTGATGTATTACTGCTTCATTCCAGATCAAGTAGCTACAATGAATGAAAACCAGAGAATGCAAGCCTTCCTATTGAAATATGCTGAGTTGCAATATTAATAGCATGAGGTGAAATAATTTTTAAATAAAACAAATTGTAAACTAGCAAGTGGCAGACATTCTCCATGTTGTAGTTTCTGGTAGAAAGTTTCTTGAGTTAGGATAATTTTGAATGCAATCTACTTGCTTAAAATCCTTTTTGCTTATAAATGTTGTACATATATCATATAAAGCATTATGTATTTATGATATAGTATAAATAATGCATAGGTGTGAAAGGTTTAAACAAAATCTGTTTATCCTTACCTGATTTATAATATTTATATTTAGGGAAAGGTTATCTAGGAAAACCTTGATTCCTCTGTTTATGGGTGGACTTAGAATAGAATAAATGGACAAGATAGCAAGTTAATAAGAGGGAATTAGAAAGTTCTCTGTTTTCCCATTGTATGAATGTCAACAGTTTCAGTATTGGGTAAATGGTATAAAATAAGTGTGACAGGGTTTGGGAATTTTTGTTAATATTGTTTTCTTTGAGAAAACCTCTTTGAGTCAAGCTTAACTTAAACTACTCCCTAATTATCTTTGTCTGAGATATGTCAAGTAACCAAGAGTTTCTCCTAAGATTCTGTAAATTAAAACTTCTCTGGCTCCTAAAGGTCATGGCTTTTGAAATCAGTAGTGGGGTTCAGTGTTAGTTATACCACATTTGGCCAGAGCATGCAGAAAGTTGGTGTGAAAGTCAGTAAAATGTAGCTGTGAACAACACAGTCTTTGGCAAAAGATACACTTGAATTTAAATCTTTCTATTCCAGTGTCCATTTTATTTAACTTGTCAAATTTTTGTTTTAGTTAACTTGTAGAAATTATGCCCTTAAAAACAGAAATACAAGAAATGGAAGAAAACAACACTGATTATTGAGAATTAGAAAATCACTCACATATTACCCTGATAAAAATCCTATTTGTAAGATAAAAACAAGCAACTCAAATACTTTTACACACAATTTAAAGAAAAATACATATATGGAAAAGAAATATTAAATTGAATTTTTATCAGGGTAGTAACAAATACAGGTAGACTTTTTAAAAATTGTCATCTCTTAGTGAAGACATATTGTTTTCAGTCAGACTCTGGCATGTAGACTCACATGAATCTAAAAATGGAATATTTTTTCTTTCTTTTCCACATAATTTTATATCCAAACTACCCTTTCTTTTGGATTGGAAATAATCACAACTTGTGTTCTTCCACATGGAGAAAAGACTTTAAAAAAATTTTTTTTAAAACTCAGTTTCTTTTGTTAGAGGGAAAAATACCCCAATGAGATTTTACAGTCTTGATTTGGTTAAGATGGAAGTACATATCCCAGAATCTTTTTCTTGAGTTTTGACAGGTTAGAATTGATCAGGGTAGTTGCATGAGATTTGAAAGGTAGAAGTGAAAAGCAGTCATTATTCTCTGAAGGTCATCAAGGTTGTATGTGGTGAAAGACAAATACAGAGATTATGGTAAGTTCCTGCATGTTCTTGCCCTACCCTTGTCTTCTGGCTCTTCTTCCTCACTAATTGTCCTGTTGACCAACAGCTGCAGACCTACTAACAGACACTGTCCTGAAAACTTACAGAAGTACTTTCTCTGGAGATGCAACCACTTATTCGTAGACGTTTCCAACAGCTCACCTTTTTGGTTCCACTCTGAAAGCTGAGCAAGCTTAAATTCCCAGATTCCCCTGCCAGGTGTTGATTTCCACACATGACAGTGTTTCCAGAGATGTGGTTGGTAACTTTTCTCTGATCATTCAACTCCCCCTTCCAGGCTTTTATTTTTTTCCAGCTTCTTCTAGATTTATTCCGTAAGTCTATTCATTCATTCCCATTCCTCTGGCCCAGGAAGGACCAGAGACTAATCTCATTCCCCAAATATTGGGAAATATTTTGTTGATGGGAACACAGATATTCTTTGCTAAAAAGACAGAGAAAAAAAGAGAAAACCTTCTACTGGATTGCTCCTTCTGAATTCAATGGGCATATAGGAAAAAGAATCAGTGAGTATACTAGAAGATTTGGAAAATGAAATTATCCAACTTAAGCTATTTAGTATTAATAGAGCAACAACCAGTAAAAAGCATCAAGTGATCAAGGAGTCCTAAATTCTTAAATGGTGTATACACCTAATAAGAGCATTCCAAAAGCATGAAGCAAAAACTGACAAAATTAAAGTAAAAACAGAAAAATCCACAATCATGTTTTGAGATTTCAGAAATTCTCTCTTAGCATTTGATACATAAAGGAGACATAAAATGAGCAGGGATGTAGAAGATTTTAAAATACTGTTAACCAAATTGCACTAATTTGTATTTACAGAACTTCTCACCACAACAGCAGAATTCTTCTCAAGTGCATGTGGGTCATAAAACAAGTCTAAATAAATTTTAAAGCATAGAAATTATAGGGAATTTATTCTCTTTCTACAAAATAATTAAATGAGAAATCAATTATAATACCCAAATGCTTAGAAAGTAGATGATTGTGCAGGTGTTGAGTGTCCAGGAGGCTGACATCCACTCCATGGTGTGAGAGAAGCCTGGGGCAGGGTGTAAGAGATAGATGGTCAGACGGTCTTGGGCAAGGCACCATCAACCAACACCTTTATGATTCCACAGCAATAGCTGGAATAAGAGGTGAGGCTGAGAGTGAAAAATGACTCTATTAAAATAGAAAAATAGAAAGGATTCTGGGAACCTGGTATAGTAGGGAGCTTCAGGACTTAGTTTCCAAAATAACTATTAAACAGACAGGGGTGGTCTGAAACAACTATTTTGAATCTTGGGAGGCCAGAATAAAAATGCATAGCATCAAAGGAAGTGGGGGAGAGGGCTGATAAAGTACAGTAAAGAACAGTAAATTGTTCTCTCCCTGTAGCAGCTAACAGTGCCCATTCCCCATTCTTGCATCAGGCTGCCATGAGGTTCAGCCATGGCAATTTGCTGATGACAAAAGGGACAAAAAAATTCTCTTTCCTAAGACCGAGTGTGGACACTGCTGATCACTCTTCATGGCTTTTGATTAGCTCCACAGCTTCATGTTGCTGTTCCCAGTACTGAGGACTGCATTTTTCAATCTGCCCTGGTTAAAGGCCACAGCAGAGGAGACTTAAAGACATTACTCTTCCTCAGGGCTGAAGGGGACAGTTAGTTGAAGGGCTGCATTTGCTGGACAAGCAAGAAAGCTCAACATGTAAAGTGCTGAAAGAATACGATTAAGAACCAAGAATTTTATATCCTCTGGGACTTTCTTTCAAAAATGTGGGAGAGATTAAAATATTCCCCATAAAGTCAGAAGGAGTTCATCACCACTAGACTTGCCCAATAAGAAATACTAAAGGGAGGTCTTCAGACTGAAAAGGATACTATACAGTAGTTCAAAGTGCCATAAAGAAATAAAGACCTGCTATAAAGGTAACCGTTTGGGCAATTACAAAGGCCAGTATTATTTTAGTATACTGTATGGTATGTGTTCTAGTTTGTTAATGCTGTGGAATGCAAAACACCATAGATGGACTGGCTTTTATAAAAAGGTGGTTTATTTGGCTACACAGTTACAGTCTTAAGGCCATAAAGTGGCCTTCACTGGAGGATGGCCAATGGCGTCTGGAAAACCTCTGTTAGCTGGGAAGGCACATGACTGGCATCTGCTCCAAAGTTGTGGTTTCAAACTGGCTTTCTCCCAGGATGTTCCTCTCTAGGCTGCAGTTCCTCAAAAATGTCACTCTTAGTTGCACTTGGGGTATTTGTCTTCTCTTAGCTTCTCCGGAGCTAGAGTCTGCTTTCAATGGCTGTCTTCAAACTGTCTCTCATCTGCAGCTCCTGTGCTTTCTTCAAAGTGTCCCTCTTGGCTGTAGCTCCTCTTCAAAACATCACTCACAGCTGCACTGAGTTCCTTCTGCTTGTCAGCCCATTTATATGCCTCCACTGATCAAAGCCCACCCTAAATGGGTGGGGCCGTGCCTCCATGGAAATATCCAATCAGTGTCATCACCCACAGCTGGGTGGGGCGCAGCTCCAAAGAAACACTCAAAGAAATCTAATCAAAACTGATAACGTCTGCCCAAACAAGATTACATCAAAGATAATGGTGTTGGGGGGACACAATATATTCAAACTGGCACAGTAACTCCACTTCTTATCTCCTACAGATGCTAAAAAATAAATGCATAAAAAGTAATGGTAAATCTATAGTTTTGGACATGCAGTGTACAAAGATATAAGTGGTAACAATTACTAAAAAAGCGGGGGTGGACAGAGGTTATAGGATAAGTATATGTCAATATTGAAGTTAGGTTGGCATCACACTAAATATGATTGCTATATATTTAGGAAGCTAGATTTTATTCCCATAGTAACCACAGGAGAATTAGATGAAAAATATATTCAGATAGTAAAGAGAAGGCACTTGATATGGCATTATGGCATAACACACACACACACACAGAACACAAATAAATATAACAGTAGGCATTAATGGAAGAATTGAGGAACAAAAAAGGTATAAAAGGTTAAATATCAAAATGGCAGAAGAAAGTCTGGCATGATAAATACTGATTTTAGTTGTAAATGGATTGAATTCTCCAGTCAAAATGATGAGATTGGAAGAATGGATAAAAAATGATGACCCAACTATATGCTGTCTGCAAGAGACTCACCTTAAATTTAAAGATAAAGGTAGGTTGAAAGTGGAAGATGGGATAAAATATGTCATGCAAGTAGTAACCAAAAGAGAGCTGGGGTAGCTACAATAATATCAGAAACAATAGACTTTAAGTCAAAAACAGTTACAAAGGACAAAGATGGTCATTATATACTGATAAAGGGGAAAATTCAACAAGAAGATGTAACAAGTATAAACATATATGCAGCTAGCAGCAGAGCCCCCAAATATACGAAGGAAATACTGATTGATTGTTCTACATTAATAGTAGGAGGAGAGTGATGCCATCAACATGGCAACATAAACAGCTACAGGAAACCTCTCTCCAGAGAGTCAGTGAAAAAAAAGAACAATTCTGAATTCCTCTGGAGGAAGATACAGAGTGGAGAAGGACCCTACTAATACTGAGTTGAGGAAAGAGAAAAAAATAACAGGTAGGAAATCTCCAATCCTGGACTGGCTGATCCTCTCCTCTCCATCTCATTTGGTTTCACACAGTGCAGGAAGGGCACAAAAACACAACTTGGACACTTCCCACTGGGACAGAGACCATAAAATCTCTCACAGCAATGAGACATCCCCCCCCCCCCACTGTTTGGAGACCCTGGGGACAAGGAGAACATTTCAAGGCACAGGTCAATGAGGGACAAATGTGGACAGAGACTGTATTTCCAGCCCTGAGTACAAAAGCCTTTCCCCCACCCTGAGGGAAACAGCAACAGGTGGGGGTGGCTGAAAAACTGTGATGGCTGGGGGAGTCCTCTGCCACAAGTAAAGTGGGGGACACAGCCCCACATTGAGCCAAATTTAGGCTGGCAAAGTGAGGGCACAGAAATCCCACAGTCTCAGTCCCAACTGTTTAGAGGCAGCCTGTGCACAGAGGCAAAGCACCTTCTGAGGAGGATTAAGTATTCGAACAGCACCATCTGCTGGACAGACAGGAAAGTGCAAGTGAATTGAAGGACTTTTAAGAGACTCTCCAGAAACTATCTTAGGACCACTGGACCTGGTCTACACCCCCTGCACAGAAACCCTGCCCTGTTTTGACTGAGACTAGGGACAACAAAATGATTAAAGCAGGGCTCTAAAACAAACCCAGGTCCTGCTGGCCAGGGAAAAAACAGAGCACCATTGAGAGCAAGCAGACTTGATTTTACCACACCCAGAGATCTTGCTGTAGTGCCCAGTGTCTACCCACCATCCCTGAGGCAGGTTGTTGTGGGTACCTGGTTTTGGGGGAGTTGGGGGCCGAGCCAACCTGACAAATGTCCAGCAGGAGAAACAAACTGAAAACCCTAGGCAAAAGGGAGAAAAGGATCTCCAGAATAAAGTAATCAAAAAAATCATATGACTAGACACCAGCAAAAATTCACAATTCATACCAGGAAGCGTGAAGATATGGTCCAGTCAAAGGAACAAACAAACTAACACCTCAACTGAGATACAGGAATTGAAACAACTAATTAAAGATGTTCAAACAAATCTTCTAAATAAAATCAATGATTTGAAAGAAAATGTGACAAAAGATATGAAAGATATAAAGAAGACACAGGGTGTCCATATCAAAAGCTTGAAAAAAAAAAAAACAAAAACAAATGACAGAACTTATGGGAATGAAAGGCACAATAGAAGAGATGAAAAACACAATGGAGACATACAACAGCAGAATTGAAGACGCAGAAGAAAAGATTAGTGAAATGGAAAATGAGACATCTGAAATCATACACACAAATAACAGACAGGGAAATAAATGGAAAAATATGAGCAAGGTCTCAAGGAGCTGAATGAAAACATGAAGCACATGAACATACATATTAGGGGTGTCCCAGAAGGAACAGAGAAGCAAAAAGGGGCAAAAAGAATAATGGAAGAAATAATCACTGAAAATTTACCATTTCTTATGAAAGACATAAAATTACAGGTCCAAGAAGTGCTGTGTACCCTAAACAGAATAGATCCAAAAAGACCTACTCCAAGACACTTATTAATCAGACTGTCAAAGACAAAGAGAGGGTTTGAAAGTACCAAGAGAAAAGTGAACCATCACATACAAGAGAAGCTCAATAAGACTAAGTGAAGATCTCTCAGCAGAAACCATGGAGATGAGAAGACAGTGGTATGATATATTTAAGATGCTGAAAGAGAAAAACTGTCAACCAAGAATTCTCTAACTGGAAAAACTGTCCTTCAAAAATGAGGGAGAGGAGTTGGGCAAGATGGCGGCATAGAGAGGAGTCGAAGCTAAGTAGTCCCCCTGGAACAACTACAAAAAACCAGAAACAACTAGTAAATAATCCAGAATAACTGTGGGGGGACAAATGAGACCATCCACTCATCATACACCAACCTGAATTGGGAGGAATGCCCAAGAACACAGCATAAAATCTGTAAGTAAAACCTGTGGATCCAACTCACAAGACCCTCTCCACCATAGCCTGAGCTGCAAAGCCTCGTGCCAGAGAGAAGCTCTCTCCCAGCAAGTGAATATAGCTCAGCTGAGCTCCAACTGGGGTTTTAAGTAGCGAGTGTGAACTGCTCACTACAGGTACAAATCCCCAAAAAACAGACAGAGGCTTTGGGTGACGACTGACCTTGGAGAGCCGGAGGGTCACCTTGGACTGGGTCTGAAGGGGACTATCTGTTTCTTTTTCGACTGAGTGGAGAAAGCCCCAGTCATTTTCAGTTTCCAGGGCTGTGACTCGGGGAAGGGTGGAGACAGCACAAGCAGAGAGAGAGACAATTGAAATGCTAATGACCTCCACCTGGGGGGTCTGTCTTCTCTAGGAGGAAAGGGGTGGGGCCCCTTCCACTCAGAACCAGACCCCAGAGCCTGGGGGAACACAGCCATATCTCTTCACACCAGTCAAGGATTATAGGCTAACAGGAATCACCTGCTGGGCAGAAAAGCACAGTTACCCAAGGCATCAAAGGGTGGAGCAATTTTCTAAGACACACCCGCAGGGAAACCAGATACTAAATATTTCTTCCCTCTGGGACCTGAGCCTGTTCTGGTCTGGGAAAACCTGATTCGGATAACCAAGGAAACCATGCCTAGACAACAGAAAATTACAACCTACACTAAGAAAAACAAAGTTATGGCCCAGTCAAAGGAACAAACATACACTTCAACTGAGATACAGGAATTTAAACAACTAATGCTAAATCAATTCAAAAAGTTTAGAGAATATATTGCAAAAGAGATAGAGGCTGTAAAGGAAACACTGGGTATATATAAGGCAGAAATCTAAAGTTCAAAAAAACAACTAGTAGAATCTATGGAAATGAAAGGCACAAGGCAAGAGATGAAAGACACAATGGAAACATACAACAGCAGATCTCAAGAGGCAGAAGAAAACACTCAGGAACTGGAGAACAAAACACCTGAAAGCCTACATGCAAAGGAGCAGATGGAGAAAACAATGAAAAAATATGAGCAACATCTCCGGGAGCTCAAGGATGAAACAAAGTACAATAATGTACGTAACATTGGTGTCCCAGAAGGAGAAGAGAAGGGAAAAGGGGCAGAAGCAATAATAGAGGAAATAATTAATGAATATTTCCCATCTCTTATGAAAGACATAAAATTACAGATCCAAGAAGCACAGCGTACTCCAAACAGAAGAGATATGAACAGGCCTATGCCAAGACACTTAATAATCAGATTATCAAATGTCAAAGACAAAGAGAGAATCCTGAAAGCAGCAAGAGAAAAGCAATCCATTACATACAAAGGAAGCTTAATAAGGCTATGTGCGGATCTCTCAGCAGAAACCATGGAGGCAAGAAGGAAGTGGTGTGATATATTTAAGATACTGAAAGAAAAAAACCGCCAACCAAGAATCCTATATCCAGCAAAGGTGTCCTTCAAATATGAGGGAGAGCTCAAAATATTTTCCGACAAACAGACAATGAGAGACTGTGAACAAGACACCTGCCCTACAGGAAATACTAAAGGGAGCACTACAGGGTGATAGAAGACAGGAGTGCGTGGTTTAGAACACAATTTGGGGAGATGGTAGCACAACAATGTAAGAACACTGAACAAAGATAACTATGAATACAGTTGAGAGAGGAAGCTGGGGAGCATGTGAGACACCACAAGAAAGGAGGAAAGATAAAGACTGGGACTGTGTAACTTGGTGAAATCTAGAGTATTCAACAATTGTGACAAAATGTACAAATATGTTCTTTTACGAGGGAGAACAAGCAAATGTCAACCTTGCAAGGTGTTAAAAATGGGGAGGCATTGGGGGAGGGATGCAATCAGCATAAACTAGAGACTGTAATAGAATCATTGTACTATGCTTCCTTTAATGTAACAAAGGTGATATACCAAGGTAAATGCAGATAAGAGGGGCGGATAGGAGAGGCATGTTAGACACTTGACATAGGTGGTATTGTCTAATTCTTTATTCTACTTTGATTTAAGGTTATTTTTCCTTTTGCTGCTTCCTAGCTGTCATTTTTTTCCTCTTTCTTTTGCCTCTCTACCTTCTTTGACTCTCCCTCCTGCCTTGTGGAAGAAATGTAGATGCCCTTATATAGATAGTGGTGAAGGTGGTGAACACATAAATGTATGACCATGCAGAGAACCATCGATTATTTACTTGGGATGGAATGTATGGTGAGTGAACAAAACCATATTAAAAAAAAAAAAAAAATGGGTTGATGACAAAACCTCGAGGGCAATATATTGAGTGAAATAAGCCAGACACATAAGGACAATTATTGCAGGGTCTCACTGATAGGAACTAATTATAATATGTAAACTCATAGACATGAAATATAAGGTACCAAGATATAGAACGAGGCTTAAGAATGGGGAGTGGTTGCTTAGTATGAGCAGAATGTTCAATTAGGATGAACTTAAATGTTTGGAATGAACAGGGGTGTTGGTAGCAAGATGTGAGAATAACTAACAGCGCCAAATGGTGTGTGAATGAGGTGGAAAGGGGAAGCTCAGAGTCATATATGTCACCAGAAGGAAAGTTGGAGGTAAAAAGATGGGAATGTATACAACTGAATCCTATGATGGGCAATGTCCATGATCAACTGTACAAATATTAGAAATCGCTTCCATGAACCAGAACAAATGTATGACAATACAATTAGAAGTTAATAATAGAGGGGCATATAGGGAAGAAATATATACCTATTGCAAACTATATACTATAGTTAGCAGTATTTCAACATTTTTTCATAAACAGTAACAAATGTACTATACCAATACTACGAGTCAACAATTGAGGGGGGTTGGTTAGGGATAGGGATCCTATCTTTTCTTTTTTCATCTTTCACTTTATTTCTTGTCTGGAGTAATGAAAAGTTTCTAAAAATTGAACAAAAATTAAGTGTGGTGATGGATGCACAGCTGTATGAGGGTACCCAGGGGCAAGTGATTGTACACTTTGGATCTTTGGATAATTGTATGGTATCTGAACAATCTCAATAAAAATGAAAAAAAAATGAGGGAGAGTTTAAAATATTTATAGGTAGACACTGAGAGAGTTCGTGAATAAGAGACCTGCTCTACATGAAATACTAAAGGGTGTGCTACAGGCAGATAGGAAGAGAAAGGAAAGAGAGGTTTGGAGAAGAGTGTAGAAATGAAGATTAGCAGGAAGGGTAACTAATAGAATAAAAATAAGGAAAGAAAAATGAGATATGACGTATAAAATCCAAAAGAAAAAATTTGAAGAAAGTACTTTCTTTACAGTAATTAACATTAAATGTTAATGAATTAAACTCAATCAAAAGATATAGATTGGCAGAATGGGTGGAAAGAAATTGGATCCATCTACATACTGTCTAGAAGAGATTCACTTAAGACCCAAGAACAAAATTAGGTTGAAAATGAAAGGTTGGAAAAAGAGATTTCATGCAAACAACAACCAGAAAAGAGCAGGGGTAGCTACACTAACATTATTTATTAATAAAAGGGACAATCCATCAAGAAGACATAACAATCATAAATATCTATGCACTGAGCTAGAGTGCCCCAAAATACATGAGGCAAAAACTGACAACACTGAAGGGAGAATAGACACCTCTACAATAATAGTTGGAGACTTCAATACACCACCCTCATTAATGGATTGAACATCTAAACAGTGGATCAATAAGGAAACAGATTTTGAATAATGTGATAAATGTACTAGACATAACAGACATTTACAGAACATTGCCCCCTACAACAGCAGGATATGCATTTCTCAAGTGCATAAGCAACAAAAAAAGAACTGGATAAATGGGACCACATCAAAATTAAAAACTATTTTGCATCAAAGGACTTTATCATGAAATTAAAAACACACTACACAATGGGAGAAAATATTTGGAAAACACATACCTGTTAATGATTTAATATCCAAATATATAAGAAGTCCTTCAACTTAACAAAAAGGCAAACAACCCAATTTAAAAATGGGCAAAAGACTTGAACAGACATCTCTCCAAGAAGATGTAGAAATGGACAAAAAGCAAATGAAAGATGTTCAACACCAGTAGCCATCAGGGAACTACAAATCGAACCACAATGAGATACCATTTCATATCTACTAGAATGCCTACTATTAAAAAAAAACAAAAACAAAATAAGTGTTGGGAAGGATGCAGAGGAATTGAAACAATCATTCATTGCTAGTAGCAATGTAAAATGGTGCAGCCACTGTGGAAGACAGTTTGGCAGTTCCTCTGAAAGCTAAGAATGTAACTATGTGAGCTATAAATCCCACTACTTGGTATGTACCCAAAAGAAGTAAAAGCAGGGGCTCAAACAAATATTGGTACACTAATGTTCATAGAGGCATAATTCACAGTTGCCAAAAGATGGAAGCAATCCAAATGTCCATCATCTGATATTAAATCATTAACATAAAATATGGTATACACTCAACCGTAAAAAGGAGTACAGAATTGTTGCATGTGACAGAATGGATGAACCTTGAGGATATCATGTTGAGTGAAATAAGCCAGACACAAAAGGGCAAACATGTATGATCTCAATGATTTGAAATATTAGAATAAGCAAACCCAAAGAGTTAGACTCTAAAATATAGGTTACCAGGGGATAGGTTACCAGGGGATGGGGTGGGGATAGAGAACGAGAAGTTAAGGCTTAAAATGGACAGGGTTTCTGTTTTGGTAATGGATGATGGTGATGGTAGCACACCATCGAGAATGTAATTAACATCACTGAAATACATATCAGATTGTGATTAAAAAGGTAAATGTTAGATTGTATATAAGGTAACAGAATAAAAATTTTAAAAAAATCCATGGAACTGCACTGTGAACCCTAAGTAAAACAATGGATTATTGTTAACTGAATAGAACTCACACAGGTAATTGGCATATTTGATCTAAATAATAAAGCACAGAGCTTTCTCATAATTTGAGGTACAGATAAAGCATTTTTTAGAGAGAAATTTGCAGTTATAAATAAAATATATTTATAGCTTTGGTACAGGTAAACATTTGTTAGATAGAAAACAAAAATCACAAACCATAAAAGAAAAATTTGGTGAGATGTACTTCATCAACTGCTGTTGGGAAGACCACAATTAACTATATGCAGTAGGAAGAGAAAAATCACAGGCCCGGTGAAAAAAGATTTGCAAGAAATATATTGTACTAATGGTTTGTACCCAGAATGTATAAAGAATATTTTCAATTCAATAATAATAAGAAAAATTAACTGAATTAAAAATAGCAAAATATTTGAACAGAAACTTTATTAAGGAAGATATGTTACATAGATACAAAGTCAAATCATAGTGTGGTACCTATATACACACACTAAACTAAAAACCCTGAACACATCAACATTGTTGAAGATGAGGAGCAACTGGAGCACTCATATACTGTTGGTGGGAATGTAGGATGGTAAAATCACTTTGCAAAACATTTTGTCACTTCCATGAAAATTAAACAGATAGCTACTATATGATTCAGCAATTGCACTCCTAGATGTCTACCAAAAAAAATGAAAATATACGTCTACAAAAAGACTCGCCTGTGTATGCTCTTAGACACTTTATTCATAATAGCCCCAAACAAGAAACAGATGAAATGCTAGTACCGATGAATGAATAAACAAATTGTGGTATACCCATACCATTTAAACATGCTAAAAGCAGTTTAAAAAGAACAAACTACTGATCCTGCCCAAAACATGGATGGATCTAAAAAAATTATGCTGTGTTAAAGAAACCAGACAGAGGACATACAATATTATTAGATGTATGTGAATCTCTAGGAAAGATAAATAAATCATATAATGCCAGAAGTCAGATCAAGGGTTATTTGAGGCTTGGAATAGTAGTTGAAGATTTACCAGGAGGGGCACAAGGAAATTTTGGGGTGGTGATGAAAATTTCTTTATCTTGGTTGTAGACATAGTTACACAGGTGTATATATTTGACAAAATGTATTAAACTGTATATTTGCAATATGTGCATTTTATATATATGAATTATCCATCTGTAAAGTTGATTAAAAATAATCAATTCACTGTAAACCATTTTGTTACCAATAAAATAGAGAATAATCTTACAGTCACCCCAGTAGATACAAGGAAATCATATTATAACTTTCAGAATCCATTCATATGAAAAATAACCCTAAGGCTTTTTGGGAAATGCTTTCAGCTGATTAAGAAAACCTATAAAATCTACAGGAAACATTATGCAATGGTGAATTATTGGATGCTTTTCCAGGATTATAATCACAATTCCATCATTTTCTGTAAAATGTGATTTATTTGACAGAAAAGCATATAAATAGGTTGACATGAATCAGAGTTCCTCTGAAGGTTAGGGTAACCCGTTAAGAACTGATGATCTTCCCAGCAATGAATTTAACTTTCCTGAACAACCCAAGCAGATATTTCAGGGTGGTGGTGGTGGCAGGGAGAAGCATGCATGAAAGTCCCAGGTAAACTTAATCAACCAGTAGGCACATGGGCATTACTACAGATTATTTCATGTGGCTATGAACATTTATCCAAATATGATTGATTCTTTTCTCACTATAAAATGATTTTTACCATTGCCCAGCTGTGCTTCTACACTGTAGCATCAATCCGTGTCATTGTAGGATTGCTTAGGACCAGGTTTGCCCATCCCCTGTTGTCCTCATTGTGCCTCACTGTACTTAGTCATTAGTGATGAAACAGGGATGTCAATGATCACTACTTCTGTTAATCTTTGTGTAAGAGGCAGATTCTAGACAGTGCAATAAAGCAAGAAAAATGCATGAGGAGGGGAAAAGAATGAACAAAATGGCCATAATTCACAGACAGTGTGATGGTATATTTCTAGATAATCCAAAATAATCCATAGAAAAATATGTTATAATTAATAAGCACCAATAATTAATAAGCATCAAGTTCACCAAATGCAAGATCATATATGAAACTCAATTGTTTGCATACCAGAATTGTTTAATTTTCCTCCAAAAACTATTTTTAGTACCCATTTTGTGCATGACATTGTGCTGAGTTTTGAAAAAGGTAGAAGCTGGGTTTGTCTCCCAAAAGGATTTAATTTTAAAATTCCAAAATATTTTCAGATCTCACATTCTCTGTTGTACCAGTAAAGATTATCACGGCAGTGGGCCTAGACTATGTGGAGGGAAAATATGTGTCTTAAGACAACTTCCAATGGCTCAGCCAGTGTCCTTAGGACCCAGATATATCTGATCCCCAAACCTGCTTTCTCATGTTATAAAAATGTAACACATGGGAAATCATTTCTCCTCTGGGGCCATAGTATAAAGAGACAGTAACAACTATATTTTCCCAACTTCCTACCTACAGAGTATCTGTTCACTCACATACAGACATCACACAGACATATACACTAATATAAAATGATGATGCTCCCTCCTACACCTGCCCCCCGGTCTCAATACAGGTCTTGTATCTGTCCTTTGGGGCCAAGAGCTTCACATAAACTTGACTGTGACTTAACCTGTGGATAACAGGTTCACAATTTCTGCAGGAGCTCTGGTTGCTTTCAGGGTCAGCAGATTTCTGAATTGGGGTTGCACTTCTCTTACTAAAGGAATAGGTGCTGATTATGATACCTGGGTGGGAAGAATGAATCGGAGTTGTCAGATGGCGTTATTCTGAAAACTTTGAAAAGGCACAATGTACCCTTCTGTAAGACTGCTTTTCTATGCTGGTTTCTGTGAATTTGATCAGCAATTTTACTCCATTTTCACTCTGATAATAATCTTCTGGGGAAAGTATTCTAGAGAAAGTCAATCCATCCCACTGACAGTGAAAGCTGAAAAACAGTTTCTTTGAAAAAAGGCATTTATCCTGTGGTAGGAGAAAAGGAGTGATGACAGCCTTCTTCCACAAATTCTGTTTCTCATCTACTTTTCCTTTCAGGGAATTGCTTCCATTTCACATCATGGTTATGGTATTTGAATTATTTTTCAATTCAAAGATCTCCAAGTTCATCTACTCTGCTGTTCTTTTAAAAATAAAAAATATAATTTTATAAAAGACACACATGAATAAAGGAGAACCAATCCTACCCAACCTTAAATTTCGAACAGAGACATCCCGAAGTGATAACTGGGCCACAAGAGGTAATATTAATTTAAACTTGGACATTTTGCTTTAAAAGAACCTATTTATCTTACCTCTAAATAGCCCCCTTTATCTGACTGCTTCCTTTCATGCTACTTGTACATTTTTCCTAAGTCAGCACGTACAAGCCCAACATAGCCCACTTCTTCAGACTTGTGTATCATCTTTGCATCCATTCTTTGGTCACTGCTTTCTCCTTATTTCCTCACTATTTTATTACTATCACTCCAAGTCTTCTCCTTAATAATTGAAAGAATTTTGACCTTCCTTTTTCTCCCATATCTGCTTCTTCTATGGACTTTTAAAAAATGTACTGAGTGCCTCTTTTATGCTTTAATAAATTACCTTTAGAGAATATGTAGCCTGTGAAATATTGACTCCATGGCTCTCTGAATTTTTGATATGTATAGAAAATTCTGTACAACATTCTAAAGGTAAAGTCAATTGATTTAATTTAATATGATAAACATTCTCATTAGTCACTCTAACCTTAGAAAAACAGTATCTTCCCATGAGTTATTGCATTTCTAATAATTCTTCAACATCCGTTTTTTGGGGTACCAATTTAACTATCAAAGGAACTAAAGGGGGCTCCTGAAGATATTGGGAAAGGGATTATTTTTCACATTTAGGATCAATCTATGATTCATCTTAGAGAAAGCCATTGGGACAAATGGACCGATTTATAATTGCCTGCATTTAAGTGGTTTCCTGAATGCCAGAATATGGAAGTATGGGCTAAAACTGAATTGGAATAATAGTATGTTCATAAGGTAAGTCTGATCGACTTTGAAAGGAAAGGTGAGACCAGAAGAACTATTGAAGATTGTGAACATTTCAGAATAGAATAGACAACTCTGACTGCGGTGACAGATACCTAAAACACAGAAAACATGTAATTAATCTCTGATCCTCCAATTGGTCAGTTAGTTGCCAGTTTCAGTCTGAAGAATGGACTGCATGATAACAAAAAATCCTATCCTGACACCTCAGGTAGACTTAGTACATCTTGTGAAAGTCTAATGCTTCAGGCATAGTCCCAGAGTATATGCCATGTATTCAACATAAGAGAGTATAGGTCACTGATGTACAAGAAGGATAAATTAGGTATTATGAAGGAGAAAATCTTACTTGTCAGCCTCTCTGAACTCACTTTTCCTGCTTCCAGAGGCAATTCTGTAACTACTATATCAAGAACTTCCAGTAGTCGTTATGTCATTTCTCAATGGCACCAGCCTAACACCAGCTTCATTCATCATAAATGGCATCCCTGGCCTGGAAGAAGTGCATTTGTGGCTCTCCTTCCCCCTGTGTACCATGTACAGCATTGCCATTACAGGGAACTTTGGCCTTATGTACCTCATCTACTCTGAAGTGACCTTACACAGACCTATGTACATCTTCCTGGCCCTTCTCTCCTTCACAGATGTGCTCATGTGCACCAGCACTCTCCCCAACACCCTGTGCATATTCTGGTTCAACCTCAAGGAGATTGACTTTAATGCCTGCCTGGCCCAGATGTTCTTTGTCCACACCTTCACAGGGATGGAGTCTGGTGTGCTCATGCTCATGGCCCTGGACCGTTATGTGGCCATCTGCCATCCCCTGCGCTATGCCTCTATCCTCACTAATTCAGTCATTGCTAAGGCTGGCCTCCTCACGTTCCTTAGAGGTGTGATGCTTGTTATCCCTTTCACTTTCCTCACCAAGCGCCTGCCATACTGCAGGGGCAATGTCATACCCCACACCTACTGTGACCACATGTCTGTGGCCAAGATATCCTGTGGCAATGTGAAGGTCAATGCCATCTATGGTCTGATGGTAGCCCTCCTGATTGGGGGCTTTGATATCCTGTGCATCACCATTTCTTACACCATGATTCTTCAAGCGGTTGTGAGTCTGTCTTCAGCAGATGCTGAACAGAAAGCCTTCAGCACCTGCACAGCACATATCTGTGCCATCATCATTACCTATGTCCCAGCCTTCTTCACCTTCTTTACACACCGCTTTGGAGGACACACCATTCCTCCCCACATACACATTATTATGGCGAATCTCTATCTACTCATGCCTCCCACGATGAACCCTATTGTGTATGGGGTGAAAACCAAGCAGATACGAGAAGGTGTAATTAGGTTCTTGCTTAAGGGAAAGGATGATTCTTCTCATGAAGTTTAAATAATCTTCTGAGAAGTTGGAGGTCTCTTAGGTTGAGAACACCAAGTCAATTGGAAACTCTCCAGAAGAAATCAGATATCTGGCTACAAGAAATATTTTCATGAGACTCGGGTTCTTCTACCTCACTTGAAAGGGCAGGCAGAGACCCTCTGTTTTGAAATGCCAATTTTTCAAAGCATTTTTACTTGTAGGGATATTCACACTTAATTGCTGATAATCTTTTTGGAGGGTAGGGAAGTTCCATTCTGTTTATTTATTTTTTTGTTAGAGAAGTTGTGGCTCTACAGAACAATCATGTATATAATGGAGGATTACAATATGCCATGCTGTTATTAGCAATTTGCTTTGGTGTGTTACATTTGTTACAATTACTGAAAGGACATTTTCATAATTTCACTAACTATAACCTATGGTTTAACTTAGGGTTCACTGTTTGTGTTGTGCAGTTCCATGAATTTTTTTAAAAAAATTACTCTAGTAATTTATATACAATCTGAAATATCCCCCTTTTAACCACATTCAAATATATAATTCAGTGCCTCTAATCATGTTTGTAATACTGTGTTACTATCATCACCATCCATTACTAAAAATTTTCCCTTGTTCCAAATAGAAACCCTACATTTAAAGTCTCAACTCCCTATTCCTTACCTACACACCACCCCCTGGTAAACTATATTCTGGATTCTGACTCTAGGAATTTGCTTAATCTAATTATTACATATCAGTGATATACAATATTTGTCCTTTAGTGTCTGGCTTATTTCACTCAGCGTGATGTCTTCATGATTCATTTCTGTTGTTTCATATGTCAGAACTTTATTCCTTTTTCACAGGTTAATGATAATATTACATTGTGTTTATATACCACATTTTGTTTATACATTCATCAGTTGATGGACACTTGAAAGCTTCCATATTTTGGCAATTGGGAATATTTCTGCTATGGACATCAGTGTGCAAATACATGTTAAAGTCCCTGCTTTCAGTGCTTTTGGGTTTATACCTAGAAGTGGAATTGCTGGATTATGTGGTAATTCTATACTTAACTTTCTGGGAAACTGCCGGAAGTGTCTTCTACATGACTGCAAACAATGAATGAGTGTTTCTGTTTCTCCACATCCTCTCCAACACTTGTAATTTTCCCTTTTAAAAAACAGCAACCATTTTAGTGCGTATGAAATGGTATGTCATTGTGGTTTTGATTTGCACTTCCCTAATGGCTCATGATGTTGAACTTCTTTTCGTGTGCTTTTGGCCCTTTGTATATGTTCTATGGGGAAATTTCTATTCAATTCTTTTGCCCATTTTTTAATTGGGCTGTTTGCCTGTGTGCTGTTGAATTGAAGGATGTCTTTTTATATTCAGGATATATGGTGTTAGAAATCAGGATAATTATTACTTTTAAGAATGATTGACCAAATACTGATTTGACAGGTTATGAAGGGTGCTTGTGAGGCACTTTCAGTGATTTAGTTCTTGACCTGAATGATAGTTACAGGGTGAGTCGAGTCCACTTGATAATATTTCATTATGCTGTGATATTTTCTGCATGCAAATTATACTTCAACAGTTATGTAAAATGATATGTCTTGTGCATACCATCTGACCTCTCTAAACTGTGAAACATGTTTCTTCCTTTGTTCCTATGCTTTCGGTCTATGGATTACAAAAAATGTTTACTTTCCTTACTTTCAGAAGTATGTTAAATTTAACATAAATATAAATTAGATTATTGGTTTAATTTAATCAAGCAATACAGACAAGATAATCATTCACAAAACAAGGCTTCCATGGGGACAAATTCCTACATTTAGTTCCTTTTTAGAGACAGCATCTTAAAACACTGTGTGTGTGTGTTTGTGTGTGTTGTTTTTCTGGTGATTACTTTTTTTACTCCAAGCTATGTTTGAACTTCAGTTAGCTTGCTAATTACTGTATTACAAATGAGTACTCAATTACATTATCTGTCACCTACCCTCTCCCTCAAAATATTGCATATATAGACATACACATTACTCTGTGTGTGTGTGTGTGTGTGTGTGTGTGTGTGTGTGTGTGTGTTTCCACCCTTTCCCACCACTTCCAACCTCATTCCTTTATTTTTCTGTTTTTAAGGTTGGTACCATTTGTTGTGATTCTGGAAATCTTCCTGGATTTGTTTATACTTTGATATTGATAACTGAAAACCAATAAACAGTATTTAAACTGCAACTATGTTAATATTGAGCACTTTATATGAATATTGATTACTTTATAGCCAAGTTAGTATTATATTTCCCTCTCTAATGGTCCAGTGCCATGATCTTTATTTTTCCACAGGAGAGTATTTCCATCAAGGAGAAAAGAAAATCCCTTTTAAACTCCATAACACATTAAAAACTTCTTGCCTGTATTTCTGTCATTTTATTTGCTTTATAAAATATACTTTTATGAAAATAATATTTCTTCACCACTATGCTTAAACTATTTGCCTACCAAATGTAATATTTTAATGAATCTTCTTTCTATGTGTAGACTGTAATGACTACTCTTTATCACTATTCATATTCCAGAATTCCTTAAATCTCTAAAGGTATTTATTTGAATTGATTTTTATATATTTTCTCTTTTCTGAATTATCTTTTTCTGCCAAGATCAGCAATTCTATATATTTTGCTCTTTCTTTTACTACTGTTAATTTTCCTAAATTTTGTATGATTCTTACCTTTCCATTTAAACCTCAGAATAATAGACTAAGACAAATTAGACCTGGCACAATCTCTCTCTCTCTCTCTCTCTCTCTCTCTCTCTCTCTCTGTCTCTTTCTCTCTCTCTATATATATATATCCCTATTTCCCACATAAAAATTTAATTGCCAAAATGGAACATATATTGATACATACATTGATTGAACGGAATAGCAGTAATCAGTATTTCCATGATAGTTTTCCATCAACTTTTTGGAATCTGCATTCTGAATAAAGAAGTAGTAACTGACAAAGCAGACTGGGAAATGCCATGGCCTAAAATACTTTTGAATGTATTTGTCAGCAAAGTGGAATTGATATGTTTGGTAGAATCCCAGAAACATTAGGTATAGTGGAGAAAAGAGATGTTATGTGAGTCTTAAAGAGGAAATAAATTGAAATGCGTATCTGTGATCTTAACAAATGCCTACACCATTTCAGCTTATAAAAATCCCAGTAGCCAGACATTTACACTTGGGGTGAGGGAAAACAAAACTATTCTTTGGGAGGCAGAATTGGTGGGTGGAGAATAGATTCAGGAAAAAAGGAAGGTAGTTGAAGTATTCATTGGCTCTTCAAAATGAAGCCCTCTCTGTTCTAGTAATTTGTGATCTTACAGAAAAATGACTGTATCCCTTCTTATATCCTAAGAGAAAATGTGCCAAAAGATAAGTCCTACTAAAATGTACACAGTCCCCAAGGATCTATTATATTTTAGAATGGAGGAAACTCAAGGGTCACCATACATTTGAGGAACATTTGCAAAATAAATGACAAACACATGATAAATTCACAAGTAAAAAATATTACTAAAAAGTAGAGATAATTTAGGAGGCAGGTAAGTATTTTTTAAGTGACTAAATAAAAAATAACATACTAAACTCTAAGGAATATTTTCAGAGAGATTTGTGAACATATTGTACCCATAAGGCAAGAAAAAAATTCCTATGACACAGGAGTAAGAAGAGAAATAAAAATATTTTTATAAAAGCAAAGAATTTGTAATTGCAAAAATAGTCAAAGAAAAGGAAAATAAAGTTGACAAAAATCTCACAGAAAAGAAAGAAAAAGGGTAAAGCAATGAAAAATATGAAAGGAAAGGAAAGGAAAGGAAAGAGATATAGATAGCTTTCCAGGCAGTCAGATGTCTATTAAGATTACCATAAAAATGGAAAACTGTTTCAAAAAAAGGAAGAATTTTTCCAAACAAATATAAAATAATATATCCTATAACTAAATTCAAAATTGTTTATTTAACCAGAAAAATATTTAACAAGGACAGACCCTGGATATACCACTGTGGAATTAAAAATCATAAAGATAATAAAACTTCCTTGTAGAAAACAAGCCTTCAGATGTCAAGGAAAGCAGGTCACATTTAAAGTGTAAAAGGTAAGCTACCACCATCTGGTAAATTTTGATGCTGGAGGACAATGGGGCAGTATTTCTTTAATTATGAAAATAATCGTTAGCCTAGAGTTCTGCGCCCAACCCAAAATAATCAATCAAATATGAAAAGAGCAAAGCTATTTTAGATATGGAAAAATGAAGTTGACCTGTGTAGAAATTTTTCCTAGAAAATTATTTAAGGATGGACTCCCCAAGATGAGGGAGTAAATTAAAGTAGGCTGACAGATGGGATTCAGGACTTAGGACTTGGGTATGGGAAAGGAAAGAAAGAATCCCCACAACTCTGAAAGAGGTGCAAGAGTGCAATAAGCTTGATTAGAGGAGCCCCAGAATGAAGTTACCTTGGGAAAAGGGGAGATTCTATATGTTAGTAATATTTTTCAGACATTGAAATAAAATTTGAGGATGCATTAAAGCAATGTAAGAAAAAAATATTTTCAAAAGATGAGGAAGGCAAAAACCAAGAAAGGAAATAAAAAGCATACTAATTCACTCTGCAGAAGACTATTTATGTTTAGCATTTAACACATAGCCAAGAAATATTACACAAAAGTTTAAAATAAAAACATGAACAATTTCTTGTCCCCTCCTCTGGGATTCACCAGTCTGTTCCTCAGTGTCTCAAAATGAAGCAATGTCTAACTCTTTAAAATTATTTTGTTGTTGTTGTTGTCATTACTGTTTGAACATAAACTTAGGGGACTGAATGGTAACCACGTGTTTGAGTAGGATTAAGTTAGCAAATATCATTCTAGATAACGTGAGCAGAGGGCTAACCCTTGTCCTGGAGTTTCCCTGAAATAATCAAAAGAAGGAGGAGTTACAGTATGGGACAGGTACACCCTACTAAAAGTTATAACTCACCCCAGGCAATTCATTCAGTTTATTTGGAGAAAAATCTCAGTTATGTATTTTGCTTTTGTTTCTTTTCTTCATTGGATTTGGGGAGTAAGGTGTTATATTCAATTTAAAAAACAGAGATGTGTTTGTGGTATTCTTATTGTGCTGGTGTGTGTATGTTTCCTGGACTTAAGAGAGCACTTGGTTTTCTGCACACAGAGGTGGAAAAGGTTGAAGATGGGGACAGTTTTTCTGCAGAATAACTTTTTACTATTACTTTGATTGTCACCCAATTTTTCATTGTTACCATTACCTGAACATCTAACCATTATTGACAGGACTTCCTTTAGCAGAGTTTAAGTAGATCAGATCTAATGATCCTTGCAGCTCCCCTTGAGGGGATATTCTGAGAGCAAATTCTTATACTTCCTTTCTTTTGTTAACGCCATCCTGCTTTATTTAATTTCTTCCAAGAATTTGTTGAAATTCTTCCTCTACCACTCTTCTTCAGTATGATGTGTTCTGCCTTCCATTTGGTACTTTTTAATGTCAGGGGGATACAGCCCTCTCCTTTATTTTAACTCATAACCACATTGTTATTTCCACTTGCTTGACAGGGAATAGCTCAGATAAATAATTAAAGAAAGTAATTTGAATAAGTCCATGTAAATGAAGGCATAAGTGACTGAGAACTTATTTGTCCTTATTTGAATAGAAATTCAAATGCATTTCAAAATTAATGGGATTAAACTCAAAATCTTCTAGCTCAGAATTGCAATTCATCAAAAAGTAAAGAAGTCATTTTTCCACACCATGAAATCCAATGTAATATGTGATCCCTGATTCTTGTTGTGTGTAAGGCTGATCCCGCCTATATCTACTTACGGTCTCCACGGACTCCCCATTCCTTGACACCAAAGTCTGGGGAAGACCAGGTACACTTAGAGACTCTTACTGAAAGAAGTGAAATGTATACTTGCCTTTGTTTTCAAGGGCAAAGAGTAGACAATTTGGGTGCACTTTTTCCTTAGTAAAACTTGGCAATATAAATCTTTAAAAATTAGCATATTTTTGATTGAACATTTCCAAATCTGAATTTCTTTATGGAATTAATCATGAATGTTTTGATGTTAATTATAACCTTATTATAATACAACATATTGGAAATAAACTTAATGTCTTAAATTAGAGGAATCTGTAAAGGAAAGATTATAGTGATATAGTAGAATAATATGCTGATTTTGGAACTCATGTTATAGAAGAGTTATTGATGAGAGAAATGTTCCTGTTATATTTTTAAATGTAAGCAACTAGTTATGCAATACCATGTCATTTATGATCCTGATTTTCAGAAATATTACACATACAAGGAAATAAAGCACCAAAATGTTAACAACAGGCATTTCTGAGTTTCACAAGTATGACTTACTTAAAATGTCTTTATTGTTACTGTTTTTCTTTTTCAATCAATCAACATTTACTCTTTTAGAATCAGAATAATAAACAACTAAAACCTTAGTATATAAGCTCTCACACACATGTACATATTTCCTTTATGTTGAATTGCCTTAGACCAGAATTTCCAACGTCTAGTCCTAATAGAATGGAGTATCTGTGGCATGGGAGTTCTCTTGTGATCTTCCCTCTTTTGGAGGCCAGCTATGGTTGAGGCAGTTGTTTTGTTTTGTTTTATTTTAATATATAAAGCTTGGCATCATGTTTTCCCTTAGAATCCTGGGTTCTTTGATGATTCCCAAGCCCAGTTTCACACCAAGAAGACTCAGTACTCCTAAGGATTTAGGAGATTATGCCAGTTCCCTTTGAGAAGTCAGCTGGGCTGAGCACTCCTGGTTCGAGGTCTATAAGGCAAAACCAAAGTGTTGCCCTCACATGCATTCTTAGGCCCTCTCCCTGGCATGAGCACTTTCCACATTCCTTCTTGTCTGGAGCCTCATTGTGGGTAAGGGGTGATTTCTGCCTTCCTGACCATTCAATCCGAGGCTTATTGCATGACAAAGTCTAGTATTGTCCTAGTCTCCCTGTGTCACAAGGATCATGGGGCACTGCCCTACAGAGGATGTTACTGGTGATTACTTAGTATTGGGAAAATTTAATAGGTCATTATCATTATACTTTCAAAGCAGAGACAAAACTGGCCATGGATGTGTGCTCTCGTGTGGGCAAGGGACAAGTTAAATGCTCTCAAAATCTTCAGAATATAGATATTTCTTGTCCTCTTATTTATTTCTAAGACTAAAATATGTGGTACCATGCTACAGACAGAGAATTAGATAATGTTCCTGAGCACTGTTAACTGAAGGAAAGATGACAAGGTACATCCTCCTCCCTCCAAGTCATTAACACAACCTTCTGTAGTCCCTTTCCCTTCTTCAGTTTAGTCATAGAACTTCTAGTGAGCCAAATAAACACCAACTTACCAATTTTCTTTTGTCTAGGTATTGTTTTCATTCATGGGGCAAAATAGGTGGCAGACTTTCTCCAAACACTAAAACAGTTTACAGATCAGTAAAAGGATATGATAAATATACAAATATTTCTAGCACACCCCCAAGTTATCATCATCATGAAAGAGGGAGAAAGTTTGAGTGCAGAATAGGGAAGAAAGGTGACTTTCCAGAAGAGAACTGAGTTTGGCTTAAAACTGATATAAATATGCCTCACCTGTATTTGGTGTAAAGGGCGCAGTGTGTCTCTTTGGGAAAGCTGTTGGACATACTGATTCTTGGTTAGATAAAATGGCTATAGTAACACTGAATTGGTAGATCATTATAAGAATGTGATAAAATTCCTGCATTCATTAAATAATCATTGGTAAATATATAGAAAAATAATACTGTTGCTGGCTTTTCACTAGAGATTTGGATAAGTATTGCAGTTTGTATACAAATTGCTTACTTACATGTAACACAAATCTAAAAGTATCACAATGGATGCACAAAGAAGCCTTCTGCTAAGTGACAAATGGTACATTGCCTAGCAAATGGAGGATGGTTAATGGAATTTGGTTTGACTTAATTTAGAGCCCATACACTTGAGACATACAGGCTCATTTTTAGCACCTCCTTTCATTAAAGGACCGGAAAACAGTATATCAGAAGATGAAGCAATAGCAGAGAATTCAGAACTTTATCCTGGATCCAACTCTCCAGGGAACTGACATTCTCTCCTGGGTGTTGAAAGTTCCTGACAGGATTTTATTCTGTGGCCTAGTCTCTAACTTCCTTTAAAAATGCTGTTCTAGGCTATCAATTGAGAAGCATATAACATAGAGGCAAAATGGAAGTGAAAAAGTGAGTCTTCTCTAGTTTCCTAGCCCCTAAACAGTGCCTGACTCATCCTGGTTGCTCTGGGACTGGCATTAAGTGATGTTCCAAAGGAGCCCTTTTCTGTTTTTAACAGCCAGTGGCAGCCATTGGACACAGCAGAAGAAGCAACAGTGATGACATCAATCCCTATGTTCTCCGTGAGGTCCTGGAGGCCTGGAAACCTGCATTAGGTAATGGAAACTATTGTTACTGAGGACAGAGGGAAATTGTGACTGGTATGTGGTGTGCTGTGTTGTTTTGTAGTACAGTGTGTCTCTTTGTCTGCTTCATTCAAAAAGTCTCAATGTAGTACAGAGGCAAAACCTTGAGTTGTAATTTCCTCTCCGCAATTTTGTCATTATTTTACTTTTACCACATTTCTAAAGTCTGTCTCCTTTTTGCTTCCTTATAATCACAGACAATAAACAAATGACAGTGGAATTTCATGGTAAGCCTGAATGATAATTGTTTTAACTATGTTTCCTCCCCTTTGAAAGAGAATGAATGAATAATGCCACACAGTCCCCTTGCTCTTTCCATGGAAGGATGGAAGCTGTATCAGATGACTGAAATGTTGGTTGAGGGAGAAACTCTAAGTAGCAGAAATTGAATAGGTCCCAAGTTTGAAACACTGAGGCTCATATTCTTTCAGAGGAAAAAAGCAATCAATCAAGCAAAGTAATGAATAAGTAAAGAAAAAAAAAAAAAAAAGAGACATCACTTACTTATCTCACCAAAGCTTGTCAGCCCTTGATGTCTTCTTTAATTGCTTTTACAATGGATTTGGTTTAGAGGAACATATCTGAGGTCTGAAGATATGAAAACCTGGATTTGATTCTGCTTAAACACTAATAGCTTTGGGCAAGCAAGTTGAACATCCTTAACCTGGCCAGGGCATTTAGTGATAATAGCTCATCTTAAATGTAAAGTCCTCCTCAAAAGAAGTAACATTTTACCATAGTGTTTTAGAAGACTATCAAGATAAGTATATAGCAGAAAGACTTACAAATAGGGGAAAGAAATTGAGCAAAGCCACTGTATGCAGTATTTTGGGATTCACAAGTAGTCTAGCCATGTTTAAGCAAGACATACCAAGATACAGTGACTGTATAATTCATCATGCAACCAGGATACATTTACATGCTTAAGGATATGGGAAGATTAAAATGGGAGAGGAAAAATAAAAGGAAATTTTACTTTCTTGAATGCCATGCCAAGGAATTTTTCCTTGACTCTCAAAGATGTTGAAGATTATCAAGTAGTCAATTAAAATATCTTCAAAATTATGCTATATAACAAATTAGATCTGAAAATTACAACAGGCAAAGCAAAAAAGAAGGTATATGTGTCTAGGTGATCTGTGAAACAGTGAGAATAGTGATTGTTCTAGTTTGCTAATGCTGCCGTTAAGCAAAATACCAGAAATGGATTGGCTTTTATAAAGGGGGTTTATTTGGTTACAAAGTTACAATCTTAAGGCCATAAAGTGTCCAAGGTAAGTCATCAACAATCAGGTACCTTCATTGGAGGATGGCCAATGGTGTCCGGAAAACCTGTTAGCTGGGAAGGCACGTGGCTGGCATCTGCTCCAGAGTTCTGGTTTCAGAATGGCTTTCTTCCAGGATATTCCTCTCTAGGCTGCAGATCCTCAAAAATGTCACTCTCAGTTGCTCTTGGGGTGTTTTTTCTCTCTCGGCTTCTCCGGAGTGAAAGTTTGCTTTCAATGGCCGTCTCCAAAATGACTATGTAAGCTGAAGCTCCCCTCTCTGCTCCTGTGCATTCTTCAAAGTGTCCCTTTTGGCTGTAGCAAGCTTGCTCCTTCAGTTGGAGCTTATCAAGTGCTGCAGTGAACTAATGAAGGCCCACGTTGAAGGGGCAGGGCCATGCCTCCATGGAAATTATCCAACCAGAGTAATCAACCACAGTTGGGTGGGGCACATTTCCATGAAAATGACCTAATCCAATCATTCCAACTTAATCCCCACTAATATGTCTGCACCTACTAGATTGCATCAAAGAACATGGCTTTTTCTGGGGACATAAAATATACAAACTGGTACAGTGATAAAAAGGGAGGTCTGATAACCAGAAATATTTCTGTGTTAAAAATAGGAGTTCTTGTTCAAAGACAGACTACAGAAAACAGGCATCCTGAGGTGATCTGGATGGAGTAACAACCAAGAAATTCTTACCTATAAAGGAATTGTAGTCAAAATTTTATTGTAGTCAAAATAAAAATTGTAGTCAAAATATCAAAGATTATAAAAATACTAGTTTGGATAATGTGGTGGATGATGGTACTGTGATCCAAAAGACAGACTCAGAGTTAGAGCATGATTTTGGCAGAGGGTAGAGGCTGAAGTGGTGGATTGTTTTGGGTATGGCAAATTTAAAATGTCCATGGAAATTTATGGGAGAAATATCCAGCATGTATTTAGAAGGAGGACTCAACAATTGTGACATAGTTTATATTATAAAACTAATGGTCAGAAATTTGCCTTATATTATTTATATTTGTGGTCATTAAAGAGGAAATATTTCCCCAGAGAGGGGAATACAGGGAGAAACTAATGAATCTGATTCTCAAGATGTATGTAAGGACAGGAGACATAGAAAGGAAATAGATATCCTCAATGACATCAAGGGGGTTATGGGGTATTTGAGAAAGGTAATTTTCTTTTCCTTTTCCTTCTGGAGACAATTAAGTTAGATACACATTAATGGCCACTGTCCTAGCATTTCATATACACATAGCATCTCACATACATTTTGATGTATTAGTGTTTCCAAATCACCAGTCTCCTATCCTAGTAGTGAAATATACTTCTTATTATTTTTAAGAATTCTTGTAATAGCCTTGCAATATAAATGAAGAACTGGGGCTTCAACAGTGAAGTAAATCTCAGCAAGTCACACACCTGGTACAGAGGGAGCTGTCTTTACAATGAGGTATTATTTCATAGAAATAAACATAATCTTCCAATTTTATATTGCAGCATAAAGTAATATAATAGATGAATTCCAGGTCAGTCATTATACAACTGCAATATGTGCTGCCATAGGATATGTGTTCTGTCCAGCCAAGATGTACACTAAAGACTGCATGAGATTTGGAGTCTTATATGAATACCAGTTCTAGCCTTGACGTTGTATCACGTTGTATGATATTTAACATTTACTCAATCTCTTTGTACTTCAATTTCTTCTTCTACTTGATGAAAGAAAACACTAACAACTTTTATTTATGGCTTTCAAAAACTACATTTAAACTGTTTAAAACTTTTAAAATACTACATGCTGTGTACCACTGATCAATAAGTAGGGTATTTTCATAGTCATTATCATTCAAAATTGTTGGTACTGTTATGAATGTAATTTTATTCTAAATGTTAGTTTTGTTTTGCGTGGAACCTTCTATTTTTCAATTCCTTCTCCTCAGGATAGAGACTTCTGAATAAATAGAGATCCTCTATTGAATTAGTTGTGCTGGTATCCAACAGTTCATATGTGGCCCCAGAATCCTTTATTATTAATAGCATTCCTGGTTTGCAAAGCACACATTTGGATCTCCCTTCCACTCTGTGCAATGTATATCACCTCCCTTGTGGGTAACCTTAGCCTTGTGTACCTCATTCATCATGAGGAGTCCTTACGTCATCCAGTGTACTTCTTTCTGGCTATGCTCTCCCTCGTTGACCTCATCACTTGCACCACAAATCTACCCAGAACACTGGGCATTTTCTGGTTAAATATCAATGAAATTAACTTCAATGCTTTTTTGGCCCAGATGTTCCTTGTCCATGGGTCATAGGTGTTGGAATCTGGGGGGTGCTCATGCTGATGGCTGTGGACTGTTATGTGGCAATTTTCTACCCACTGCATTATGCTACCATCCTCACTAATCCTGTCACTGCCAAAGCAGGGCTTGCTAACTTCCTGAGGGGTGTGATGCTGATGATTCCTTTCCCATTCTTGGTCAAGCGTTTGCCTTTCTGCAAAAGCAATATTATCTCCCATACATACTGTGACCACATGTCTGTGGTGAAGTTATCCTGTGCCAGCATCAAGGTCAATGTCATCTATGGTCTGATGGTTGCCCTCCTGATTGGAGTGTTTGACATCAGCTGTATCTCTGTGTCTTACACTATGATCCTCCGAGCCGTCATCAGCCTCTCATCAGCAGATGCCTGGCAGAAGGCCTTCAGCACCTGCACAGCTCATATATTTGCCATCATAATCACCTATGTTCCAGCACTCTTCACTTTCTTTACCCACTGTTTTGGGGAGCAAACTATCACACTATTTTTGTGGCTAACCTCAATTTGCTTACTCCCCCAACTCTTGATCCTTGACAACTGAAACTACATGGAAAGAATACAATGAAAAACAAAGAAGAAAATGTTCATGCATGTAGGTCATCATATCTTTTGCATTTTCCCACTCAAAGTACGTTTTTGCAACCACAGCGGGGAATTTGATAGCTCATTTAGATTTATTATTGGCAACTTGCCTTTTGTTTTGTATTCTATCATCACTTTTGATTGGATCATTGATATGTGCTCACTACAGCTTTCCCTCTAATATATCTAAGATTTGTTTCTTAATCTTTGAGAGAATCGTTAATGTTTTTAATCCATTGTCATAATCCTCTTCAATCTTCCTGGTCATCTATACACACTATATTATCATAATACACTATAGTAATAAGTTTCCTTATAGTTTTGTTTAGTTAATGCAAAAACAATGTTTTCTTTGAAGGCATTGGTTATATAATATATATGTTTATTTTTAACTTTTCAAGTTCCAACATAACATAGTATAAATTTTGAATGAAACAAAAATTATTAAATGTCTAAATGAATGAGCTACATCTCTTAGGCCCTGTGTTAGGTACTAACAATTGGAAAAACAACTAGAAACATTCTCCATCATAATGGAGAATTTTGTATAATGGACCATATTCTTAGCAGAACATGAGTAAAAGAGTGAAAGAAAATTTAGTCACTGAAATAGTTAAATAAGCATGTAATTAGACTATAGTTTAGATAAGCATTATAACAGAGATTGGCGCATGGGTTAATATGTTGCAGAAAATGATCATGTAAGTTTCAGAGAATTAGAAAGTCACAGATACGTAGTATTCAAGCCAGGATTAAATCATGAGGAAAACCCCATTTATCAGGAAGACAAAATTAAATTTCATTCAACCAACCTATCCTTTGCCTTTTAGCATATTACTCCGGAGCAAGCACATTCAATTTATGAATACCTTTATGATAAGATTTATGTACTTATAATTCAAAAAATTGTATAAATCAGCAAAAAACAGAATTATTTTGAAAAGAGGATGCATATTTGTTTACTTATAATTAAAGAATTTTGATGACCATATACAGGTTAAGAAAAAAAGCCATGAATTTAAAAATTCATTTTTAGTATTTTAATAGCATTTAGTAAACATAATTTTTTTCAAAAGTTGTACAGACTAACTACATAGAAAATAAAGTTTATGTATAACATATGATAGGCTCCCAAATAATAAATGCAATATAAGATTCAAAACACTTATACTGTTTTTGAATATTTATTTATTTTTCATCATTTATTGATCTCAGGACTTAAGTATACCATGTCTACTGCATAAATAATGCTCAAAACTAGCAGAGGAATGAAAGCCACATATGTGTACTCTCTCTGCTATAGTCTCCCAGTTAAATAATATCCTTTTTGGAGCACACCAGTCATCAGTGATCACTCTCCAGTTTCTTCCACTTTTATCTCTGGAACATCTAATATAACAGTTCTTAATGTGTGGTCCATGGACCTCTGGGAACCCAAGAAGTTTTGGGGGGTCTCTACAGTCACCAACAACATAAAAAAAAAATACTAGGACATTATTTGCCATTCACATACTGTATACTATTTACTGTATGATTAATTTTGTAAAACTTTTGAAGACCTGCATAACTTAGTGGACCAGTATTTTCCAAATAACAAATGCTTGATGTTATAAAATGATTCATGGGTAAAAAATTTATTTAAGTGTAAGATAGATCAATGAGTTTTAATGTAGCAGAGCATAAAAATTTTTTTGTGTAGCTTCAGACTCTACATTGCAATTAACCTTTAGGGAAAAATAAGGTATGGATTTGGGGTGTAGTATCAAAGAAGACTAAGACAATTTCAAGTATTTCCTTCTAGCTATTCCAATACACTAAAAACTAAAAAGGCAGATCTATGTAGCACATAAGAATACCCTTCAGAATGACCTCTCAACTATTTGGAATCTCTTAGCCATTGAAACTTTATTTTGTTTCATTTCTCTTACCCCTTTTGGTTCAAGAAGGCTTTCTCAATCCTGTGATGTGAGGGCCAAGCTCATCCCTGTGAGTCGTGTGCCATGTTGCCGGGGAGATTTATACCCCTGGAAGTCATGTCCTCGTAGGAGGGAGGGCAGTGAATTTACCTGCAGTGTTGGCATAGAGAGATTGGTCACAGCTAAGCAACAGAAGAGGTTCTCTGGGTGGGGGGGGAGGGGGGACTCTTAGGCACAATTTTAAGTAGGCTTAGTCTCCCTTTAAAGTAACAAACTTCATAAGGGCAATCCCTAAGACTGAGGGCTCGGCCTTCTAAATTGGTAGTCCACAATACTTGTGAGAATATCAGTAATTCCCCAGGTGGGGAAGTTTAAAATTTCCATATTTTCATCCAGTCCCTCAAGGGGGTTTGCAAATATGTTTTATTCTCTGCCCACATTACTCCAGGATGTACTGGGGCTTCACACTAACCTATATAAACAAACCATATTTCACACCCTATTCAAAGTTCCATGTAATTATGGTATTTCAATAAACTGACCATACAAGTTAAATTGTATAGTGTGTTACAAACAATATAGATTTTGCACCTAATAAACATCTCTTCCTTTGGTTTCACACAGAAGCTGAAGTTTTAAAACACCATCAGTATTGTCCTTTATCCTTTAGTCTGATTTACCTTAGTCCTAACCAAGCCCATTTCATTCATATCTCTGCTTGAAATCTGATCTCTTTTTCATATTCCTTAACATTTGCCATATGGGGTAATGCTGACATTCATAGCTACTGGAACTATGGTTCTGAATCTCAGGTGTCACACAGGTACCCAAAGTTCCGGGGAACTACCAGGTTATACACGAAGAGCTCAGAATCTCGGAATTTAGAAATAGCCATTACAACTCAGGAATAGATGTATCTGCTATAAGAGCTTACTATTTAGGAAACTTTACAATAAGCCTTCCCATGATAACCTATGCTCTCAGATTCAGTTCTCAGAGTTTTCACAGTATAGTCAGTCCATATTAGTGAGACATTATAATGTTTGTCTTTTCATTTCTTGTTTATTTCACTTAACATACTGTCCTCAATGTCCATTCTCCTAGTTGCATACCTCACAAATTCAATCCTTCTTGTAGCAGCTCAATATTCCATTGTATGTTTACACCACAGTTTCCCATTCCATTCATCAATCGATGTACCCTTAGGCCACCTCCATCCACTGTGAATCTTGAATACTGTACAAATGTCCATTTGTGTTCCTCTTTTCAGCTCTTCCAAGTATATACCCAAAAACAGGATTGCAGGACCAGATGGCAAACCCATACCTAGCTTCCTGTGGAACTACCATACTGCCTTCCAGTTGGGCTGTACCATTCTACATCCACCAGCAGTGATTAGGAACATCCCTCTCTCCACATTTTTCCAGCACTTGTATCCCTCTGTTTATTTTTTAGACAGTTTTATTCATACACCATACATTCCCTCCTAAGGAAACAATCAATTGTTCCTTGTATAATCACATAATTCTGCATTCACCACCACTATCTATATGAGGACATTCCCATAGAAAGAGGAAGGGGTGAAAAAAGAAAAAGAAAGGAAAAAATGATAACTAAAAAGAAATAAAAGAAAAAATAAAATAAAAATAAAATACAATAAAAAGTTTAGACAACAACACTAAAGCCAAGAATCCCATTACATCTCCCTTATACCCCCCTCTTATAAACATTTAGCTTTGATATATTGCCTTTGCTGCAATCAATGGAAGCATATTACAATGTCACTGTTAACTATAGACTCTAGGTTGCATTGATTGTATTTTTTCCCCAATACCATCCCATTTTTAACACCTTGCAAAATTTGAATTCATTTATTCTCCATAATGTAAAAATATTCTTCTATTTGTACATTTAATCACCATCATTGACAACTCTAGTTTTCACTATGCTGTACCATCCCAGTCTTTATCTTCTATCTTTACTTCTGATGTCTTAGTTGCCCCTAAACTTATGCTTTCAACTATATTCATAGTCTTCTTTGTTCAGTGTACTTACAATATTGTGCTACGATCACCCAGTATTGTGCTATCCATTTCTGGATCTATACCATCAATCCTGTTGAACATTCTATACTCCTTAAGCATCAAATGCCCGATCTTTACCCTCTTTCTATTTCCTGATGTCTTCATTTCTACACTGTTCTCCAAACCTCTCTCTCCTATCTTTTCCTATCTGTCTGTAGCACTCCATTTGTATTTCTTGTAGAGGAGGTCTCCTGTTCACAAACTCTCTCAGTGTCTGTTTATCTCAAAATGTTTTAAAGTCTCCCTCATTTTTGAAGGACAGTTTTTCTGGATATAGGATTGTTGGCTGGAAGGTTTTCTCTTTCAGTATCTTGAATGTATCATACCAGTGCCTTGTTGCCTTCATGGTTTCTACTGAGAAGTCCACATTTTGTCTTATTGAGCTTCCCTTGCATGAGATGGATTGCTTTCCTCTTGCTGCTTTCAGAATTCTGTCTTTGACATTGGACAATCTGAATATTAAGTGTCTTGGAGTATGTCTATTTGAATCATTTCTGTTTGGGTATGCTGTACTTCTTGGACATATAATTTTATGTCTTTTATAAGAGTTGGGAAATTTCCTCTATTATTTCCTCTATTATTCTTTCTGCCCCATTTCCCTTCTCTTCTCTTTCTGGGACACCTATAACACATATATTCATGTGCTTCATGTTGTCATTCAGTTCCCTGCTCATATTTTCCCCTTCTTTTCCCTATCTGTTTGTTTGTGTGCAGGATTTCAGATGTGTTGTCCTCTAGTCCAGTAATCCTTTCTTCTACCTCTCCAAGTCTCTTCTTGTTATGTCTCCTTTGTGTTTTTCATCTGTTATATTCTGCTTTTCATTCCCATAAGTTCTGCCATTTGTTTTTTCAAGCTTACAAATTCTTCCTTATGGTCACCCAGCATCTTCTTTATAGCCTTCTTTTCTTTTTGGTACATTTTGTTTCAACTCATTGAATTGATTTAGAGTATTTGTTTGAACTTCTATAAATAGGTGTTTCTTGAATGTCAGTTGAGATGCTAATTTGTTCTTTTCACTGAGCCATATCTTTGTGTTTCCTGGTGTGGCTTGTGACTTTTTGCTGTCTAGGCATCTGATTTTCTTGATTAGTCTATTTTGGTGAGGCTGTTTTCTCTCTTTTGCCTTGGGTTTTCCTGTGGGCTTCTTTGATCTCTGTATTTCATTGTTTCTCTCAGTGGCCAGTTATTAGATTGCATCTGCCCCCCAATTTTTCCCCCAAATCAGGCACCCACTGTGGCATACCACAGGTATGGGTGGTAGGCACTTGGTTCCCCAGCATGTTCACTGTGTGTGGTAATATAGGTCTGCTGGCTTCCAATGGTGCTCTGTTTACTGCCAGTTAGCAAGACCTGGTTTTAGAGCCCTGCTTTGACAGTCATGTTGTCCATATGTCTCAGCCCATACCAGGCTGGGTTTCTGTGCAGTGTATGTAAACCAGCTCCTGTGGTCCTAATAAATGGTCTGAAGAATCTTTTTAAAAGTGATTTCTACTCCCTTGCACTTTCTGGACTGTACAGCAGATGGTGCTGTTCAGTAACTTAATTGTCTTCAGAGGCTGCTTTGCCTCTGAGTACAGGCTGTGTCTACATAGGTGAGCTGCAACTGCAAGGTTCCTATGCCCTCACTTTGCCAGCCAAAATCTGGCTTGATGTGGGGCTACACCTGTGACAGAATATTCCCTCAGCTGTCCCAGTGCTCCAGCTATCCCAAAAGGAATGGCTGCTGGTTGTTATTTCCCTCTAGGGTAGGGGAAGGGTTTTCAAACCCAGGGCTGAAAACACAGTCTCTCCACATTTTCTCAGTCTCTTTGTCCCTTGCTGACCTGGTCCTTGAAATGTTCTCCCCTATTCCCCAGGCCTTCAAACATTGGGTGTATGTCTCACCTGCTGTGAGAGATTTTAAAATCTATGTCCCTCCCTAGTGGGAGGGTTCCCATCTGCTGATTCTGTGCCTTTCCTGCATTGAGCCCAATTGAGGGGAAGAGGGCAGGACTGCTTGGTCTGGGACAGAAGATTCCTACCTGATATTTCTTCTCTTTCTTCAATTCAGGGTCCTTCTCCAGTCTATGTCCTCCTCCAGAGTTCAAATAATTCAGCATTGTCCTTTTTTCACTGAATCTCTGGAGAGGAGTTTTCAGTAGCTGTTACATTGCCACATTGATGACGTCCTCCTGCTTTTTTGTTCTTAACAACACAATATAGATGCATGGCCATTTATGACCTAAACTCAGAAATCCCATAGTGTTATTTCTATACTTTGTTGACACTTGACTGAAGGAGACTCAAATAATTATAGCCATATTTTAAACCACCATACTAATTTTGTAGATTTCATTTTGTCCCACCTGCTTTTAGTGCTCATGTCTGTGTTTTTTAATTCTTTTTTTCTGACTGTATTTTTACCTGTTTATTTTAATCTGAATAACTCAAGGGTTGGCAAGCTTTTTTGCAAAAGTTAGTAAATATCTTAAACTTTGTGGACCACATATGATGTCAGTCACACATGCTTCTCCTTTTATAAACTGTTATGAATACAAAAAGAATTCTTAACTTTCTAGCTGGATGAGAACAGGTCAGGGGCTGAATTTGGTCCACAGGTAATAGTTTTCTAACCCTAAGCTTTGTTTAAGGATATTCAATATTCTCTTACACCCATCTATTGAGTTCTCATTTTGTTAGTATTTTTCATTTCTAAAATTCCCTTTTGATTAATCTTGTAGATTCCAGTACTCTTGTGAAATTCTCCATCTCATCATCTATATTCTTGAACATATTAAAGACAGTAATTCTAAAGTCTCTGGATGATACTACAATGTCTGTTTGTCTTGTGGGGAGGTTTCTGTTTTATTTACTTTGTATCCTTTCTTGTTTTGCCTGGTCACTTTTTATTGAAGGACAGATAATCTGTTTGAAAATTGTATAAGTTTTTGAAGACATTATTTTTCTAAAGAGAATGTTTCTCTTCTACTCTGGCAGATTACATCACTGCTATCAAGGTCTGAGCTCTGTAAGAATTACAATATTTATAAGGCTCAATCTGTAGCTCCAGGAGTTTTTATTATGCATCATCCTCCTTGATATGTCCAGAACAATAATTTTTATCTCCTTAGCACCACAAGACTGCCAAAATTATGCTCTTCTTTTCATTTGTGTTTTCAACTTCTCCTATGCAGTTTAAGAATCAGGAAATAATTCTAGTAAGAGAGTCGTGTTAATTTTGGGGCTCATTTCATGTACCTATTTTCATCTGGGATCTTGGTTCCTTGAATTCTGGCTGCTTTTGCAGCCCCCCAAACTAATTTTTGCCTCCTAGTGCTGATAATTTTATAAAAATTCTGCAGCTTTCCTTGCCTCTGAATGGCTCCACTCTGTCCTGGTGTTCAGCCTCTTTTCCTGCTCCTATCATCATTAAACAACCACTTTTATAGTGAGTAAAAAGTTAGGCTAACTTTAGTAATGTTGGATTTCCATGTCTTTGTTTCCTTAGAAAGTCTTTCATCCAGATAGTTCATAAGGAGTAGGGCAAAGGGATAAATAGGTATATCATGATCTAAGCTGTAAAACACATGCTATAGGAAAAAAGAACAAGGGAAGATTGGTCTAATATGTCTGTGCCAGTTTGGATATATTATGCCCCCCAGAAAAAGCCATGTTCTTTGATACAATCTTGTGGGGGTAGACTTATTAGTATTGATTTGGTTGGAACCTTTTGATTCAGTGTTTCCGTGGAGCTATGACTCAATCAACTGAGGGCAAGACCTTTGATTGGATAATTTCCATAGAGGTGTTACCCCACCCATTCAGGGTGGGTCTTACTTAAATCGCTGGAGCCATATAAAAGAGCTTTCAAACAGAAGGAACTTAGTGCTGCAGCTAAGAGATACATTTTGAAGATGGCCATTGAAAGCTGACATTTTGGAGAATACCTTTTGAAATGCAAACTGAGAGCAAGCAGATGCCAGCCACATGCCTTCTGGGCTAACAGAGATTTTCTGGACACCATTGGCCATCTCTCATGGAGGTACCCTATTGTTGATGCCGTAGCTTACAGTTTTATGGCCTTAAGACTGTAACTTTGATAACCAAATAAACCCCCTTTATAAGAGCCAATCTGTTTATGGTGTTTTGCAAAATAACAGCATTAGCAAACTGGAACAATGTCAGTGAAGGAGATGGCAGAGAATCATTTTAACAGCCAGGTGTTAACCAGGAGCTCATACTTTTATTTTTGAAAGAAAAGAAATAGACAGAATCTCTTATTGGAAGAGAAATAGCAGCTGACACTTCCTCCATAGTTCCAGTGTAGGAAGGGATATTTCTTTGGAGAGCTCTCTAGTGAATGTCACTTAGTCTGTGCCAAAAACCTGGGGAGACTACAGTCCATCCAGGGCTGCAGGTATCAACGTAAATGCCTATTCCTTGTTGAGGAAAGTGTGGGCCCAAATAGATGCCAAATGATGTTTTCAAAGTCCAAACTTTCAGAGATGTTTGGAAATCGAGGTAAGGCTGTGTTACATAACAGTAGCATGGATAGATAGGGAATGAGTTCATGGTAAGATAAGATAGGCAGAGGATGAGCAAGTAAGTATGTAATGAAGACAGTTGGGAAGAGGATGAAAATAGAACATACAGGCAAGCTTTGGGCATTGCAGATTTTATACCCGTAAACTAACATGGCTACATAGAACTTCCTGCACGTACATATATCTCTTTGTATCCATAGTGCCACACATGCAGCCATGGGTGAGATGTAGAAGAAAACTCTGTATCAGTTTATCTATCATTTCTCACTTTTTCTATTAGGGACCAAATATGAATATCAAGAGGTCAAAGACAATGTTTTCCTGGTACCTAGTACATTTCTTGACCTAGTATATGAAATCAATAAATATATTTTTGAACAAAGAAATTCATAAATTAATGCATCATGAAGTATGGTTGCCAATCCTGGTACAGTTATTTGTTTGTTTGTTTTGTTTGCAATAGGACCAAAGAATAACATGAGAAAGAAGCTGAGAAATGAGATAAGTGTGTAGTTCAGGTATTTTCCTAATAGCAAATGCAGTGGGACTGGGAAATTAGGTAAAAAACTAATGAATAGGTATAGAGCCAGGATTTCTCAACCTAGGGACTACTGACATTTTAGACTGGATAATTCTTGGTCTAGGAAGCTATCTGTTCACTGTAGGTGTTTAGCACCATCCCTAGTCAGTAGATGCCAGTAGCACTTTCCCCCAGTTATGACAACCAAAAATGTCTCCAGACCTTGCCAGTGGGAAAAATCATACCTGGTGGTTGAGAATCACTGATGTAGAGAATCTCTTTTCCTTATCCTCATCAGTAACAGGACATGTGATGGTGGGACAAGATGGGAAGCTGTGGGAAGGTCATGGGATATGATAAAGTAACAGGATGCAGACTTGGGAAAATTCTTGTTTCATATATGTTCATTTCAGAGCATTAGAAGTTGTGAGCTCAAAGAAGAGAGGAGGGAGCTCAGACTCATCACCACTCTGGGTAAAGATTGCAGGATCTTTGAATAAATGTTGATAGAATAGATAAGCATATACTTACGGAATGAATAAGTGACTGGTTTTGTACATTGGTTATTAATTTTGAAATATGTATGTTTGGGTATGCAGGAGGGCACCAATTCTCGCAATGCCTCTTGGAAAATCAGTGGGGAAAACAAGATCAGTTTCCTTACTTTGGATAAACAATAAAACTTCTATGATTTCATGTTCTAGGTAGGACTTGGGAGTGACCTAGACATTGTTCAGTCAAAGGTAAAGTCATCAATGTCCACAATCTGAAATAAGTTGTATAAGGCCCACACAGTCCAAGTCCTGGATGGCAAAATGATGAACTCACCCCATGAAGCAGGGCTATTGATCATTTTATATCCTGTTCCCAATTCATAAATCCTCCTCTCTCCACCTGGAGTAAACTGTCTGTACTTCTTTGTAAAAATATAATTAAGTCTTTGTTCCATTTTACCTCCTCCATGGAGCTTTTTTGTCCCAATCCTACCAAAGGAAATTTTCTGTTTTTTTTTTTTTCTTACTATAATATATTATTTTATTCACATTCATCTTTCTGTGTATATCTTCCTGGCTATATTGTGAGAGCATGGTTCAAGACTTCTCAAGTTATCTATCTAAATTGCTTAAACTAAGGCTTGACGCATAGCAGGAAGTCAATAAATATTTTCCAACATGAACTGTAAATGGTCCTTCTCTGCTCAATTTATTGATTGTTTTACCTCTGGCAGATCTCCTTTAGATAACAGAAGAGAAAAATGTCTTTCTTCAAATATTACTTCTGATTCAGCAACCCAAATTATTTATATAACATCTCTTTTTTGAAATAACATCTCAAATTATTCCTCATTTCTGCTATTCTTCATAGATAACAGATGGACCGCATTCTTTGCTATATGTTTGTCCTATCCTGGGTTAAAGAAGGATATGATACCTTTTCTATGAATCTGTCCCACAGTTTCCAGGAACCCCAGAACCTATCATTTTAACACTGTTTACAAAATTATTTCATCTCAGGATTTACCCTTGATTGCCTCAAACTATTAATTCACAATAAATAAATAAACTCAAGCTAGTTGCTCTATAACAAAATCACTTAACAAATTCTCTTTCTTTAGTACTAAAAAGGGGACATTCAGAAAGACAACAAAATCTGGCTTATAGGGGAGCTTTGTTGGATTCTAATCTCAAGGGTATCTAAAGGGATACTCCCTTTTCCATGCTTAAGCATGGTTAGATAGGATTTAATTGGATATAGCTCAGGAATTTGCAAACATTTTAGGTATTCTGGGTTAGCTTTCCCAAGACAGCTTTGTTAATGAGTTTGGGATTTGGGGATTGAATGAATGATTGGGCTATTTCAATTTAAAATATTTCATAAATGCAAGATTCATCCTAACTTCAAAAGTCCCTGTGCAAAATATAACCATTTTCTGATCTTTATTCATGATCCAAAATATTCTGGATGAGGATGGCTTTTGGAAGACCTTATTAAGATGCAAATTGTGTTGCTAATCATCTGGGGTATGCTGGTTGTTATTTTGCCTTCTCTCTCACTCATTCATTTTACAAATATTTATTTCATAATTCATATGTTTTAGGTACATGAACCAACACACATGAATTTGCCAGAAGTATATACATGTAATCAAACGTACATATTTTAAAGGTCCTCAAGTTCCCCAATAAGGGAGTGGGTTGGGTTACACAAACTAAAACATTCTTTGTGTACATTAAATATAGTGTGTGTAACACCACCAGATGCAAAGAGCAAAGACCTTTATTATTCTCACCTGTTTTCCTCTTGACTCCTTACCCTGTATATATCTACTTGACATGTGGATATTTTTCTTCCTTCTCTTGTGTTCAGGAGTGATCTAAGGAAGAGTGATGTTGGCTGTATTCTTGTAGCTGTCTGACACTCAGTTAAGGATGGCAGAAAAGTTTGGATAACATACAATAGGAGAAAAAGAATATTACAGTTTTATTTTGTGTTTTATCAGGAATCTGGACAAACAGAGAGGAGAAGCAGAAATTACTAATGAGAAGTTGTCATCTAACTCTGATAAGCACAGTTGCAAACAGTGGCAGGGAGAATGTCCATTCCTAATGACACCCAGTTCCATCCTTCTTCATTCCTCCTGTTGGGAATTCCAGGACTGGAAGCTGTGCACATCTGGATTGGATTCCCCTTTTTCCTTGTGTATCTTGTTGCACTCCTGGGGAATGCTGCTGTCCTGATGGTGATCCTGACTGAACACAGTCTCCATGATCCCATGTACTACTTCCTGGCCATGTTGGACTCCATTGACCTGGGTCTGTCCACAGCCACCATCCCCAAAATGCTGGGCATCTTCTGGTTCAATCTCAAGCATATATCTTTTGGAGGCTGCCTTTCCCAGATGTTCTTCATCCACTTCTTCACTGCCATGGAGAGCATTGTGTTGGTAGCCATGGCCTTTGACCGCTACATTGCCATTTGCATTCCCCTCCGGTACACCATGATCCTCACCAACAAAATCCTGAGCATCATTGCAGGTGTTGCTGTCCTGCGGAGTCTGTGCATGATTGTTCCCCTGGTGTTTCTGCTCCTGAGGCTGCCCTTCTGTGGGCACCATGTCATCCCTCATACCTACTGTGAGCACATGGGCATTGCCCGTCTGGCCTGTGCCAGCATCAAAGTCAACATTAGGTTTGGCCTTGGCAACATTGCTCTTTTATTATTGGATGTGCTCCTTATTACTCTCTCCTATGTCAGAATCCTCTATGCTGTCTTCCGCCTGCCCTCCTGGGAGGCCCGACTCAAAGCTCTCAACACTTGTGGCTCCCATATTGTTGTTATCTCAGCCTTTTTCACACCAGCATTTTTCTCTTTCTTGACACACCGTTTTGGCCACAACATCCCCAGATTTATCCACATCTTCTTGGCCAATCTATATGTGGTTGTTCCTCCAGCCCTCAATCCTGTGATCTATGGGGTCAGGACCAAGCAGATTCGGGAGCGAGTGCTGAGAGTCTTTTTTCAAAAATGATGGTTGATAATCAGTAGTCTTAGAAGATTTTAGAATTCGTATTTCCTCCATATGCTCAAAAGTAGGGTTTGTGGGTAAGGTAGAGCTTTACTATCTAAAAGCATAGAAGATAGAGGTACAAATGGCTATAAAGTTAATACCTGTCCTTCCTCTACATGCTGAAGACTTTGAGCTTGAGAATATTAATGAGTTTATTAACGACAATATTATAATTCATAAGGATTGTATTTTTTACCAAGTGCTTTCATTTATGTAGTTTGGTCATCTAGGTAGCCCTATAAAGTGGTCAATATTTTTTCTAATTTTCAGATGAAAAATTTGATGCTTTGAATTGTTAAATGATTCACCTCAAAACCTCACTTTTAGGTAGGCAATTAAGGCAGATACTTTTTAAATTGTAGCAGTTCCTGAATCATCAGAGGTAATATGAAAGCAACAGAATGAAATTTTCTCAGAGATAATAGTTTTAGTGAAAATATTCTTGAAATAATAATAATGGCAACATATAAATCTTCTTAGCAGTTACTATTCTAAACAATTTACTTATATTAAGCCATATATTTCTTATGTGAATTCTATGATATTGTTACTTTTATTATTTCCATTTTCATATGAATAAACTCTGGTTCAGAAAGTTCTTCATAATGATGTGTGATTGAGAGTTTGGTTCCAGTATCCTAGGGTAACAGAGGAAGTAATACATTTAGAAATGGAAAAAAGAGAGCAGAGAATACTGTTGCATAATTATGGAAATTATGGAAGTTTTATGTAGCTGTTTGGTGGTAGAATGATGAAAACAAAATCATATGTCCTTAGAAAACTATGCTAAGAGAGATAGGCTGTTAGGGCTAAGAATATTATGCTATTAGAATATATATTAATTCATATTTGGGGGAGATTAGAAATTTGTAATAATATGCAACAGATGTTCTAAATATTGGGCCAAGATATTGAATGAATCCATACACAATAAGAAATATATTTGACTTCTCTCTGCTTTCTATAATAATCATAATGTAAGGTATTTGCCTACTCCATACGGGAGGGTTTCTGTGAAACTACATTCCAGTTAGTCTGCTAGAGTTATGTTTTCTGTCTTACATCCATTAAAATTTCTTTATCTTTATCTGGTTCTTCATCAGTTCTTGAGCCTGGAACTTCAACTACACCCACCAGAAAAGGTCATAGAAAGATAAAAATTTTATGTATTTCCTTTTAAATTTTGTATTCTATTCTAGCAAAAATATTTTAAACATGACAGCATATTCATGTACCATACTTATTAAAAGAATATTCATAGGGTACAATTAAATTTTTGCATTTAGAAAATCTAATAGATCAAGAAAAGATCCAAGATCAATTGCATAAGCAGAAATCAGACAAATTAAGTCAAGCTAGCCTGTTTTCGAAGGCTTTTGTTTCTACAGAAAGTAAGGAAGATTGATTCACCTAAATAGAGAGCACAGGAGTTAATCTATAGGTACTTTAAGCAATTTAAATAATATTATCCCATTTAGAAACAAGTAAATGTATCTAGAACAACTAGTAGCCCTATAAAGTAGTCAATATTTTTGGACAAAAGTATCACAGGAAGCAAAAGAGTTTTCCTCAAGGCTTTTTAAAGGAAGAATATACAAGTTGGAAATGTGTTTTTTAGTAATTAGAAGATGAAAATTAGAAATATTTGCTTAAGGTACTTGGGATAGACATTAATGATATTTATCAACATTTCCAGTTCTCTTTTTCTTCCAGGAAAATAGGAGGATTACATATCAGCCCCCTGAAGTTATACTTGGCCGTGTGACTTGTTCTATTTGTAGGGGTGATCTGTGTCAATTCTGGGAAGAAACATTTAAGAGTCATTATGTGCTCCTCTGTGTTCTCTCCCCCTAATGTTGTGTACCTGGAAGCATTGTCATAAAACGCTGTTCCTCATCAGAATAAATCCTCTAGTGCCTAAGATAGAGCCCCTTCCTACCCCAGGAAACTGCATTGGTTATGTGGTATGAATAAGAAGTAAACCTTTGATTCTTTAGCACCCTGAGATTTGGGAGGGGCCACTGCTACTTCAGCATAACCTAGCCTATCGTAACTGATATCACGTCTACGGATTCTGAGACATAGAAGCAGGAACCATGAGTGATTTGGCAATGATGACACAAACTCAAACAAAGATGAGTGATTTACAATAAGCACATAAACTAAAAACACATTGGTAGATTCAAGTTGAACAAAATTAGTGGCAGATCTAATATTGACAAAATCACATCAGTGTTCTGGAAGACCACATAAAATCTCCTCCTAAATGCAGATTTTATACTTCCACTTCCAGAAGGCAGGGACTGACTGATAACGAGTAATGCCCCCACTTAGATAATTAGAAAGTTTAGATGTAATCCAGATATCACTTATATGAAGGAAGCAGAAAGCCGCTGAAGCAAAAAGAACAGAAGGGAGCTAAATCTCCAAAGAGAGAACCACATCATCTTGAGCTAATTCCATCAACTGCTTTTAACATAGAAACATTTGCCAATTCCAGGAACAGAAAAGAGGGTACAAGCTAGGCTTGCTGTCTGCTTGGTGTTAGAGAAATAGCAGAGATTTTGTCTGTGATTTGAGGAGCCTTAGTCATAAGCTGATTTTTTCCTGATGACATTTGTTGAATTCTGGTTTGTGCAGGTGAAAGATTGATGATCCCAAATTAAAGCCTCAGAAAAGCAGAGAAAAGCTTTCAGAAATGCCATTTATTAAAGATTAGAGGGTCCTTCATATCGAGTGGGTCACAGTTAAAACAACACACAACTCCAGAGGCGAACCAGTGAGTGAGTCTTAGTCACGCTTCAATCTAGGCTCAATGAGATGATCAGATGCCATTCTATCAGGAAGAAAAGTCTTTATCTAGAGCCTAGATAAAAAAGCATGATTTTTAACACTGATTAACTGGCAACAAAACTAGCCAAAGACAAAAGATAAGACCCACATGGCCAAAAATCAAGGGAAAAAATTCCAGAGGTAAACAAAATCACACAAATGAACCAAGTTTTAGAATTAATTATGATGGACTTTTAAAACCATACTGACTAATATGTTCAAAAATAGAGGAAAATATGGACAAAATAAATTAAAATATCACTAGAGAATTGTAACCTATACAAGAGATTCCAAAGAATATTTGAGAACTAAAAAAAAAAAGTACTGTACTTCAATTTAAGAAATCATTACATGATAATAAAAGAACATTAGACAAAACAGAATACAGGAGGAGAAGTATCCAAACTGAAGCACATACAAGAAAAAATGTGGAATTTAAATATATGTAGACTAAAATGCATTTACAACCACCATAAAAACAGGTGGGGAAGGTGTCAGCAGAATTAAATGACTACTTGATTTAGTAGGATTGGAAAGTGATAAAGGAAAGAATTGTTATTAGACTATAATAGGTCCACAGTGGATGTTGAAATCTCCAGGATTACAACTAAAACAGGACTGAAAGAACCTATAGACAACAATTTATTAGAGGGAAAAGGTTAAAAAAATATATTTTGATAATCCAAAAAGAAGTGAGGAAAATATGCAAGAATACAAAAAAAAAAAAAAAATGAGGTAGATCAATAATGTAAAAATAGTTAGGTGTTGTACAGCAGCCGAACTATATCAGCATATACATTAAAATAAAATTAAATGTAAATGTTGTCAAAGAAATACTGCACTGGACAATGTGAAACAGCAAGGAGGACTTTATTTATAGCTGCCCTGGTAGGGGAGAGAAAATAGTACTCAACTCTGAGGAAGGCAGGGGGTGGCTGAATTTTGTAGTCAGGATAAGGGCAGTATGAAAGTACCTGTGGGCCATCTGGCAAAGGAGGGGAGGGGGAAGCTTGGGGATAAGTTCATACCTTGGAATAGCTGATATCTGAACTCTCTGCCTGCTCCCCAATTGTTTTTTCCTGTGGTCCAAGTTGTTTTTCTCAGCCTTCTCACAGCTGTAAAATGAGTTTTAAGATAGTCAGGGCATGGGAGGGAGGCAGTAGGGGCACAGGAGAAGGCCAGAGGCTTAGTTGTCCAGAGAAAGAAAAACAGTGTTGGGAAAGGCTAAAAAATCTTCCAGTAAAAAGCTTATTTTGTCAGAATGGATTAAACCACACAAAAACCCATGCTGTTTATAGGGTGTGGAAAGATTGAAAATTAAAGGTTGAAAAAGATACTAGGCAGATAGTAACCAAAAAAGAAAGAAATAGCAAAAACTTGGCAATTTATTTCATAAGGCTAGTATGAGCATACATATTTGGCTAGGAATAGCAAAATACCTTTGGAGGACTTACACTGCCGCATTAACAAGATTTGTTCTAAATGTGTAAAGAACCATTATAAAGATATACTAATTGGGGCAGTGTGTTTTCAGCACAAGTACAGAAAACTAGTACAATGAAACTGAATAGTGTCCAAAAACAGACCTAGAGATCTACATTTACCCAAATTAAGGCAGACATAAAACTGCAGTACAGTAACAAAAGATGATATTTTCAATAAAAGATGCAGGATGAATTCGAATCCCATATGGAAAAAGAAAATAATCTTGATGCAATTTCACAAAACAATATAACTTCTGGAGAAGAATAAGAATAACTTCATTAGCTTGGGATAAGAGAAGATTCTAAAATAGGATACAAGTACATATGCATATTCAGGCTAACAATTGATTAGAGAATATTGGAATTAAGAACTTCTTTCATCAGACACACCATTAACAGAAAGCAATCCAAACTACTTGAATACAGAATATATAGAGCACTTCTTCAAATCAATAAGATAAAGGAACACTGTCACATACAAAAATGAAAAAGGACTTGTATGGCATTTCTCAGAATTTCTTTCTTAGTCATAATGGATATATATTTAAAACCACTAAGAAGTTTCATTGTACACTAACTGGAATAGCCAAAATGAAAAATGTTAAGTGGTAGCAAACTTGGAGCAACTGTATACTCATATGTTGCTGGTGAGAAGGTAAATGGGTAAAATTATTTTTGAAAACTATTTGGTAGTATCTTCCAAAGCCAATCAGTGCATTCCCTTTGACCCAAAAATTCCACTCATATTTATATTCAACAAAAGTGTGTACATATATTCATCTGAAGATATGTGTATCAAATGATCACAGAAGCACTATCTGTAATAGCCAATATTTGATGCAAGTCAAGTGTACATTAATAATAGAATGTACAATCAGAACAAACAAGCTACAAACAACACATAGAGTGAAATAAGTCAGACAGAAAACAGTTTATATTATTCTATTTATATAAAGTTCAAAGCAGGAGTGATAATGCAAGGGGCTCAATTGTCAAAATCAGATTCACATGACCCAATACCAAAGATTAAAAAAAATGAATTCAAAGGATAAAGGAAATCATGTTTCACATGAAACATTTTTCGCCTTGAGAAATTTCATATTATCATACACAGATCCCTATAAAATTCTTTTCTCTCCCTTGTTCTTATATCATCTGATTATTGCTTTCACATGTACTGTTTGTTTTTAGTGAGCTTTGTTTGTGCAGAAATCGATTACATAGAGGGAGCTCTCTTGGTTATGGCATATCTCCATCTTATACAACATTACTTACATAGTTTATTATCTTCCATTCGCCATCAATCTAAGCTCCCGTGATTCCATCAAATCTACACTTAGATTCAACAAGCAATCTATATAGACCAAGTATAACCTGAAAATAAAAAAAAAAAAAATCCTATAAACTCTCTACTAGTAAATGGCATTAGTGTGTAGGATATCTGTTTATTCACATGTTTATAAGGGAAATTTACTAGAGGAATTGCTTTTTCCTGGGCCTCTCAATGAGGGAAATAAAAAAAAATGATTCAGGCCTGTTGCTACTCCTGTGCTTCCTATTAGACAAATGTAATCCATGGGACTCTTAGAAGTCAGGTTTGTGGTTACTTTTAGGGTATAGTGGTTACTCAGTGCTAATAGGAGGAGTCTTTCTAAAAATGTTATTCTGTTTCTTGGCCTGTCTTATGCCTACATTCTGTGGAAATTTATCAGTCCAACACTTAGTGTTTTATAAACTACCCTGGAAGTCTGTTATAGTTCAATATAAAGAAGACTAAAATATGTCTTAAGAAATAATGAATATAGATTTTTAAAAGTAATTCCTAATAGTATAAAGCTTTTAGAAAACCACATAAGGAAATTCTTTGTTACTCTGGGTAAAGTTTTATTAGATATGACACCAAAACCACAATTCATAAAAGAAAAAGAATATTGAATTGGACTTTGTTAAAAATTCGGAACTTACGCTCTTCAAAACATGCTGCTTAGGAACTGAAAAGACAGGCCACAGACTGGGAGAAAATGTTTGCAAAACACACATGTGATGAAAGACCTGTGCCCAGAATGTATAAAGAAGTCTAGAAAACTTAATTAAAAATGGGCAAAAGATTTGTACAGACACCTCACTAAAAGAATATATGGATGGTGAATAAACACATGGAAAGGTGCTCAATATCATCTGACTCCAGGCAAATGGAAATTCAAAGTTCAGTGAGGTAGCACTATAACCTATAAAGTGCGTTAAAAGGAAAAAAAAAGAACAAAACTGAGAATGCCAAGTGTGGGCAAGCATGTGGAACAACTGATACTCTCATTTATGGGAAGTAATGGTATCCTCTTGCCAACAATTACCAGAAACACACGTATAGTCAAACCATGCTGGATTTTTTACTTTCTGAAACAAGGGAGACAATATGTTGAGCAGCTGTGTGTGAGGGAACAGTCTGTGTGGAAATTGTGTAAGAGTGTGTGAGGAAAGGTTTGATACTGGATTTGGGCTTGTTTTGGAAGGATTTATAGAAATAGGTGATTTCAAGGAGAAGGTTAATTCTATTATTGGATATCCTAATTTTTATATGGGAGGTGGGAAAAATAGAGAAGGGCTAAAACTATATGTGGTAGATGGAATTATACAACCTAATTTAGACATTTCCTTAAAGATATTATCATAGTTAAAGTGAATGATGTTGGGTCTTAATCCAGATTACTAGAGTCCTTATAAACAGAGTAAATTCCAGCATAGTTAGAGAAAGCCACAGACAGAAGCTGAAAGCCAAAAGAGAAGGAGAGGACATTGCCATGAAATGGGAAAGCAAAGGAACCCAAGGATTGCTTGCCAGCCAGGATGCTACCGACCCATGGTGGAAGCAAGCCTCCTAGCCACTGCTTTGACAGGGACTTCTGACCTGTGAAACCGTGAGCCAATGAATTCCTGTTGTTTAAAGGAACCCATCGTGTGGTATTTCTCACAGCAGCTGAGATACTGTATTTGATAAAATAGCTGTAGTCTGATGTTCGCCAGGAGGAGACAATTGGTCTTTTGTTTGTTTGCACAGTGTTCTTGTATTTGTCTCTGATCAAACATGATTACATTAGCATATTGTTTTTAATTTCACGCCATCACAGACACACAGTGACTTCATCTGACGTGTTTTGTGAAATTATGGTAAGTGGGTATTGCCATGGCTAACCTGTTAGCGCTAGGCCAGCTACAATCTGACAACTATTAGAGCTGCTTTATTCTCTCTCAGAAGAAAGCCAGTCTCCCATGATTCTTACTTATCCAGACTAGACAAAGTATATGCTCTCTCAGATAATATGTTTCCATTTTGCTTTGCAATTTTGTTGTATCACCTTCCAACTCGTTTATAAAGGAAATTGATTAGAAAGCATAGATTATTTCAGGCTTTTCTGAATTTCTTAACTCTATAGTTACCGTCATACAACTTAATATTTGCCTATCTATAAATGCTAAGTATTATGTACACAACCAGAATATGGGTTTCTTAGTGGAAAGAATTATGGGTGCAAAAACTACCTGAGTATGTCAGTAAGTACTCAGTGGCTTAACTGACTTCTAGATCAAGTAAATGATATTTGCTGAACAAAAAGTGGCACAGTCATCAGAGAAAATAACAGTTCTGTGTAAGAAAATTGGGAATTACTGATTGGGTTGGATATCTTACCTGTGAGACTGATGGCAAGAGAGTAATTAGAAATGCTGGAGTTGTTAGAGGAAGAGAACTTCTTGCAGGTTCAGGAGCTAAGGGGGAAAACTTTAAAGGCTGAAGGGATTCCTTTTTTATTCCCATAAACTTGTGAATTCTTTGTCTTTCATGCTCACTCATTCCATGTTGCCACAGAGGAGCAGCTTCTCTTGTTCAGGGAGAGGATTTTCAATCCCAGTATTAACTTTCTTCCTTGGACCACAGTTATGGAGCTGAGGCACACTTGGAGAAGTCAGACTCGCAGATCCCCTCAATATTAGGTATAACTGAGGCTGGTGAGTTGGGTGCTGGGTAGGGTGCTATAGGTGCTTGAATATATAGATGGGGAAGGTTTGGACTTGAATCTATTGGTTTAATCTTCTCATTCACTTCATGATACCAATATTAATTTGGAGGATTATTTGGAGGATTATTTCTAATTGTTAGAAATTCAGATGATTCTATATATTTTAGTGGTATAGGCTTTTTTAATTAGAGAAGTTATAGGTTTACAGAAATATCATCTTTTAAAATATTTAATATTTTTTTGAAACAATAAGTTTACCCAGATTTTATAAGGGGAAAAATCCAAACTGTCAAACAAGCAACTGGTTTTAAGTTATTTTTTAATCCACCCGATGTTTTTCTCTCTTAACTCTCTTTTAGCTTGACTTCTGCTACTTTATCATGTTGCCAATTATTTCAGAGTATTTTTAGTAATTAAAATCCAAAATACAGCTTTCTCAAAAATTTTCCAAATCATTAATTTTTCTTTTTTTAAAATTTCATTTTCACTAATGATTAAGAGTAGCAATAGTTGACTGTCTCCAGATTCCAAATAATTGTATGTAGCTTCTTAATAGCACACAGTAATTTTTTTTCCATTCTGATATGTGCATATATGGCCAAGTGTTTGCATACATCGTCACTCTTATTTTAGTCTTCCATTTTACCAAGATATTTTATCATTCTTTATATAAGTTGTTGGTAAAAACACATAGCAAGTGAAAAATCATGTTATTTCTTATGATACTTTTTCCTTCCTCATAAAAATTTCTAATATTAGCAGAACTCATTTACTCACTCACTCACTGATTTCCTCTTTGAGTCTATCTTGTATTATTTTTCTAATACAAGGGTCTAGTTTTGGAAAAGTACGTGATTCTCTCTTCTCGCAGATCATGAGAGTTTATTTAGCTATGCGTTAGTCTATCTATTATGGGTTGGGAGGCTGGATGTTAACTGAGTTGGTGTATTCTGGCATAGAGTTCTCACAATAAAAATTTCTTCAGGTCATGTATTGCCCTTTCTTCAAAAATTTCCCCAGATAAAGACAGACTTCTGAGAGGTAAGCAGCAGTTCCTGAACTAGGCCTGCTTCATCTTGTGCTGAGAGGCAATTCCAGTCCCCCAGAGAGCCCTTACCACCCCACTCTCACCTGTACTGAGCACAATGGTATCCAGATAGAGCTTATTTCCTGGTTCTAGAATAGTTTCTGAGCTTTTGTTTTTCATTCTGTATAACGATAAAAATATTATGGAAAAGGACCAGAGCTGAAGAGCACAGTAACAGAAATTAAAAATTCCCTAGTATGATTCAACAACATGTTAGAGCAGGCAGAAGAAAAAATCGGTGAACTTGGAGACAAAACAATTGAAATAATCCAGTCTGAGGAGCATAAAGAAAAAAGAATGAAGAAAAGTAAAGCAGTGTCTGAGGATGTGGTGGAACACCATCAAGCATACCAATATCTAGGCATAGGTGTTCTAGAAGGAGAAGAAAGAAAGGGACACAGAGAATAGTCAATGAAATAATGGCTAAAAGCTTCTCAAATTTAACCAAAGACTTGAATGTACATATTCAAGATGGTCAGTGAGCTCCAAAAAGGATGAATCCAAATATTGGTACTGTAACATATTATAACCAATCTGTTGAATGCCCAAGATGAGGAAAGAATTCTGAAAGCCTCAAGAGAGTAGCAATAGGTCACATAAAAGGGGCCCTCAATAAAATTAATGCTGATTTCCCTTTGGAAATCATGATGGCAAGAAGGGAGCAGAATGACATTTTTTAAAGTGCTAAAAGCAAAAAAAATAAAAAATAAAAAAAAATAAAAATGCCAAATAAGCAAAGCTGTCTGTCAGAAATGACAGATTAACATATTCCCAGATAAACAAAATCTGAGGGAGTTTGTCACCACTCTTTCATTTCTTTAGGCCAAGCGATTCTAAAGAGAGGTTCATAGGTTGAAATACAAAGGACAATAGGAAATAGATTGAGTCCACACGAGTAAAAAAACATCTCCAGTAAGGGTAAGAACATGGATAAATGTAAGTTCCAGTACTATATTATTTTATGGTTTGTGACTCCACTTTGTACTTCCTACAGGATCTAAAAAGGAAATGCATAAAATGTAGTGGCAAATCAGTGTAATTTGTGACAAGAATTACACAAAAGTTGGTTACCAGAGGAGCATAGTAACATTGTGTAACTATTGAAGTTCAGTTGGTATAAAAGTGAACAAGATTGATATAGATTTTAGATGTTAAATTTAAGCCACATTGTAACTACAAGGAAACTATGGGAGAATATTCAAGCTCATGGAGACAGAAATTAGAGTATAGGTTGTTTAGGGGAAGAGGGAAGGGGGAATGGAGAGTTAATGCATAATGAGTATGTGGTTTCTGTTTAGGGATATGGGGAAGTCTTTGTAGCAAGCATACAGCGACATTGTGAATGTGGTTAATCCTACTGAATGATATGCTTGGGAGTGAATGAGATGTGAAATTTTATGTTGTATATATGTTCCCATGATTTAAAAAGAAAGCAACAAGAGAGACAAAGAGACAGTGACAAATAAATGCAATACATGCCTCCTGATGGGCTCTAATAGGGGAGAAAGAAATGTTCAAAAAGACATTATTGGAACATACGGAAAAATTGGAGTACAGAGTGTAAGCGTTGTATCAATGTTAAATTTCTTTAACTTGATAACTACATAAACTAGCTACAGAAGTGAATATCTTTGTTTTTAGGAATGTTTACACAGTGTTTTGGCTTACTAAAGTTGCCAAAATGCACTACACAAGAAATGGATTGGCTTTTAACATTGGGGATTTATTAGGTTGCAAATTTACTCTTTCAAGGCCATGAAAATATCCAAATTAAGGCATCAAGAGGTAGATACCTTCTTTGAGGAAAGGCCAATGGCATCTGGGGTTCCTCTGTCACATGGGAAGACACATGATGATGTCTGCTAACCTTCTTCTCCTGGGTTTTTGTTTCAAACTAGCTTTCTCCAAAATGTCTCTGGGCATCTATCTCTCTTAACTTCTCTGAGCTCTCTCCAAAATTTCTCTGCCTTTTATCCTCTCACAGAGGACTCCAACAATACTATTAAGACCCATCTTGAATGGGCAAGGTCACATTTCCATGGAAACCATCTAATCAAAAGTTCCCACACATAGTAGGTCTGCCCCCACAAGATTGGATTAAAAGGACATGGCTTCTCTGGGGTACCTAACAGCTCCAAACCAACACATTCCACCCTCTGGACCTCAAAAAGACATGTTCTTTCCGTATGCAAAATTCATTCATTCCATCACAAGATCACAAAAGCCTTAAATCATTTCAAGTCTTATCAAAATCAGTTACAGGTGTGGTTTGTACTAAGGCAAAATCCCTTCTGGCTGTGAAAGTTAGAACAAGTTATCTGCTTCCACTATCCAAGGGACTGACAGGATTGGATAAACATTCCCATTGCTTAGGGAGAAACTGAAAGGAAAACAGGAACAAAGGACCAAACACTTCCTAAAACCAGCAGGGCAAACTCCATTAGATTTCAAAGTCTGAGAATCATTTATAGAATGATGTTTTTTCCTTGGGAATTGCAAGAGTGGCAGTCCCACCATTTCCAAGGGCTTGTGCAGCCACCCCATTCTCTCCAAATTCTGGAGTGATTGTTCCAACATATCCAAGAATTGGGGGGACCACTTGTTCTTGAAACCACCTTCCTCAGTCATCGAGGCTCCACCCAGACTCTCTGGCATCTCTGAAGCAAAGACTCTTCCCTCTTTGAACAATGGCTCTCCACAATTCCTTACGAATGTGCTCCATCGTGTATGTAGCCTGGGGCAGCAACATTCTCTGACCAATGGAAATGCCAAGGTCCCCTCAATTGTTGACTTAGCTAGAGAAAGAGGGCCACATCCAAGCAACAAAGAGGCATTCGGGAGAAGGCTCTTAGGCACAATTATAGGCAGGTCTAGCTTCTCCTTTGCCGCAATAGTCTTCCCAAGGGCAAGTCCCATGGTAGAGGGCTCAGCCCATCAAATCACCAGTGCCCTATGTCTGTGAGCACATCAGCAACCATCGAGGTGGGGAAGCCCAACACCTCTGCTTTCTCCACCAGCTCCTCAAGGGGTCTGCATATTTTTTCATTGTTTTTTTAATTAACTTTTTTTAATTAACTATATCAAAAAACTGAATCAAAAAATTTTCAAACAAACCATAACAAGGGAGTAAGAAAAAGACCCCTTACCTAAAATAAGTACTTTACTTCCAACATGTTTCTACTCTACCCCAAGAAAATAACCTAATATAGCAACATTTCTGTGAACTTCTTCCTATCATACCCATCAGAATTTAGCAAACCATAGTCATTCCTGGGCATTCTCAGAATGTTAAATTTACCTATGAGAGCTTATCTGTTCTTATTGGGTTAATGTTCCTCCTTCGTTAATTGCTCTCTATCACTAGTTCCCTTACATTCTACATTATAAACCATTTATTTTAGGAGTGAGTTGTTTAACCTTGAGGTGTTTGTGAATTTTCTAAGTCTCTAATGGTGATTGACTTCTAATTGTATTCCACTGTGGTCATAGAATGTGCTTTGAATAATTTCATATTTTTTTAAATTTATTCAGACTTGTTTTATGTCCCAGCATATGTTCTATTCTGGAGAAAGTTCTGTGATCACTAGAGAAGAATGTGTATCCTAGTGATTTTGGATGTAATGTTCTATATATGTCTGTTAAATCAAATTCATTTATCAGATTGTTTAGGTTTTCAATTTCCTTATTGGTCTTCTGCCTGGTTGATCTATCTATAGGAGAGAACGATGTGTTGAAGTCTCCCACAATTATTGTGGAAACATCCATTGCATCCTTTAGTTTTGCCAGTGTTTGTCTCATGTATTTTGTGGCACCTTGATTGGGTGCATAAACATTTATCATTGTTATTTCTTCTTGTTGAATTGCCCCTTTTACTAGTATGTAGTGGCTTCTTTGTCTCTCATAACATCCTTGCACTTAAAGTCTATTTTATCTGAGATTAATATTGCTACTCCTGCTTTCTTTTGGCTGTATGATGCATGAAATATTTTTTCCATCCTTTCACTTTCAATTTCTTTGTGTCCCTGTGTCTAAGAGGAATCTCTTGCATGCAAGATATTGATGGTTCATATTTTTTGATCCATTCTGCGAATCTGTATCTTTTAACTGGGGAGTTTAATCCATTTACATTCAACATTATTACTTTGAAGGCATTTCTTGAATCAGCCATCCTATCCTTTGGTTTATGTTTGTCAGATATATTTTTCCCTCTCTCTCTTATTGTCCTTTAATAAACCAATATTGAATCTCTTTAGTACTGAACCTTTCTCCATCTCTCTCTCTCCTTTCTGTTTCTCTGTTGGTAGGACTCCCTTTAGCATCTGAAGTAGGGCAGATCTTTTATTAGCAAAATCTCTCAGCATTTGTTTGTTGGTGAAGAATTTAAGCTCTCCCTCAAATTTTAAGGAGAGTTTTGCTGGATAAAGTATTCTTGGTTGGAAATATTTCTCTCTCAGAATTTTAAATATGTCATGCCACTGCCTTCTGGCCTCCCTGGTGGCCACTGAGTAGTCACTACTTAGTCTCATGTTGTTTCCTTTGTATGTGGTGAATTGCTTTTCTCTTGCTGCTTTCAGAACTTGTTCCTTCTCTTCAGTATTTGAAGTCTGATCAGAATATGACTTTGAGTGGGTTTATTTGGATTTATTCTATTTGGAGTTTGCTGGGCATTTATGCTTTGTGTATTTATATTGTGTAGAAAGTTTGGGAAGTTTTCTCCAACAATTTATTTGAATACTCTTTCTAGACCTTTACCCTTCTCTTCCCCTTCTGGGACACCAATGAGTCTTACATTTGGATATTTCATTTTATCTATCATATCCCTGAGGTCATTTTCAATTTTTTCGATTTTTTTTCCCATTCTTTCTTTTGTTCTTTTATTTTCCATTCTGTGGTCCTCGAGGTTGCCGATTTGTTGTTCAGCTTCCTCTAGTCTTGTACTATGAGTATCCAGAATCTTTTTTTAATTTGGTCAACAGTTTCTTTTATTTCCATAAGATTATCTATTTATTTACTCTTGCCATTTCTTCTTTATGCTCTTCCAGGGTCTTCTTCCTGTCCTTTATATCCTGTGCCATCCTCTCATTGTTTGTCTTTAGTTCTTTGATTAATTGCTCAAAGTACTGTGTCTCCTCTTATCCTTTGATTTGGGTGTTTGCGTTTGTGTTATACATATTGTCTGGTTTTTTCATGTTTTAAAATTTTCTGTGGTTTTTGGGCTCTTGGCATTTGCTTTACTTCCTAGGGTTCTTTTAGGGTATGTAGGATTATTCAAAGCCTAATCTCTAATTTGTCAGATCTACAGCTTGGTGGCATACACTTTCTCTAACTAACCACCAGATGGCATCTGCAAGTCACCTATTCCCATCAAGTCAGTTCCCCCCAACTTTGTCCTTGTGGTGTGTGGGGGTCTGCTTCTTGTGGGGTCCTATTGGTGCACCAAGTTTGGGTGTGTTGCTGGTGCTGTCCACCCTGATTGTGGGGTGTGTGTCTGAGCGGTTAGGGAGGGAGGGCAGCTTTAATAATCAAACCTCCCCGGTGTTCCTGGAGATTTAAGGCTGTTGCAAGAGTCTAAACCTTCATTTCAGTCTCACCACAGATTGTCTCTGCTGCTGACCCACAAGTCCTTGGTGTTGGCGTATGGCCCCTGGGATTTCCGAATAGGTCCCTCTTCTACTCCATGCCCTTCTAGGGCCTCTGCTTAGGGAAGGTTGTGCTATGTCACAGGTGTGTGCCATCCCTCAAGGGAAGTTCTGGGCTTTCGGGCCATTTAGGTGCGTTCCCAGGCTTCTATATGGCTGACTATGTGGGGCGTGTTAATTTCCACCTTTAGCACAGCTCTGCCTTCCCAGCTCTGGGACAGTTAGCTGTGGATGTGCAAAAGGCTATTGTCCATGCCAGATATTGTGGCATGTGTGCATGTTGCTGAAAACACTTCCTGTCACACTGGGTTTGTCGGTGCGGCTCTGGGCTGTGGTGCCGGCACTGGGGAGGAGCGTTCCCAGCCTGCTGGGAAGATGGCTGCAAGGGGCGTGGTTTTTTTCTCCTTTTGGCTCCCCTCTGCCTTCCTTGCTCTGAGACAATTAGCAGCAGGTGTGAGAAAGGCTGTCTTCCACGCCAGATATTGAGGCATTTGCACAGTCCATCCCTGCTGTGCTTCACTGTGCAGTTCTCGCTGCCTTATCTGCAGCCGCTTTTGTTTTTTTTAAACTAGAAGTAGTCTACCTCCAAACGCCAACCCACAGTCTCCCCACACTGCAGCATTGCTGCCGAATATTCAGCAGGCTTACTCACGCATTTTAGAACACAGACTTCCGTTTTCACCCAGTGCATGGTCCCTACGGATTTAGTAGACTTTGTCCAGCTGGTGCATTACTGCTATTGGTGTTCTGGGTCACTTTCTGGCTTTTATCTAGTATTTTTCACTGAGGTGTGTTTTTGCCCTTTCTCTCCTAGCTGCCGTCTTAGGTTTCCCCACCCTTGAGCTCTCTTAAGGACTCCAGTAAACTAATTAAAACCCACATTGAATGGGTGGGCCATATCTTCATGAAAATAATCTAATAAAAGGTCCCACCCACAATAGGTCTGCCCCCAAAAGAATGGATTAAGAGAACATAGTCTTTTATGGGGTACATAAAAGATTCAAACCACCATAATCAGTATTAAGTATTTAAGGAGTATGATGTATATAGCCTCACCTATGCTCAAGTGTTCAGAAAATAGATTTAGGAGTAGATTGAAAGACAGAAAGACAGATAGATACATAGATAGATGTTTAGATAGGTAGTTGGATTGATGGATGGCTGGATAGGTAGAATGATGTAGCAAATCAGACAAAGTGGTAATCTTGGCAGATCTGGGTATCTGGATGGGATAGGGGTATTTAGAGTTCTCTGCATAGAGTCTGTATTATATTTGTAATGGTCCCATAAGTATGTGAGAGTTTCAAAATAAAGTTCTGTGTTTTGTTTTTTTTTTTTAATCAGTAAAGATCTATATAAACCCTATAAAAGAAAACTTCTCATGGCAATTTAGGATCTCATAGCTTCATTTAATTGCTCCTAAATTGGCAGCATCCCATTTTGAAAGCAGAAAGGAGCTCTAATGGGGGGTGGGGGTCGGAGTGCGAAACTCATATAGGGCCAAGGGAAGCAAGTGAGGAAATGTCCTGATTGTCTGACATTGTTTCCTTTTTACATAGCCAGGATCTTACAAAGTGGGAAGCAGATATACACTGATTAGAAAAGACTAGTTGTCCATACTTATAAGCTATCTCTACTAGATCAAAACTCATTTTGTCAACAGGTTTTACTTATTAATAACCCTGCAGGTTGTGTTTCCTTTTCCCTGTAACTCCTGCCAGTCAATTTTTTTTGTCTTTTTCTGTATTCTGGACAAGCCCTTTTCAGATAGGTGTCTTCTCCTGGCAACTCGTAATGTAGGTGGCCATTTTATTTTTCTTAACAAACACATACCATAGTAAATTACAGAGCAAGAAAGAGAAAGAAATGAAAATTCCCAGTACTGTGCAACACAATAACAGCGATCATATTTTCCTCTGAAAATTGGGAGGAATTTCAACTGACTAAGTCAAAGTAGTAGATTTAAAACATATGCCTATGGCCAACCAACATGTAGTTCCATGAAACTGAGCAAAAATGCTGGCTTGAAATTAAATTACATCCTTCATTACCTATCAGTAGCAATCACTATCTTTCTACTACACAAGTATTGATTTCTGACATGGCCAATATATTTTGTACTCCTTACATGGTCATTAGCTCCTCATTTCAAAATTACTTTGGTGGCTGCAACACTCAGAAAATGGTGTCACATGTAAAAATGGGAAAGTTATAGTAGAACATCAGATTCTAGGAAATCTATTTCCCCAACATAGATTTTGGCTGGGTGGTTTGAGCATCTTCTTTATATATCTAGGTATCAGGTCACTTTATTTCAAGTTCTTCATGTGTTATGTGAAGCAGCAATGGAGCAGTGTTAAACATGCTTGCTTTTTCAGTGATTTCTACAAAAATGACAAGACAATTTAATGGGGAAAGAGTGATTTTAAGAAAAGGTTCTTGAAAAACTGTATATCAACTGAAACATCAAATCTTACTTCACACCATTCCAAACAATATTAACTCAAAATTTAAAATGGCCATAGTCCTAAAATAATACTTAAAACTATAAAAGTTCTGGAGGAAAACATAGGATAAAATATTTGTGACCCCTGGGAAGGAAATATTTTATAGACAGAAGGGAAAGTATAAACCATACATAAAAAATAATTATAAATGGACTTCATCAAAAGAAAAGAACTTTTACTTTTCAAAAGATAGTGTTCTGGTTTGCTAATGCTGCCAGAATGCAAAACACCAGAAATGGACTGGCTCCCATAAAGGGGGTTTATCTGGCTGCACAGTTACAGTCCTAAGGCCGTAAAATGTCCAAGGTAATGCATCAACAATCAGGTACCTCCACTGGAGGATGGCCAATGGCGTCCAGAAAACCTGTGTTAGCTGGGAATGTAGCTGGCATCTGCTCCAAAGTTCTGGTTTCAAAACGGCTTTCTCCCAGATGTTCCTCCCTAAGCTTCAGCTCCTCAGAAATGTCACTCTTAGCTGCTTTTGGGGCATTTGTTCTCTCCTAGCTTCTCCAGAGCAAGAGTCTGCTTTTAAACTGTCTCTCATCTGTAGCTACTCTCTCAACTTCCATACCTTGTTCAAAGTGTCCCTCTTGGCTGCAGCAAGCTTGCTCCTTCTGTCTGAGCTTATATAGTGCTTCAGTAAACTAATCAAGGCCCATGCTGAATGGGTGGGCCACACCTCCACGGAAATTATTCAAAGAAAGATCTGGCCCACACCAATATGTTTCCTGCCCACACAAGACTGCATCAAAGATAATGGTGTTTTGGGGGACATAATACATCCAAACCAGCACAGATAGTATTAAGAAAATTTTAATATGTAAGTCCCCGACTAGAAGAAAATATTTACAACATATATTTAAGACAATAGATTTTTGTCCAGAATCTATGAAGAACTTTACAAGTTAATTATAAAAGAACCCAATTTACATAAATGGTTAACAGGTTTAGACAGATACTTCAAAAAATATAGTAGTGACCAATAAACACAGGAAAAAATACTCATCATCACTAGTCATCAGGGAAATGCTAATTAAAACCATCAATGAAGTACAATTACACACCTATGAAAATTGCTCACTTTAAAAGACTAGCCACAGGGCTGAAATATATCTGAAAGTAATTAAAAGGGGAAATGTTAGATTGTATATGTGGTAACAACAATTTTCTGAAAAGTCTATGGAACTACACTACACAATGAAACCTAAATTATACCATGGACTATGGAAATAGTACAGTTATGAAAATTTGCTGTCATCAATTGTAACAAATTTTCCACACCAATGCAAGATGTTGATAGGATAGTATATGGGAATCCTGTATTTTATGCATGATTGTTCTGTAAAACTGCAACTTTTCTAAAAAAAAAAAAAGACAAAAAAAGATGCTATACCAGTTGTTGGCAAGGATATAGAGGAACATTTGAGTGGAGGTGCAAAATGGAAAACAGTTTGGCAGTTTATTAAAAAGTTAAACATATGTTTTTCACATGACCTAACCATCCAGTCCTAGCTGTTTACCCAAAAGAAATGCAAAATGCTTGTTCATACAATACTGGTATCCAGGTATTCATAGTAGCTGTATTTGTAATAGCCTGATCCTAGAAAGAACCCAAATGTTTATCAACAGCTGAATGGTTAAATAAATTGTGGTATAGCCATACAATTTCATAATGCTCAGCAATAAAATGAAATGATCACACAATGATGCACACAACAGTGATGAATTCCAAATTAATTATGCTGAGTTATAGAAGCTAGGAAAAAATCTGTTTTCTGTGATTCAATTTATATAAATTCTAGAAAAAGCAGACCAATCTCTAAAGTCAGAAAGATCCATCATTGCCTGTCAACAGTGTTGGGTGAAGGAGAGGTTACAAAGATTAATTAAAAGACTTTTGGTCAGGATTTATATGTTCCTTATCTTGATTATGTTGATGGTTTCATATCCAAAACTCATTAAGTTTTACACTTTAAATGTGTGCAGATTATTGTACTTCAAGTTCCTCTCCTTAAATTATATTAAAAACTTGCTTAGCACTAGACACCTATGCTTTATACAACTCATCACTCTGGTTAGATATTCATAATTGATGAGCATGGCACATCAACCACTTTCCGTGTGAAAATATTGGAAAATGATTCTACCAGCATCCCAGTGAGGATTGAGTGGTGAGACTATAATCCACATGCTGCTGGTGTTGCAATAGAATGAAACTGGAATAACTCTTTATTCAAACAAAATACCACTCCAGGAAGAACTACATAAGCATGGAGAAAAGACACATTTTCTTGAAGACATCACACAAAAAGCATGTTTTGGTAAACGATTTTTAAGATTTAGATCATATAGAGGAAATTTCTAAAAATAATTATACAGCTGAAACATTGTGTAACAAGGTGACCAAATCTTTATAATTAGCCCCCAAACCACAAAACAGAAAATCCAGAACACTACAAATGTCCCTCTTCTGCACCTTTCAGTCACTGCTTCACTAATGCATAGCATGTATCCTGACTTCTAATACGACAGAGTAAGTGTGGCTGAATTTTAAAAAAATTGAATAAGTTGAACAAATAGGTATTCTATGCTAGGATTCTTTTATTTAACATATTTATAAGATTTGTATGTGTTGCTCTATGTGCTTATAGTTCTTTCCTTGTCATGGTATGAACATTCACTTTTGTTAATGTCTCAAAATATCTATCCATTCAATGTTGATAGGTCTTTGGGAAGTTTCCAATTGGGGTTATAATGAATAGTATGTATGTGGCCATAATTGCACAAGTTTTGTGTGTGTGTGAATACATGAATGCATTTCTGGTCAGAATATATCCACAAACAGAATTTCTGAGCTCTAAGGTATATATAGGTTTGGCTTTAGTAGGTGCTGCCAAATTATCTTTGAAAGTGGTTCTTCCAATTACATTTCCAAACAGCAGTATGTGAAAGTTTCCAACGCTCCACTACATTTCCAGCATCATATGTTCTTCCTCTTTCTTTTTAGCCATTCTGGTGAAAGACTATGTATATTCACATTGTAGATTTCATGCACACTTCTTTAATGATTAATGAAATTGATTATCTTTTCATATGTTTATTCACCATTTACATATTCTCCTTTATGAAGGACCTTCGAAGTGCTTAGCTCTTTTTTCCTGTTGGGTTTTGTACTTTTATTTCTCATTTATTTGTCATTCTACTTATATCCTGGACATCAGCCCTTTCAAAATCTGTTTTGCAAACATCATCTCTCATTTTGCAGTTTGCATTTTCACAATCTTGATGATGTCTTTAGATAAACAGAATATTTTAGTTTTAATCAAATTCAATTTATCATTGTTCTTTTCATTTGCTCTGTAAGAAATCTTTGCCAAAGTTAATAACATGAAGATGTTCACTCCTGTTTTTTAATCTAGATACTTGAATGTTTTACCTTTCTTATTTAGATATGAAACCTACACGTAATTAATTTCAGTGTATGGTGTGATATGTAGTGAAATTTATTTTTTCCTATGGACTTCCATTTAGTCTAGAATTCCTTATTAAAATAACATCATTTTCTACTATCTTCAGGGTCATCACATAATACATAAAATAACTGAGTATGTGTAAGGCTTTTTCTGGAATCTATTTTTTCTTGTTGTTCTATTTGTTCATTCTTACACCAATTACAATTTTTTAGTGGTTCAATGACCATTCTTCCCTGTATTATTTCATGAAATGTATATATTTCTATGTGTATGTAGCTGTGCTGGTTTGGAACTGATATGTACCCCAGAAAATGCCATGTCCTTTTAATCCATTCTCATGGGTGCAGACCTATTTTTGGGTAGGCTCTTTTGATTAGGTTGTTTCAATTGGGATGTGACTCACCCAATTCAAGGTGGGTATTAATCCTTCACTGGAGACCTATGAGAGGATAAATAGCAGATAAAGCAGGAGAGTATAGAGAGAAATGCCCAGAGACATTTGGAGACAGCCATTGAAACCAGAACCAGGAGAGAAGGACCAGCAGACATTACCATGTGCCTCCCCATGTGACAGAGGAACCCCAGATGCCAGCAGCCTTTCCTCAGAGAAGTATCTTCCTCTTGATGCATTAATTTGGACATTTTCATGGTCTTATAACTGTTAATTTGTTAGTTAACAGAACCCCACTGAAAAAGCCAACCCGTTTCTGGTATATTGCATTCCAGCAGCTTTAGCAAACCAAAACAGTAGCTAAGATTGAATGCTGTATCATAGGTTTGCTTAAGTGTATCTTAGGCAGATACTGTCATATAGATTTTGATACTGGTTGTATTTAGTTACATCTGAACCACCAGTATATGAAAGTTCCATTTGCTTTAAATTTTGTCAAAATGTACACAACAAAAAGTAACAGAAATTTTAAAAACAGTCTAATCTACAATTACATTTATAGATTTTAGCATACCTCCTCAGAAATTAATGGAACAAGAGGATCAAAGTATCAATAAATACATAAGTATTAGCTGAATTAAACCAACTGATTATATATATCTATATGTATGTGTGTATGCATGTATATGTATGTATTCAGATATATTCATACATATATAATATTATAACCAAGAACTACAGAATGTGCATTCTTCTCAAGCATACATGAAGCATTTACCAAAACAGAGCAAATGAAGGAATACAAAGCAAGGCTTAATAAATTTCAAATGACTGAAATCATACACTGTGTCCTCTCTGTCCACAGTCTTATTAAACTAGAAATCAATAATAGAATGTGACCAGAAATCTCACAGCAGTTGAAAATTAAGAAACAGTGCTAATTAACTGATTAATCATGGAGGAATGCACAAAGGAAAAATACAATATTTTAACTAAATGATAAGATACTGGGATGTAGTTAATTAATGCTTACAGAAAAATTAATAGAATTAAAATATTAGGAAAGAAAAAAGTTTGAAAGCAATGATATAAATTCTACCTCATGAAGCTAGAAAAAGAAGAGCAGGTTAAATCCAAAGAAAGTAGAAGCTGTAACCATAAATATAAAGACCTAAAACAATAAAATTGAGAAGAGACTTGGAGGAAATCAACTAAGCCAGAAGTTGATTCTTTGAACAGATTAATAAAATTGATAAACTATAGCAGGAATGAAAAACGGAAAGAAAATAGGAAACAATTACCAATATTAGAAATGAAAAAGGGAGCATGATTACAGAATCTTACAGATCTTTAAATAATTAAAAAATTAAGTCACTAAATTAAAAGAAATGGAAAAATAATCTAAGACATTTACATTTAATGCAATACCAATAAATTTGGCTTTATTTCTACAGTCTTCCTACTTTTTCCCTATTTAACCAAATCCATTTTTGACTTCTTATTGTCTCCTTTCTGTCTTCTTTTGTGCTATCAAATGTTGATTGTCATTATTGATTGTTTTATTGATTCTTTTGTTTTTATATTTCTCCTCTTTTTTCCTTATTTTTGAATATCAAATATTAGCAGTCCATTCCACATTTGCTTTGTTGTTTATACATATTTTATCTTGTTATACAGTTTACCCTTTAAAATATAACAAGCACGTTAAGTGATTGCAGTATAACAGATTTTTATCTTTAAATTTTATCTAAAATACAATGAGAAAATCTAACAATTATTTATCTCGATTTACTTGATATTTTATGTATTTTGGGCTTATTAAAAACCTTTCATTCATCTTGCTTGATTTCACAGAGCTTTTTTAATCTGTGAGTTGATGTCTTCTGTCACTTCTGGAAAATTCTTAGCCATTATTTCTTAAAATATTGCTCCTTTTCCTTTTCAGCTACTCTCCTGAGACTTCATTATATGTATCAGAGGTTTCCCTTATGCTCTTTTCTGCATTTTTTTATTTTAAATTTCTGTGCTGTTTTTAATTAAAAAAAAATTATTGCAGAAGTTCTAGGTTTTCAGAACAATCATGCATCAAATACAGGATTCCCATACACGTCCCCACCACCAACACCTGTTTTGGCTTGAAAAGTTTGTTACAATTAACAATAACATTTTTTGTAATTCTATTTTTTTTGACAGTAGCTACAATTGTTAAAATTGATGAAAGATTATTCAAGTAGTACTATTAACTATAGCCCATAGTTTATGTAATGGTATTTTTCCCCATAATTCCAACCCATTTTCATTATTCTTTATGCATGTTTTTATTTTATTATTCATCTACCCATACACTGGATAAAGGAGGTGACTTTATTTGCTGAGTTTGGATTAGATAGAGAGACCACATCTGAGAAGAAAAAAAAAAAAAAAAAAGAGGCTCTCTGGGGGTGACTCTTAGGCATAATTATAAGTAGGCTTAGCTTCACCATTAAAGAAATAAGTTTCATAAGGACAAGTCTCAAAATTGAGGGACGGCTTATTAAATTGGGAGTCCCTAATGCTTGAGAGAACATCAGGAGTTCCTGAGGTGGGGGAATTTAATAGTTTCACATTTTTTCTCCAGTCCCTCAAGGGACTTTGCAAGCCTTTTTTATTCTCTGCCCCCAATACTCTTGAAGGTATCGGGGTATTACAATAACCTATAGAGAATAACAGGATCTCATTCCCTATTATAGGTTCCATGTAATCAGGTTGTTTAAAAAAACTGACCAGACAGGTTAAATTAGATAGTGTGGTACAGAAAATCTAAATTTTTGACAAAATAAACATCTCTTCCCTTGGTCTCATGCAGAAGTTGAAGTTTTAAATTGTAGATGATACCATCCTTTATCCTGTATTCTGATTTACCTTATTCCTAACTAGATTAGGTTCATTCATATCTGTAATTAAAGCCTGATCTCTTTTTCAGCTTGTATACTGTTTCTGTATAGAGTAATGCTGACTTTCAGAGCTCCAGAACTCTAACTCTGAGTCTCAGGTTTCACACAGATACCCAAAGTTTCAGGGAACTACCAGGTTATACACAAAGAGCCTAGCATCTCAGAATTTAGAGATAACAGGTAAAACTCAGGAATAAATGTGACTGCTGTAAGAGCTTACAATCTAGGAACCTTTACAATGAGCCTTATTTAACACTCTTTACTCCTTACTCATTGATTGCTCAGTATCTGCCCACTTTCTATCCCATGATAACCTATGCTCCCATAGTTAGTTTCTATTGGTGAGAGCATGCAATATTTGTCCTTTAATTTCTGGCTTATTTCACAAAACACAATGCCATCAAGTTTCATTCACCTGATTGCATGCCTCATGACTTCACTCCTTTCTGCAACCACACAATATTCCATCATTGTATTCACCACAGTTCACCCTTCAGATCATCAGTCAATGTAACCTTGGGCCACCTCATCCTTTGGCAGGTGTGAATAATGCTACCATATACACCAGTGTACAAATGTCTGTTCATGAAACTGCTTTCAGTTCTTCTGAATATTTACCTAGTAACTGGGATGCAGGATCATATAGCAACCCCGTACTTAGTCTCCTGTGGAACCACCACACTGCCCTACAGAGGGGCTGCACTATTCTACTTTCCTATTGACAGTGAATAGGCTTCTCTCTCTCTCCATAGCTTCTCCAGCACTTGTATCTTTCTGACTGTATTGGTTAGTAAATTAACTCAGTGATATTAATTGAACTTTACTTGAGAATCTATTAAAAAAAACACGGATAACTTGCAGAGCTAGAATAGTAAAGATATGTTCCACAAATGTATTACATTTCTATAACCATGTAGGAAATTTGGCAGCTTAGAACACCATGTTTATTACCTTTATAGTTTCCATGGGTAAGAAATTCAGGCACGGCTCAGCTGTGAAGCTCACTCAGATGCAATTAAGATATCAGATGGGCTGCACTTTCATCTGGAGACTTATATGTGTATTAGTCAGGGTTCTCTGGGTAAACTTAATGGATGGTATGAGTTTTTTATAGGAATTGGCTCATGCAACTGTGGAAATGGACAAGTCCAAATTCCAAAGGGCAGGCTGCAAGCTGGAAACTCTGATGAAGGTTTACAATGAATTATACAGGAGAAGCTGGCTAGCTGAAGTAGAGATGGAAATTCTTCCTTCCGACAGTAAAATAATCAGTTCTCCTTTTAAGGAATTCAACTGATTGGATGAAACTTCTCTCAATGTTGAAGTCTCCTCAGTTGATTGTAGATGTAATCAGCCATAGATACAGTGTACTCACTTGTCTATAAACCCACAAAATATCCTCAGAGTAGCAATCAGGCTAGTGCTTGCTTGACTGAACTACTGAACACCAGAACCTGGACAAGTTGACACATGAGTTTATCCATGACAATCTATCCCTTGTCATCTTGGCACACTTACACATCTCCTTAAACCATACTTAATCTCTAAATAAAAACAATAACAGTCATATTTTCACCTAAAAAATACTCAGCTGTCAGCTGTCCTGCATATAACTGGAAACACACTATCCTTCCCTAGAAGAGGGTCCAAGAAGTCTTTGGGTAATATACACTCCTATAAACTTTATATCCCATATTAAATACTATGACATAAAATTAATATAACATATATCCAGTGATAAGGGGCCAAAATAGGAAAGAAAACAAACTTATTAGCTTTATGTATATACGCAAAGATATGTATAACAAAACAAGAAAGAAATATTCACAACCATTACAGTCCTCATTTCTGTAACTAGTCATGAGGACATTACAGGGTACTTAATACAAGAAGGATGAATAAATTAAGTTTGTTAGTCCGAGAGCATTAGATTTGCTAGACTGTCTAAATCATTAGATTTGACTTTTGAGGCTGTAATTGACATGCATGGGAGTTCACCCATGTCTGGGGTGTTCACATCTGAGCACCATATTGATGTTTCTGTGAAGTCTTTCTCTTAATATATGTACACACACACATGCACACATATTCATACCACACATCTGCATACTGATCCAATTTGAGCATAAGTTTGCTTATGGAATGAGATTCCTAGATGTGATGAGCCCAGAAAAATCCCTTATGGTGTCATGGGAAAATATTTTGAAATTTTCCTTCCTCCAAGACTCTCAAAATACAGTGTACTTTCTATTTTTATATTTCTAGGACATATCCACTTCTGACATATAATAAAATATTAAAATTTATGGATACAAAGAATTAAATAAGAAAAGAATGAAAAAAAAACATGTCACAAGTAGTAAAATCTTGTAGTCCTTGACATAGGAATATATATCAATTTTATTACATGACTAAGAGAATCAACTATCTGCAAAAGAAAATAAACATTTTATTCCATATAATCCTGACTATTAGAAATTTCTCTGTAGAGGTTAAAAGGAAGCAATCCCAATAAAACCCTGCAAATAAGTTGCCCAAACCTTAATTATTCTAGAAGTTCTCATGGTGATTATTCTGACATTAATTACATCATGTGTTCTGGTGTGGACATCACAGGAAATTATGAATATAGCAATATTAAAGTCATAGTATTTGTATGGTTGCTAGATTCTGTAGTGCAAAAGTATAATCTCTGTCCCAGATTAAGATGTATATTTTCAAGATGGTTTTGTTAGTCTTTGCTCAAAAATAAGCTTGAAACCCACTCATGAGTCTGCTTGGTCCTGACTCCATAGATGACAGGATTAAGAGCAGGTGGAACAACAACATATAGATTGGCCAGGAGAATGTGAATGTATCCAGGAACATTCCTGCCAAACCGGTGGGTCATGAAAGAGAAAAATGCTGGAGTGAGGAAGACTAGGATAACACAGATATGGGAGCCACACGTATTAAGTGCCTTGAGTCTGGATTCCTTCCCTGGGATCCCACAATAGTGTGACCTCACAGAAGCAGTCCTGTTTTGCCATGTCAGCATTCAGAGCCAGGCACTCCTTCTCATGGTGTCTAAATTCCATGTCCTTTTTATTCAGATCTATTTAGGTTAGGTTCCCAGGGTCTAGACTGCCCCACAGATGAGGAAGTTTACACAAGCAGCAGAACAGAAGTGATCAGTGTAAAGAGGCTGGAAAGTCTTCCACATGGAAGTGGACACAGCTTAATAAATGCAATTTAGAAACTGAAAAGTCAGAGGGAAGTGGAGAATAAGACAAGGTGAAGAACTAGCAGAGAACTAAATTGTTTGTTGCCGTATATGACAAACCAATAGTATTGTCCACTCACTCAGCATACTTCCAGTGTTGATTAGATTTATTACTCATTTGTAGCCTATTTGTATGGTATTCTTTAGGACACTAACTACTTCTCTGGGTAGACAACCTGCTAGGAATCTAAAAGATTCGCCTTTATTAACCAGTCTAAACATTTATCCTAAGGCATTGTCTCCATTCGTTGTACCCAACTCCATTACAAACCCAGACTATTTTAATCCATAAAGCTGAGAGCCTAGTTACTAACATTATTGGAGATGACATTGGTAGATGTTTAAGAATTGACTTGTGACACACCCCACAGTGCTGTTTTTAAGTCATGGTTTTCTTTCAGGATGTTTATACCATTGGGCAAGTGTTTCATTCATATCTTCAGGGGAAGCAGGCCCTGGGCACACACAGTTTGTCTTTGGGCAGCCTTTTCAGTTTCCTTTGACTCTTAGGCTCTGTGGAAGATATAAAGCATGACTGAATAATGAGACCATGTCTGAATGGCTAAATGGTAAAGAGTTGTCTTTCCAGTGCTTTAATTGGCATGTGGTTGGGGCCACAACTAGAATTCAATGTCTTGGCATCCAAACTATCAGAAGATTTCAGGGTCTTTGGATTATGATTCTCCCAGGGTCACCCCTGTGGAATAGCTGCTTGACTATCCCAATCTTTCATGGAGGTTTAACACTTTTGTAACATTCATTGTCTTCATTTTCCAGATAGTCCACACTCCATTAATTTCATCTCTATGTTATGAAGTAAGTAATTGGTGCATGAGCAGCAAACCCTTCCACAGTCATGGGAGAGACCCTGTGTCTCATCTCATTTGTCTCCTAAATCAGGGAAGCTTACCTATTGGTTCAGTGATCTTTCTTGGTCTCTTTAGAGTTATCAACTTCATAATGGGGTGATGCAGATAGGGAGGCCACAAACACGTGGTGACATGCATCATACACTTTAAGTCCCCTTCTTTTTGTTCCCATTTAACAAGGTTGAATAGTAAACCCAGCAATAGTGTGCCACCTGTTCTTGTTTGCTAGAACTGCCATTATGCAAAATACTAGAAATGGATAGGCTTTTCTAAAGGGAATTTATTAAGTTTCAAATTTACAGTTCTAAGGCCCTAAAAGTGTCCAAATGAAGTCATCAACAAGAGAATATCTTCACTGAAGAATGGCCGATGGTGTCCTAAACACCTCTATTAGCTGGAAAGGCACATGGCTGGTGTCTGCTGGTCCTTTACTCTTGGTTTGAGTTTCAAAATGGCTTTCTCCAAATGTTTCTGGGCTTTTGTCTCTCTCAGCTTCTCTCAAATCTCTGGTTCTCCTGGGGTGTCTCTCTCCAAATGTCTCTGAGTCCTTTTTTAGATTCTCTGGGGCAAACTCTGGGTTTCATCTCTTAGCTTTGCATCTCCAAACATCTTTCTGTTTGCAAGTCCAAGTGTCAGGGTGTCTGTTGGCTCTTAGCTTCTTCCAGGGGCAAACTCTGGATTACATATCTTAGCTCCTCTCCAAATGTCTCTCTCAGTTTCTCTGGGCTTCTCCTTTCTGTGAGTTCTCTTAAAGTACTCCGGTGAACCATGGGGTCACATGTCCATGGAAATGATCTGATCAAAAAAGTCTCACCTACAGTTGGGTGGGTCACATCTCCATGGAAACAACCTAATGAAAAGGTACCACACTTATCGAAAGTCTAATAAGTCTGCCCCCACAAGATTGCATTAAAGAGCATGGCTTCTGTGGGGGACATAATAGATTCAAAGCAGCACACTACCTAAGCATGATCCTCCCAGTCTCAGGATGAGAGTCAGAGAATTCCTCTATTTTGTCTCACCTTTATATTGTGTAGGTACAGATATAGTGTCATTTCATCAGGAATCTCTTCCATGCATTTCAATTTTTACATTATATTTTCTTCTGTAGTACCAGTTTAGCCTTCAACACAGTGGAATCTATCTACTTCTTTAAAACTGAGGTGCTGGTCTACCTGTCTCTCCGTGAGATCTACCCCCTCCTCTGCAACTCCCTCCAAGGCCATTAATAACAACCATGAAATACTAACCCTGTGTATGACAAATCTAACACTGGGAAATCCCAAGCATTGAGAAGAGTTCACCGTAAACATTTCTTGAACGCCTTCCCTATTGCTGTCCTTTAGCTGTTGTGCCACTTTTAGCAGACTATTCTTACCTCTCAAGTGGTTCATGGATATCCACTTTCTGGGTTCACTTTTAGAAATCACAGTCGAGTGACCAGATGATCAGCTCACTGAAACAAAATGTGACAGAAAGCTCCCTTACCAGGCATTTTGGAACAGCAATTATTGAAAGATATTTATGGAGTCAGGAATAGTAGCAATAGTGCAGATTTTTCCTTGTCTGTTATATTCAGGGGTAGCATCTAGTGAGGGCAGATGTCAGACTCTAGGAAAGGAATCCTGGTGCTTGAGCTTTGTGACTTTAAATTGTGTTAAACCATCCAGTTCCTTCCCTAAAATAAGTAAGGATAGTGATAGGAGAGACAGGCCGGAAAATTGGCTTCTAACTGTATTCCACTACCTCAGCATTCATTATTTGGGGAACACTAGCTCCTTCTTAGCATGAGGAGGGGTCTGGCATACAAATAATTATACATCAGTGCATAATGTGAACGACTTGGCTACACACGGGTATCTACCGTTCAGTACTTACAATTATGTGAACATCAACCCTTTCCCTGTCCTGGCTTGTCATCAAGTCTTGTTACTGTTTATCTTAAGTGGCTGGGAAGTGCCATGAGGCACCACCTCAGGATACTACCAATATTGATAGGCTTCAACAATCCACAGAAACCATTTTTCATGGAGGTGTGTTGAAGGTCAAGTATATTTCTGGGAAGCCTACATGGAGTAAATCATTCAATTAACTCTTACTCTGTACCTATACTCAGATTGAAGAAGATTTCCAACCCCCTTTAATCATCCACTATGTCTGTATTAACTATGATGCTGACACACTTTTCTACAACCTTTTACCATTTCAGTCTCTACCACCTTCCAGTTAATGAATGCACTAATATTTTGTAGACTAAATTTATCCCTCCAGCATCCATCTATTCACATTCATTCAATAAGTATTTATTTGGTGCTTTTTATGTTCTATGAGTCATCCCAGAAGTTAGAGGCATATTAGTGAGCAAACAATTATCCTACTATAGTTTTTTGTTTGCTGTTGACCAAGTTCTGTGCTTGGTGATGTCTTATTTTCCTTTTTATTTGACAAAAGGTTAACTCCTTGAACATTAATGAATCTATATTTTATAATTCTTCTATTAGTAAAGGTTGGATACAATTCAGATGATTATCAACTGAGCACCACTGAAAATTAATTACTACTTATCAATATAATGTCACGCTACATAGCTTTGAAAAGAAATGAAGAGACATGCATAAACTGACTTTGGAAGTAATCAAATGAAATTGGTATTAGGCATTTCTTTTGGAAAGAGAATCTGGAGAATGAATGTTAATGATAGGAGGAAGACTTTATATAAACTCTTCTGTGATTGTGTTTAAAATGGCACAGTTGCCCTCTTTCCAAAAAATAGTTAAATATGGTTAAATTACCTTAAAAGTGTTTCAGTTGTCTATTATTTGTAAGAAATGATGCCAGAATTTATCAGCTTAAAACAGCAAAGATTATCCCACACAGGTTTTGAGGGTCAGGAACCTGGTTGAGGCTTAGCCACATGTTTCTAGCTAAGAGTTTCTTATATGGTTACAGTCAAACTTTTGGCCCTCTGTAGTCTCTGAAGACTTGATTGGGCCTGGAGATACTGCTTCCAAAATCATTCACAGCGTTGTTGGCAGGAGGCTTCAGTTCCTTGTTCAGTGGGTCCCTCCTTAGGTGAACAGGACTTAGCTTCTCCAGAGGAGTAAGGGGTGGGGAGAGAGAGAGAGAGAGAGAGAGAGAGGGAGAGAGAGAGAAAGAGAGTCAGAGAGAAAGAGACAGAAAGAGGTAGTCAGTGAGAGACAGAGATAAAGAGACACCAAGTTGGAAACCCTGGTATCACACAGACCAGCCCTGGTAAAATGTGGAGGGGACTATGCAAGGATGTCAACACGAGGAGTTGGGGATCACTGGGGGCTGTCTTAGAGACTGCCTAACACAAACAGTTAAAATAGTTGAAAATAAAATTGATAAAATATCATTTTAAAAGATGGGAGTTTATTTGTTAGTGTCGTTTTTTTTTCCATTTACCTAGGAAAGGATGGTCCATTTGGTGGTGCTTTTTGTTGTTATTTGTTTTTGTTTTTTTTTTTTTGCTATTTGTTGTTTACTTCTTTTTAAAAATGGCTTTATTGATCTGCTGAGAATCAAGAGGAACTATATTCAGACTTGAAGTCAATTACTTTATCTTGAATTTCAAAACTAATTCTTAGATTGGATAAGATTTCGGGGTCCCTGGGATAGGGATAAATATATTTGGTATGTGGTGGGGAAGACATGATTAGTTGTGATATCAAAGGCAGACTGTGGTAAATCAATGGCTCAGATATTCCTTTCTCTTAATATCCATGTCCTTGGCATTGTGACTTTGAAATTTTCCCACTGAAAGGGTAGAATTTACTTTCACACTCTTTGAATATGGGCTCATCATGTGATTTGCTTTGTCAATTAAATGAGGAAGAGTAGTAAATCACAGATATGTGCAACAACATGGATGACTTATATTGAGCAAAGTAGCTAGACACAGAAGAATACATAGTGTTCAATTCCATTTCTATAGAAAGATACCAGAATATATCAAACTAAATTACAACATTTAGGGAAGAATGCAAATCGATATGGTCTGTTAATTTCTGATGGGTATAGTAGTAACAAGTTCACAGAAATGTTGCTGTATTAGGTAACTTTCTTGGGTTAGAGTAGGAACATGTTGGAAGTAAAGTAGTTATCTTAGGTTAGTTGTCTTTTTCTTACTCCCTTGTTATGGTCTCTTTGAAATGTTCTTTTATTGTGTTTCTTTTTTAAATTATTTTTTTAATTATTTTTTATTTTTCATACAGTTGATTTAAAAAAAAAAATGTTAAAAGAAAAAAAAAACAAGGAAAAAAATATGTAGAGCCCCCTTGAGGAGCCTGTGGGGAATGCAGGGGTATTGGCCTACCCCACCTCGATGGATGCTAACATGACCACAGACATAGGGGACTGGTGGTTTGATAGGTTGAGCCCTCTACCACAGGATTTACCCTTGGGAAGACTGTTGCTGCAAAGGAGAGGCTAGGCCTCCCTATAATTGTGCCTAAGAGCCTCCTCCCGAATGCCTCTTTGTTGCTCAGATGTGGCCCTCTCTCTCTACCTAAGCCAACTTGAAAGGTGAAATCACGGCCCTCCCCCCATGTGGGATCAGACACCCAGGGGAGTGAATCTCCCTGGCAACGTGGAATATGACTCCTGGGGAGGAATGTAGACCCGGCATCGTGGGTTGGAGAACATCTTCTTGACCAAAAGGGGGATGTGAAAGGAAATGAAAATAAGCTTCAGTGGCAGAGAGATTCCAAAAGGAGCCGAGAGGTCACTCTGGTGGGCACTCTTATGCACAATTTAGACAACCCTTTTTAGGTTCTAAAGAATTGGGGTAGCTGGTGGTGGATACCTGAAACTATCAAACTACAACCCAGAACCCATGAATCTCGAAGACAATTGTATAAAAATGTAGCTTATGAGGGGTGACAATGGGATTGGGAAAGCCATAAGGACCACACTCCCCTTTGTCTAGTTTATGGATGGATGAGTAGAAAAATAGGGGAAGGAAACAAACAAACAAACAGACAAAGGCACCCAGTGTTCTTTTTTACTTTAATTGCTCTTTTTCACTTTAATTATTATTCTTGTTATTTTTGTGTGTGTGCTAATGAAGGTGTCAGGGATTGACTTAGGTGATGAATGTACAACTATGTAATGGTACTGTGAACAATCGAATGTACGATTTGTTTTGTATGACTGCGTGGTATGTGAATATATCTCAATAAAATGAAGATTTAAAAAAAAATGTATATTGAGAATATCAATTACGTATTGACAAAGAAAGTTAGGATAGTGGTTACCATCTAGGGGAGAGGATGAAAAGTTAATAAGTGGAGTAGACATGAAGGTGACTTCTGGTGGTTTCTACTTCTTGACCTGTATGGTGGTTACATGGATGTTGAAAATTTGTTGGGTTTGAGGACTGATTTGCACATGTATTATATTGCACGTATAAAAAACTTGAAGGTTAAAAATGAAAGAAATAATGTAGAAAAAAATGAGGGATATTTTTCTTTTAATGATCTCAGAAGAGCAAAATCCATTAAAAACCTGAGATCAAACTTGGTAGTCATTAAAAGAGAAGAAAGATTGATAAATTTGACTCTTTAAAAAATTCCTTGTGATGAAAATCACCATATACAAAATCAAGAGTGAAACTTAGGAGTTGGATAGAGGTTCCTCAGATCACAGGCAAGGGAATAAATATCTTAATAAGTAAAGAGCTCTACAAAATCATTTTTAAAAGCCTAATTTAAATCATCAGGCATAGATATAAGTAGGTAGTTCACATAAAAATAAACACAAAGCACTCATATGAATATGGGAATACGTATAACAATTCAAAATAAGAAAACTATAAATTATAAGAATATATCATTTTGCCTCTCCACATGGCAAATATTTGAAAAAGTATTAAAACGTTACTTAAAGGGCTGTAGGGAAAAAGTTGACCTTGTACTTTGCTTGTTGAGACGCGATTTGGTATAACCTGTGAAGAAATGAAAGATGCCTTTTGACCCAGCAATTTCTTTCAGAATATTTTTAAACTTCCATATAAGCAAAACTAGGTATGTTAATTTTATGGGCTGCAACATTACTTGGAAAAATTACGGATGTACAAGAGAACAGTATATAATATATATCCATATATAGGGATATGGAATATAGGGATAACAAATATATTATTAAACAAAAAGTGCATTATTGAGTATGTTAACCATTTAGAGTTATAAAAACCTTGTACATGGAAGAATTTGGAATTTGGAAGAATGGGCAAGGCTTGATTATGGTGGTTGTCTCCAAAGAAGGGAATTAGGTTGTGGCAGATTTTATTTCACGGCATGCAATTTAATTCGGAATGTTGGATTTTGTGCATACGTGACCAATATATGAAACAAAATGTATGATCAGTATCAGAAACAAAAATGATAAATTGCAAGTATACTTATCAGTGTGAAAAAAAAGTTCATTGTGTGTTATGAAATAAAATGAGAGTTATAACCATTCATGTCTAATCACTTTTTAAAACAAAGATGTAAGTCAAATATGGATTTTTTTATCTTCTTGGCTGATTGGCTCTTTGTCTACTTACAGGTGGTTATTTAAATGTCTCTTTCCAGCAATGAGTTTCCTACCCACCCTGTCTAGGTTAGGTCCCAGGTGATATGCTTTCATTTCACCTATCATGTGGCAGATAATCATCCAGGTGCTTGAGGCACATAAGTATACATATCAGGTAAAGATCTCTGCCTTCATTGAGCTAAAACCCTAGAGAGAAGAGTGGGGGAGGACATCGAATAAAGAGTAAATGTGTAGAAATTGATATAAATTAGGAGCAGATATGTGCTATGAAAAAAAAGTGAGCACAGGATGAAGGGAAATTTTATGTCTGATGGTCAGGGTAGACATCTTTGATATGGTGACATTTGAGCAAGGAATTGGTGCCCCATTCAGAGTAAGAGCAAATCCAACCTTATGAAATAAAGTATTTAATTTCTAAAACATATTTTCAGGCTTTCTGTAGGAGACATTTGTTAGGGTGAGTTAGAAAATGAGCAGTAATAGTGTTTGGTCATGAGACAGTGTGCATTTGTGAAGTTCTTTGAGAAACATTTAAGAATTTTGATGTTAGCTCTCCATATGCTAGTGAGCTGTTGTCTCAAAAGGATTATGCAGGGTCATCATCTGAGGTCTTATCCTCATCCCAATCATAATGAATATGCTCCAAATACTGTAAGTTTTTTAATGGCTTGAAGAAATGATTACTGTGGGAGTATATTTCATCATTAAAGTCAAAGATTCTGGAACCAGGCAGTCTGTTCAAAATCCAGGCACTGCCCCTTGCTGGCTATGTGACTTTCATTAAGTTATTAACTTCTCTATTCTTCAGTTTGCTTGTCTGTATAATGGGCATAAAAATAGTAGCATCCCTATAGAATTCTTTTCAGGATCAAATGAATATACAATACTTTAAAAAGTACCTGGAAAATTGTAATTGCTATGTATATTTTGTTTTATTATTATTTTATAATTACCTTGAAAACCATTTTCTGTGGGGGAAACAGTCAATCCCTTAAAAGAAAGTAAGTATGTACGAAGGCATGAGGAATCTCCAGTTTACACAGGAATGCCTTGAGTGCTGAGAAGGAGCTTGGAAAGGCACTGAAGAAATGGGTACAAAGTGAGAGACTAATGGAGTTCTATGAAGAAAGAGAAAGTTCAAGGAGGAAAAAGGAGAGGGAAGCTGGACTTATCAAGCAGAGGATATGCTGAAGATATGAGCAGCCTGCCTCAGGGATGAGGATAATTCTGAGTCTCCTGTTATCAGTCAAAGGTGAAGAGCAGAGCTTGGCAGGCCTGGGGGTCTTGACAGGATTCACAGATAAAGCACTTTCTGATAGAGCCTCTGACTGTTTTTCTAGTTCCATCTTGAGCTCCTCCATCTCCTTTCTCTTTTACCTCCAAAGAGACATACTAAAACATTTGTAGCTTAAACGTGCTATTCTTGTCAACTTTAGTATTATTCCATTTTTGTTCAAAGTAATTCCTATCTGCTGTTTCTCCTGGAATACACATACATATAATTCCAGGTCAGTATCACATACTTACTACCTTCTCTGGGAAGACTTTAGTCACCACCTTCAAGACATATCAATGAGCTTTCTCTCAGTTCCCATGAATTTTGTAATAATCTCCATTCAGCAATTACCTTATTATCACTTTAGAATAGTTATTCCATTGTGTTTTGTATCCTCTACTCAACTAGGAACCCATTAGTGTTTCTGAATTCATTTACATTCCTTGGTTCATAACATGAATACAGGTACATAGAAGATACCCAGAAAACTTCGTTGACTGATATTGAATACTCAGTGAAAGCTGGCCCATATATATTGAATTTTACTGCCTACACAATTACAAAGATATCTCTTTAAACTATGATGGTGCTAAGGATGACTCAGAGTTGAAATTGATAGCTGATAACAATATTCTCAACTGTAATTTATTATACTGTGGTTGTGTTTTTTGGCATTAGAATATTTAATCATCCATATAACTCTTTGTTTTAAGTTTATTTTCCACATTTGAAAAAATATATAGGAGCTGACATTTAGAATAAGTGGCCTGTTCAATTTTTAAAGTCTAGAAATTAAAAGACAAGATTAAACAAGATTTAAACTTTCAGATTATCTGAATCCAAACTGTATTCTACTCTAACCTTGTGCTCCCACCGTATCACATCCTTTTTTTTGTCATCTTCCCCCTTTCCTTCACAAGCCCTTCTTTTTTTTAATTTTCTGGTATATCCCTGACCAGAGTAAAGATTCTGAGCACCATGAGGAGAATAACTGTATGACACTCAACTTGTCTTCTTTTCATTAAACTCAAGGTATGACCAGTAATAGGATCTAAGTGAGAATCTGTTGAATGAAAAATAGAGTGAATAAGTGAATGAATAAATGAATTGCAACAGACAGCAGTAATTTAATGTTGGCTGATTACATGACAATTATGTGGTTTAGGTCCATTTTAAATGGAGTTCACAAACTGATGACATGGGAAAAATAGAACACTCAGCCATGTTTTGTATGAAATGTAGAGTATTTTTAAAGACATTTAGCCAACAATTAAAATTGGGAGATTTCACAAAACATCTGAATCTAGTTTGCCTTTAAAATACTGGAAAATATTGCAACACTGGGCTCACATTGCTTCATGGCAAAAACGCACTGAGTAGGATTTGGGTTTTGGAGGGCATTTGCTTGCTCTAGGTCACATTTGCCTCCTTTCCTTATAGCAAATGTATACATTGACAGCATGCCTGTGCCCTTCCTTTGATTACTTGTCTGTTCCCCCTAGACATGTAAGTCTATAAACTCTTATGTAAAATATATGATCTAAATGGAATGGGTAGATTATGTCTTTATTCTGCTTTCTCTTTTTCAGGAAATCTTTGCTTATCAGAAACATTTCAAAATCTATACTTGCAAAGGCTTTAGTAAATGTATATATTAGAATGACATATGTTTTTAATACCAGTTCACTCAGATATTTTACAAATTTGTTTTCCATTCTTCCCCCCTCACCCCAAAGAAATAGTCCTAAATTATGGTTCGTTTGTCTTAGGTAAAGAGTCTCTCTCCAAATAAAAATTTGATCACAACTTCCCGAATCTGCTTGGTCTTGACACCATAAACAATTGGATTCATTGTAGGTGGCAGTAGCAGATAAAGGTTGGCCACAATGATGTGTATGTGGTGGGGTATATTTTGTTCCCCAAAACGGTGTGTGAAAAAAGTGAAAAATGCTGGGACATAGGTGATGACAATGGCACAGATATGAGATGTACAAGTACTGAAGGCCTTGTGTCGAGCAGCTACTGATGATAGACTCACCACTGCCTGCAAGATCATGGTGTAAGACACGGAAATACAAAAGATGTCAAAGCCCCCAATCAGAAGGGCTGCCAAGAGACCATAGATAGCATTGATTTTGACTTTGCCACAGGATACCTTGGCCACAGACATGTGGTCACAGTAGGTGTGGGGAATGAAATTGTCCCGGCAGTAAGGCAACCGCTTAGTGAGGAAAGTGAATGGGATGATAAGCATCGTCCCCCTCAGGAAGGTGGCAAACCCAGCCTTGGCAATAACAGGGTTAGTGAGGATGGTGGTGTAGCGTAAGGGGTAGCAGATGGCAACATAGCGGTCCAGGGCCATGAGCATGAGCACGCCAGACTCCATCCCAGTCAACATGTGGACAAAAAACATCTGAGCCAGGCAGGCATTAAAGTCAATCTTCTTGAGGTTGAACCAGAGTATGCACAGCATATTGGGTACAGTGGTGGTGCACAAGGTGACATCTGTGAAGGAGAGCAATGCCAGGAAATAGTACATGGGCCGGTGCAGAGCCTCCTCATGGCTGATGAGATAGATGAGCCCACAGTTCCCCACTACAGCAATGATGTACATGAAGCAGAATGGCAGAGAGATCCAGATGTGTGCAGCTTCCAGCCCAGGAACACCATTCAAGATAAAGAATCCTGGGGTCAGGCTGGAGGTGTTGGCTGCAGACATAATGGCAGATAGGAGGGGAACATATCACATTCTTTAAAAGTGGCCGTTTCCTGGAAAAGAAAATAACTTAAAGGTGTGTGGAAGTCTTGGAAACCAAATGCAAAAAGGCAGTTTCCTTAATAAGACTAATAAGACCTTTGAAATGATGTGATGATTAAGTCCCTCTAGATTCAGAGGTCTAGCTTTGTTTTCTGCTTCTGCCACTTATCAATGTGCAAGTCACTTAGCCTCTACATACCTTGTTTTTCTCTCAGTCTAAAATGAGGCTAATAATTGTGGCAAGTTCAGAAAGCTTTCAGGATTATTCAGTTAAGATAGTGTACACAAAGTGCTAAATCTGTACATAGGTCCTAGGGAATTCTCAATAAGTTTTAATAGTAATCACTACTGTTGCTATTACTCTTACTGTTATCATTTCTGGTCTCACTATATACCATCCCATGAGATCAAATTTACCTCGATTAATAAGTGGAAATTCAAATGGCACTATACTTTTGCTCTAATTCAGGTATCTCTGTTTACTTGAGGGTGGGAAAAGGAGTATGATATTTTGAACACACTAATTCTATTGGGAGATTCAGAAATGAATTTTAGAAGGCAAATACTAGTTACCTGGGTCTCTAACAGATTAAATACATCATCACATTTTAGACAGGAAAAAATAATTGTGAAAGTCCCTTAACTCTGGAATGAAATCCAGGGAAATCTAATCCAAGTAAAGCTCTGCAAGTCTCTTGACATAAAACTCTAGGTAACTAAAGAGGTGGAACTTGAGACTTCCTACACTGGGAACTGGTCTTTGTGACATGCCACTTCCTTAAAAGGTAGTCACAGGGCACCTGAGTCACAAGACTGGAAGGAAGGGACCAGGGTATTAGAAATCAGAAGGAGTAGGAATTCTTGACTCTGCCAACCTGGGATGTACACTAAAATTGATCACTCATCCATTGAAAACTCTCAGGGCCTTCCAAGCATCAACACCATATAACTAAACAATCAATTCACATTTGTAAAATTAAAAATGATAAAACAGTTAAACACAGAACCAGTTGCTTCTGCCACCTTCTCAGTAAATGATTTCTCTCTACAACCTTTCTTTCAGATGGTTCTCAAAGATGCACATGAATCTGCTATCAAGTGAACAATTTACAACTTAGAATATATTCAAAGGAAGGAAAACCAAATGGCTAAGTGTCTGCTCTATGAAAAGATAGTGATAGCATAATTTTATTGCATGCTTGCTGTAGAGACATGGGCATTCTCACTGCATGGGTTAAATCTTGTTTTCAACACTGACTTGCTAAAGGACCTTGAGCAAGTCCCAAAATTTTCTTTGTAGATTTTTCATAACTTTTGAAAGGATGTAATTGTAATGCCTGCTACACAGAAGTGTTAGAAGGTTAAATGAATAATAATTCTTCAGGCAGTCCCTGGCATCTAGTAAGTAATCAATGCATGTTGTGATTGGTTGAACTATGTACTACAATTTAGACAGGCTTTTATTATTGATCTGCAATCCTGTGTGTGTAAACCCATTGTACATACGATCTCTTGATGATGTCATTTTTAGTGAAGGTGTTGCCCGAGTAAATGAGGGTAGGTCTCAATCTAGATTAATGGCAGCCTTATAAAGAGACAAAGCTGGCAGTGAGGGGAAAAAAAGCAAAAACAGAAGAGCAGAAGAAAGGAGAGGACATTGCCATGTGCCATGTGTCAGCAAAGCCAATGATCCCCAAGGATCACTGGAAAGGAGTGTGAGAAAACTATAATCTTTGGGGAGAAAGTAAGCCTTGCTGATATTTTGATGTTGGATTTCTTGCATCTGAAACCATGAGTCAATACATGCTAGTTGTTGCAGCCAATCCATTTTGTGGTATTTTTTAGAGCAGCTATGGCAACTATTATGTTACCTGTTATAAAAGCCCAATAGTTACTGATTTTCTCTCAAATGCCAGGCAATACTCTAGTTTCTAGGGATATATTAGTGGGGGGCGGGGGGAAGGTCAATTCTACTCTACTCATAGAGCTCATATTTCCCTGTGATTTCATCTATATATTCAAACTTACAATCACATTGTAGGTATATTTTATTATTCTCATGTTATAGATGAGTAAATGGAGGCTACAGAGAGTGAATAAAATGCCTAAGGCCAGCAAAATTAAAAACCAGTAGTGCCAAGATTCAAATGCAAGTTGATTTTTTTTTTTTACTTCAGAGTCATTTGCTTAATAAATCTCAATCTGTTGTCCTAATTCATTTTTCCTAACCCCAATCAGTAGTTGCATAAAGTGTGCATCAGTAGCTTAAACAGGCCATAATGAGACATGAAGAAGATAATTGTTTAGTGAAAGAGAGAGAAATTATTCTTAATAGTATGTAAGGGACAAGATACAATAAATGCATGTAATTACAGAATGTCAATCTTTAGGTTCATATACAGAAGCCTCTAACACTGAGGGTTTCTATCTCTGCTGGACAGAGCCAGGTTCCTATTCCTGGACTCGTTTCACACGGATGCTCCATGGAACCCTGTAGGAAAGTAAATGGAAGCAACTCTTTCAGGAAGAATTCCCCTCAACACTTTTTAGGATTCAAGTCTGGTCTTGGATGACTTTCCATTTCCCCACAAAGAACCTTCTCACTAGAAACAGCTGTGAATGAGTTTGTCTTTCTTAATTAAGGTAAAAACTTTTGTTTCTCTACCATTGGAACCCACTATTGCCTGGACTCCTCTATCTCCAGTGAAGCATGAGGTATTTTAGGCTTATTTCACAATTAAGGAAACCTGCTTCTCTTTTCAGTCCCCAAATAAATGGGCACTTACAGTGGCTGAAATCAAGAAAAAATACTGCACTTCCATCAACCACATCTCAAACACTTGTATTATTTTAAGAAAAACTTTGAACTTTAGGAAAGTAGGAGTGTTTGAGAATTGCCCAAACTTACCCAAGTGTTAGCAAAGACCAGACCTGTGTGCATGACTGAGTCTCCTGAGCACCAAGAGTTCCACAACATCTGGGCCCAAAGTTTTCATCCCATTTGTGTGCCCTTTGAGGATTCTCCAGACTTGAGTGTCTACACCTGATTGGATCCCCACAATTTGATGTCTCAGATTGCTCCCATAAGAGGATAAATATCCTTTGGGCCTTTTGAGATTATTTCTATATTTACAAACACTTTAAGCAAGGGGGAGTAAAAAACAAGACAATCATAGGGCCATATCTTCTCCCAGGTGCATATTCTGACCAAGAAGTCTGAGAGCCATAGGAATTAGATGTTTTTCGTTTATCTTGATTTGTAAAATAATAGTCTAAATGTGTAACCAGAAAATTCCCCAAACTGTTAAAAACAAATGAAAGCATCCACCATAGCAATCTCACCACCTGGGAGATTATATATATATATATATGTATAAAATCTATAAGATTCATAACATTACTGAATTGTGTCTAGCATATGGTTCTGAATGTATTGATTAAATGAATGCCCACACAAACTCACACATGTGTACACTAATTCTTTTTTTTATACTTTGGGGATTGTGGTAATGCAGCTTTGTGTATATTTGTAGATATATTTTACTATGTTTCCACCCTAATAATTTATTTTGAAGGAGACATCATGAAATTATTGAAAAGAAATTGAAATGATTTTTTTTCATTTCAGTGGATGAATGTATGAGTATTTCTCCTAAACGCAAAGCAAATATTGAAAGTGCTTTTTAGAAATGTATCACAATATACTCCTGAAGCTGTAATTCTAATACATTATTGGTGTTTTAGTATATAATGATAGGACCACTTTACCCATTGCACTTTATAACAGCTTCTTATGTTGCCTTCAGCATTACTGATTTAAAGCATAATTTCTTGTATTTAATATTTAATTATATATTTAAATAGTTTATCATGTTTTTTTCATAATTAAACTTTCTTGTATACATTTATTATTGTGTGATCTGATCCTCTTACCATAATATTTCATCTTCTGTTCTGGCCATCCAAGCCATTTCTGTCCTTATGAATTTTTTCCGTATTTTTCATAGAGTATATGGAAGTATACCGATTTTTGAAAGATTTTCTAAATAACCACATTAATCTAGCAGTAAATGCTTTATAATTCTGATATTCTTTTTATTCACTTAGAAGCTATTTATTCTCTCTTCCCAGGGTATTTTTATGGGCTCAATGTAATTATTATTGTTTGTGATAGTATTATTTTCCCTCTTTATTCATCTTCAACCAGAGTTAGAGCTGTGTATTCTGGGTGTTTTACAACCATCATGGAGAATAATGCATCCTTGTTTCATTTCTTTCAATTTTCTCTTCCTATGTATACCTCGATGACAGCATGATATGATGTGTTCCCATCCTAATTATGAGTTACTTGCAAAGTCTCACCAGTGTCTTTCTCTTCCTCATGGAGCATCGTTGTCTTATGACTGCCTATTCACTGCACTACAGACAGGTGCAATGTACACTTTCTGGCAGGTACTTAAATCAGGGTCCATCCTACCCAATCCTCACCTGTTAACTAAATGTAGTAGACTACATCCCTATACATTTATTCCTCCCTTTCAATACCTGCTTCTTATCTAATTGCTTATTGAATTTATAATTTCCCCCAGTATACTGAAGATGGGTATGTATGTCTGTCTGTGTGACAAGATGGAGATTAATAGGTAAGTATAAAATGTAGGGGTATGGATTTTGTACTTTTACTACTACACGGAGAAAATAATTGAATGTGTACAGAAAGACTCTTATCAGAAAGTGTCTTCTTATCTGTTTCCATCATTTGGATCCATGTGTAATGATGTCTGTTGTGTTGGTCTTGATTCAAATTATCATAGTAATACAATTTTATCTGTGTCTTTGGACTTACAGGGATAGATGCTGTAGTGCCCTTTCAAACTCTATGCAGTGAATCCAGATTCTTGGCTTCATGCTATGCCCCTCCTTTGCACATAGGCAATACATTCCTAACACTGAAGGCATATGATTGCGTAAAGCCTTCTCATGGGGTGTGGGTGCTCATCTCCTGTTTGCTTCCATGATTTCCCTTTTCATTTAGAGAATCTTGAGGAGTTTCTTTTTGCTTTTAATTTTGTTCTCCATACTTTCAGAAACATTTTTAATCCAGTACTTGCATGTGTTTAATATGTGGAGGGAGTATACATTCCTGTGTATATTCCAACTGTTACATTGGAAGCCGCCAGTTACCAATTATTATTTCTGGTGAACTCATACATACACACTCATAGGTCATCTCCTGGCCATTGCCTACCTCTGCCTTCTTTTCTGTTGTTTCAGTAGGTGTCCATTCCACAGCCTGGGGGAGGTGTTTGTCCAATGAAAGGGCCTGAGCTGACCTTGAACTCAGAAACTGAAAGTAGCAGCCCCAGCTACTTATCAGGGCAGGGAGTCTCAGTGGCAGCTCCCCACCCCCTGGGTTGTATAAATACCTCACCCAACAAGGCTTTGTCTCTCTCCTCTAAAGCATGGTGAGGCATGTCAAGGGGCCATCCACCAACCCAGACTCAAGCAATTTGGCCACCCCAGGAGACCGGCCATGACACAATCTCTTTCCCTTCTTTTTTGAATCCTTTTTGCTATATAAGTAATAAAACAATCATTTCCTGAAAGTTTCTGTTATGTCTGAGCTTGTATAGCAACTCACTCCACAATTATAATCTAACATCAACCTAAATGTTTCTAGCACTTTATTGCCAAATAATTCCAGAGAACTGTACCTAACCTCTTTAGTCTTCAAAATTTGTATCAGAAGAATAGTATACTTTCCAAATTATTTTCAGTGATGCACCTAAATATTTAAAAATGAACATTTCACAATTACCAGCAGTGGTGTCAGGTTTGGATTAGCAATAAAAGTCATGAAACTCAATAGGTTTTAATCCAGAATTAGATTTACTCAGTGTTATAGAAGGATACAGGTCTAGGACTCACTATATACATCATCTGTAGTCTTATTACAGGTCCAGCAGTGACCCAAGTATAGCTTCCTTGCTTCTTTATTTTTGTTACATGGGGACATAGCCTGGTTACAGGAGACAAGCTCAATATTTGTACAATATTTGATCCTAAGGTAAACATTCTTTGTGTTCAATATCTCTTTGGAGTCACATTAAATGAGGACATTTCCACCTGCATTGGCTGAACTTGCAAATAAATATATTATTGCTGTAAAAAATACCATTGCATCCACTTCCCTAGGTCACTTTAACTCCATTTTAAGAATCATCATTTTAAATATATTGGTATGCATTTACCTTTTTCTAAATAGTGATAGGGGAAGAGTTTTTATCAATAGAGAATAGAAGCAAAGGAGAAGAAGAAAGAGGAGAAGGAGAAGTAGGAGGAGTGTGAGGAAGGGGATGAGGGCACAGGAGTAGGAGTATGAGGAGAGCAAATTTTAAACTCAAATGGTTACAAAAGAGTGCACCAGAAAAGATAAAATTTGTTTTGCTTATTTGTTACCTTTTTCCTTGAACATTCTCAGTATTTTTTTATTTCAAGTAATGTTGTAAGGTTTCGATGATATTCTGGGTATAAGTGGAGTTGATTCTGGATTCAAGAGACAAAAATCAGCATATAATTTGGGAGATTATTTTCCACAGGCAGTAAAATCCCTGTAATACAGCTCCTCTTATAATAACTTGGGAACAATGAAACTAAAATGAAAAAAAAAATAAGTTGGCATCTACAACATACAACTGGTGTTTTACTGGAGTGTGAGAATAGGGAAAGCCGTAATGTGGAGGCTGCAGCAGGTCTTGAATGTTGTCATTTGATAGCTAATCTAAAGCTATGTGTCTGACAAATGTGAGGTCAGTTTTATGTAGTGATTTCTGGCTATAGCTTGGTGGGACTTCGATGAATATACTTGGGGCTGTAGACTAACAGTGCCTTAGTTTCCTAGTGTTGCTACAACAAAGTACCACAAACTGGGTGGTTAAAACAACAGAAATTAATTGCCTCATAGGTTCTTCCATAAGCAAGAAGTCAGAAATAAAGGTGTTGGCAGGGCCATTGCATCCTCTGAGGTGTGTAGGGAAGAACCTGTTCTGTGCCTCTCTCCTGAGTCTGGTGGTCGTGTTTTGCTGACAATCCTTGGCATCCTCTGCCTTGGTGGTCCCATGGTGTTCTCCCCTCCCTCTGTCTGTCTGTGACCAAGTTTCCTCTTCTCATAAAAAACACCAGGCATATTGGATTAAGGATCCACCCTACTACAGTCTGACCTCATTTTAACTTGCTTAATTCCATCTGTAATAGCCAAATAAATGCATATTCTGAGGTGCTGGTGATTGGGACTTTAGCATAACTTTTGTGGGTGGGAGTGTCATAATTCAATCCATAACAAATAATATCTAGTTTGTCATTTCAGTTTTTATGGGTCTATTATGTTCTAGAAATGGTTCTTGTTTTGGTTTGTTAAAACTGAGCAAAATGCAATGCACCATAAATGGACTGGCTTTTAATACTGGGGATTTTTACAATTCTAAGGCCATGACAATGTCCAAATTGAGGCATCAACAGGACTATACCTCCTCTGATCGCTGGTTACTGGCAAGCTTGGACTTCTCTGTCTTCATGGAAAGGCACCTGGTAGTTTCTGCTGGTCCTTCTCTCCCAAGTTTTATTGCTTCCAGCTTTTGGCTTCAGGGACTTCTCTCTGCTTCTCTGAGGCTTTTTCGGTGTGCTTCTCTGGGTTTTCTGTAAGTGTTTATCCTCTTATAAAGGACTCTGGTAAGAGGATTAAGACCCATATTGAATGAGGTTGGCCACATCTCAATTGAAATAATTTAAGCAAAAAGTCCCACCTACAATAGGTCTACACCTACAGGTATGGATGAAAAGAACATGATTTTCTGGGGTACATAACATCTTCAAACAACCTCAGTTCTAAGCACTTACAATGGATTAACTCATTTTACACATATGTAAGCTCAAGGACGGAGAGATTCTATAACTTGCCTTTGGTCATATAGATTAAAACTGAGGAATTTGAGAATTAAGCCTTTGTATGGGTGATCAAAGACAATACTTCTTTTAAATGCAGTTTTATTGAGATATTTTCAAATACCATAGAGTCCATACAAAGTGTACAATTATTGGATTTTAGTATAATCACTGAATTATTCATGCATCACTACAATCAATTTTAGGACATTTTTATTACTGCAAGAAGAAAAACCCCATAAAACTTAGCAGGCACCTCTCACCCTCTACCCTTCCCCAGCCCTACATCACCACTAACCTAATTGTTGCTATAGATTTATTTATATTTACATTTTATAGAAATGCAATCATACCATATGGTGTACTTTGTGTCTTGTCTTTCATTTAGCATAATGTATTTTTTATTATTGTGTTTTTTTAATTATAGAGGTTTTAGGTTTACATAAAGTCATGTAAAAAATACAACAATCCCATATACCTCCTTACTATTGGCACTTTATGTATCAATACCAGTTGATTTGGTACCAGTTTATTTGTTACCTTTGTTATGATTGATGAAAGTATAATAAAATATTACTTAGAATTAAATAGTACTTAGTTTGCCCTTAGGTATATTTTTCTCCATATACTACACTACTATTTTTTTATTCAGTTTTATTGACATATCTTCACATACCATACAATCATCCACAATGTACAATAAATTGTTCCATCATATAGTTGTGTGTTCATTACCACAATTAATTTTTGAACATTTTCATTACTCCAAATAAATAAAAATACAACTAAAAAAGAACACCCAAAACATTCCATCCTTTCCAATCCCCCCTCCCCCATTATTCAGTTAATTGTTTTCCCCATTTTCCCACTCATCTGTCCATATACTGGATAAAGGGAGTGTGACCCACAAGGTTTTCACAATCACATGGTCACACCATAAGGGTTATATAGTTATGCAGCTGTCTTCAAGATACAAGTCTACTGGGTTGCAGTTCAACACTTTCAGATATTTCCTTCTAGTTATTCCAATACACTAAAAACTAAAAAGGGATATGTTTACAACACATAAGAATAGCCTCCAGAATGACCTCACGAGTCTATTTGAAACTCTCAGCCACTGAAACTTTATTTTGCTTCATTTCTCTTCCCACTTTTGGTCAAGAAGTCTTTCTCAATCCCATGATGCTGGAGCTAGGCTCATCCCTGGGAGTCATATCCCACATTGCGAGGGAGATTTATACCCTGTGAGTCACGTCTCACATGGGGGTGGGGGCAGTGAGTTTACCTGCCAAGTTGGCTTGGAGAGAAAGGCCACAACTGAACAACAAAAGAGGTTCTCTGGGTGTAACTCTTAGGCACAATTATCAGTAGGCTTAGTCTCTCCTTTGGGATAACACGCTTCATTAGGGCAAGCCCCAAGATCAAAGGTAGTCCCCAATGCTTGTGAAAACATCAGTAATTCCCTAGGTGGGGAATATTATAGTTCCACATTTTCCCCCAGACTCTCAAGGTAGCTTTGCAAATGTGTTATTATTCTCTGCCCAAATTACTTTGGGATATATTGGGGCTTCACGCTAACCTGTACAAACCAATCAGATCTCACACTCTATTAAAAGTTCCATGTATTTATGGTGTTTGAATAAACTAACTGTACAAATTAAATTATACAATGTGCTACAGAGAATATATACTTAGCACCAAATAAACATCTCTTCCTTTGGTCTCCAGAGAAGTTGGCATTTTAAAACAGTCAGTATCGTCCTTTACCCTTTAGTCTGATTTGCCTTGGTCCTAACCAGATCAGCTTCATTAATATCTCTCATTGATTTCTGAACTCTTTTTCAGCTTTCTTAACAGCTTTCTAGTGCTGAGTCTCAGGTGTCACACAGATACCCAAGATTTAGGAACAGACCAGGTTATACACAAAGAGCTCAGCATCTCAGAATTTAGAGATAACCATTACAAATCCAGAATAGATGTGACTGCTATAAGAGCTTAGAATCTAGGGAACTTTATATATGACTTCCCTTAAACTATCCTGTAAGTTTCAATTCTCAGAGTTTGCAAATTATAGTTAGTCAGTATTAATGAGGCGTTATAATGTTTGACTTTTGGTTTCCGGCTTATTTCAGTCAAAATGCTGCCCTCAGGTTCCATTCACCTAGTTGCATGCCTCACAACTTCATTCCTTCTTGCAACAGCTCAATATTCTATTGTATGCATACACCACAGTTCACCACTGTGTGCACTGCTTGATATACCCTTAGGCCACCTCCATCCATTGCAGATTGTGAATACTGCTGCCATAAACACCCATGTGCAAATGTCCATTCCTATCCCAGCTCTCAGTTCTTCCAAGTATATACCCAATAATGGGGTTGCAGGACCTTATGGCAACCCCATATTTAGCTTCTTGTGGAACCACCACACTGCCCTCCAGATGGGCTGCACCATTCTACTTCCCCACCAACTGTGAATAGTTACATCCCTCTCTCCCCATTTTCTCCAGCAGTTGTATCCTCTCTTTATTTTTTCCTCTGCAATTTTATTGAGATATATTCACATATCATAAATCATCCACAGTGTACAATCTATTGCTCACAGTATCACCATATAGTTGTACATTCATCACAACAATCAGCCCTTGAACACATTCATGGCTCCAGAAAAAGTAAAATAAGAATAACAAAAAAATGAAAAAAATCAAAATACAATACAATACAATTCAATAAAAAGGCCAGACAACTACACCACCAACAAAAATCCCGTACCCCTCCATTATAGCCCCCCTTATAGATATTTAATTTTCACATATTCGCTTTGTTACAATTAATGAAAGCATATTACAATGCTACTGTTTAGCATAGACTCTAGTTTGCATTGATTGTATTTTTCCCCCAAGCCATCCCATTTTCAACACTTTGCAAAGTTCAGATTCATTTGTTCTCCCTCATGTAAAAACATTCTTATATTTGTACATTTACTCATCATCACTGACCACTCTAGGTTTCACTAAGTCATACAGTCCCAGTCTTGTCTCCTGTATTTCCTTCTGCTGTCAAACATGTCCATAGTCTTCCTCTTTCAACCATACTCAGAGTCTTCTTTTTCAGTTTACTTACAATATCATGCTACCATCACACAGTACCATTTCTGAATCTATACAACCAATCCTGTTGAACATTCTATACTCCTTCAGTATCAAATGCCCAATGGTCTAACCACTTTCTATCTGCTGATAACCTGTGTTCTCAGTTTTAACTCACAGTTTGCTCATTAATGTTAGTTCATGTAGGGTATTTGTCCTTTTGTTTCTGGCTATTTTGTATAACATAATATCCTCAAGCTTCATCCACATTGTTATATGTTCCATGACTTTAATCTGTCTTTCAGTGCATAATATTCCATTGTAAGTGTAAACCAGTTTTTTTTTTTTATCCACTTGTCCATTGATGGACATATAGGCTGTTTCCATCTCTTTGGAATCATGAATAATGCTGCTATAAACATCAGTTTACAAATGTCCTTTCATGTCCTAGCTATGAGTTCCTGTGAGCATAGACCTAGTAATGGGATTGCTGGATTATATGGCAATTCTATATTAAGCTTCCTGGGGAACTGCCACACTGCCTTCCAGAGTGCTTACCGCAATCTACATTTCCATCAACAGTGAATAAGTGTGCCTCTTTCTCCACATCCTCTCCAGCACTTTTAATTTTCTGTTTTTTTTTCTTTCTTTCTTTCTTTTTTTTTTTTTGATAATGGCAATTCTAGTAGGTGTGAGATGATTTGCATTTCCCTAATAGCCGGAGAAGTTGAGCATCTTTTCATATTTTTTGAACCATTTGTATTTCCTCTTCAAAAAAGTGTCTGTCCATGTCTTTTGCCCATTTTTCAATTGGGTTGTTTGTCTTTTACTATTGATTTGTAGCATCTCTTAATGTATTCTGGATTTTAAACCCTTATCTGATATGTGGTTTCCAAATATTGTCTCGCATTGTGTAGGCTGCCTTCTTACTTTCCTGACAAAGCCCTTTGATGCACAAAAGTATTCAGTTTTGAACAGATCCCATTTATCTATTTCTTCTTTCATTGCTCATGGTTTCAGGATAAGGTCTAGGAAATCACCTCCTATCACAAGATCTGTAAGATATTTCCCAGCATTTTCTTCTAATAGTTTTATGTTCTTAGCTCTCATGTTTAGATACCACAAGATCTTGATGATGCTTCCCTATATTTCCTTCTAGGAGTTCTATAGTTTGTTCTTACATTTAGGACTTTTATCCATTTTGAGTTCATTTTTGTATCAACTGTGAAATATACATCCTCCTTCATTCTTCTGCTTATGGATATCCAGTTCTGCAAGCACCATTTGTTGAAGAGACTGTTCCATCCCAGTTGAGTGGACTTGGCAACCTTGTCAAACATCAATTGGCCGTAGATGTGAGGGTCTATTTTTGAAGTCTCAATTTGATATCATTGTTCAATATATCAATATTTGTGCCAGTACCATGCTGTTTTGGCCACTGTAGTGACGTAATACACTTTAAAGTCAGTAAGTGTATATCCTCCAACTTTGTTCTTCTTTTTCCAAGATGTTTTTGGCAATTCAGGGCCCCTTCCCTCCTAAATAAATTAGATAATTAGCTTTTCCATTTCTGTAAAGTATGCTGTAGGAATTTCAATTGGGATTGCATTGATTCATTAAATCAGGTTGGATAGAATTGACAACGTAATGATATTTAGTCTTCCAGTCCATGAAATAGCATGTCCTTCCATTTATTTAGGACTTCTTTGATTTTTTTAGCATTTGTTTTGTAAATTTCCATGTACAAGTCTTTTACATGCATGGTTAAATCTATTCCTAGGCATTTGATTATTTTCATTGCTATTGTAAATGGAATTTTTTTCTTGATTTCCTCATCAGATTGCTCATTACTAATGTATAGAAACTACTGATTTTTGCATGTTCACCTTGTATCCCACCACTTGGCTGAATGCATTTATTAGCTTCATACCATTGCTGTAGATTTGGGAGGACTTTCTATATACAGGGTCTTGCCATCTGCAAATAGTGAAAGTTGTACATATTCCTTTCGAATCTGGACACCTAGGACAATGTTGAATAACAGTGGTGACAGTGGGCATTCTTGTCTTGTTCCAGATCTTAGAGGGAAAGCTTTCAGTCTTTCAGCTTTGTGTATGATTTTTGCTGAGGGTTTTGCATATATGCCCTTTATCTTGTTTTTGAAGTTTCCTTATATTCCTATTTTTCAAAGTGTTTTTATCAGAAAAGGATGCTGGATTTTGTCAAATGCCTTTTCTGCATTAATCAACATGATAATGTGTTTTTTCTTTTTGAATTCATTATTGTGGTGTATTACATTAATTGATTTTCTTATGCTGAATGACCCCTGTGTACCTCGTGTAAAACCCACTTGATTATGGTGTATAATTATTTTAATGTGCTGTTGGATTCCATTTGCAAGTGTTTTATGAGGATTTTGCATCTATAAATAACAGAAATTGGTCTGTAATTTTATTTTCTTGTAGTATCTTTATCTGGCTTTGCTTTTAGGTTGATGTTGGCCTCAGAAAATGTGTTAGGTAGTATTGCCTCCTGTCAGAGTTAGGGTTGAAACAATGGCCTTGGAAGTCACAGTCAGGCTAAAACAGCAGTCCATAGCTGGGGCCCCGAGATCTAAATTCACTGATCCATTGCCATTAGCATAACTCCACTTTTGACACCCTCCCCTGTTGGGGAGGTGGGCTTCCATGTCCCTCTCTGTCTATAGCAGCCAGGCCAGGACCTGACCCAAGGTGGCTCACCTGAAGAGTGGGGGATGGGTGTGGCCTCCTACCCCAAACGTACTCAAAGTTTTTAACGTCAGTTTGTCAGTCACCTAATTCACTCTTCCTTGGATGCTGTAAGGGCTCCCCTGGCCCCAGAACCACAGAGCAGTTGTTGCAGACAGTTTCTTCATGTCCACTGGCTGTTTCTGGAGAAGTGAGTACTAGAACTTCCTACTTGCCATCTTCCCAGGAAGTTCTCTAAAAGTCAACACTTTCAATAGTGATACTGTGCTGGTTTCTATACATTATGTCCCCAGTAAAAGCCATATTCTTTAATGCAATCCTGTGGGGGCAGACTGATTAATCTTTTTGATTAGGCTGTCACCTCTCAATTCCATGTTACCATGGTGATTTAACCCAGCCCATTCAGGGTAGGTCTTGATTAATTTACTGGAGTCCTTTAAAACAGCCACACAAGCCCAGACATTTGCTGACTCTGACAATTAGAGATACTTGGAGATGCAGACAGAAGGACGTTTAGCTACAAGATGAAGCCCCAGAGTTTGCCCCTGGATATGCTAAGACAGAACCCGCAGGCGATTAGAGAGAAATGTCCTGGGAGAAACAACCAAGAATGCACAGGAGCTGAGAGAGTAGCTGGAACACAACCCGGGATCAACAGATAACAGCCACATGCCTTCCCAGCCAACAGAGGTTTTCTGGAAGACACTGGCCATCCTTCAGTGGAGGTCTCATCTGTTGATGCCCTAGTTTGAACACTTATGGCCTTAGAACTATAAATTTGTAACCTAATAAATACCCTTTATAAAAGCCAATTCATTTCTGGTGTTTTGCATAACAGCAACATTAGCAAACTGGAACAGATAGGATATTGCCTTTGCCTGATGATAAGGTTAAGAAGTTTTAGTATGAATGGATTAGGTTACATTTTACCCATAACTATTCAGTTACTCTGTTTGTCTAAATTTGTTAAAGCTGATAAGATATTCTCTTCAGTTCATTGTGCCCTACACTACTGTGGCAAGGTCTTATTTTTATTTTTTGCACAGATTAGTTATAGTAAGTGATTGCAACAAATTGGAATTATAGTGCAATATGAAAGATGTAAATCAAAATTAAAATTGCACTTGTTTACCAGTGTGATGGTTGATTTCGTGTGTCAACTTGGCTAGGTATGGTGTCCAGTATTTTGGTGAAGCAAGCTGACCTGTTACTGTTACTGTCTTTCATAGATGTATGTGCACATTTCATCAATTGATAGCATCTATGGCTGGTTGAATCCAGAATCAACAAAAGAGATTACCCTCCACAATGTGGGAATTCTCTTCATCCAACAAATTGGAGGTCTTAAAAGGAAGAACTGGGGATTTCAGAATGCAGAAAGAGAATTTCTGCTTCTACTTCTGTCTTCCTGTTTCCCTTGGAGAATATGGACTTGCTACACTGCAGAATCACCTTTTATAAAATTTCCTGTTTGGCACCTGCCTTACAGATTCATAGTTCCTAACCCCCACAATGACATGAGCCAATTCCTTATGATATGTCTCTTTTTTTTTCTGTTTTTCTGAACAGCAAGGTATGTTTTTCTTAGATAAACATATTTGTCTATTTTTGACATAAAATATAATGTAGAATACAATCAATAAGTTTATCTTGGCATTTTTTTTATGGTTGATAAATTTTTTTAACTGTGTCTGATATTTTTCTGAAATAAAATTCAATGTTCTGTTGACCAGATACCAAATCAGATTATTCATTTATTTTTCAAATATATATTGCATAGCTACTATGTCCCAAGTCCTGTTGTGAGCATTGGAGTTGTGGTTAAAAAAAAGTATAACTAACTAACTAACTAAATAATATATAAATAATTAAATTAGTATATCCTGTAACAGGGATTTTATAGTATAGATAAGAAGTTAGCCATTGAGTAATCTGTAGGTGGAAAATATTCTGAACCAGTAATGCAAGGTGGAAAGAAGTTACTTTCAAACTGACAACTGACAGGAAACACAAAATTATTCATTTGAGGAAGAGCATATGGTGGATGGTGGGGCTTTCCAGGTAGAGAAGAAAATGTGTAAAATCTCTGACTGGGAAGAGTGCAAAATCCAGCCATAAGTATGAGTGAATTTTTTTAGAAGGAGATAAAAGGCTCATGCATAATAAGTACACTGAATGGTTTTGGTTTGTAAAAGCATCTGACATAAAACTTCAGCTACCAAACCAGGAGACAGAATATATATTCTGAAAAAAAAGGTTGGCAGTAGCTTAAAACTTTACATGGTGAATTGTTTCTTCTTCTCTGTTCACTTTTCCTTCATCTCATCTTTCTTTTTTATATCCAAAATCCCTATCACCATTTACTCTTCTTTCTCTGATAGTCATGACAGTGAGTTCTTCTCATCCCTTTATCATCTTGTCTTACTGAACAAATAATTCCCATACACCTGTCTAGAAGAGGAAAGTATTTGTAAATTCTATAAAGTCAACCAAACCCAAATGTGTACTAGTTTTTCAGTTGAATTTCTTCTATTTTCTACCACCACCCTGCAACCATTTCCAGGACTTATTCTATGTCTCCATCAAAAATCTTTCCGAATTACCCCTGAAGATTTGCTTATTCCAGTTTTTCAGGGCTCTATCCTCATTCTTCTCTCCCCCATCATTCATTTACATTATTTTGATATAAATTTATGAATATTATTTTTCATAAGAGTGGAAATTCAATGCAACTTAAACATGAGGTGTTCTTCATCACTGAACCAACATGTACAAAATCGTGCATTGAAAGGAAAAGTGGTAAATGAAGTCACTAAAAGAAGTTTTTAAAGTCCTCTTGCCACGAATATGATGTTTTAGATTATTTTGGCCTTACTCCAAGAACAGGTCTTCATAGGATCAGGAAATCTTTTATTCATTTTCATTGTACATCCATTTGAGAGTTGCCTGACATGCAAACCACATTAGGAGACTAAGCAATACAATTGATTCTAAGCAACCTTGAACCTACAATTATGTGGAATTGCTTTAAAGAGAAACACTCCTCAAAATTCAGAAGGGTTATTTCTTATTTAATTAAAGGGCTTCTACAAAAAAGAATTCCCTTAATATTATATAAGCTATTCAATGAATAATGCTTTCTGCAAGGGATCACCTTGGTTTAATTTTGCCCTAAAGAGGTTCCTCAAAAACATACTTTATATCTCTTTGTATTTTGACATCATTTCATCAATCTATTTCATATTGAAGATATCATTCTACCTAAAAAGTAGCTTGAACACTCCTTCCCAGATCTGCTTGGTCTTGACACCATAAACGATGGGGTTTAGAGTAAGTGGCAACATCAAATAGAGATTGGCGATAATGATATGGACGTCTTGTGGAAAGTTTTTTCCTCCAAAACGGTGTGTAAAAATGCTGAATAAGGCTGGAATATATGTGATGACAATGGCACCTATGTGGGAGGTACAGGTGCTGAAGGCCTTGCATTGGGCATCTGCAGATGATAGAGTCAACGCGGCCTGCAAGATCATGGTGTAAGACACGGAATACAAGAGATGTCAAAGCCCCCAATCAGAAGGGCTGCCAAGAGACCATAGATAGCATTGACTTTGCCTTTACCGCAGGACACCTTGGCCACAGACATGTGGTCACAGTAGGTGTGGGGAATGAAATTGTCCCGCAGTTGGGCAGCTGCTTAGTGAGGAAAGTGAATGGGATGATGAGTATCACGCATCTCATGAGGTTGGCCAACCCAGCCTTGGCAATGACAGGGTTGGTGAGGATGGTGATGTAGCATAAGGGGTAGCAGATGGCGACGTAGTGGTCCAGGGCCATGAGCATGAGCACGCCAGACTCCATCCCAGTCAACATGTGGACAAAAAACATCTGAGCCAGGCAGGCATAAAGTCAATCTTCTTGAGGTTGAGCCAGAATATGCATAGCATATTGGGTATAGTGGTGGTGCACCAAGTGACATCTGTGAAAGAGAGCAATGCCAGGAAATAGTACATGAGCTGGTGCAGAGCCTCCTCTTGGCTGATGAGGTAGATGATCCCAAATTTCCCCACTACAGCAATGATACACATGAAGCAGAATGGCAGGGAGATCCAGAAGTGTGCAGCTTCCCACCCAGGGACACCATTCAAGATAAAGAATCCTGGGGTCATGCTGTAGCTGTTGCCTGCAGACATAATGGTAGATAGGTGGAGGGCATATTACTTTCTCTACCAGCAATTGCTTTCTGTATAGAAGAGAGAGAAGTAGAGTTAGAGAGCAGCTAAAGTGGTGTAGTTTGGAAAATCTTACCCCCAAATGTCACAGACATTATTTGTAATCAGGTTTTTATTTTTCAAGCTGTAGCAACAGTCTTTTAACAGTGACATACAAAAATAATGAAACTGTACAGTCTTACCCTACTTGATATTCTGTTGAATACCTTATCTAAGGAAATATCCTTACTTTTCACACTTCTCTACAGCATACCTTCTGTAGTCAATGCATTCGAACAAGTTATGTTCTGGGCTTCAATTTTCTTCCTCCTTCCAAGAAGTCATTTCTGCTGTCCTCCTAGTTTCTTCCCATGTTAACTGTACCTGAATCTTGTCACTAAAATCATGTGGCTATATTTAGATGAATACCCTAATCTGACCAGTCATTTTCATACTATCAGCAGTCTAACTTTCCAGTTTTAAGTTTTCAAACATTAACACTTTTACCCTGCCTTGAAGAATGTGAAGAACTTTTTTCTCCATATAATATTTGTCAATAACGTCTCATATAAGTTGCTCAATATCATAAATTGTAGATCCTCAATCAAATAGTTGAATGGATCAATGTTTTAGTTATGAAGGATTTGGTATGACTGATACTTTTGTCTAATGTCAATATCATGCTTTTTTCCCTATGTGAAACTGCAAAGGAAGTTCTTCACCAGGTAAAACATAAATATTTACATTTCTGTATCATTAGCAAGTTTATTAAATTTTAGTAAAGATTTTATTAAGGATTTTGAATTCAATCAGATATAGCATCCTTTTCTTCCGGATTCTCTGTCTTCTTATTGTTTCTGTGTTTTAGTTCCGTATCCATTGTTAACATCAGAATTAGAGCCAAGAAGCCCTGAAAGTTCTAAGGATTGATGACTGTGCTATCTTAGTGTTGATAACATCTCTTTCATTATAACTGGAGAGGGACTCAGGACAAAAGATATTACCATTTCTTTCGGTTGTTATTTCTTAGAGAAATAGTAGAAGGGATTACATGATATTTGAAGGAATTTACAGATTCAGGAGTCTGTGAAAAAATTGAAGCTTCCTACTGGTTAAAATACTTCTTTTACTTGAAAAAAGACAATTGGAGTAGAACCTGAGCTCTCCCAATTAGCAGAGTCAATGCCAAAGACCTCTGCCCTCCGACAGGGCTAGGTAGATACTCGCAGGGTGCTGGCAAGCATTACGTGGCTCTGAAGCCACAAGGCACTGGTTCCTGCGATTTGAGCATTTTGTTAATTACTGTTGGTGCTGTCCTGTGCTACTACCCTTGGTGCCCAGAAGCCACCTTGGAGAGAAGAAAATGCAAAGGAACTACAAGTTTCAGAGGATCCTGTTCTCTGATTCCTATGCTGACTGTGAAATAAGCTATCCCTTACTATAAGGGAAGTCTCAAAATCCATCTCCAGAATTGTCACTGCATGAAGAAACAAACTTCTTAGGAGTTCTTCAAAATGTGGAATCGCATCTTCTTACATAGGGTTTTAATTTCCCTGAGGAATTTCTAGCATAATATCCCATGTCGATTGAGTCTTCATGATGAGATGTTTCAGAGAGGTCTGTTTGAAAAGGAATAGACTTTGGGCATTGTGGAAATATATCTTTTTTTTTTTAGAAGTTTTTGCATAGAGAAAAAAATCAAATGTAATGCCTTTTCTGAAATGGGAAATGTGGCCACCAGGTCTGTTGATGATTAACACACTTTTTCAAAAGTTATTTTTTCCTAATTTAAAAAGAAACACATCCTCAATATAGAAAATCTAGAAACTACAGTCATGTTTAATAAAGAGTTGGAAAATCACTTTTAATCCCACAGCAGAGGATTAATCATTGTAAAAAAAATTCTGTATTTCTTTCAATCATTTTATAACTATGTACAGTATTCTGTTTTCTTTTTTATAAGATTCAAACCAAATGGAGATTTGTATACTTCTTTCCATTCTGTAGTTATGCCAAATTTAATTGGGCATTTCATTACTCTTGAATATTTAAATGATTTCTAATTTTTGCTATCACAAATAATTCTAAGAATATTCTAATCCACTTTGTTAACGTCACTGATTCTTCATGTTTTCTTGTAACTCACAGAAGGATTAAAATCACGTGGAAAAAGACATGAGCAATACAATTTTGTTGATAAACTTGGAAAACATCTACATAAAATTTGTATTTATATTTATTTCCATACACAGTGAGTGGACTGTCGCTCTGTAAGTACTAATTATTATATGCTTTCTTCCCTCTGGCTAGACTGGTGGGACTACTGTCCCATTTTGTTTTAAATTTAATTCAAATCGCTTCATTAGTACTGATTATGTATTTTTTTCAAACATTTTTGTCAATGGTTTTTCTCATCATATGATTATTCATCCACTGCCTTGCCGATTTTCAGGGGAGGTGTGTTTATTTTATTGATGGCTAGGTGCTTCTCAATAGTAAATATGTGAACCTATTTTCTGTCATAGTTGTCAAGTATTTCTCCACAGTAGTCAGCTTTAAATTTTATTAGTATCTTATTTTATTTTCCCTCCCTCTTTTTGGAAATATAAAACAGAAAGCAAAAGTTGCACCACTGCTATAAATCACCTCTCAGCTTTCCCCTCAGATATAAACACTATTAAAGACTAAGGTCTGGTGCATATAATTCCAGAAGTTTCCTATATAAGACTTGTAAAATATCTAATATGTCACCCTTTTACCATTGTTGTTATTATTTCATTTAGTTTTTACTGTAATATTATTAGAAAGGAGTACAAAGACTCCCAAGGTGAATACATGTAAAGAAAACTTTCATTTGCATATAGAAGTTTTAATTTGTTCAAAACAGTAGACAGTTTGGTGGTTCCTCAGAAAAGTAAGTCTAGAACTACCATATGATTTGGCAATCCCACACTAGGTATATACCCAAAAGAAATGAAAGCAGGGACTCAAACAGATATTTGCACACCCATGTTCATAGCGGCATTATTCACAATTGCCAAAAGATGAAAGCAATCCAAGTGTCCATCAACTGATGAATGGATAAATAAAACATCGTTATACACATACAATGGATTATTCAGCTGTATAAAGGAATGATGTATTGATGTATGCAACAACATGGCTGAAACCTGAAGAATCATGTTGAGTGAAATAAGCCAGGCACAAAAGAACAAATATTGTGTGATCTCACTGATTTGAAATAATTAGAATAAAGAAATTCTTAGAGTCAGAATGTAGAATATAGGTTACCAGGGGTTGAGGTAGGGATAGGGAATGGGAAATTAAGGCTTAAATATACAGGGTTCCTGATTGGAATGATGGAAATGTTTTGATAATAGACGGTTGTGATGGTAGCACAACATTGTGAACCTAATTTATTATCTATCTGTGATTAAAAGGAGAAATGTTAGATTGTATATATGGCAACAATAAAATTTTTTAAACAATTCACGGAACTATACTACACAAACAGTGAACCCTAACATGAACCATGGACTATATTTAAAATTATAAAAATGTACTATCATAAATTGTAACAAATTTTCCACATCAATGAGAGGTGTTAAAAATAGGGTGTTATATGGGAATCCTATATTTTATTCATGATCATTCCCTAAATGAACATGTTCCCTAATATAGAAAAAAATACAAGAACGGGAAACAATAGAATACATATAAAATTATTTTGATAACTAAATCAATGCAACTACATTACAAAAATATGGGTGGATCTCCATGTAATTTCTTTTCTTTTAGATCTAAAAATTTAGGGAAATGAGAATTGGGATGAACTTTTGGTTAAGTATAGATTGGGGCTTCTTAATCTGTGGTCCTTGTTCCCTAAATTTTTTTTTCAGTTACATCAGGAACTTTTTAAAGAGAGAGGTGACAGGTCTGGGTGGGGACTTATAATCTACCACTTTTGCTCATGAATATTTCTATTAAGTTTAAGCAGTAACATAACTGGCCCATTCCTAAAAGAACTAATTTTTTTTTCAATTCCAGTTTTCATGAATTTCATTTTTAATTTTCAAATGTTTATGTAAGAAGTGTATGATGGGCAGTCAAAGGTTTGCTTGATTTTTTCCATGTTTAGTCACTTTTTCCAGTAGTTTATTTTGAGAAATTATTTTCTCAATGTTCTGCATTACACTAAAAATTATTATTCTAAAATAGAAAGCTTCTGTCCTTCATCTGTTTAATACTTTCCATTGTCTCTCTCTTTTTTTTACCATGGAGTCCAAAAATGATGTTTTCAATTCCTTAAGTATGGCATGTTAGTTCCTTCAGAACTCTGTGCAGGTTGTTAAACCTTCCTGGAATAATTTATGTCTCATATCTTACTTCCACCTCATTAATACCAGCTTATTCTTCAATATCAGTTTAAACACTAATTTCTTCTGGAAGCCTTTTCTGATATTTGTTATTTATGCCTATGACATTAACATGTACCAATTATGCAATTGTGTTTTTCCTTTATTTGACTTTCCCTCATCCAATTCTTTCCATTTTATCCTAATTTCATTTTAACACTTAGGATTTTAGAAGGCCTATTCAAAACAACCCTATCCTTTCCTCCCCAGTTCAGAGCAAACTGAATCAAACAGGAGGCAAGGAATTTGAGACCAAATGCCAACAATTTTATGATATACAGCTGGGAAAATAAGACTTTGGCTCTTCAGCCAAAAAGGCTTGATTATAATTTGCCCTGATTGAGATGAGCTGGCTCATCCTGCCAGTAACATAGACAAATGCAAGACTATACCCAAGGAGCTGACCACTGACTGCGTCAATGTTGCCCTCAGCCCTCAGAAGTAAATGCTGTTAAATACTGAAGTCTGGTGCATATATGTCCAGAAGTTTCCTATATGACTAGTGGAATGTTAGTCCAAAGAAATCCCTATGACTTAAGTATTAAGAAGTAGAGAATAATTTTACCTCCGAGAATCTCCCCTCTTCCTTTCCTTAAACTTATTGTTATTTGTTCTTGCTCATAGATACCGTATCTTGTACAATGATGAAGTGATCAAGTTGTGTTAAGCCCTCTGGTATTTTCATTTATCCCCTCCTCCTCCTTCTTCTCCTTCTACCCTTTTCTCTCTTCCTCATTTTTCCTCCTTGATTTTACTCTCTTATGACCCTAATATTCCCTGCAGTAAATGCAACCAGCATTATTCTAACTCTACGCCAAGGTGCAGTACTTTTTCTTAGGCAACTGTTCTTTGAAAAATGCTCCATTCCACATATACAGCAACTCTTCCTTCCAAGAGCTCCAGCACAACTTTGCACCCCCAACCCAATGCACATTTGCCTATAAACTCTTTTTGCCCTATTGCTATCTAGGGGTTTAAAGTGTGTCCAGGTGCACGAAGATAACATGATTTGAATAAAGAAAGCTGTGCCTTGACCATCTAACATAAAATTACCACACAGGTAGATAGGTGCATCTACCCAATTATCTAATTTCTACAGATATTAATTGCTCCAAAGGAATCAGAGAAATCCCAGAGCAATATCAATCCTCTTTTCTCTTCTCTGAAATGACTTTCACACCTCATCTCAGATATAGAGGTCTTTAAACTCAAAGTTCTCATCTCTAATCAGCACACAAAATGTTAATTCATCCTTGTGCAATCTTTTCCATTTTTAACTTTTTCTATGAAGTTGCTTTGGAAACAGCTTTAAGTTTTCTTGAGAAAGAATAGGAATCTATGCTTTTTCACATCAAGATAAAAGGTAAATGTTTTAATTCATTGATACTGGCAGACAGAAATCAGGGAAAGAGTGGGATAAGATTTCAGTTATATTTTAGTCTGAATTTTGCCAATTCAGTAAAACAAAGACTAACTGTTAGTAGATACTTGACATATGTCAACTGTTCTCTCTGTACTGCTTTTGCTTTGTTGTTTGTTCCATTTTCTTTATCTCTGCACATCCACATTTATAACCAAAAAGTGGTTGGACAAATAGTTCTGGAGATTCTGCAGGAGCAAGATAATTTTCACTTTTCTTTGTATTACCTCATCATTCCTTCCTGTATGTTCCTTTGGGGAACATTAATAGCCCTTATAGTTTGAAAGGAAATGCAGTTCAAGTAAACTGAAGTTTGAGTGTGAGTGTCTTTGTGTGTGGTATTTTGTTCTAGATCCAATCAAACCACTTGGGGTTGATGTAGTAGGGTTGGGTCGTTTTCACCAAGCCCACAGAGCTCTACTCACAACATGGCCTCTTGGGCAGGAGACGGAATTTGGAACAAAGTGTCTTCTGTCATTTCTTTCTAGACCTCTCCTCTCCTCCCCTCCCCTTATCTTCCTTTCCCTTTCATCCCATCCCCCAACTAGAATAGCAAGCAGGATTTTCTTCCATCAACATCTACTTTATAATTCTTTTTAAATTTCCCAGAAATTCTGGTCTGCTGTCCTAATTCAGTTGTGAATTTTAGCCTTCAGGGCTATGATATGTCATGATTACCCATAACTTTTTGAGGTTGTAATGGGGACAGTGACATAAAATGAATTTGAAGTTGTTAGGTACTTCAAATAGACTAATTGTTGAATGTTATTTCTTCAGATTTTTAAGCTGATGTTCCAGTTTTACTTTGTTGCTGTCATTCCTGTTGTCATGGCCCAACTCATCCCACCCCACTGCATAGGCCTGTTCATATTGTTATTAAAATTTAATGTTTTAAGACTCATCCAGTCTTGCTGTTTGTATAGCTCATATTCTTTATCTGTAAAATGGGATAATTAGATACATCCTATGATTTTGATCTTAAAGTTCAAATAAATCGTATATCTGATAATATTAATTATTTAGTACATAACAAATTGTAAGTGTTTAGTAAATGGCATTTTCAGAAAAGTGATTTCTTGATCTGTTTAATATGGTTTTAATACAATTTCAATGAAAATACCTGAAGAAGAAAACTTACCAAATCCTAGAAATCATAATTCTAAGATAACGGCAATTTTATTGATGACATGCCACTTATACTACATGTTTTATTACATGGGATCACTTTTATAGTGTTAGTAGTTCAAAAACTCAGGTTTTCCTTCTAAACATTTGAAAATTATATTATAAAAATATACAGTATGGTTAATAAATCTCTCAACCATTTAACCATATCTAACATGAGATTAAAATATAACATTCCTATTAGCACATGATAAGAATTTAATTTTCATCAACATAACTAATATCTTACTTCCTTATATATTTACACCCATTTCCTGATCATTTTCTATTTATTACTCCAATGATTTCTGGTGTTATACTCTTGTGCTTTCTCCCTTTTCATGAATTCTTGATATTTCTGAATGCCATACTTATGATTCCTCTCCCAGTTTTTTTCTTTTCCAGTTCCAGAACTCTAAATAAGTATTCCTTTCTTTTGTCCCTTTCTTTTTTGTTCCTGCCTACTCAATTGTTTCTCCCTCTACAATAAAGACAGGTAAAGAAATCAAGTCCAGACTTCCCTGTTTGACAAAGTATATAGATTTTCTTTAAGTTTTCTTTCCTCTACTTATAAATACTCTCTTCAAAGCACTGGCAAATAGTATCCACTCTCTTTGAAAATTCTGCTTGATATTAATTCCAAGGAATGGTTCCCAGATTGTGGTGAACTCTGGTGATTTTATGTACTCTAGCTTCATTTGTGTATACACTGGTACATTTATGTGAATCTGTGTAATTGCCTGGGCAAGGAGCTGTTTTTTCTCTTTTTGTTACATTATACAATTTTCATACACTATACAAATATGAAATGGAGAGGAAGGCAAGACCACTAGAGTTCAGCACAGATATTCTGGGTAAGTGCTTTTTGCTTCCCTGCAACACGTGGAGCAGATTGCTTATGTGCCTTCCTCAATCTCCTGGAGTCTCTCTAGGTTATCTAACATACTTTATGCTTTCTGTATATATCCTCATAGTACGCAGTTCAAAGTGCAGTAATAATTAAGAGTTTTATATGAAGTCAGATATTCTAACTACTCCAATCTATTTGTCCTCCCTGTAAAGTCTAAATAAAGTTTAAGTTATGTGTGAAATGTATAGTTTTATCTTCCTATTTTCTTTCCTAATATCAAAATTAGAGATCTTAGATTAAAAGTGCTGTGATCATTTAGTGCATTTTATGTCAAAATACCCCCAGGCAATTTCTCCTGAAATGACCTCATGTTTGCTAAATTTTGCATTTGCTCTCTTCTTTTAGATATTTTTTCTTTATCTTTATTTTAAATATGGAATTCTATGTCATACATTTATCTCAATTCAAAATGTCTTTCTCTCTGAAAAACAATTTGATCACTCCTTCACGAATCTGCTTGGTCTTCACTCCATAGACTATTGGATTCAAGGTGGGAGGCAGCAACAGGTCGAGGTTGGCAATAAAGATGTGGATGCGGTGGGGTATGGTGTGTCCCCCAAAGCGATGGGTAAAGAAGTTAAAGAAGGCTGGGACATAGGTGATGACAATCGCACATATATGTGATGTACAGGTACTGAAGGCTTTGTGGCGAGCATCTGCTGAGGACAGATTCATTACAGCACAGATAATCATAGCATAAGACATGGAAATACAGAAAATATCAAATCCTCCAACCAATAATGCAGCTATGAGACCATAGACAGCATTAATCTTGACATTGCCACAGAATAATTTGGCCACAGACATATGGTCACAATAGGTATGATGGATGAGGTTGCCCTTGCAGTAGGGAAGACGCTTGATCAGGAACGTGAGTGGGATCGTGATCAACACACTTCGCATGAAGGTGGCAAGCCCAACCTTGGTAATTACGGCATTGGTGAGGATGGTGGAATAGCGTAGAGGGTAGCAAATGGCCACGTAGCGGTCCAGAGCCATGAGCATGAGCACGCCAGACTCCATGGCTGTCAGCATGTGAATGAAAAACATCTGCACAAGGCAGGCATTAAAGTCAATCTCCTTGAGACTGAACCAAAAGATGCACAACATATTGGGGACAAATGTAGTGGACCCAGTAAGATCTGTAAAGGACAGCAGGGCTAGGAAGTAATACATGGGCCAATACAGGGCCTCCTCATGGATAATGAGATAGATAAGCCCCGAGTTCCCTACCATAGCAATGATGTACATGAAGCAGAATGGCAGGGAGATCCAGATGTGTGCAACTTCCAGTCCAGGAATCCCATTGAGGATGAAGAATATTGGTGTCAGACTGGAGCTATTGGCCCCATACATGTTTGTCAACTGGAGCCCATATTGCTTTCAGAACCCAGAAAAGTGTGCTATACAAGAGGAGAATGGCAAAGTTATTTTCAGGCAGACACAAAAATGAACAAGTATTTTATGCTACACAAATCAGGATTAAAAAAAAAAAAAAGCAGTTCTTTGTACCCAAACTATGTTCTTTGATACTGTTGTGTATTCCTGAGCCTGCTCCTGAATCAAGAGAATGAAAATATAGTGGCAAATCCCTGGAATGGCTTGGTTTTATACTATAAACTCTGTCTACATGTACCTGCTTATATTCCCCGACCAGTTACTAATGCTTACTTTGCTCCCTTAACTGGTCTCCAAATTAAGGACCCTGTTTAATAATGCTGATTTTCTTCCCTCACCACATAATTGCCCTTCCTTCCAAAGTCCTTTCATAATCTACTGGGTTAGTCAGTTAAATTATTTGAGTCCCTAATTTTTGTGAAGGTATATCACAGCACTCAGCCTGATCTGTCTACAAGCCTATACCTGACATGTCCGGATTTACCAAGATAGAAATATCAAGGATAGAAATCTGACAGTCCAGACAGTTATATGATATTACAACCTATAAATCATGGCCACATATATTTAATATATCATCTCTAATTGTTTATTGCTTGTAAACATGAAAAATTTTTCTGTACTTAAATTTAACCAAGGACATTTTAAACTCTAATTCTCATGGTTTCTACTGAGTCTCTTGAAATTTCTATGTAGATAAGTATAGCATCTATAAATTATCATACAGTTGTTTTATTTTTGTCTCAATATCTATGAAAAATTTTGTTGTAAAGGTGGAATCTTTATTAATTTATTTGTTTGTGTTTTGACAGCAGTTAACTTCCCACCTCTTTTCTATGTTTTGGGGCATGGCTCTATCCTGAAATCTTTCCTAATTGAACGTGCAAGGACTGCAGGGTTGATTTTTTTTTTTTTTTTTTTTTTGAGAAAATTCTTCTTTACCCTGTATTTTTAAAAAGCCCTGCTTCCATCATTGCTTGTTTTCGATTATCAATTGAGTTATTTGTTTTCTAACAGTATTGCATATTTTATTGCACTTCCACAAATTATTTTAAATCATCTTCTGTTATATTTTAATCTCCTCCATATAACAGCCCCTTCTGAAGTTCTGATTTTGATTACTTCTATTTTCTCTTTTTATGATGAGACTCAGCCCAGGTTTTTCTATATGACTTTTTAACCATTTATTTTAACCAGTGGAAGACTCTTCAAATGAAGTCAGAAAAACAATCTCAATATATAAGAACAATAAAACAAATAGTTCTAGATGAAGTACAAGGAGTTCTGAAGAGTGCCAACATTGGCTCTGTTTCATTGCAAAAAAAGCTTGAAAATCTTTGGTTAATATTTCAGTTTGACTGATTTGCCTTTTTCTTCCAATCAGAGATTGCTTTAAAAAACATCAGTTTTAATCTTTTCCTGTTTCATAATTATTTATAAAATCTTTATTGGTATAATTGCCTTTCTCCTCTCTATGAATTCTTCTGTGTTGCTTTGTAGTACATCCTGAGCTAAATTTTTATTTTATTTCTTCTGAAAAACAAGGTGCAATTGTACTTTATTTTAAACTCTGAAAATAACATTAAATCTATGCCATATCTAATCTTGTTCCTCTTATTTTTATGGTTTCCACAATGGTAATTTTCTTTCTTCATATCCCCTCCCTCACTCCCTCCCTTCTTTCCTTCCTTCCTACTTTTCTACCTCTATCTTTCCCTCCGTCCTTCCCTCCTTCTTTCCTTACTTCTTTCCTTTCGTAGCTCTTCATGATGATGCATTAATTAAATGGGATAAGCATGCCAGTTCTGAAAGCAAAGATGTGTGTATATAGCTTTGGTCAGGCCAGCCTCTCTGGTGCTCTATGACACAGCACTGCTTCTGCAACCACTGCTCTCTTTGCCCAGAGTTCACAGAAGGAATCACAGTGAGTAAAAGAGAAAAACTTAGCAGAGACATAGGAACACAAGCCATGTCCAGTTTCTGCTCTACAAAGCTTTTTAACCTCCTGCTTTCCAGAGGTTTTAAATGGAAGAAACTTCTTAAAATTTGTGTTAAAATAGCAATATATTAGGGGAAACGCTCATGCTTTAATTCTAAAAACAGGAATTCTGAGTAAGTTTCTTTTGGTTTGGAATAAGGAGTAAAATTTACAACCTCGAATGAAATAGATTGAGGTTCAGATCTTGGCTCTACCAATTGCTAGTTCTGTAAATTTAACAACTCTGAATTTCAATTTGCTCAACTCTAAGATGCTTTATGATTAAATAAAATGAAACAAGACATTTCAGCACAGCCTGGAATATAATATGCAAAATATATGGTATCATCATAATTATCTTTATTTTGCTTGATAAAATGTGGTACAAGCATGACTAGTTATCCCTAAAAGCCTCCACTGTCTTTCCATCTCACATAGAGCAAAATCCAATGCCCTTAGAATTGTTTAAAATTGTTACATAATTAGGACCCTTTAAAATCTCTCAGTATGTCTCCTACTACTTTAACTTGAGACTCAGTCCATCCGAAATTACTGGAAGCTTCTCAAATGCAACAGGCATGTGCTTAACTCAGGGGCTTTGTCCTTGCAATTTCTAATGCCTACTGTGTTCTTCCCTTGTATAACCATGGTGCATACCCTCAACAGTTTCAGGTCTCTACTGAATTTCTATCCAAAAGTGAGGCTTTCCCACACCTCCTGATTTTAAATTGTGCTTCATCCACAAATCTTGGCACTACACATCTCCATTTCCAGCTTTACTTTTCTCTATGACATTATTATTGTCTGTTATCCCTTATTAGAATATAAAATCTACTTACACTCGGTGGGAATTTTTGCCTATTTTGTTCAATTAATATATTTCACACTTATATTTTCCCTTAAAATAGTGACTCCTTCAAGAAAAAGGTGTATAATGAATGAATTAATAATTAAATGAATTAATACATTTCAAAGCCTCCTGTTTGAAACATTACTATCTTAACAAATCAGTGTGCACATTGAAAAATAAGAGTGAAGCTGGAGGAAGGCAAAGAACATTTCTGGATTCTTAAAGATTTTTTAAATGAAATTAGAGATATTTAGTATTGGGAAATATGCATGGAATAGAAGCAGGTAATTGCTTCTTGTATGATTCACCACACTTATTTTAAATGCCCTGAGGGCATACATATATTGCCAAGAAAAAGTTATCAGAAAGTAGATTTGGGTTCAGATAATGTTGGTGGTTTGTACAGTTAGAATTCCCTATAAGACAATGAGACTGCTGGGCTAGGATGTATTCAGCAAAGGGAGGATGACATCTGCCATGACTGTTGTCAGGAAGTGGGGCTGCGTGATCACTGGGATTCCTTCCAACACTTGCAATAATTCGTTTTCAGAGGTAGAGGTCTCATCTCTTCCTAAGGATGTCTCCTCCATCTATGAAGAGTAGAAGAGTTTATTTTTATACCCAAATTTGCTTGCCTGTAACATTCTCTCTTTGGTCCTTGTTGTCACATCAGCATCATGGAATCTTCTTCCTCTAGTGCCTGTACTCTGTTTTTTTCCCCAAGGAAATTCTCTTTCCTCAAGGCAGTTTGTAAATATCTGTAATTTCTGGAGTCTGACAAATAAGATAATTCAGAGCCTTCCTAATTCAATCAGTCTCTGACTTGAATCCTTCCTACTTTGTAGCAGAATTGTCTGTACACCTTATATATTTTTTTTTCTTTAGAAACTCCCAAACTCACCCTGGTGCCAGACAGTTATAAATCCTCATGCATAGCTTATATTATCCAGAAACAAATGCACTGCATTTGTTAGGAACCTTAAATAAATAACACATACTGGCTTCTCTGGGGATTTTCCAAGGAAAATGACAAAATTTGTTTTGGGTATCACAGATAGAGTTTCCATAGGTCCCTCGTGGAAGAAGAAGTAAATTTAGTTTTGCTGAAACTAGAACTATAATTAGAATATACTTGAACAGGAAGAAAAAATCTCTCAATACTAAGTCTCAACTTTCCTCTGATGGGACATGTGACCACAGGGGCTGGAAGGACACTTCATTTCTCAGAGGACTTCAATTCTGGCTTCATAATTTTATGAAGATTTATATGGGATTTAAAATTTTCTCAAAAATATTTGCAATAAAAAGGAATTGCATATTTAATTGAAATTAAATTGCATATTAATTTAACTGCATATAATTTAAATTGAATTGCATATTTAATTGAAATATTGCTTATTGCCTTATTTCTCCACTCCTACTCCCTTCTACCTCAGCAGAAACCTAGTGTGTTTTCAGTGAAGTTCTAAGTCTATTTAGTAGGTCCCATTGAAACTTAAATAAACATAGAGGGCTGAATTGAAACTCCCCCATCAGTGAAAAGATTTCTGGAAAAGTGCAGAGAACACCACAGCCACAATTTAATATCTTCCCCTACTTTGTAGAAGTAAGTCCAGTCTATGGAATGGTGAAAACAATAAGGAGGAATACAGTGTAGTGGTACATCTTTCTTCTAAAGCAGAAAGCTGTAATGAGAAGAAATCCAGCAAATCTAGATTTTCTCTTGCTGTGGATCAACCCACTCTCCAAAGCACACAAAAACAAAGCAAGCCCTACATCTCAGGGCTTCTGCTCAGAGTGAAAGTGTCTGATAATTAAAAATCCAATACATTATTGCTTCATTCCAGAGCAGGCAGCTACAATGAATGAAAACCCAAGAAGTCAAGCCTTCCTGTTGAAATATGCTGAGTTACAATATTAATAGCATTAGTTGAAATAATTTTTAAATAAAATTAATTGTAAAGTAGCAGCTGGCAGACATGCTCCAGGTTGTAGATTGTGGTAGAAAGTATGTAGAGTTCGGAAAATTTTTGAATGGCAATCTACTTGTCTAAAGTCCTTTTTGCTTATTTGTTTTTCTGATTAAAAACTGTATTAAGCAAACATACCTGCTTATAAACATTGTGCATATATCATTTGATACATTATATACTTATAGGATAAATAATGCATGGGTGTGATAGGTTAGAACAAAGTCTGTTTATCCATATCTGATTTATAATATCTACATTTGGGGAGTGGGTATGACAGTATATATAAGGAATCTAGGAAAGCCTTGATTCCTCTATTTATGGATGGACTTAGAAGATAATAAATGGGCAAGACAGCCAGTTAATGAGGGAATTAGAAAGTTCTCTCTTTTTCCCATCATATGAATGTCCACAGTTTTAGTATTTGGTAAATGGTATAAAATGAGTGTGACAGGGCTTGAGAAATTTTGTTAATTTTGCTTTCTTTGAGAAAAACTCTTTGAGTCAATCTTGGCCTAAACTACTGTCTGATTACCTTTGTCTGAGATATATCAAAGAACCAAGAGTTTCTCCTGAGATTCTGTAAATTAAAAGTTCCCTGGCTCCTACAGGTCATGGCTTGAAAGATGGATCAAGGGGAGTTCAGTGTTAGTTGTAACGCGTTTGACTAACACAAGCAGAAAGCTGATGTGTAAAAGTCAGTAAAATGCAGTTGTGAAAAACACAGTCTTTGACAAAATATAGACCCGAATTTGAATCCTTCTATTCCATTCAATAGCTATATGGCTTCTGTTAAATTCATTATCTTCAAATTTCAATAGATACTAACCCATTTTCATCTCTGTAAGATTATAATAATAGTATCTACCTCAAAGTAGTGTTTTAAGTTTACAATGTAATAATTCATTTAAAGATGAACATATGATTTATCTCTTTTATTCTGTTAATGAGAAAAGCAATGATTGATGTGTTCACATTAATCCAACATTGTATCTCTGGAATAAGCCCCAATTATTTATTAGGGATTATCCTTTTCATGTGCTTTAGGTTCAATTTTAATATTAATAAATAAATAAGTTTATATTAATAACTAAAATAATATTTTGTTTAGAACTTTAACATCTATATTTTCAAGATATATTGACCTGTATTTCTTTTTCTTGTATGCCTGTAAGTGTTTTTTTAATATAAAAAGTAAATTTTATTAAACATGTAAATTTGAGAACATTCAAGTTTTTTTTTTTAAGACTACCACATGAGAAGACAGAGCAGGTCGCTGGTAATGGTTTATTTACAATACAAGGATACATGTATGTGTCATCTGTTTGAAAACACTATATTATTCAAATAGCTTAGGTAGAAATACTGATTTCAATGCTCAAAATAATAAAATGAATGTATTTTCTATGTCCCTAAGCAGTTTCTATATTCTATAACTACTAAATGGGAAACTGCTCAACAGATCCACATCCTAAACAGATTTATTTCACATGGGAATTCTGATATGCTGTCATTGATACATATCACTTTGGGATGTAAATAATATGTAAGCCTCTATTTTAGGTACCTTTACCCTTTCTTGCTTCCTTATCTCTCTTCCCAACTCAGCCCAAGACCCTAATAATCATCCTTCTCTGAGCAGGACCAACTTAGCCAAATCAGGATATGGAGAATTAGATGGCTCTGGGCAAAGGAGCATTCTCCAATAATGGTGTAAATTCTGTGGAACCCTTTCTTTTTTGAAGGTACCTGATTACACCTAAGGTGGTGTGAGAAAGCATACACACTCAGAGAAAAAGAAATGTAATCTTTGCCTTGGTCCTGTGGCTTCCCATTATGAACTAGTATACTCATTGTTTTATTCATTCTGAAAAGTAAACACATTTCATATTTAATAAAGCATCCAAAAACTTCATGGTAAGCACCATATAGTTTCCAAAGAGAAAGTGTTAGGTAGAGCTAGAGAGGGAAGAAAAATCAAGAGAAACCATTCTTATGAAAAACAAGGCAATTCACACAAATTGCTTTCATAAAATACTTTAAAAAAAAAAGGTGCATAAATCAAATTCAATTTTAAGTGATATATCACCCCATGACCGATATTTTCTCATTAACTCTTTTAGTGTTCATAAAAGTTATAATAGATACTTCTAAAAGCAAATTATCTTCTTTACAGAATTATTAGACTATTAGCACCAGGTTGAGTTTTCCAAAAGTGCACATAGCTCTTCATTTTAAGCAACCAGTAAACTAATTCTTTTCACTCATTTAATCCCTATCACATCTAATAATTTTAAGACTTTCACCTTGAACTCCTCTGTACTACACTTTAAAACTCTTCCTGTTTCTGAATACAGCAGTGAAAAGTAATTAGAGAAACTAAAGTTTTGATTCTACTTTTGTAGGTCTAACTCAAAGATCATGCTCTTAGTTCAAAGAACTATCCTAGTCATCTTCAGTAATCTTATATCTGCAGTTTTTATTCAAAAAAAAAACTATATATTTTAGAATCTGCCAAGAAAGCAAATGCTAAAATTTTAAAATAAATTACTGCTATTGCCTTGGTATCTAATCAAAGAACATAAACTATTAGAAAGAACTCCCTCCCCACCTCCCAATACATAACAGTAAGCATTAAATTACGAACCATAATCTCAAGAACATCTCTTTAAAAAATGGATGCAACAAAGCTTCTTCTGCTGCTATTCTTGAAGTTGGATTTGTACCTAAAAGTTTATGAAGCAAGCCATATGCTCATCACGTACTTCACCCCAGCCTTCTAAAGTGGCAGTATCCTCATCAAAACAGTAATTCCTTTCCCCTTTATGCAATGAATTCTCTGAGTGCTGTGCTTGAGGTGTATGTATGAGGTGGGAAGCCTTATGGTCAATCTCTTCTGAAAAAGTTGAGTTACGAGAAGCAGGTCCTTAAATATCACTTGTTAATTTGGGAGTTTTAGAGTCTATACCCCAGAGCCTCTCACAGAGTTTTCTCAAGTCTTATGCTGAAACTTCTTTGCTGCATAATATTGATCTGCCAAAAGTTTTAGCATCCTGGATAGTTTCCCTGGATCCATGAATTGTCATAATTGTAGCCAAAGCAGTTAAATCATCACTTGCTTTATAGAATGTATATTGTCTACTAAGCAGAGAAATCAATATGACACCTGCAGACCACATGTCAGTTGCTGTGGTTTGATTGGGGCACTCTGTCAGGACCTCTGTCACTCTGAATCCTGGAATACCTGCCCTAAGGGCAACTGGTTGCAGCCTTGAAAGGCAGACATTGCAAACTTTACTGTGTTGCATAACAGTCACAGGTCAGGTTAGCCGGACAAGAATGAACAGTTTTACTCATCACATCACTATTTATAACTTCTGTAGGAGTGATTTCCATTTCTGTATCATGGGTTCCTTGGGCCAGATCAAAGTCTACCAAGGAGTAATTTTTCAGGCACCTATTATATAAAAAATTACTAGGCCTAACATTGCAGTGAACAATACCAAACTGATGAATGTGTTTCAAAACTTTGAACAGAATAAACGTATATATATTCCCGAACTTCTTGAAAGGAAAGAGAATTAAAAATTTCCAAAAAGGATTCATGCTCCAGATGTGGCATAGCAAAAACCACATGATCAGTTTTCCTAAAGCAGTATTTAATTCCCAAGACGTTCTCCTGTCCCTCCCAGCCACTGTAAGGCACTGAAGTTCAGCTGCAATTCTTTTAGGATGACTTGCTGGAAGTGTTTTAGAGCAATTTTCTCTTCAGGTTCTACTTGTAATTGTAATATGGCCAAACAAACAGAGCTGAAAGTGCCTTCTCCAATTTTGTCCTTAATCTTGAACACATTACTGAGTTGAGGTACAGTTTCATCAAGCTTCTCAATATCTCTTTTAACAACTGGAAATTTAAAATTCTACTCATATTTTTTAAACGAGCCATTAGCCTGAAACCAGCATGCAGGACATAAAAAGCCATTGGCTCATCCACCTGAATCTCCAAAGTCACTTCCATCACAAAACAACTAGGGTGCAAAATGCTAGCTAAGGGATCATGTCCAGAGGGGAAGCAAAGGCGTTGTGATAACTAGAATAGGTTAAAGGAAATATGACTTCTTTTGTGTCTCCCAGTTGCCTGGGTTGCTGGCTCCCAAGCTCCCCACCTAGATAGCTGTAAGGTTTTATTATTGAGGTTATGTGGCCTCACTAAACAAGCTGGGAAGTATTCCATCTTTCTGAAAGCATTTGTTATTTCTTCCTTAAATATTTGGAAGAATTTGCTGTTAATGTCATTTGAGCCTGGAGATCTTCTTACAGAAATATTCAATTTTGTTAACACACATAGGCATTTTGGGATTTTTATATCTTCTCCTTTCAGCTTTGGTAATTGTGTATGTCAAGGAATTTGTCCATTTCACCTAACTTGTCAAATTTGTTAGTCACTTTTGTTAATTTGGAAAAACAAGAAATGGAAGAAAAACTGTGCTTATTGAAAATCAGAGAAACACGTTTGTATTACTCTGGTAAGAATCCTATTTATAAAATAAAAACAAGCAACTCAAATATTTTTACACACAATTTAAGAAAAACATAAAAATATGCAAAAAAATATTAAAATGAATTTCTAACAGGGTAGTAACAAATGCAGGGAGCCTTTTAAAAAATTGTCTTTTCTCGAACAACACATATTGCTTTCAGTCAGATTCTTGGAGGGAGACTCACATGAACCTAAAAAAGGAATATTTTTGCTTTCTTTTCCACATGATTTTATATCAAAAATAGCTCTGTTTCTTTTGTTAGGGGGAAAATGTCCCAGTGGGATTTTTTAAAAACATTTTTTATTGTTAAATGTAACATATATACAGAAAAGTGATAAATTTTGAAGTACCTTTTAACAAGTAGTTACCAAACAAATGTTACCAAACAAATTTCAAAGTATAGTATGGGTTACATTTCAGGTATTTTCTTCTGGCTGTTCTAATAGACTAGAAACTAAAAAGAAATATCTCTATAATGATTCAGTAGTCATAATAACTCTATCCTCTCTGTTACAACTCCTCCCTCTCAATCTTAAGGAATATTTGGGCAATGACCATTCTGATTTCTTCATGTTGACATTGTGGGATGGGGTCATGCAACTGATTGATGTTCTTGGAGATACTGGTACCTCTGGGTTTTAGGACTTATCTGGCATAGGAATAATCTGGAGGTTTTAAATTTCTGAAAAAAAAAAAACAAAAAAAAACTTACTAAGTAAAACCTTTATAGAGCCTTAGATAGAGCACAGGTTATTCTTTAGGGTTTTCAGGAATGCTGTTGGCTGCTGCTTGGCATATCATAGCAATTTTCAATATCTAGCTGAAGCCTGCATAAGAGTAACCCCCAGAATAGCCTTTCAACTCCATTTGAACTCTCCTAGCCACTGAAACCCTTATTTTGTTACATTTCTTTCCCCTCATTTGATCAAGAAGGCATTGTCAGTCCCGTGATACCAGAGCCGGGCTCATCTCTGGGAGTCAGGTCCCAGATTGCCAGGGAGACTCATATCCCTGGAAGTCATGTCCCACATAGGGGGAGAGCAATGAGTTTATTTTCAGTGTTAGGCTTAGAGAGAGAGAAAGGCCACATCTGAGCAACAAAACAGGTTCTCTGGAAGTGACTCTGAGGCCTAATTATAGGTAGGCTTAGCTTCTCCATTGCAGAAATAAGTTTCATAAGAACAAGTCTCAAGATCAAGGGCTTGACTTATTAAGCTGGGAGTCCCTAATGCTTGAGAGAGTGTCAGGGATTTCCCAGGTAAGGAAGTTGAATAGTTCCATATTTTTTTCTCTAGTCCCTCAAGGGACTTTGCTAATGCTGTTTTTTAATTATCTGCCCAGTATATTCTGGAATGTATCCGGGTATTACATCAAGCTATACAAAATTACAAGATGTCATTCCCTATTCTAGGTTCCATGTGTTTAGGTTATTTAAATGAACTGGCCAAACAGGTTAACTTAGATTGTGTGCTATATAAAATTTAAATTTTGGACAAATTAACATCTCTCCCTTTGGTATCACGCAAAAGGTAAAGTTTTAAATTATAGACATGATCATCCTTTACCTTGTATTCTGATTTACGTTAGTCCCAACAAGTTCAGCTTCGTTCATCTCTAATTGAAGTCTGATCTCTTTTTCATCTTCTTTAACAGTTGCTGTATGGAGCGATGCTGACTTTCAGATCTGCAGGACTCTAACTCTGAGTCTGAGGTATCACACAGGTGCCCATTGATCCAGAAAACTACTTGATTATACACAAAGAGCACAGCATCTCAGAATTTAGAAATAACAGTTAAAACTCAGGAATAAATGTGATGGGTGTAAGAGCTTACAATTTAGGCCCCACTTTTCTTATAAGCATTTTCTAAATGAGACTGGACAATATTTGTCCTTTTGTTTATGCCTTATTTCACTCAACATAATGTCCTCAAGTTTCATTCACTTCATTGCATGCATCATGACTTCATTCCTTTCTGTAGCCACACAATATTCCATGATATATATACACCGCAGTTTGCCCTTCCGCTCTTCAGTCAATGTACCCTTCAGCCACCTCCATCCATTGGCTATTGTGAATAATGCTGCCATATACATGAGAGTGCAAATCTCTATTCAAGTTCCTGATTTCCAGGTCTTTTGAGTATATTCCCAGTAACAGGACTGCCTAGTCATATGGTGACCCTATATTTAGCCTCCTGTGGATTTGCTACATTACTCTACAAAGGGGCTGCACCAATCTGCTACCCTACCAACATTTAATAGTGTGCCTCTCTCTCCACATAGTCTCTAACACTTTAATCTTTTTATTTATTTATTATCATTATTTTTGAATCTGTAGATTTTGTTGAGATATATTCACATAGCCTATATTCTATCCAAATAAATAAAAATGTCTCACGGTTTCCTCACTTAGTTTACAATCTTCATCACTCTCAATTTTAGGCAATTTTCATTGCTCAAAATAGAGAAATAATAGACACCCCATAAATTTCATCCCCCCAATAATTTACCCCTGGATTTGGTTTGCTACTAGTAAGGTATTCCTGTTATATATAGTATGGTCCTATGGTACCATTATTAACTCTCTGTACAACTGTTATTCCTTTGAAGTAGTTCATGCAAGAATTTATTTATATTTGTAGTGCTAATTAGTGTGATACATGACTTTAAACAACCCCTTTCAATCCTATTCACCTTAAATACAGCACTATTATTTATAATCCCAGTGGGATTTTACAGTACTGATTTGGTTGAGATGGGACTACGTTTCCCAGAAGATTTTTCTTGTGTGTTGGTAGGTTAGAGTTGATCAAAAGTATTTGCATGAGATTTGAAAAGTAGAAGGGAAGAAGAATAGAGATACCTCAAGAAAAGAAAACTACAAACCAATATCTCTGAATTAATAGTATATTAAAATTATTATACACTATGATCAAGTAGTATTTGTCCCTGGTATTCAAGTGTTCTGGTTTGCTAATGCTGCCCATTATGCAAAATACCAGAAATGGATTGGCTTTTATAAAGGGGGTTTATTTGGTTACAAATTTACAGTCTTAAGGCCATAGAAGTGTCCAAGCTATAGCGTCAACAAATATACCTTCACCGCACCAATGGCATCCAGAAAACCTATGTTAGCTGGGAAGGCACATGGGTGGTGTCTGCTGATCCCAGGTTGCATTCCAAATTCCATTCTCCAAAGTGTTGCTCTTGGGGCATTTTGTCCTGTCTTAGCTGCAGCTGCTCTCCAAAATGTTACTCTCAGTTGCTCTAGCAGTGAATTCCTGTCTGAGCTTTTACAGGACTCCAGTGAACTAATCAAGGTCCATGGTGAATGGGCAGGGCTACACCTCCATGGAAATTATCCAATCAGAGTTATCACCTGCAGTTGGTTGGGTCACAGCTCCATGGAAACATCCAATCAAAAGGATTCCAATCTAATCAACACTAATACTCTGGCCCCACAAAGCTGCATCAAAGAATATGGCTTTTTCTGAGGGACATAATATATACAAACCAGCACATCAAGGTTGGTTCAACATAAGAAACTCAATAAATATAATACACCTCATTAAGAGAATGAAGGGACAAAAATGCAAGATCATCTCCATTGATGCAGAAAGGCATTTGACACACCCCTTCTTGATAAAAACACTTAGAACACTAGGAATAGAAGGATAACTTCTTCAACATGATAAAGGGCATATATGAAAAGCTCACATCTAACATCCCACTTAGCGGTGAAAAACTGAGAGCTTTCCCTCTAAGATCAGGAACAAGACCAAGATGCCCACTGTCATCACTGTTATGCCACATTGTGCTGGAAGTTCTTGTCAGAGCAAATAGGCAAGTAAAAGAAATAAAAGGTATCCAAATTGGAAAGGAAGAAGTAAAACTTCCCTATTTGCAAATGACTTCATGCTATATGCAGAAAATCTTGAAAAATACCCAACGTGGCTCCTAGAACTAATAAACGAATTCAGCAAAAAGGCAGGGTATGAGGTCAACATCCCTAAATCTGCAGTTTTTATTTACACAATCAAAAAACAATTGGAGAAAATCAAGAAAAAAAATCCATTTACAATAGCAACTACAAGAATCAAATAGACAGACATAAATCTAGCCAAGGATATAAAGGATTTGTACATAGAAAACTACAAAATATTGCTAAACATATCAAAGAATACCTCAATAAATGGAAGGACATTCCATGTTCATAGACTGGAAAACCAATTTCGCTAAGATGTCAATCCCACACAAAGCAATTTATAAATTCAATTTAATACCAAAAAACTCCAACAATTTTTTTGTAGAAATGGAAAAGCTAGTCATCAAATTTATATGGGAGAATAAGAGGCCCAGAACAGCTAAAATTATCTTGAAAAAGAAGAATGAATTTGGAAGACTGACACTTTCCGATCCTAAAACCTATTACAAAGCCACAGTAATCAAAACAGCATGGCACTGACACAAGGGCAGATATATAGACCAATGGACTTGAATTCAGAGCTCAGATAGCAACCCTACCATTATGGCCAACTGATTTTTGACAAGGGGGCAAACACCACTCTATTGGGAAAGAATAGTCTTTGTACAAATGATGCTGGAAAAACTGGATCACCATTTACATAAAAAAGGAGGATACTTACCTCACACCTTTTACAAAGATTAACTCAAAATGGATTAAAGACCTCAATAAGAGCCAGAACAATCAAACTCCTAGAAGAAAACGTAGGGAAGCATCTTCAGGATCTTAGGCTAGGCAATGATTTTTAGACTTTACATGAAAAGCACATGAAAGGGAACTCAACAAAATTAAAAACTTTTGTGCATCAAAGGACTTTATCATGATATTAAATGATATTCTACACAGTGGAAGAAAATATTTGGAAAAACATATCCATTAATTATTTAATATCCAAATATATAAGAAATCCTTCATCATCATAACAAAAAGACAAATAACCCAATTAACAAATGAACAAAAACTTGAACACAGGTTTCTCAAATGAAGATGTATAAATGGCTAAAATGCAGATGACAAGATGCACACCATTAACCATTAGGGAAATGCAAAGGAAAACTACAATGAGATACCATTTTATACCCATTAGAATTCCTACAATACAAAAAATGGAAAATAGCAAGTGTTGGGGAGGATGCGAGAAATTGGAACAATCATTCATTGCTGGTGGCAATGTAAAATGGTGCAGGTGCTGTGGAAGACAGTTTGGCATTTCCTCAGAAACCTAAGTATATAACAACCATATCAAACCCACTACTTCATATATACCCAAAAGAAGTGAAAACAGGGGCTCAAACAGATATTTACATGCTGATGTTCATAGAGGCATAGTTAACAGTTGCCAAAAGATGGAAGCAATCCAAATATTAATCAACTGATGAATGTATAAATAGAATGTGGTATATACACACAGTAGAATATTATTCAGCCATACAAAGGAGGGCAGTCTTGATGCATGTAATAGATAGCATGAATGAACATTGAGGATGTCATTTTGAGTGAAATAAGCCAGACACAAAAGGGCAAACATGTATGATTGAATGATTTGAAATAACAGAACAAGGAAACTCAAAGAGTCAAAATCTAAAACACAAGTTATCAGGGATGGGGTATGGATAGGGAATGGGAAGTTAAGGCTTAAGATGTACAGGGTTCCTGTTTGGAATGATGGAAAGATTTTAGTAATGGATGGTGGTGATGGTAGCACAACATTGAGAATGTAATTAACTTCACTGAAATATATATCTGATTGTGATTAAACAGGGAAACATTAGACTGTATAAGGTAATGAAATAAAAATTAAAAAATAAAAGCATGCAACTACACTATTCAAGCCATGCACCCTAAATTAAACCATGGATTGTACTTAACCCACACAGAACTAACACAGGAAATTAGTGTATTTGATCTAAATAATAATGAAAGCACAAGCTCTCTCCTAATTTGAGGGATAAAGATAAAGCTTTGCTAAGAGAGGAATCTGCAGGTAATAAACATAACAGAATATCTTTATAACCTTTGTATGGGTAAACATTTGTTAGATAGAAAACAAAAATCACAAATTCTGAAAGAAATATTTGGTGAGATACATTTCATCAACTGCTCTTTGAAAGACCACAATTAACTACATGTACATGAAGAGAAAAAGCACAGACTCTGGGAGAAAAGACTTCCAAGAAATATATCTTACTAATGGCTTGTACCCAGAAAAATTTTTTTCAATTCAATTATAATAAGAAAAATAACTGAATTAAAATTAAAAATTTACACACTTTATAAAGGAAGATATATGGGGGAGATGTAAAGTCAAAGCACAGTGTGGTACCTATATACACACGCTAACATGTAAAAAAACTCTGAACACATCAACAGTGTTGAAGATGAGGAGCAACTGGAGCACTCATGCTATTGGTGGGAATGTAAGATGGTAAAATCACTTTGCAAAACATGTTGTCAGTTTCATGAAAATTAAACAGAGAGCCACCATATGATTCAGCAATCACACTCCTAAATATCTACTGAAGAAAACTGAAAATATATGTCTACAAAACAACTTGCCTATGTATGTTCTTAAATGCTTTGTTCATAATAGTTCCAAACAAGGAACAGATGAAATGTTAATACTGATGAATGAATAAACAAATTGTGGTATATCCATACAAGGGCATGCTAAAAGCAGTTTAAAAAGAACAAACTACTGATCATGCCCAAAACATGGATGGATCTAAAAAAATTTTGCTGTGTGAAAGAAACCAGAGGACATACAATATTATTACATGTATGTGAATCTCAAAAAAGGTGAAAAAAATCTAATGTCAGAAGTCAATCAAGGGTTATTTGGGCTTGGAATAGTTGTTGAAGATTGAGCAGGAAGCACAAGGAAATTTTGGGGTAGTTATGAAAATTACTATATCTTGTTTGTAGTAGTATTTACACCGATGTATATATTTCACAAAACTTATTATACTATATATTTACTATATGCATTTTAAACTGTCTATGAATTATCCCTCTGTAAATTAATAAAAATAGTCCATATACTGTAAACCATTATGATGCCAATAAAATAGAGAATAATAATATAGTCACTCAAGTAGATACAAGTAAATCATTTTATGACACTCAAAATCCATTCATAAGAAAAATAACTCTAAGCCTTTTTGGAATAGAAGGGAACATCTTTCAGCTGATTAAGAATATCTAAAAAATCTACAGGGAACATCATGCAAAATGGTGAATTATTGGATGCTTACCCAGGTTTATAATCACAATTCCATTGTTTTCTGTAAAATGTGATTTATTTGACAGAAAAGCATACAAATAGATGGACAAGAATCAAAGTTCCTCTGAAGGTGAAAGTCACCTGATAAGAACTGATGATCTTCCCAGCAATGAATTTAACTTTCCTGAACAACCCAAGCAGATATTTCAGGGTGGTGGTGGTGGCAGGGAGAAGCATGCATGAATGTCCCAGGTAAACTTAATCAACCAGTAGGCACATGGGCATTACTACAAATTATTTCATGTGGCTATCAACATTTATCCAAATATGATTGATTCTCCTCTCATTATAAAATGATTTTTATCATTGCCTAGCTGTGCTTCTGCACTGTAGCATCAATCCATGTAGTTGTAGGATTGCTTAGGACCAGGTTTGCCCATCCCCTGTTGTCCTCATTGTGCCTCACTATACTTAGTCATTAGTGATGAAACAGGGATGGCAATATCACTACTTCTGTTAATCCTTGCATAAGTGGCAGATTCTAGACAGTGCAATAAGGCAAGAAAAATGCATGAGGAGGGGAAAAGAATGAACAAAATGGTCATCATTCACAGACAGTGTGATGGTGTATTTCTAGATAATCCAAAATAATCCATAGAAAAAATGTTATAATCAATAAGCACATTTGTCAAGTTCACTGAATAGAAGATCACAAATAAAACTCAATTGTTTGCATATCAGCATCATTCAATTGTCCTCCAAAAACTATTCTTTAGTACTCATTTTGTGCATGACATTGTGCTGAGTTTTGAGAAAGGTAGAAGCTGGTTTTTTCTCCTAAAGGGATTTAATTCAGGAATTCCAAAATTGAGGGGAAAGTATTCTAGAAAAAGTCAATAAATCCCACTGACTGTGAAAGCTGAAAACTGTTTTTGTGAAAAAGGCATTTATCCTGTGACAGGAGAAAAGAAAGGAGTGATGTCAGCCTTCTTCCATAAATTTCTCTGTTTCTCACTACTTTTCCTTTCAAGGAATTGCCTCCATTTCACATTATGTTTATAGTATTTGAATTAATTAAGGTATTTGATATCTATTCTGCTATCTTCTTTTAAAAAAATAAATACAATTTTTTAAAAGACCCATGTGGAGAAAGGAGAACCAACCCTATCCAATGTTAAATTACCAACAGTGATATCCCCGTAGTGATAACTGGGCCATATCCTGGTGTCCAAGAGGTAATATTAATTTCACCTTTGACTCTTTGCACTAAAAGAACATATTTGTCTTCTAAATAGCCTGCTCTGAAGGATGGCCCCCTTCTCCTATACTTGTATATTTTCCCTAAGTCAGCACACACCAGCCCACATAGCCCATTCCTTCAGACTTGTGTATCATATGTGCATCCGGCCTTTGGTCACTACTTTGCCCTTGTTTCCTCACTGTATTATTATTATTATCACACCAAAACTTCTCTTCCTTACTACTCATAAGAATTTAATCCTTCTTTTTTCTCCCATATCTGCTTTTTCTATGGATATTTAAAAATGTATTGAGTGCCTCTTTCATACTGTAATAAATTACTTTGGGGATTATGTAGCCTGTGCAATATCTAACTCTGTGGCTCTCTGAAATTTTGATATGGGTAGAAAATACTGTACAATATTCTAAAGGGAATATAAATTGATTTAACTTAATAAGATGAAAATCATTCTCATTGTATTGAATTGTTTGTCACTCTAACCTTGGAAAAACAGTATCTTATGAGTTGTTACATTTCTAATAATTCTTCAACATCTTTAATAGGGTACCAGTTTAACTATCAAAGGAACTAAAAGGGGCTCCTGAAGATATTGGGAAAGGGATTATTTTTTCACCTTTAGGATCAGTCTAGGATTCATCTTAGAGAAAGCCATTGGCACAAATGGACTGATTTATAATTGTCTGCATTTAAGTGGTTTCTTGCATGCTAGAATATGGAAGTATGGGTTAAAATTGGATTGGAATAATTATCAGTATGCTCATGAGTTAAGTCTGATTAACTTTCAAAAGAAAGGAGAGCCCACAAGAGTATTGAAGATTGTGAAAATTTCAGAAAAGAATAGACATTTCTGACTGTGGTGATGGACACCTAGAACACAGAAAATATGCAAGTAATCCTTGATCATCTAATTCATCAGTTAGTTACCATTTTCATCCTGGGGAATGGACTGCATGATAACAAAAGGTCCTATCCTGACACTTCAGGTACACGCAGTCAATTCATCTTGTGAAACTCTAATGCTTCAGGTATAGTCCCAAATGGAATATATGCCACATATTCAACATAAGAGAGGAGGGAAGGGCATTGATGTGCAAGAAGGATAAATTAGGTATTATGAAGAAGAAAATCCTACTTGTCAGCCTCTCTGAACTTACTTTTTCTACTTCCAGATGCAATTCTGTAACTACTGTTTCATGAATTTCCAATAGTCATTATGTCATTTCTGAAGCTAACACCAGCTTCATTCATCCTAAATGGCATCCCTGGCCCGGAAGAAGTGCATTTGTGGATCTCCTTCCTCCTGTGTACCATGTACAGCATTGCCATTACAGGGAACTTTGGCCTTATGTACCTCATCTACTCTGAAGTATCCTTACTCAGATCTATGCACATCTTCCTGGCCCTTCCTGACTGCAGGGGCAATGTCATACCCCACATGACAGTGGCCAAGATATCCTGTGGCTACGTGAAGGTCAATGCCATCTATTGTCTGATAGTAGCCCTCCTGATTGGGGGCTTTGATATCCTGTGCATCACAATTTCCTACACTATGATTCTTAAAGCAGTTGTGAGTCTGTCATCAGCAGATGCTCAACAGAAAGCCTTCAGCACCTGCATTGCACATATCTGTGCCATTGTCATTACCTATGTCCCAGCCTTCTTCACTTTCTTACACACCAATTTGGAGGACACACTACTCCTCCCCACATACACAGTATCATGGAGAATCTCTATCTACTCATGCCTCCCACAATGAACCCTACTGTGTATGGGGTGAAAACGAAGCAGATACAAGAATGTGATTAGACTCTTGCTTAAAAGAAGGGATGATTCTTCTCATATCATTTAAATAGTCTTCTGAGAAGGTGTAAGTCTCTTAGGTTGAGAACACCAAGTCAATAGGAACTCTCCAGAGGAAACCTGATTTCTGGCCGCAAGAAATATTTTCATGAGACTCAGATTCTTCTACCTTTTTTGAAAGGATCCCACCATGCACATGTAGGCAGAGACCCTCTGTTCTGAAATTCCATGTTTTTCAGAGTATGTTTACTTGTAGTGGAATTCAAAACTCATGGCATTTAATCTTTTTTGGGGGAAGGGGTGAGTCCTTTTCATGTTTTTGTTTATTAGAGAACTTGTGGCTTTACCCAACAGTTATGTATAAAATACAGGATTCCCTTATGCCACATTATTATTAGCAATTTGCAACGATGTGGTATGTTTGTTACAATTGATGAAAGGACACTTTTTATAATTTTACTAATTATGGTTTATTTTTTAACTTAGAGTTCACTGTTTGTGTTGTGCAGTTCCATTGATTTTTTTTTAATTTCTATTCTAGTAACATATATACAACCTAAAATTTCCCCCTTTTTAACTACATTCAAATATATAATTTATTGCTTCTAATTATGTTCATAATGTTGTGTTACTATCACCACCTCCACTAGCAAAATTTTCCCATTGTCTCCAATAGAGACTTTACATTTAATTCTTACCTATTCCTATTCCTTACCTACACACCACCCCCTGGTAACCTGTATTCTGTATTCTGACTCTAGGAGTTTGCTTATTCTAATTATTACATATCAGTGAGATTGTACAATATTTGTCCTTTTGTGTCTGGCTTATTTCACTCAACATGATGTCTTCATGGTATATTTATATTGTTGCTTACATGAGAACTTTATTACTTTTTATGGCTGAATAATAATATTGTATTTTTTGCATATATCACATTCATCAGTTGATGGACACTTGAATTATTTCCATCTTTTGGCAATTGGGAATAATTCTGCTATGTACATCAGTGTGAAAATATCTGTTGAGGTCCCTGTATTCAAGGCTTTCAGATTATACCTAGAAGTAGAGTTGCTGGGTTGTGTATTAATTCTACACTTAACTTTCTGAGGAGCTGCCAAACTGTCTTCCACATCACCTGTACCATTCCCATAACAGTGAATGAGTGTTCTTATTTCTCCAGTTCCTCTCCAAAACTGGTAAATGACTGCTTTTAAAAGCAATCATTTACTGAGTGTGAAAAGGTATCTCATTTTGTTTTTGATTTGCATTTTCCTCATGGCTTATGATGTTGAGCAATTTTTCATGTGCTGTTGGCCCTTGGTATATATTCTTCAGAATGTATGTGTGTATGTATGTGTGTGTTCCCACCTTTACCACCACTTCCGACTTCATTCCTTCATTTTCTGTTTTTAAGATTTGTTGCTGACAGGGCAGTGCAGGAATGAGACACAGACACAAAGTTAAGAATTAAGGGAGCAGGGGACCCACTGCATCTCGTGCTAAGTGGATGATAATGCACCTGTGCTCCAGCTATTTATTTCAGAAGATAAGGGAGTATATGCTAAGTGTCCTAAGGCATAGGAGAGCCCCCCAGATACCTATGTTTACATCCTGTTGTGTATCAGAAGGAAAAATCTAGGTTTAGGACAATGGTAAACATTGTCGTCATAGTCACAAGACACATATCTTTACAAGGCGTGCCTGCATAGCGTTCCATGAAGGCCTGCAGCTTAGCATTCCAAGCCACCACCCTGGATATGGCTCAGGCAACTTGGAAGACTCAGTTTCCCACATGTCCCCCTTTTTGTTTCTTCATTGCAGACAGGATGGCCCAAGCAGCTTCTTTTTGCTTTAGGTCTGAGAGGGTTTTTCTTGTGCATCTGAGGACTAAACAAAGACAAAGCAAAATTATTAAGATCAGGAGAATACTACCTAAAAACCCACCACCAAGAGATTTAACCCATATAAGGGGATTTAGTAGTTCAAGGCCTTTAGCAATGCCTTGCATAGTTTCGGTTTCAGTAAGAGAATCTAAGTTAGCACTTTGTATATCATTTACTGTTTCCTGCAGTTTTAGAATATACAATGTAAGATTATTATAGTGTCCAAGTAAATGTTTTTAACTTTACTCCAATTAAAAGTGTGTGATTATATTCATGAGGGGTCACACAAAATGTGGATGTATTCCAGTCACATTTTAACTTAAACTGATACTGTAGATTCTCAACTTCTTCTCCTAGAAGGAGAACAGCATTTTCTAGGTCTACAAGGCGAACATCAACTTCTTTATCAATTTGTAATTGCTTGCCCCAAGCCTTGCTTGCACTCTTGTGCCATTTTTGGACAAATTTGGTGGTCTGAATGGATTGATGTAAGGCTTTTCCTGCAACAGCAGCAGTTGTAGCAATGGCTATTATACCTATAATAAAAGCTATTAATAATCCAAGAAATCTTTTTGTTCTTTTATACACCTTTTCTAAAATTTGTAGTAACATATGCATATCAGGTGATGACTCCCAAGGTCTATGCTGTGAAACAGAGCGCCATAGACCCTTTCATCATCTAAGAACTACAACAGTGATGTTGCTAGAATTTAAGGTGTTATTTAAAAAAGTATATAGTGAGCGACTCCAATTGGCCAGACAAGTAATTTCTTTAGTAGTAATGTTAATAGTTAAGTTTCCTACCCAGAACACATAGGGGTCTCTGACACAGGCTTGTATTCCAAAAGTATCTATTTTTGTGAAATTTAAAGTATAATTAATCTTGTCTGTATAATTTCCATTCCATCGGGAAATAGTATGTAAACTAATAGGAAGCTTCCAAAGTGTATCTTGAACATAAGAATGATTTAAAGTAGGACTAGGTGGAGACCAGCCAACACCGTGCCAAATAATAGGATATTTAGCCTGAGCATAGAGAGAATTACTAAGTGTGGAATGGTTGTAGCTATGCACTCTCCATCTTAATTTTTTATGATCTGAGCAATTTGCATTGGTGCAATTCTGAACTGCATACCCCTTAGGGGACCAGTCAGTTACAATTCCATAGGAACCATTCTGCACCAACACTCCACTAGTTGCTCTACAATTACTCCAATGTACCCTCTGCATTTCTGGCAGCCAATACTGTGGGATGTGGCAAATAGGCCATTGGGGGGCATGGTCAGTAATAGTAATATTTTCATTGTAAGTAAAACTATATCCAAATATTGTCATGTTTAGGTATGATTGATAACCATGCCTGCCAAGTTAACTTTAAGCACCAATCAGCTTGTCCTATACATAAGGGCAAGTGTGAAAAAGCCAATGATTGTGAATAATGTTTTCCTTCATCCTCAGGAAGCTGAGGAAGTCACTCATCTATTGAAGGAGGCAACCAAGAACCATTGCTAAAATACACAGTAGGTGAGGGAAGATCCCACTCTACTGGTTGCAGCAATGGAGGATTAGAGATGTAAGCCCAATAAGTGTAATTTCCTGAATGAGCACACGCTGGAGATATACTCACAGCAACAGCAATAAGAGCCAACATTGCTGCAGTCAGGTTAGGACCTGTTACTGGCAGCATGGATTGCTTTACTTGTTTTTCTTCATCCTGACACAGCTTTTTTATCTGACCCCAAGTTGGATGTCGGGCTTCCCTAGTTCGGGGTGTTGACCCAATCACTGTTGTCTTCAGCATCAGACCCTGGAAGTGTATCACTGGAGGCTCAACGTCCCACAGGAATTTTCTTTTCTTTGCTGGGTTCATGGTACAGATTCAGTCGTTGGGCCGGTATCCAAAGTGGTGCTCGTCCGTCACCTGGGGAAACACAGGCATAACCTCTTCCCCATGTTAATAAAGTACCCATTGTCCATTCATTAGTTAATATGTCCTTCCACCATATAGGAAGCACTTTATGGAAATAATGTTTCATTATTTTCTTTTCAGCTGGAAAATGTCGTTCTGCAGCAGTGCCACCCAGTTTTTCATAAAAATTCAGAAAATTTAAAGTAAATAAAGCTTCTGATAATCATTCATGGGGAGTTCCATCATCTCCCCCTTTTTGTTTTGTTAACACAGTTTTTAAAGTATGATGGGCACGCTCAACAATAGCTTGTCCTCGGGGATTATAGGAATACCAGTGGTATGACGAATGCCCCAAGTTGTAGTAAAAGTAACAAATTTTGCAGATGTATAGGCTGGGCCATTATTGGTTTTTAAAGCATGGGGCAAGCCCATAGAGGCAAAACAGGCAAAAATGTGAGTATGAACATGTCAAAATGTTTCACCAGTTTGTGCTATGGCCCAAAGAAAGCCAGAGTACATGTCAATGCTGACATGAACCATGGCTAAACAGCCAAAGGAAGGGATATGAGTAACATCCATTTGCCATAAATCATTGGGGGCTAGACTGCGAGGGTCAACACCAGGGTCCTGCAAAGGTGGAGCAGTAAGGAGTTGACAATTAGGACAAGAAGAAACAATATCTTTAGCTTGTGTTCTAGTAAGGGGAAATCGAGTCATGAGTCCTTGCAAATTAAAATGAGTAAGTGAGTGAAAATTAGAAGCTTCTGAAATAACAGGCAGTAATAATTTAGCCACAGTGGCATTGCCAGCTTCTAAAGGGCCTGGGAGATTGGTATGGGAATGAATATGGGTAATATAAAAAGGAGCTGCATGAGCATGAATAGCTGATTGGAGCTCAAGAAAAAGGCTAAATAAACAAGGAGGCAACTGTTGCTTAATGGATGCTGTTTCAATTTTACTAGCTACATGAACAACATAGGTAGAATCAGATAAAATGTTAACAGCCTCAGGAAAATCTGTTAAGAAGGCTATTACAGCAGCCAGTTCAGCTTTCTGGGCAGAGAAATGAGGAAGATCTAAAACTTTGGACTTAGGCCCAGTATAGGGAGCTCGACCTTTAGATGACCCATCAGTAAAAACAATGGGAGCATTGATTAAAGGCTCGCAAGAAGTATTCTTAGGCAGTATCCATTGTGTACATCAAAGGAACTGGAAAAGATCATTTTTTGGGTAATGATTATCCAGTTGGCCAACATAATCAGCTAGAGCAATTTGCCAAGCTAGATGTTGTTGCAAAATAACTGAGAGTTCTTTAGCAGTTACAGGGAGCACAATTAAATGAACATCAAAACCATTGAGTTGTTTTGCCTTTTTTCTGGCTTGAGCAACTAAAGTAGCTAAGAGATCTAGATAATGGGAAATGGATTTTATGGGAGAATTGGGCAAGAAGATCCATTCTACAAGCTTACTGTTTTGCAAAAGCAAGCCTGTGGGGGATTTGGGAGTGGAAAAGATAAGTAGAGATAAAGGTTGTGTAGGATCAACACGGAATATCTGAGCTTGTTGAACTTTAGTTTCCACTAATTGTAATTCCTTCTCTGAAGCTGAAGTTAAAGATCTAGGGCTGTTTAATTTAGAATCCCCACAAAGAAGAGAAAATAGGTTGGAAAGCTTATAGTTAGCTATACCTACTTTGGGGCCAAGCCAATTAATATCTCCTAGTAATTTTTGTAAATCATTTAAGGTAGTGACAGCATCTCTGTGGAGTTGCACCTTTTGGGGTTGAATTGTAAGTCTATTGATACTAGAACCCAAATACTTTGCACTTTGTCAGTAGTAATATGCAATCCTACATCCTGTAAAGCTTTTTAAACAGTGTAGAACAAAGCTTCTACTTCAGTCTCCTGCGGTGCAGAGCACAAAATATCATCCATATAATGGATTATATAAGCTTTAGGAAAATTTACATAGATTGGCTGTATGGCACAGTCGACATAATATTGACTTATTGTAGGACTATTTAGCATACCTTGTGGTAAATCAGGAAAATGGAGAATGTTAACTGACCTAAGAGGTGTTAATGCTGTCATTCAGCCCATGGGACCTTTACAACCTGGGCTCCCCAGTCCTAGCATGATTCCTGAAAACTGGGCTTTAGTGGTCATCAATATTAAAGACTGTTTTTTTCGATCAGTGGTAAAACCTTCCACTGATACCATTGAGAAGGGGTTTTATTGTTAAGGGACAAAATAGTAAAAGCAAATTTTTGCTTATCTTGATCAGCTAAAAGGATCAAAAAAAACAGTCTTTAATATTGATGACCACTAAAGCCCAGTTTTCAGGAATCATGCTAGGACTGGGGACCCCAGGTTGTAAAGGTCCCATGGGCTGAATGACAGCATTAACACCTCTTAGGTCAGTTAACATTCTCCATTTTCCTGATTTTTTCTTTATTGGGAACACAGAAGAATTCCAAGGACTAAAAGACTCTTCGATATGCTGCAAGGACAATTGTTCTTGAACCAATTCATGTAAAGCCTCTAATTTTTCTTTTGTAAGCAGCCACTGCTCTACCCATACCGGTTTTGTTGTAGTCCATACTAATGGGACAGGTTGGGGAGGCGAATGAACAGCGGCCACCAGTAAAAAAGTTTATATCCTAAACCAAATCGATCACATTTTGGTGAGACTTGTATGGGTGAAGGGGTACCTTGCAAATGTATGCCAAGCCCATGGCTAGGGACATACCCCATATTTGCCATCATGTTGTGGCTTTGAATACTGTACACTCCACTAGGAGAAGGGATATGTACAGTAGCACCCCATTGTTCAAGTAGGTCTCTGCCCCAAAGATTAAGAGGCAGAGCAGCCACATAAGGTTGTAGAGTGGCCTTCTGTCCCTCAGGGCCAAGGCAAGGCAAAATATGAACACTTTGCATAAGTCCCTGAGGGGAGCCTAGTCCCACAACAGTAATTCATGCCTCTTGCAATGGCCAATGTCGGGGCCAATGTTGTTGACTAATAATAGAGACATCTGCACCTGTATCTATAAGCCCAGTAAAGCTATGCCCATGAATTGTAAGAGTGCACATAGGGCGTGGCTCCTGCAGAGCCTCTGTGAGAAAAATTCCTGCCTTGCCTGTGCTACCAAAACTTCTGTTTTCCCGGTTTTTAGAGGAGGAACCAACAGGTACATAAGGTAATAATAAGAGTTGAGCAATTCTGTCGCCTTTATGGGCAGTCCATGGAATAGAAGAAGACATGACCACCTGAATTTCCTCAGTGTAGTCAAAGTCAATGACTCCAGTGTGTACACGAACACATTTAAGATTGAGAGAACTGCATCCAAGCAAAAGACCCACCGTCCCTTTAGGTAAGGGGCCATAATAGCTGGTGGGGACCTTAACAGGATAATTGGGGAGAAGACATACCTCAGCATTGGCAGCGAGGTCCACTGCTGTGCTCCTGCTGTAGCTGGGGAAAGCTCCAAGATGGAGGGCTTGGAGTTGGTGGAGGGACAGCATGCAGATTTTGATGTTGGATTGGGAATGCTCCCTTTCTGCAAGGGGCTGGGAGCCCGCCCTGATTGCCATTTCCTGAAAGGGAGGTGCCGTCCTTATGAAAAGCAGACTGGCACTGGTTAGCCCAGTGTCGACCTTTTTGGCATTTTGGGCACATATCAGGCTGCTTTTGTGAAGATTTATTTTTAGAGCGACTGCATTCTTTTCTGGTGTGACCCATTTTTCCACAGGAAAAGCATTTTCCTGGGAACCGAGAGCCAAGTCTCAAATTAGCCATAGCTTGAGCGATCATTTCTGCTTTATAAACTTCAGTCCCAATATCTTGGCATAAACGAATACAGCCAGTAAGATCAGCTTTACCTTTAAATTGGGCAATGGCTCATTGACAATCTTTATTAGCATTTTCATATGCTAGCAGCTGCAAAATAGTATCGGCAGCCTCTGAACTAGTAATCTGCCGGTGTGTTGCCTCTTGGAGCCGGGCAATGAAATCTGGATATGATTCTTTCAGCCCTTGTAAAACCTTTTGAAAGGATTGTGCAGCTTTACGCTTAGCTTCAATTTTGTTCCAAGCTTGCAAACAACAACGGCGAATCTGCTTGATTGCCTGATCATTATAAACAGACTGATTTTCAACAGTCGAATAAGCTCTTTGGCCCAGTAATTTATCTAAATTTATATTTACTTTCTGTTGCCAATTATGTGCAGCCTGTCGTTCTGCATGCTCAGTCCACCAAGTCCTAAATTGTAGATATTCTCCTGTGCTAAGGACTGTATGGGCTAATGTGGTCCAACCTATGGGAATTAGTTGAGAACCTTCAGCTAAATTTTGCAATATGCCAACTGAAAAAGGGGAATGAACCCCATATGTTTGTACAGCTTTTTTCAATTCTTTAAGAACTGCAATGGGACATGCTCATGGAAGTAAGCATAAACTCCATCAGGATAATCAGTGTCTCGGCCAGGAGGCACTTCTTCACGAACCATAACAGGGAAGGCAACAGGACAACACATGTCCTCCAGATCTCCATGCCACCTGGCTTCTGCCAGACCCTGCTGCACACCAGAGAGGTGGGCAGGTTTAACTACCGGGGTACAGCTATGTGCAGGAAGAGGCAGCGGAGGAGGCAGGGGCCATTCCTTCCAGCAAGGCACAGAAGGAGGCTTTGGGCATTGACAAGAATAAAAAACTTTGGCAGATTTTAATGGATCTTTTTCACCCTTATCATTATCAGAAAGAGGATTGGGACCAGTATTGTCATCAGACTCATATTCTTCCTTGTCATCATCAGTTTTTAAAGGCTCAAGAACAGACTTAATTAAAGACCATGTAGACCAAATAGTAATAAGCAAATTAACTCCTTGTATATTTTTTTGTTTCAATTCCTTACCTACCCTCTCCCAGTCATGCAATTCAAGGGAGCCAATGGTAGGGAACTAAGAGCAGTATTTTTCAATAACCTGTAGCAATTCTAAGATTTGTGACTTCCCCACCTTGACACCACTGGCCCTCAGCAGCTGCTGCAAGAGGGAAATATAGGGAGCATATTTATTTTGTCCTTCAACATTACCCATTACCCAGTTTATAATGCTCGGGGTTGTTCTACAAGGAATGCATACAAAAGATGGCCATTACCTCCACCCGAGTTCCAGTGCCGCTGTACCTCAGTCCTTCAAGCAATTCTTCTGTCAGGAACCAGGTCTGGTTCTTTGAGCCCCACATTGGGTGCCACTTGTTGCTGACAGGGAGGCACAGGAATGAGACACAGACACAAAGTTAAGAATTAAGGGAGCAGGGGGCCCACTGCATCTCGTGCTAAGTGGATGATAATGCACCTGTGATCCAGCTATTTATTTCAGAAGATAAGGGAGTACATGCTAAGTGTCCTAAGGCATGGGAGAGCCCACCAGATACCTATGTTTACATCCTGTTGCATATCAGAAGGAAAAATCTAGGTTTAGGACAATGGTAAACATTGTCGTCATAGTCACAAGACAGATATCTTTACAAGGCATGCCTGCATAGTATTCATGCAGCCCTGCAGTTCAGCATTCCAAGCCATCACCCTAGATACAGCTCAGGCAACATGGAAGACTCAGTTTCCCACAAAGATTATTACCATTTGCTTTGATTCTTGAAACCTTCCTGGATTTGTTTTTATTTTTATTTTGATAATTGAAAACCAGTAAGAGGAGGCAGAGTAAGATGTTGACACAGGGGTAGATGGAATTTAGTTCATCCTCTAGCACAGCTAGTAAATACCCAGGAACTGACAGAAACAACTGCTTGGGGGATTTCCATGACAAACCACACATTGTACAGCAGTCTTCAACAAGTGGAAGGGCCCAAATCACAGTGCAGATCTGTAACTAAAGTCTCTGAAACAGTCCAGGCTGGCACCGCTCCCCCACTGGCACAGCAGACTGATTTGGAGTCACTTCCCAGTGGGAAAAAGAGTCAGTCTCTACTAGGAGCAAGGCCAGGAGAGCTAAAGAAGCTCCAAATGGAGATTTAATTAACAAATTCAGACTGCTAAATACAAGCTCTGAGCACAGATAAACCCAGAGCAACCAAAGGAATGCAGAGGTCTCTCCTGGCAGAGAGGAGGCAAGGCATAACACACACACACACACACACACACACACACACACACACACACAACAGAGGCTTTTTGAGTTGGTCAAGCTCAGACTACTGAAAAAGGGCTATGCTCCAAGAAAAGGGGAGATGGAGCTGGGCATCAACTTTGGCTCTTGAGTGATGAATCTGGGCATTGGTGACTGGCTCTGAAAAGAATTTTTTTCTTTTCTTTCCTTTTCTTGTTAAACTTTTTAGCAGCCCATTAAAGCAAGCCTGAGGCATTTTCAACTGTTGACACTGCCCCATGCAAGGGTGGAGTTAAGAGCTGTCTGAAAGACAACGGAATTTGTCTGATGGAGATAATTCCTTAAAGGGCATATCTTCCTGAAGAAAAAGGGGGGCATGGCCCACCACAAGTTGTGGCTCTCATTCAGAGAATTCATACTCCTGGGGCCAGAAAATAGAAACAGCTTAAGCCCAACTCTGTCTCATTCCCTGTTTCAAACACACCATTGGCAGGAACAGAGTCTGCTGAAAATTAAAGGGACCATACCACTTAATGACAGTGGGGAGCTATGGGGTGACAAGCATCATCTGCTGGGCAGGATAGGAAAAACAGATAATCAAGAGACTTCACAGGAAACACTGACACTATGCTCGTCTGATCCTCAGGAAAGCTTGATACTGATGACACCCTCTTTCTGAGACCTGCACCTATCTTGTCTGGGAAAATCTATTTTTGTGATCAATCATATCTGGGGAGTTCCTCCTCTTAAAACTTCCATATAAGCAAAGCAAGAGCCAGAAAAACAAGAGCTGAAAAACTCTGATCACTTAAACAGAAGCTATGATAGAGGTCTGGAATAAGTCGAACTGAATGTCAAAGAACAGAGAGAGAACAAAGCAAACCAACAAGAAAACCCTAGGTAAAAGAGTGAAAATGAGCTCCAGAATAAACTAATCAAGGAAAACAGATGCCTAGACACCAGCAAAAAATCACATATCATACTAGGAGACAAAAAGATGTGGCCCAGTCAAAAGAACAAACTAATATTTCAAATAAGATACAACTAATTAAAGATGTTCAAACAAATCTTTGAAATCAAATCAACAAGTTGAAAGAGAATATGGCAAAAGAGATGAAGGATATAAAGAAGACACTGGGTGGCCATACACAAGAACTTTAAAGCTTGGAAAAACAATGGCAAAACTTACGAGAATGGAAGACACACTAGAAGAGAAGAAAAACACAACAGACTTATACCAGATATGAAGAAGCAGAAGGAAGTATTAGTGAACTAGAAGGCAGAACATCTGACATCCTGCACACAGAAGAACAGTTAGAGAAAAGAATGGAAAAATATGAGCAGGGGCTCAAGGAATTGAATGACAGCATTAAGTGCATGAATATACATGTTATGGGTGTCCCAGAAGGAAAAGAAAAGAGAAAAGGAGAAGAAAGGATAATAGAGGAAATAATCAATGAAAATTTCCCAGCTCTTATGAAAGACCTAAAATTATATATCCACGAAGTGCAGAATACCCCAAACAGTGAAGTCCAAATGGATTTGCTCCAAGACACTTACTAATCAGATTTTCAAATGTCAGAGGCAAAGAGAGATTTCTGCAGGCAGCCGGAGAAAAGTGACCCATCACATATGTACAAGGGAAGCTCAGTAAGACTATGTGTGGATTTCTCAGCAGAATGCTTGGAGGTGAGAAGTGGTGTGATGTATTTAAGATACTGAAAGAGAAAAACTGCCAACCAAGAATTCTATACCTGGCAAAGTGTCCTTCAAAACTTAAGGATAGATTAAAATATTTTCAAACAAAGAGACACTGAGAGAGTTTGTGAACAAGACCTGCTCTGCAGGAGATACTAAAGGAAATGCTGCAGGCAAACAGGAAAAGAGAGGAGAGAGAAGTTTGGATAAGAGTGTGAGTATGGTTGAAAGTGGAAGGCTACAGTTATGTATGACACCAGAAGGAAAGATAGAGAATAAAATTGGGAATGTATAACTTAGTGAAAGCTAGAGTGGACAATGATGGTGATTAAATGTACACATTTTGGAAAATTTTTACATGAGGCAGAACAAATGAATGTCACTATTGCAAGGTGTTAAATTGGATAGTATAGTGAATAATCAATGCAAACTAGGGTCTATCATTAACAGTAACATTGTAGCATTCTTCCATAAATTGTAACAGGTAGCATAAGAAAGCTAAATGTAAATAAGAGGTAGATATAAGGGAGAAGTATGGGATTCTTGTTTTCTTATTTCTACTTTTCTAATTTTCTATTTCTTCATAAGTATTTTCATCTTTTTTAGCAGAAGAAATGTAAATGTTCTCATCTAGATTGTGATGGTTAATGCATAACTAAGTGATTATACTGGGATCCATTGATTGTTTACTTAAGATTGATTGTATGGTGTGTGAATATAACTGTTTAAAAATAAGCAGAAAAGTACAAGTGATGGAGAAGATGTGTAGAGAGACAAATAACTATTCACTGTTGGTAGGGAAGTAGATCAGTGCAGCCCATCTATAGGGCAGTGTGGTGGTTTCACAGGAGGCTTAGTATAGGGTTACCATATGATCCTGCAACCCCACTATTAGCTATATACTTGAAAGAAATGAAATCAGGGACATGAATGGTCATTTGCACACTGGTGTTTACGGTAACATTATTCACAATTTTCAATGGAAGGAGGTGGCCTAAGGGTACATCCATTGATGAATGGAAAGCCAAACTGTGATGCATGCATACAATGGAATACTGATTGGCTGCAAAAAGGAATGAAATTGTGAGGCATCCCAAAGGTGAATGAACCTTGAGGACATTATGTTGCATGAAATAAACCAGAAATGAAAGGACAAATATTGTAAGGCATCACTAACATGGACTAACTATAATGAGAAAATTCTGAGAATTGAATTTGAGAGCATAGGCTCTCATGTGATAGAATGTGTGCAGAGATTTGGCAATCAACGATTAAAGAATACAGAATGTTCAATAAGACTTATTGTAAAGGTTCCTGGATTGTAATCTCTTAGAATAGTCACATTCATTCCTGAGTTTTAAGTGTTATTTCTAAATTCTGAGTCTCTGAGCTTTTTGTGTATAACCTGGTAGTTCCCTGGAACTTTTGGTATCTGTGTGACACCTGAGACTCAGAGTTAGAGTTCTAGTGCTCGGAAAGTCAGCATTATTCCATACAGCAACTGTTAAAGAAGCAGAAAAAGAGATCAGAATTCAATTAGATGTATGAATGAAATGGATTTCATTAGGCCAAAAGTAAATCATAATACAGCGTTAAGGGTGATATTGCCTATATTTTAAAACTTTTGTGTGAGACCAAAGGAAGAGATATTTGTTACAAAATTTATATTTCCTTTAGCACACTATCTAATTTAACCTGTCTGGTCAGTTTATTTAAATAACCTAATTACATGGAACCTACAATAAGGAATGATATTTTGTTATTCTGTACAGATTAATGTAATAACCTGATATATCCCAGAGTATTTTGCATAGAAAATCAAAAAATATTTGCAAAGTCCCCTTGGGGGACTAGGGAAAAATGTGGAAATAATCAAACTTCCTCACCTGGGGAATTCCTGATATTCTCTCAAGCATTAGGGTCTCCCAATAAGCCGAGCCCTTATGAATCCTATTCCCCCAAAGGAGAAACTAAGCCTCCTTATAACTATGCCTAAGAGTCACCCTCAGAGAACCTCTTTTGTTGCTCAGATGTGGACTCTCCCTCTAAGCCAACTCTGCAAATATACTCACTACCTCCCCCTCCCCACCCCAACCGTGGAACATGACTCCCAGGGGTATAATTCTCCTGGCAATGTGGGACATGACTCAATGAACCTGGCCCTGGCATCATGGGATTGAGAAAACCTTCTTCCCAAATTGGGGGCGGGGGGGAAGAAATGAAACAATGTAGAATATCAGTGGCTGAGAGATTTCAAATGGAGTCAAGGCCATTCTGGAGGTTATTCCTATGCATTTTATAGATATTCCTTTTTAGTTTCTATTGTATTAGAATAACTGGTAGCCTTGATTCTTGATGATGATTGCATAGCTATATAGCTACTTTGTTGTGACTGTGTGATTGTAGAAACCTTGTGACTGATATTCCCTTTATCCAGTCAATGGCAGATGAATAATAAAATAAAGAGAGAAAAAACAACAAAGAAAGAAAACCAACAAACAGTATTTAAACTACTGCAACTCTTTGAATATTGATCATTTTAACTATATAAATACTGATCACTTTATAGCAAAGTCAGTGTTGTATTTCCCTCTCTTTTTGTCCAATACCACAATCCTTGTGTTTTTTTTTTTGAAAGAGAGTATTTCCATCAAGGAAAAATGAACATCCCTTTTAAACTCCATAACACAAACAGAATGCATCTGTCAGAAAAGTGGAATTGATATATTCAGTAGAACCCCAGAACCATTAGGTATAGTGGAGAAAAGGGATGTTATGTGGGTCATAAAAGAGGAAATAAATTGAAATACACATATCCTTGATTTTAACAAATACCTACACCACTCCGGTTCACAAAAGTCCCAGCAGCCAGGCATTTATGCTTCTGCTGAGGGGGAGGAAAACAATTCTCTGGAAGGCAGAATTGTTGGGTGGGGAACAGATTCAGAAAAAAAGGAAGACAGCTAAAGACATTGGTACTTCAAAATAAACCCCTCTCTATTCTGGAAATTTGTGATCTCACAGAAAAATGACTACATCCCTACACATATTCTAAGAGAAAGTGTGCCAAAAGGTAAGTCCTACTGAAACTTACACACAGTCCCTGGATGCCTTTATATATAGATTGAATGAAACTCGAGGGTCATCATATATTTGAAGAAAATTTGCAAAATAAATGTCAACCACTAATAAACTCAGAAGTAAAAAATATTACTAAAAATTGCAGTAAATTTAGGATACAGATGGGTATTTTTTAAATGACTGAATTAAAAATAACAATAAATTCTAATGAAATTTTTCAGAGAGATTTATGAATATATTGCACCCATAAGACAAGAAAAAATTCCTATGACAAAGAAGTAAGCAGAGAAATAGAAAACATTTGTATAACAACAAAGAATGTATAATTGCAAAAAAAGAGAAAGAAAAAGAAAATAAAATTGAGAAAAACCTCAAAGAAAAGAAAGAAAAAGGGTAAAACAATGAAAAATATGAAAGAAAAGGAAAGGAAAGAGATATAATTATAGATCACTTTCCAGGCAGTCAGATGTCTATTAGGATTGCCATAAAAGGAGAAAACTGTTTAAAAAAAAACAGGAAGAATTTTTAAAAACAAGAATAAAATAATATATCCTATAACTAAATTCAAAATTTTTTATTTAACTAGAAATTACCAAGGGCAGACCCTCGATATACCACTGTGAAATGAAAAATCATAAAGATTAAACTTCCAGGTAGAAAACAAACCTTCAAATATCAAGGAAAGCAAGTCACATTTAAAGAAATAAAAAAGGTAACCTACCACCATCTGGTAAATGTTGGTACTGGAAGACAATGGGGCAGTGTTTCTTTAATTATGAAAATGATCGTTAACCTAGAATTCTGTACCAACCCAACAATCAATCAAAGATGAAAAGAGCAAAGATATTTCAGATATGCAAAAATGAAGTTGACCTGTATAGAAACATTTCCTAGAAAATTATTTAAGGTTAGACTCCCCAATGATGAGGGAATAAACTAAAATAGGCTGATACGTGGCATTCAGAACCAGTGGCTTCAGTATAGGAAAGAAAGAATCCATTCCCACAACTTTGAAAGAGGTGCAAGAATTCAGTAAGCTTGATTAGGGGAGTCCAGAATGAAGTTACCTTGGGAAAAGAGAGGAATCTATATGTTAGAAATCTTTTTCAGACATTTAAATAAAATTTGAGGATGTATTAAAGCAATGCAGGAAAAATTATTGAAAAAGGTGAGGTAGGAAAAATCCAAGGAAGGAAATAAAAAGCATACTAATTTACTGTGCAGAAAACTATAGTTTTTTAGCATTTAACACATAGCAAAAAAATATTGCAAAAAGGTTTAAAATAAACACATACACAAAACAAGCAAGAAACAATTTCTTGTACTGTCCTCCAGGAATCCCCAGTCTGTTCCTCAATGACTGAAAATTGAATGGCTTTTAACTCTTTAAAATTGTTCTGTTGTTGTTGTTGTCATTACTGTTTAACATGAACTTAGGGGAATGAGTGGTAACCACAAATATGAGTAGGATTCAATTACCAAATATTGTTCTAAATAACATGAGCAGAGGGCTCACCATTGTCCTGCAGTTTCCCCAAAATAACCAAAGAAGGAAGACCTATAGTATCGGATGGGTACATCCTACTAAAAGTTATAACTCACCCCAAGCAATTCATTCAATTTATTTGGAGAAAAATCTCAGTTATGCATTTTGCTTTTGTTTGTTTTCTTCATTGGATTTGGGGAGTAAGGTGTTATATTCAATTTAAAACACAGAGATGTGTTTGTGTGGTATTCTTATTGTGTTGGTGTGTGCATGTTTCCTGGACTTAAGAGAGCACCTGGTTTTCTGTACACAGAGATGAAAAAGGTTGAAGATAGGGACGGTTTTCTGCAGACCAAATTTTGATTACTTTGAAATTCACCCAATTTTTCATTGTTAGCATTACCTGAACATCTTACCACTATTGACAGGACTTCCTTGAGCGGGGTTTAAGTAGATCAGATCTAATGATCCTTGCAGCTCCCCTTGAGGTCATATTCTGAGAGCAAATTCCTATACTTCCTTTCTTTCATTAACGCCATCCTGCCTTATTTAATTTCTTCTGAGAATTTGTTGAAATTCTTCCTCTAAGAGAAACTGCTTCCCTTTGCTACTTCTTAACTCTTCTTCAGTATGATGTGTCCTGCCTTCCATTTGGTACTTTTTAATGTCAGGGGGGGATACAGCCCTCTCCTTTATTTTAACTCATAACCACATTGTTATTTCCACTTTCTTGACAGGGAATAGTTCAGACAAGTAATTAAAAAAGTAATTTGAATAAGTCCATGTGAATGAAGGCATGACTAAGAACTTATTTGTCCTTATTTGAATAGAAATTCAAATGTATTTCAAAATTAATGGGATTAAATTCAGAATCTTCAAGCTCAGAACTGCAATTCATCAAAAAATAAAGAAGTCATTTTTCCACACCAAGAAATCCAGTGTAACATGTGATCCCTGACTCTGATTCTGGGTAAGGCTGGTCCCACCTGTATCTACTTACGGTCTCCACAGACTCCCCATTCCTTGACACCAAGGGCTGGAGAAGACCAGGTACACTTAGAGACTCTTACTGAAAGAATTGAAATGTATACTTGCCTTTGTTTTCAAGGGGAAAGGGTAGACAATTTTGCTGCATTTTTTCTTTAGTAAAACTTGGCAATATAAATCTTTTAAAATTAGCCTATTTTGATTAAACATTTCCAAATCTGAATTTGTTTATGGAATTAATCATGAATGTTTCGATGTACATTATAACCTTATTATAATACAACATATTGGAAATAAACTTAATGTCTTAAGTTAGAGGAATATGTAAAGGAACGATTATAGCGATATAGTAGAAAAATATGCTGATTTTGGAGCTCATGTTATAGAAGAGTTATTGATGAGAGAAATGTACCTGTTACATTTTTAAATGTAAGCAACTAGTTATGCAATACCATGTGATTTATGATCCTGATTTTCAGAAATATTACATACACATGGAAATAAAACACCGAAATGTTAACAGGCATTTCTGAGTTTCACAAGTATGACTTATTTAAAATGTTTTTATTGTTACTGTTTTTCTTTTTTAATCAATCAACATTTAATCTTTTGGAATCATAATAATAAAGAACTAAAACATTAGTATATAAGCTCTCACACACATGTACATCTTTCCTTTATGTTGAATTGCCTTAGACCAGAATTTCCAATGTCTAGTCCTAATAGAATGGAGTATCTGTGGCATGGGAGTTCTCTTGTGATCTTCCCTCTTTTGGGGGCCAACTGTGGTTGAGGCAGTTGTTTTGTTTTGTTTTATTTTGATATATAAAGCTTGGCATCATGTCTTCCCTTAGGATCCTGGGTTCTCTGGTGATTCCTAAGCCCATTTTCACACCCAGAAGCCTCAGTATTCCTAAGGATTTACGAGATTATGCCAGTTCCCTTTGGGAAGTCAGCTGGGCTGAGCACTCCTGGTTCGAGGTCTGTAAGTTAAAACCAGGGTGCCGCCCTCACATGCATTCTTAGGTCCTCTCCTTGGCATGAGCCCTTTCCACATTCCTTCTTGTCTGGAGTCTCACTGTGGGTAAGGGGTGATTTCTGCCCTCCTGACATTTCAATCCCTGGTTTATTGCATGACAAAGTCTACTGTTGTCCCAGTCTCCCTGTGTCACAAGGATCATGGGGCACTGCCCTACAGAGGATGTCACTGGTGATTCTTAGTATGGGAGAAGTTAAATTGGTCATGGTCTTTCTACTTTCAAAGCAGAGATAAAACTGGCCATGGATGTGTGCTCTAGTGTGGGCAAGAGACTAGTTAAATGCTCTCAAAATCTTCAGAATATAGATATTTCTTGTCCTCTTATATATTTCTAAAATTAAAATATGTGGTACCATGCTGCAGACAGAGAATTAGATAATAACATTCCTGAGCACCTTTAACTGAAGAAAAGATGACAAGGTACAGCCTCCTCCCTCCAAGTCATTAACCCAACCTTCTGTACACTCTTTCTCTTCTTCAATTTAGTCATAGAAGTTCTAGTGAGACAAATAAACACCAACTTACCTATTTTTTTTTTTTTAGTCCAGGTATTGTTCTCATTCATGGGGCAAAATAGGTGGTATATTTTCTCATTTTCTCCAAACACTAAAACAGTTTACAGATCAGTAAAAGGATATGATAAATATACAAATATTTCTAGCATACCCCCAAATTATCATCATCATGAAAGAGGGAGAAAGTTTGAGGGTATAATACGGAAGAAAGGTGACTTTCCAGGAGAGAACTGGGTTTGGCTTAAAATTGATGGGAATATGCCTCACTGTATTTGGTGAAAAGGGCTCAGTGTGTCTCTTTGGGAAAGCTGTTGGACATACTGATTCTTGGTTAGATAAAGTGACCATAGTAACATTGAATTGGTAGGTCATTATATGAATGTGATAAAATTCATGCATTCATTAAATAATTGTTAAATACAGAGAAAAATAATACTGTTGCTGGTTTTTCACTAGGCATGTGGATAAGTATTATAGTCTGTCTACAGATTTCTTATTTATATGTAATACAAATCTAAAAGTAAATCTAAAAGATGCACAAAGAAGCCTTCTGTTAGTGACAAGTGGTACATTGCTTGGCAAATGGGGGATGCTTAATGGAATTTGGTTTAATTTAATTTAGAGCCCATACGCTTGAGACATACAGGCTGAGTTATATCACCTCCTTTCATCAACGGGCCGGGCAAAGAGTATATCAGAAGATGAAGCGGTAGCAGAGAATTCCTAACAGGATTTTATTCTGTGGTCTAGTCTGTAGCTTCCTCTAAAAATGCTGTTCTAGGCTATCAATAAAGAAGCATATAACATAGAGGCGAAATGGAAGTGAAAAAGTAAGTCTCCTCTAGTTTCCTAGCTCCTAAACAGTGCCCGACTTGTCCTGGTTGCTCTGGGGCTGGCATTAAGTGATGTTCCAAAGGAGCCCTTTTTTGTTTTTAACAGCCAGAGGCAGTCATGGGTACTGCACAGTTTGCATCACACGGCTACCCAGCGTGGGATGAGGACACAGCAGAAGAAGAAACAGTGATGGCATCAATCCCTATGTTCTCCTTGAGGCCCTGGAAGCTTGGGAAAAATATATATATTGCTTTTGATTGTTGTATTAGTTAGGGTTCTCTAGGGAAACAGAATCAACAAGAGATATCTATAAATATAAGATTTATAGAAGTGTCTCATGCAACTGTGGGTATGCACAAGTCCAGATTCCATTGGGCAGGCAGCAAATTGGCAACTCCAATGAAGATGTTTGATGAACTCCTTAGGCAGTGAACTGGCAACCTCAATGAACATGTTCGATAAACTCCTCAGAAAATGAACTGGCAACTTTGACAAACTCCTCAGGAAATGCTTCTCTGGTTAGCCAAAGAAGAAGTGAAGGTCCTCTATCAGTCTCACTGAAAAGTCTTCAACTGATTGGATTAAATCCCGCTTATTGCATTCTCTCATTGTGGAAGACACGCCCTTCATTGACATAATTAGTCACAGCTGCAGCCAATTGACTGATTTAATAAATGAGACTTCTGGTTTATTAAGCAGCCACAAATGTCCTTGCAGTAACGGTTAGGCCAGTGCTTGCTTGACCAGACACCTGGGTACCATCACCTGGCCAAGTTGACACATGAACCTAACCATCACACCTCCCTTATATCCCCCTCTTATAAATATTTAGCTTTGGTCTATTGCCTTTGTTACAATCAGTGGAAGCATATTACAATGTTCTGTTAACAATAGACTCTAGGTGTTGCATTGATGGTATTTTTTCTCTATACCATCCCATTTTCAACACCTTGCAAAATTTAAATTCATTTGTTCTCCCTCATATAAAAACATTGTTATATTTGTATATTTAATCACCATCATTAACCACTCTAGTTTTCACTATGTTGTACCATCCCAGTCTTTATCTTCTATCTTTCCTTCTGGTGTCTTACATGCCCCTATACTTCCACTTTCAACTGTACTCACCGTCTTCTTTGTTCGGTGTACTTACAATATTGTCCTACGATCACCCAGTATTGTGCTATCCATTTCTGGGTCTATACAATCAATCCTGTTGAACATTCTTTACTCCTTCAGTATCAAATGCCCAATCTTTACCCTCTTTCTATCTCCTGGTGTCTTCATTTCTGTACTCTTCTCCAAATGTCTCTCTCCTGTCTTTCCCTATCTGTCTGTAGCACTCCCTTTGCATTTCTTGTAGAGGTCTCCTGTTCAGGAACTCTCTCAGTGTCTGTTTATCTCTAAATAACTTAAAGTCACCCTCATTTTTGAAGGACAGTTTTTCTGGTTATAGAATTGTTGGTTAACAGTTTTTCTCTTTCAGTATCTGGAATATATCATAACACTGCCTTCTTGCCTCCATGGTTTCTACTGAGAAAGCCACACTTATTCTTATTGAGCTTCCCTTGTATGTGATGGATTGCTTTCCTCTTCTGCTTTCAGAATTCTCTTTGTCTTTGACATTGGACAATCTGAATAGTAAGTGTCTTGGAGTATGTTTATTTGGATCATTTCTGTTTGGCATATGCTGCACTTCTTGGACTATAATTTTATGACTTTCATAAGAGTTGGGAAATTTTCATTGATTATTTCCTCTATTATTCTTTCTACCCCATTTCTCTTCTCTTCTTCTGGGACATCTATAATATGGATAGTCATGTACTTCATGTTGTCATTCAGTTCCCTGAGCCTCTGCTCATATTTTTCCATTCTTTTCCCTATCTGTTCTTTTGTGTGTAGGATTTCAGATGTTTTGTCCTCTAGTCGAGTAATCCTTTCTTCTGCCTCTCCAGGTCTCTTCATGTATGTCTCCATTGTGTTTTTCACCTCTTCTATTGTGCCTTTCATTCCCATAAGTTCTGCCATTTGCTTTTTCAAGCTTACAAATTGTTCCTTATGATCACCCATTATCTTCTTTATATCCTTCATTTCTTTTTTTGGTAACATTTTCTTTCATATCATTGCTTTGATTTATAATATTTGTTTTAACATCTATAAATAGGTGTTTCAACTCTTGAATCTCAGTTGAGGTGTTAATTTGTTCCTTTGACTGGGCCATGTCTTCATGTTTCCTGGTGTGGCTTGTGAATTTTTGCTGTCTAGGCATCTGATTTTCTTGATTAGTCTATTTTGGAGGTTGTTTTCTCTTTTTTGCCTTTGGTTTTCCTGTGGGCTTTCTTCGATCTCTGTATTTCATTGTTTCTCTCAGTGGCCAGTTTTCAGATTGGTTCTGCCCCCCAGGCTTTCCCCCAAATCAGGCACCCCCTGTGGCCTGCCACAGATATGGGTAGTAGGCACTGGGAACCCCAGCATGTTCACTGTGTACAGTAATATAGATCTTCTGGCTTCCAGTGGTGCTCTGACCTGGGTTTTAGAGCCCTGCTTTAATGGTCAGGTTGTCCATATGTCTCAGCCCAAACCAGCCTGGGTTTCTGTGCAGGGTATGTAGACCAGCTCCTGCGGTACTAATAACAGTTCTGGGGCATCTTTTTAAAAGTGTTTTCTACTCCCTTGCACTTTCTTGACTGTCCAGCAGATGGTGGTGTTCAGTAACTTAATTGTCCATCGTCAGAGGCTGCTTTTGCCTCTGAGCACATGCTGTGTCTACACAGGTGAGCTGAAACTGTGGGATTCCTATACCCTCACTTTTCAAGCCCAAATCTGGCTTGATTTGAAACCTGTGACAGAATACTCCCTCAGCTGTCCCAGTACTCCAGCCATCCCAAAAGGAATGGCTGCCGGCTGCTACTTCCCTCTATGGTGGGGGAAGATTTTCAAACCCAGGGCTGAAAACAGTCTCTCCATATTTTCTCAGTCTCTTTGTCCCTCACTGACCTGGTCCTTGAAATGTTCTCCCCTATTCCCCAGGCCTTCAAACATTGGGTGTATGTCTCACTGCTGTGAGAGATTTTAAAATCTGTGTCCCTGATGGGAGGGTTCCCATCTGCTGATTCTGTGCCTTTCCTGCACTAAGCCCAACTGAGGGGAAAAGGGCAGGACTGCTTGGTCTGGGATGGAAGATTCCTACCTGATATTTCTTCTCTTTCTTCAATTCAGCACCTGCAGGGTCCTTCTCCAGTCTATGTCCTCCTCCAGAGTTTCAAATAATTCAGAATTGTCCTTTTTTTCATTGACTCTCTGGAGAGGAGTTTTCAGTAGCTGTTTACATCACCATGTTGATGACATCCTCTTCCATTTTGTTCTTAACAGCACAATATAGATGCATGGCTGTTTATGACCTAAACTCAGAAATCCCATAGTGTTACTTCCGTATTTTGTTGACGCTTGACTGAAGGAGAGTCAAATAATTGTAGCCATATTTTAAACCACCATATTAATTTTGATAGTTTCATTTTGTCCCACCTGCTTTTAGTGCTCATTTATGTGTTTTTTAATTCTTTTTTTCTGGCTGTATTTTTACCTGTTTATATTAATTTGAATAATTCAAGAGTTGGCAAACTTTTTTGCAAAAGTTAGCAAATATGTTAGGCTTTGTGGGCCACATAGGGTCTCAGTTATACAAACTTCTTCTTTTATAAACTGTTATGAATTCAAAAAGAATTCTTAGCTTGCTAGCTGGATGAGAACAGGTCAGGGGCTGAATTTGTTCCAGAGGTGATAGTTTTCTAACTCTAAGCTTTATTTAAGGATATTCAATATTCTCTTATACCCATCTGTTGAGTTCTCATTTTGAGATTATTTTTCATTTCTAAAATTCACTTTTGATTAATCTTGTAGATTGCAGTACTCTTGTGAAATTCTCCATCTTATCATCTGTGTTCTTGAACATATTAAAAACAGTAATTCTAAAGTCCCTGGATGATATCTCCAATGCTTGTTTTTCTTGTGGGGTGGTTTCTGTTTTATTTACTTTGTCTCCTTTCTTGTTTCACCTGGCAGCTTTTTATTGAAGGCCAGATAATCTTTTTGAAAATTGTATAAGTTTTTGAAGACATTATTTTTCTAAAGAGAATGTTTCTCTTCTACTCTGGCAGATTACATCACTGCTATCAAGCTCTGAGCTCTGTAAGAATTACAGTGTTTGTAAGGCTCAATCTACTCTTGAGCTGTAGCTCCAGGGGTTTTTATTATGCACCACCCTCCTTGATATGTCCAGAACAATAATTTTTGTCTCCTTAGCACCATAAGACTGCCAAAATTATGCTCTTTTCATTTGTGTTTTCAACTTTTCATATGCAGATTCAGAATCAGGAAATAACTATAGTAGAAGAGTTGTGTTAATTTTAGGGCTCATTCTTTGTACCTATTTTCACCTGTGACCTTGCTTTCTTGAACTCTGGCTGCTTTTGCAGCCCCTCAAAGTATCTTTTGCCTCCTAGTGCTGATAATGTTATAAAAATTCTGCAGGTTTCCTTGCCTGTGAGTGGCTCCACTCTGTCCTGGTGTTCAGCCTCTTTCCCTGCCCCTATAGCCTTTAAACAAAGACTTTTTACTCACTATGGGAAAAATAGTGATTAAAAAGTTAGGCTCACCTTAGTAATGTTGGGCTTTTGTTGCTTTAGAAAGTCTTTCACCCAGATAGTTCATAAGGAGAAGGGCAAAGGGATAAATAGATACATCATGATTTAAGCTATATCACAGATGCTATAGGAAAAAAGAACAAGGGAAGATTGGTGGAATATGTCTGTGCCAGTTTGGATATATTATGTCCCCCAGAAAAAGCCATGTGCTTTGATGCAATCTTGTGGGGGCAGATGTATTAGTGTTGATTAGGTTGGAACCTTTTGATTGAGTATTCCCATGGAGATGTGACTCAACAACTGAGGGCAATACCTTTGATTGGATAATTTTCATAGAGGAGTTACACCACCCATTCAGGGTGGGTCTTAATTAAATCACTGGAGCCATATAAAAGAACTGACAAACAGAAGGAACTCAGTGCTGCTGCTGAGAATTACATTTTGAAGACAGCTTTTGAAAGCTGACATTTTTGAGAATGCCATTTTGAAATGCAACCTGGGAGCAACAGACACCAACCACTTGCCTTCTAACAGAGGTTTTCCAGATGCCATTGGCCACCCTTCTGTGGAGGTGTACCCTATTGTTGATGCCATAGCTTGGACACTTTATGGCCTTAAGACTGTAACTTTGGTAACCAAACAAACCCCCTTTATAAGAGCCAATCCATTTCTGGTGTTTTGCAAAATGGCAGCATTAGCAAACCAGAACAATGATAATGAAGGAGACTGCAGAGAGTCATTTTAACAGCCAGGTGTTAACCAGGAGCTCATACTTTTAATTTGGAAATCAGAAAAATATACAGAATCTGTCATTGGAAGAGAAATAGCAGCTGACACTTCCTCCATAGTTCCAGTGTAGGGAGGGATATTTCTTGGGAATGCTCTCTAGTGAATATCACTTAGTCTGTGCCAAAAACTCAGGGAGACTACAGTCCATCCAGAGCTCCAGGTATCAATTAAATGCCTATTCCTTGTTCAGGAAAATGTGGGTCAAGAGAGTCCAGATGATGTTTTCAAAGTCCATCCTTTCAGAGATGTTTGGAAATCAAGGTAAGTCTGTGGTGTATGACAGTAGCATGAGTAGATAGGAAATGATTTCATGGTAAGCTAAGACAGGCAGAGGATGAGCAAGTAAGTGTGTAATGAAGATAATTGGGAGGAGGACGAAAAGAGAACACACAGGCAAGCTTTCAGCATTGCAGATTTTATACCCATAAACTACCATGGCTACATACAACTTCCTGCAAATACATATATCTCTTTGTATCCATAGTCCAACACATGCAGCCATGGGTGAGATGTTGAGGAAAACTCTGTATCGGTTCATCTATTATTTCTCACCTTTTATATTAGGGACCAAATGTGAATATCAAGAGGTCAAAGACAATGTTTTCCTGGTACCTAGCACATTTCTTGGACTAGTGTATGAAATCAATAAGTATATTTTTGAACAAAAGAATTCATGAATTAATGTATCATGAAGCATGGTTGTGAATCCTGGTAGAGTTATTTGTTTGCTAATTTTGTTTTTAATAGGATGGAAGAACAATATGAGAAAGCAGCTGAGAAATGAGGTAAGTGTATAGTTCAGGTATTTTCATAGTAGCAAATGCAGTGGGACTGGGAATTAGGTTAAAAAAAAAACTAATGAAAAGGTATAGAGCCAGGATTTCTCAACCCAGGGACCACTGACATTTTAGACTGGATAATTCTTGGTCTAGGAAGCTATCTATTCACTGTAGGTGTTTAGCACCATCCCTAGTCAGTAGATGCCAGTAGCACTTTCCCCCAGTTATGACAACCAAATATGTCTCCAGACATTATCAGTGGGAAAAAATCGTACCTGGTGGTTGAGAATCACTGATGTAGAGAATCTCTTTTCCTTATCCTCATCAGTAACAGGACATGAGATGGTGGGACAAGATGGGAAGTTGTGGGGAGGCCATGGGATGTGGTAAAGTAGCAGGATGCAGACTTGGAAAAATCCTTGTTTGATATATGTTCACTTCAGGGTTGTAGAAGTTGTGAACTCAAAGAGAAGAGGATGGGGCTCAGACTCATCACCGCTCTGGGTAAAGATTGCAGGATCTATGAATAAATGTTGATAGAATAGATAGGCATATACTTATGAAATGAATAAGTGACTGGTTGTTTTGTACATTGTTTATTAATTTTGAAATATGAATGTATGGGTGCACCAATTCTGGCAACGCCTCTTGGAAAATCAGTGGGGAGAATAGGATCGGTTTCCTTACTTTGGATAAACAGTAAAACTTCTATGACTTCATGCTCCACATAGGACTTGGGAGTGATCTAGACATTGTTCAGTCAAAGGTAAAGTCATCAATGTCCGCAATCTAAAAAAAAGTTGTATACAGGCCAAAGAGTCCAAGTCCTGAATGGTGAAATGATGATCTCATCCCATGAGGTAGGGCTGCTGATAATTTTATATCCCGTTCCCAATTCATGAATGCTCTTCTCTCTACCTGGAGTAAACTTTCTGCACTTCTTTGTAAAAATATAATTAAGCTTTTGAACCACTTTGCCTCCTCCATGGTGCTTTTTCTGGCTCAACCCTACCAAAGGCAAGTTTCTGTTTTTTTTTTTTTTTCCTACAATAATACATTATTTTATTCACATTCATCGTCCTGTGTATATCTTCCTGGCTATATTGTGAGAGCATGATTCAAGACTTTTCAAGTTATCTGTCTAAATTGCTTAATCTAAGGCCTGACACATAGCAGGAAGTCAATAAATATTTTCCAACATGAACTGTAAGTGGTCCTCCTCTGCTCCCTTTATTGATTGTCTTACCTCTGACAGATCTCCTTTAGATAACTGAGAAGAAAAAAAATGTCTTTCCTCAAATATTACTTCTCCTGATTCAGCAAACCAAATTATTTATATAACATCACTTTTTGGAAATAATGTCTCAAATTATTCCTCATTTCTGCTATTCTTCATAGATAACAGATGAACCACATTCTTTGCTATATGCTTGTCCTATCCTGGGTTAAAGAAGGATATGATACCTTTTCTATGAATCTGTCCCACAATTTCCAGCAACTCCAGAGCCTATCATTTTTACACTGTTTACAAAATTATTTCATCTTAGGATTTACCCTTGATTGCCTCAAAGTATTAATTCACAATAAATAAATTCAATAAATAAACTCAAGCTAGTTGCTCTATAGCAAAATCACTTAATACATGCTCTTTCTTTAGTACTAAAAGGGGAACATCCAGAAAGACAACAAAATCTGGGTTATAGGGGAGCTTTGTTGGATTCTAATCTCAAGGGTATCTAAAGTGATACTCCGTTTTTCATGTATAAGCAGGGTTAGATAGGATTTGAATAGGATATAGCTCAGGAATTTGAAAACATTTTAGATATTCCTAATTAGCAGATTGAATGAATGATCAGGCCATTTCTATTTAAAATCTTTCATGGACCCAAGATTCATCCTAACTTCAAAAGTCCCTGTGAAAAATGTAACCATTTTCTTATCTTTATTCATGATCCAAAATATTCTGGATGAGGATGGCTTTTGGAAGACCTCGTGAAGATGGAAATTGTGTTGCTAATCATCTGGGATAAGATGGCTGTCATTTTGCCTTCTCTCTCTCTCACTCATTCACTTTACAAATATTTTATTTCATAATTTATATGTGTTAAATACTGATTTAGGCACATGAACCAACAAACATGAATTTGCCAGAAGTATATACATGTAATCAAACATACATATTTTAAAGGTCCTCAAGTTCCCCAATAAGGGAGTGGGTTGGGTTACACAAACTAAAATATTCTTTGTGTACATTAAATGTACTGTGTGTAACACCAGCAGATGCAAAGAGCAAAGGCCTTTATTATTCTCATCCATTTTCCTCTTGACTCCTTACCATGTATATTTCTACCTGACATGTGGATATTTTTCTTCCTTTTCTTGTGTTCAGGAATGATCTAAGGAAGAGTGATGTTGGCTGCATTCTTGTAGCTGTCTGATACTCAGTTAAGGATAGCAGAAAAGTTTGCAGAACATACAATAGCAGCAAAATACTGCTACAATTTTATTTTGCATTTTATCAGGAATCTGGACAAACAGAGAAGAGAAGCAGAAATCACTAATGGAAAGCTTTCATCTAAGTCTTATAAGCACAGTTGCAAACAGTGGCAGGGAGAATGTCCACTCCTAATGACACCCAGTTCTATCCTTCTTCATTCCTCCTGTTGGGAATTCCAGGACTGGAAGCTGTGCACATCTGGATTGGATTCCCCTTTTTCCTTGTGTATCTTGTTGCACTCCTGGGGAATGCTGCTGTCCTGTTGGTGATCCTGACTGAGCACAGTCTCCATGATCCCATGTACTACTTCCTGGCCATGTTGGATTCCATTGACCTGGGTCTGTCCACAGCCACCATCCCCAAGATGCTGGGCATCTTCTGGTTCAATCTCAAGCATATATCTTTTGGAGGCTGCCTTTCCCAGATGTTCTTCATCCACTTCTTCACTGCCATGGAGAGCATTGTGTTGGTAGCCATGGCCTTTGACCGCTACATTGCCATTTGCATTCCCCTCCGGTACACCATGATCCTCACCAACAAAATCCTGAGCATCATTGCAGGTGTTGCTGTCCTGCGGAGTCTGTGCATGGTTGTTCCCCTGGTGTTTCTGCTCCTGAGGCTGCCCTTCTGTGGGCACCATGTCATCCCTCATACCTACTGTGAGCACATGGGCATTGCCCATCTGGCCTGTGCCAGCATCAAAGTCAACATTATGTTTGGCCTTGGGGATATGTCTCTTTTATTATTGGATGTGCTCCTTATTACTCTCTCCTATGTCAGAATCCTCTATGCTGTCTTCCACCTGTCCTCCTGGGAGGCCCGACTCAAAGCTCTCAACACCTGTGGCTCTCACACTGGTGTTATCTTAGCCTTTTTCACACCAGCATTTTTCTCTTTCTTGACACACCGTTTTGGCCACAGCATTCCCAGATTTATCCACATCTTCTTGGCCAATCTATATGTGGTTGTTCCTCCAGCCCTCAATCCTGTGATCTATGGGGTCAGGACCAAGCAGATTCGGGAGCGAGTGCTGAGAGTCTTTTTTCAAAAATGATGGTTGATAATCAGTGGTCTTAGAAGATCTAAGAATTTATATTTCCTCCATATGCTCATAAGAAGGGTTTGTGGGTAAGATAGAGTTTTATTGTCTAAAAACGGAAAACAGAGGTGCAAATGGCTACAAAGTTAATACCCTTCCTTTCTCTACATGCTGAAGACTTTGAACTTGAGAATATTAATGAGTTTCTAATGACAATATTGGAAGTCATTAGGATTGTATTTTTACCATGTGCTTTCACTTATGTAGTTTGGTCATCTAGGTAGCCCTATAAAGTGGTCAATATTTTTTTTAATTTTCAGATGAACAATTTGATGCTTTGAATTGTTAAATGATTCACCTCAAAATCTCACTTTTAGGTAAGCAATTAAGGCAGATACTTTTTAAATTGCAGCAGTTTCTGAATCACCAGAGGTAACATAAAAGCAACAGAATAACATTTTCTCAGAGATAGTAGTTTTGATGACAATATTCTTGAATAAAAATAATGAGGACATATAAATCTTCTTAGCAGTTACTATTCTAAACAATTTACTTATATTAAGCCATATATTTCTTATGTGAATTCTATGATATTGTTATTTTTATTATTTCCATTTTCATATGAATAAACTCTGGTTCAGAAAGTTCTTCATAATGATGTGTGATTGAGAGTTTGGTTCCAGGATCCTAGGGAATCAGAGAAGTAATACATTTAGAAATGGAAAAAAGAGAGCAGGGAATAATGTTGCATAATTATGGAAATTATGTTCATTAAATACATATGTAGAAACTTATACATGTACCAAGTTTTATGTAGCTGTTTGGTGATAGAATGATGAAAACAGAGTTGTATGTCCTTAGAAAACTATGCTAAGACAGATAGACTGTTAGGGCTAAGAATACTATGTTATGGGAATACATATTAATTCATATTTGGGGGGAGAGTAAAAATTTGTAATGATATGCAACAGATGTTCTAAAAACTGGGCCAAGATATTGAATGCATCCATACACAACAAGAAATATACTTGACTTCTCTCTGCTTTCTGTAATAATCATATGGCAAGGTATTTACCTACTCCATAAGGGGGGGTTTCTGTGAAACTACATTCCAGTTAGTCTGCTAGAGTTGTGTTCTCTCTCTTACATCCATTAAAATGTCTTTATCTTTATCTGGTTCTTCATCAGTACTTGAGTCTGGAACTTCAACTGCACCCACCAGAAAAGGTTATAGAAAAATAAAAATTTTATATATTGCCTTTTAAATTTTGTATGCTATTCTAGCAAAAATATTTTAAACACGACAGCATATTCATGTACCATACTTGTTAAAAGAATATCCATAGGGTACAATTAAATTTTTGCATTTAGAAAATCTAATAGATCAAGAAAAGATCCAAGATCAATTGCATAAACAGAAATCAGACAAATTAAGTCAAGCTAGCCTGTTTCCAAAGCCTTTTGTTTCTACAGAAAGTAAGGAAGCTTGACTCACCTAAATAGATAGCACAGAAGTTTATCTACAGGTACCTTAAGCAATTTAAATAATGTTATGCCATTTAGACGCAAGTAAACATAAAAATTAATAACATTATCTACAGCAACTAGTAGCCCTATAAAGTAGTCAATATTTTTGGACAAAAATATCACAGGAAGCAAAGGAGTTTTCCTGAAGGCTTCTTGAAGGAAGGGTATACAAGTTGGAAATGTGTTTTTAGTAATTAGAGGATGAAAATTAGAAATAGCTGCTGAAGTTACTTGGGATAGACATCAACGATATTTATCAACATTTCCAGTTTTCTTTTTCTTCCGAGAAAATGGAAGGGTAACATATCAGCCCCCTGAAGTTATACTTGGCCATGTGACTTGTTCGATTTGTAGGGGTGATCTGTGTCAATTCTGGGAAGAAACATTTAAGAGTGATTATGTGCTCCTCTGTGTTCTCTCCCCCTAATGTTGTGTACCTGGAAGCATTGTCATAAAATGCTGTTCCTCATCAGAATAAATCCTCTAATGCCTATAATAGAGCCCCTTCCTACCCCAGGAAACTGCATTGGTTATGTGGTATGAATAAGAAGTAAACCTTTGATTCTTTAGCACCCTGAAATTTGGGAGGGGCCACTGCTACTTCAGCATAACCTAGCCTATCGTAACTGATATCACATCTACGGATTCTGAGACATAGAAGCAGGAACCATGAGTGATTTGGCAATGATGACACAAACTCAAACAAAGGTGAGTGATTTACAATAAACACATAAATTAAAAACACATTGGCAGATTCAAGTTGAACAAAATTTGTGGCAGATCTAATATTGACAAAATCACATCAGTGTTCTGGAAGACCACATAAAATCTCCTCCTAAATGCAGATTTTATACTTCCACTTCCAGAAGGCAGGGACTGACTGATAACAGAGTAATGCCTCCACTTAGATAATTAGAAAGTTTAGATGTAATCCAGATATCACTTATATGAAGGAAACAGAGAGCCACTGAAGCAAAAAGAACAGGAGGGAGCTAAATCTCCAAAGAGAGAACCACATCATCTTGAGATATTAGCTAATTCCATCAACTGCTTTTAACATAGAAACATTTGCCAATTCCAGGAACAGAAAAGAGGATACAATCTAGGCTTGCTTTCTACTTGGTGTTAGATAAATAGCAGAGTTTTTGTCAGATTTGAGGTGCCTCAGTCACACAGCTGATTTTTTTCCTGATGACATTTTGTTGAATCCTGGTTTGTGCAGGTGAAAGATTGATGATCCTAAATTAAAGCCTCAGAAAAGCAGAGAAAAGCTTTCAGAAATGCCATTTATTAAAGATTAGAGGGTCCTTCATATCAAGTGGGTCACAGTGAAAACAACACACAACTCCAGAGGCGAACCAGAGAGTGAGTCTTAGTCACGCTTCAATCTAGGCTCAATGAGATGATCAGATGCCACTCTACCAGGAAGAAAAGTCTTTATCTGAGATAAAAAAGCAAATTTTTTTTTGCACTGATTATCTGGCAACAAAACTAGCCAAAGACAAAAGATAGGACCACATGGCCAAAAATCAAGGGAAAAAATTCAATAGGGAAACAAAATCACACAAATGAACCAAGTTTTAGAATTAATTGTGATAGACTTTTAAAACCATATTGACTAATATGTTCAAAAATAGAGGAAAATATAGACAAAATAAATTAAAATTTCACTAGAGAATTGTAACCTATACAAGAGATTCCAAAGAATATTTGAGAAATAAAAAAAAAGTACTGTACTTCAATTTAAGACATCATTAGATGATAATAAAAGAACATAAGACAAAACAGAATACAGGAGGAGAAGTATCCAAACTGAAGCTCATACAAGAAAAAATGTGGAATTTAAATATATGTAGACTAAAATACATTTACTACAACCCTAAAAACAGGTGGGGAAGGAGTAACCAGAATTAAATGACTGTCTGATTTCGTAGGATTGGAAAGTGATAAAGGAAAGAATTGTCATTAGACTATAATAGGTCCACAATGGATGTTGAAATCTCTAGAATAACAACTAAAAAGGACTGAAAGAACCCATAGACAACAATTTATTAGAGGGAAAAGGTAAAAAAAATATTTTGATAATCCAAAAAGAAGAGAGGAAAATATATAAGAATGCAAAAAAACAAAAAAAAAAACAAAAAAAACAAAAACAAAAACAAATGAGGTAGGTCAATAACACAAAAATAGTTAGGTGTTGTACAGCAGCCAAACTATATCAGCATATACATTAAATTACAATTAAGTATAAATGGTGACAAAGAAAAACTGCACTGGACAATGTGAAACAGCAAGGAGGACTTTATTTATAGCTGCCCTGGTAGGGGAGAGAGAGTAGTACTCAACTCTGAGGAAGGCAGGGGGTGGCTGAATTTTGTAGTCAGGATAAGGGCAGTATGAAAGTACCTGTGGGCCATCTGGCAAAGGAGGGGAGGGGGAAACTTGGGGATAAGTTCATATCTTGGAATAGCTGATATCTGAACGGTCTGCCTGCTCCCCAATTTTTTTTTTTTTTCTGTGGTCCAAGTTGTTTTTCTCAGCCTTCTCACAGCTGTAAAATGAGTTTTAAGATAGTCAGGGCATGGGAGGGAGGCAGTAGGGGCACAGGAGAAGGCCAGAGGCTTAGTTGTCCAGAGAAAGAAAAACAGTGTTGGGAAAAGCTAAAAAATCTTCCAGTAAAAAGCTTATTTTGCCAGAATGGATTAAACTGCACAAAAACCTATGCTGTTTACAGGGCATGGAAAGACTGGAAATAAAAGTTGAAAAAGATATACTAGGCAGGTAGTAACCAAAAAAGAAAGAAATAGGAAAACTTGGTAATTTATTTCATAAAGCTAGTATGAACATACATATTTGGCTAGGAATAGCAAAATAAATTTAGAGGGCTTACACTACCACATTTACAAGATTTGTTCTAAATGTGTAGTAAAGAACCATTATAAAGATGTACTAATTGGGGCAGTGTGTTTTCAGCACAAGTATAGAAAACTAGTACAATGAAACTGAATAGTGTACAAAAACAGACCCAGAGATCCACATTTACCTGAATTCAGGCAGATATAAAACTGCAGTACAGTAACAAAAGATGATATTTTCCATAAAAGATGCAGGGTGATTTGGAGTCCCATATGGAAAAAGAAAAGAATCTTGATGCAATCTCACAAAACAATATAACTTCTGGAAAAGTATAAGAATAACTTCATTAGCTAGGGATAAGAGAAGATTCTAAAATAGGATACAAGTACATATGCGTATTCAGGCTAACAATATTGGAAGCCAATTGATTAGAGAATATTAGAATTAAGAACTTCTTTCATCAGACACACCATTAACAGAATAGGCAATCCAAACTACTTGAATACAGAATATATAGAGCACTTCTTCAAATCAATAAGATAAGGGAACACTGCTGCATACAAAAATGAAAAAAGGACTTGTATGGCATGTCTCAGAATTTCTAGTGAGCATAAAAGTTACTCTACTTTCTTAGTCATAATGGATATATATTTAAAATCACTACACAGTTTCATTGTACACTAACTGGAACAGCCAAAATGAAAAATGCTAAGTGGTAGCAAACATGAAGCAACTGTATACTCATATGTTGCTGGTGAGAAGGTAAATTGGTAAAATTATTTTTGAAAACTGTTTTTTAGTATCTTCCAAAGCCAATCAGTACACATCCTATGACCCCAAAATTCCACTCATATTTATATTCAACAAAAGTGTGTACATATATTCACCTGAAGATATGTACATGAAATGATCACAGAAGCACTACCTGTAATGGCCAATATTTGATGCAAGTCAAGTGTACATTAATAATAGAATGCACAATGAGAATGAACAAACTATAACTGCAAACAACGCATTGAGTGAAATAAGCCAGATAGAAAACAGTTTATAATATATTATTATATTTATATACATTTCAAAGCAGGAGTGATAGTGCAAGGGGCTGAACTGTCAAATCAGGTACATATGACCCAATACCAAGAATTAAAAAAAAATGAATTCAAAGGGTAAAGAAAATTATGTTTCACATGAAACATTTTTCCCCTTGAGAAATTGTATATTATCATACACAGATCCCTATAAAATTCTTTTCTCTCCCTTGTTCTTACATCATCTGATTATTGGTTTAACATGTACTATTTATTTTGAGTGAGCTTTTTTTGTGCAGAAATTGATTGCATAGAGAGGGAGCTCTCTTGGTTATGGCATATCTCCATCTTATACATTACTTACACAGTTTATTATTTTCCATTCTCCATCAATCTAAGCTCCCATGATTCCATCAAATCTACACTTAGATATAACAAGTAACTTATATGGACCAAGTACACCCTGAAAATAAAAAAAAATCATATAAACTCTCTATTAGTAAATGGCATTAGTGTGTAGGATGTCTGTTTATTCACATGTTTATAAGGGGAATTTACTAGAGGAATTGTTTTTTCCTGAGCCTCTCAATGAAGGAAAGAAAAATAAATGGATTCAGGCCTGTTGCTACTCCTGTGCTTCCTATTAGATAAACATAATCCATGGGACTCTTAGAAGTCAGGCTTGTGGTTACTTTTAGGGTATAGTGGTTACTCAGTGCTAATAGGAGGATTCTTTCTAAAAGTGTCATCCTGTTTCTTGGCCTGTCTTATGCCTACATTCTGTGGAAATTTATACTTCTACACTTAGTGTTTTATTAAATTCCCTGGAAGTCTGTTATAGTTCAATATAAAGAAGACTAAAAGTATACCTTAAGAAATAATGAATATAGATTTTTAAAAGTAATGCCTAATAGTATAAAGCTTTTAGAAAACCACATAAGGAAACTCTTTGTTACTCTGGGTAAAGTTTTATTAGATATGACACCAAAACCATAATTCATAAAAGAAAAAGAATATTAAATTGGACTTTGTTAAAAATTGGGAGTTTATGCTCTTCAAAACATGCTGCTTAGGGACTGAAAAGACAGACCACAGACTGGGAGAAAATGTTAGCAAAACACACATATGATGAAAGACCTGTGCCCAGAGTGTATAAAGAATTCTAGAAAACTTAATTAAAAATGGGCAAAAGATTTGTACAGACACCTCACTAAAAGAATATATGGATGGTGAATAAGCACATGGAAAGGTGCTCAATATCATCTGACTCCAGGCAAATGGAAATTCAAAGTTCAATGAGGTTGCACTATAACCTATAAAGTGGGTTAAAAGGAAAAAAAAAAAAAAAAAAAAAAAAAAAACTGAGAATGCCAAGTGTGGGCAAGCATGTGGAACAACTGATAATCTCATTTATGGGAAGTAATGGTATCCTCTTGCCAACAATCACCAGAAACACACGTATAGTTGAACCATGCTGGATTTTTTACTTTCTGAAACAAGGGAGACAGTATGTTGTGCAACTGTGTGTGAGGGAACAGTCTGTGTGGAAATTGTGTAAGAGTGTGCAAGGAAAGGTTTGATACTGGATTTGGGCTTGTTTTGGAAGGATTTATAGAAACAGGTGATTTCAAGGAGGAGGGTAATTCTGTTATTGGATATCCTAATTTTTATATGGGAGGTGGGAAAAATAGAGAAGTGCTAAAGCTATATGTGGTAGATGGAATTATACCCCCTAATTTAGACATTTTCTTGAAGATGTTATTATAGTTAAAGTGAATGAGGTTGGGTCTTAATTCAGATTACTAGAGTCCTTATAAACAGAGTAAATTCCAGCATAGTTAGAGAAAGCCACAGACAGAAGCTGAAAGCCAAAAGAGAAGGAGAGGACATTGCCATGAAATGGGAAAGCAAAGGAACCCAAGGATTGCTTGCCAGCCAGGATGCTACCGACCCATGGTGGAAGCAAGCCTCCTAGCCACTGCTTTGACAGGGACTTCTGACCTGTGAAACCGTGAGCCAATGAATTCCTGTTGTTTAAACCAACCTATCGTGTGGTATTTCTCCCAGCAGCTGAGATACTGTATTTGATAAAATAGCTGTAGTCTCATGTTCCCCAGGAGGAGACATTTGGTCTTTTGTTTGCTTGCACAGTGTTCTTGTGTTTGTCTCTGCTCAAACATTATTATATTAGCATCTTGTTTTTAATTTCACTTCATCACAGACACAAAGTGACTTCATCTGATGTTGTGTTTTGTGAAATTATGGTAAGTGGGTATTGCCACGGCTAACCTGTTAGCACCACGCCAGCTACAAGCTGACAACTATTAGAGCTGCTTTACTCTCTCTGAGAAGAAAGCCAGTCTCCCATGATTCTTACTTACCCAGACTAGACAAAGTATCTGCTCTCTCTATGATGTCCTCAAATAATACCTGTTTCCATTTTGCTTTGCAATTTTGTTGTATCACCTTCCAACTCCTTTATAAAGGAAATTGATTAGAAAACATAGATTATTTCAGGCTTTTCTGAATTTGTTAACTCTATAGTTACCATCATACAACTTAAAACTCTATATGTGCCTATCTGTAAATGCTAAGTATTATGTATACAACCAGAATATGAGTTTCTTAGGGGAAAGAATTATGGATGAAAAAACTACCTAATTATACACAGTAAGTACTGAGTGGCTTAACTGACTTCTAGATCAAGTAAATGATATTTGCTGAACAAAAAGTGGCACAGTCATCAGAGAAAATAACAGTTCTGTGTAAGAAAATTGGGAATTACTGATTGGGTTGGATATTTTTCCTGTGAGACTGATGGCAAGAGAGTAATTAGAAATGGTGGAGTTGTTAGAGGAAGAGAACTTCTTGCAGGTTCAGGACCTAAGGGGGAAGACTTTAAAGACTGAAGGGATTCCTTTTTTATGCCCATAAACTTGTGATGAGAACTTGTGAATACTTTGTCTTTCATGCTCACTCATTCCATGTTGCCACAGAGGAGCAGCGTCTCTTGTTCAGGGAGAGGATTTTCAATTCCAGTATTAACTTTCTTTCTTGGACCACAGTTATGGAGCTGAGGCACACTTGGAGAAGTCAGACTTGCAGATTCCCTCAATGTTAGGTATAACTGAGGCTGGTGAGTTGGGTGCTGGGTAGGGTGCTATAGGTGCTTGAACATATAGATGGGGAAGGTTTGTACTTGAATCTATTGGTTTAATCTTCTCATTCACTTTATGATACAAATATTAATTTGGAGGATTATTTGGAGGATTATTTCTAATTGTTGGAAATTCAGGTGATTCTATATATTTTAGTGGTATAGGCTTTTTTAATTAGAAAAGTTATAGGTTTACAGAAATATCATCTTTTAAAATATTAAATATTATCTTTTTAAAACAATAAATTTACCTACATTTTATCATAAGGGAAAAAAATCCAAACAGTCAAACAAGCAACTGGTTTTAATTTATTTTTTAATCCAACCCCATTTTTTTCTCTCTTAACTCTCTTTTAGCTTGACTTACTGTAGTTTATCATGTTACTGGTTATTTCAGAATATTATTAGTAATTAAAATCCAAAATATAGCTTTCTCAAAAATTTTGCAAATCAGTTTTTCTTAAATTTCATTTTCACTAATGATTAAGAGTAGCAATAGTTGACTGTCTCCAGATTCCAAATAACTGCATGCAGATTCTTAATAGCACACAGTAATTTTTTTCCATTCTGATATGTGCATATATGGCCAAGTGTTTGCATACATAATCACTCTTATTTTAGTTTTCCATTCTACCAAGATATTTTAGATTATTTATATAAGTGGTAGATAAACACACATAGCAAGTGAAAAATCAATTTATTTCTTATGACACTTTTTCCTTCCTCATAAAAATTCCTAATATTAGCAGAACTCATTTACTCAGTCACTCACTAATTTCCTCTTTCATCCTATCTTTTATTATTTTTCTAACACAAGGGTCTAGTTTTGGAAAAGTACATGATTGTGAGTCTTTCTCTCTTCCCCCAGATCATGAGAGTTTATTTAGCTATGTATCTGTCTATTATGGGTTGGGAGGCTGGATGTTATCTGAGTTGGTGTATTCTGGTATAGAGTTCTCACAGTAAAAATTTCTTCAGGTCACGTATTGCCCTTTCTCCAAAAATTTCCCCAGATAAAGACAGACTTCTGAGAGGTAAGCAGCAGTTCCTGAACTAGGCCTGCTTCGTGTTGTGCTGAGAGGCAATTCCAGTCCCCGAGAGAGCCCTTACCACTCCACTCCCACCTGTACTGAGCACAGTGGTATCCAGATAGAACTTATTTCCTGGTTCTAGAATAGTTTCTGAGCTTTTGTTTTTCATTCTGTATAACGATAAAAGTATTATGAAAAAGGACCAGAGCTGAAGAGCACAGTAACAGAAATTAAAAATTCCCTAGTATGATTCAACAACACGTTGGAGCAGGCAGAAGAAAAAATCGGTGAACTTGGAGACAAAACAATTGAAATCATCCAGTCTGAGGAGCATAAAGAAAAAAGAATGAAGAAAAGTAAAGCAGTGTCTGAGGACCTGTGGAACACCATCAAGCATACCAATATCTAGGCATAGGAGTTCTAGAAGGAGAAGAAAGAAAGGGACACAGAGAATAGTCAATGAAATAATGGCTAAAAGCTTCTCAAATTTAACCAAAGACTTGTATGTACATATTCAAGATGGTCAGTGAGCTCCAAAAAGGATGAATCCAAATATTGACACTGTAACATATTATAACCAAACTGTCAAATGCCCAAGAGAAGGAAAGAATTCTGAAAGCCTCAAGAGAGTAGCAATATGTCACATAAAAGGGGCCCTCGATAAAATTAATGCTGATTTCCCTTTGGAAATCATGATGGCAAGAAGGGAGCAGAATGACATTTTTTAAAGTGCTAAAAGCAAAAAAAAAAAAAAAAGCCAAATAAACAAAACTGTCTGACCCAAATTAGAGATTCACATATTCCCAGATAAACAAAAGATGAGGAAGTTTGTCACCACTCTTTCATTACCTTAGGCCAAGTGATTCTAAAGAGAGTATCATAGGTTGAAAAATAAAGGACAATAGCAAATAGATTGAATCCACATGCGTAAAAAAAGATCTCCAGTAAGGGTAACAACGTGGATAAATGTAAGTGCCAGTACTGCATTATTTTATGGTTTGTGACTCCACTTTTTACTCCCTACAGGATCTAAAGAGGAAATGCATAAAATGCAATGGCAAATCAGTGGTTTTGAACTCATAATATATAAACATGTAATTTGTGGCAAGAATTACACAAGGTTGGTTACAAGAGGAGCATAGTAATATTGTGTATCTATTGAAGTTCAGTTGGTATAAGAGCGAACTAGATTGTTATAGATTTTAGATGTTAAATTTAAGCCACATTATAACTACAAGGAAACTACGGGAGAATATTCAAGCTCATGGAGACAGAAATTAGAGTATAGGTTGTTAGGGGAAGAGGGAAGGGGGAATGGAGAGTTAATACATAGTGAGTATGTGGTTTCTGTTTAGGGATTTGGGGAAGTTTTTGTAGTAAGCATACAGCAACATTGTGAATGTGGTTAATCGTAATGAATGATATGCTTGGGAGTGGATGAGATGTGAAACTTTATGTTGTATATATGTTCCCATGATTTAAAAAGAAAGCAACAAGAGAGATAAAGAGACAGTGACAAATAAATGCAATACATGCCTCCTGATGCGCTCTCATAGGGGAGAAAGAAATGTTCAAAAAGACATTATTGGGACATATGGAAAAATTGGAGTATAGAGTGTAAGTGTTATATCAATATTAAATTTCTTGAACTTGATAACTTCATAAACTAGCTACATAAGTGAATACCTTTGTTTTTAGGAATGTTTAGGCAGTGTTTTGGCTTGCTAAATTTGTCAATATGCACTATACAAGAAATGGGTTAGCTTTTAACATTGGGGATTTATTAGGTTGCAAATTTACCCTTTCAAGGCCATGAAAATATCCAAATTAAGGCATCAAGAGGTAGATACCTTCTTTGAGGAAAGGCCAATGGCATTTGGGGTTCCTCTGTCACATGGGAAGACACATGGTGAAATCTGCTAACCTTCTTCTCCTGGGTTTTTGTTTCAAACTGGCTTTCTCCAAAATGTCTCTGGGCATCTGCCTCTCTTAATTTCTCTGAGCTCTCTCCAAAATGTCTCTGCCTTTTATCCTCTCACAGAGGACTCCAACAATACTATTAAGACCCATTTTGAATGGGCAAGGTCACATTTCCATGGAAACCATCTAATCAAAAATTCCCACCCATAGTAGGTCTGCCCCCACAAGATTGGATTAAAAAGACATGGCTTCTCTGGGGTACCTAACAGCTCTAAACCAACACAGTCCACCCTCTGGACCTCAAAAAGACAAGTTCTTTCCATATGCAAAATACATTCATTCCATCACAAGATCACAAAAGCCTTAAATCATTTCAAGTCTTATCAAAATCAGTTACAGATGTGGTTTGTCCTCAGGCAAAATCCCTTCTGGCTGTGAAAGTTAGAACAAATTATCTGCTTCCACTATCCAAGGGACAGACAGGATTGAATAAACATTCCCATTGCTTAAGGAGAAATTGAAAGGAAAACAGGGTCACAGGACCAAACACTTCCTAAAACCAGCAGGGCAAACTCCATTAGATTTCAAAGTCTGAGAATCATTTATAGAATGATGTTTTTTCCTCAGGAATTGCAAGAGTGGCAGTCCCACCATTTCCAAGGGCTTTGCAGTGGCCCTGTTCTCTCCAAATTCTGGTAGTGATTGTTCCAACATATCCAAGAATTGGGGGGACCACTTGTTCCTGAACCCACCATCCTCAATCATTGGGGCTCCACCCAGCCTCTCTGCCATCTCTGGGGCAAAGACTCTCCCTTCTCTGAACAATGGCTCTCCCCAGTTCCTGGGGAATGTGCTCCATCATGTATATAGCCTGGGGTAGCAACATTCTCTGACCAATGTAGATGCCAAGGTCCCATCAACTCCCCAGGCATCTGAGAACAATTAGTTGGTGCACTCTTAAAATCCAGGGCAAATTCATCCTTTCCATGTGCATGGCAGCTCCACTCTCCTGACCCCAGATTTCTTGACTCTAGACTTCAGCTTCCATGGTTCTGTCTTGGAAGTAATTTTCCCTTCAATCTGTCCTTTCTCCATCCCCTCCAGTCCAGACTGGCAGTGGTTCCAATTATACAGATCACACAAAAACATTGTTGGTCTCCCATGCAGCCTGCAGTGATCCCAACCATCAGACAATAGGGCTCTCCACAAGTCTTTTCTGGATAACTCCATTTCCAATCCTGGTTTGTACTGAAATGGCTGACAGTTTCCATGTTTGGTTAAATCCTCATGTGGGGGACTCTCCTCTGGGGTCTCACTTTGTGGAAGCCCAGAATTCTCCAGACCATCAATTTCTGGTTTCTTTGTACCCAAGAGTTCAGTTCTCAGCTTATCTCTTTCCTCTTGCATTTTACTATAAGCTGCAAGCAGAAGCCAGGCTGCATTTCCCACATTTAATTTTGGAATCTCTTCAGCTAAGTATCCCAGCTTATCGCTGTCAAATTTTCCCTTCCATCTAACACCATGACCCAATTTTGCTAATTTCTCTGCCAATTTAAAACAGGGATTTCCTTTCTTCCAATTTTCAATGACACATTCATCATTTCTGTCTAAGGCATCATCCGAGTCCATATTTCTAACAACAGTCTCTTTAAGGCAGTCTAGACCTTTTTTGTCAGGCTCCTCACAATTCTTCCATAATCTTCTCCTTAACCATTTAAAAAGCTTTTCCAATGTTTTTGGTATTTGCATCTTGCAGGACCCTACTCTGGTACCAAAATCTATTCCAGTTTGCTAAAGCTGCCAGAATGCAATATACCAGAAAAGGATTGGCTTTTATAAAGGGGGTTTATTAGCTTACAAATTTACAGGTCTAAGGCCATGAAAATATCCTAATTATGGCACCAAGAGATAGATTCTTCTCTGAGGAAAGGCTGCTGCCCTCTGGGATTCCCCTGTAACATGGGAAGGCACATGACTGCCTCTGCTGAAACTTCTTTCCTGGATTTAGCTTCCAGTTCTGTGGTTTTCTCCAAAATGCCTCTGAGTTTCTGTTTCAGCTCCTGTGGATCCTTGCTTTCTTCTCCTGGGGACAACCTCTGGATTTCATATCTTAACTTCTCTGCAAAATGTCTCTCTCAGCTTCTCTTTAGCTTCTCTGCTTGTTTATCCTGGGATGTTGCTGTCAAAGCACCTCTCCAAGTGTCTGTGTCTGTGTCAGCTCTGAGCTCTCTCTTCCTGAGCACTTTTTTTTTTATTTTTTAATGTAATTTTATTGAAATATATTCACATACCATACAATCATCCAGAGTGTAAAGTTGGTCACAGTTTAATCCTATAGTTTTGCATTCAACATTTTTATTACTCCAAAAAAATGAAAATAGGAATAAAAATAAAAGTGAAAGAGAACACTCAAAACATCCCATACCCCTCCTCCCCCCTCATTTACTTTTTAAAAATTTTTTACTTGAAATATATTCACATACCAGTCATCCAGAGTATAAAACAGTTGTTCACAGTATCATCATATAGTTGTGCATTCATCACCACAATCAATTTTTGAATATTTTCATTACTCCAAAAAATAAAAAGTAAAAAGAACACTCAAAACATTCCATACCCTTTCCTCCATATTATATATTTACTTTTTGTCCCCATTTTTCTACTCATTTGTCCATACACTGAGTAAGGAGAGTGTGAGCCACAAGGTTTTCACAGTCACAGTCATATAGTGTAAGCTATATACTTATGCAATCATCTTCAAGTATCAAGGATACTGGATTGCAGTTCAACAGTTTTAGATATTTCCTTCTAACTATTCTAATAAACTAAAAACTAAAAAGAAATATCTATATATTGCATAAGAGTTACCTCCAGAATGGCCTCTCAACTCTTTTTGAAATCTCTCAGCCACTGAAATTTTATTTTGTTTCAATTCTCTTCCCCTTTTTGGTCCAGAAGGCTTTATCAGTCACATAATGCAGGGTCCAGGCTTATCCCTGGGAGTCACATCCCACATTGCTAGAAATATTTTCACACCTGGGAGTCATGTCCCACATAGTGGGGAGGGCAGTGAGTTTACCTGCTGAGTTGGCTTAGAGAGAGAGGTCACATCTGAGCAATAAAAGAGGCCCTCTTAGGCTCAGCCTCTCCTTTAAAGTAACAAGCTTCATAAGGGCAAAGCCCCAAGTTGGAGGGCTCAGCCTACTAAGCTGGTGGTCCCCAATGCTTGCAAGAATATCAGGAATTCCCAAGCTGGGGAAGTTTAATATTTAATATTTCCACATTTCCCCCCAGTCGCTCAAGCGGGCTTTGCAATTACTTTTTTTTTAATTCATTTTTATTGAGATATATTCATATACCACACAGTCATACAAAACAAAGCATGCATTCAGTTGTTTACAGTACTATTATATATTTTGCATTCATCACCAAAATTAATTTTTGACATTTTCATTACCATGCACACAAAAATAATAAGAATAAAAGTTAAAGTGAAAAAAAACAATTAAAGTAAAAAAGGAACATTGGGTGCCCTTTTTATTCTTTTTTTCTTTCCCCCCATTTTTCTAATCATCCATCCGTAAACTGGACAAAGGGGATTGTGGTCTGCCGCTGACCCACAAGTCCTTGGTATTGGCGTATGGTCCCTGGGATTTCCGAGTGGGTCCCTCTTCTACTCCATGCCCTTCTAGGACCTCTGCTGAAGGAAGGTTGTGCTATGTCACAGGTGTGTGCCATCCCTCAAGGGAAGTTCTGGGCATTTAGGTGCATTCCCAGCCTTCTATACAGCTGGATATATGTGGCATGTTAACTTCCGCCTTTCACACAGCTCTGCCTTTCCAGCTCTGGGACAGTTAGCTGTGGGTGTGCAAAATGCTATTGTCTGTGCTGGATATGGTGGTGTGTGTTGCTGGAAACACTTCCTGTCACACTGGGTTTTTTGGTGCAGCTCTGGGCTGTGGCACCAGCACTGGGCAGGAGCATTCCCAGCCTGCCGGGAAGATGGCTGCAAGGGGTGTGGTTTTTTTCCGCTTTTGGCTCCCCTCTGCCTTCCTTGCTCTGAGACACTTAGCAGAAGGTGTGTGAAAGGCTGTCTTCCACACCAGATATTGAGGCATTCACACAGCCCGTTCTTGCTGTGCTTCACTGTGCTGTTCTTGCTGCCTTATCTGCAGCCACTTTTGGGTTTTTTAAAAAAGAACTGGTCCACACCAACCCACGTCCCCACACTGCAGCATTGCTGCCAGATATTCAGCAGGCTTACTCACTCATTTCAGAACGCAGACCTCCATTTTCACCAAGCGCATGGTCCCTGTGGATTTAGTAGACCTTGTCCAGATGGTGCATCACTGAAATTGGTGTTCTGGGTCACTTTCTGGCTTTTATTTAGTATTTTTCACCAAGCTGTTTTTTTGCCTTGTCTCTCCTAGCTGCCATCTTAGGTTCCCCCACCCTTCAGCTCTCTTAAGGACTCCAGTAAACTAATTAAAACCCACATTGAGTGGGTGGGCTATATCTTCATGAAAAGAATCTAATAAAAGGTCCCACCCACAACAGGTCTGCCCCAAAAAGAATGGATTAAGAGAACATACTCTTTTATGGGGTACATAAAAGATTCAAACCCACAAGATCAGTATTAATTATTCAAGGAGTATGATGTATACAGCCTCACCTATGCTCAAGTGTTCAGAAAATAGAATTAGGAGTAGACTGAAAGACAGAAAGACAGATAGATACATAGATAGATGTTTAGATAGGTAGATGGATTGATGGATAGTTGGATAGGTAGAATGATGTAGCAAATGAGACAAGGTGTTAATCTTGGCAGATCTGGGTATCTGGGTGGGATAGGGGTATTTGGAGTTCTCTGTATGGAGTCTGTATTGTATTTGTAACTGTCCCATAAGTATGTGAGTGTTTCAAAATAAAGTTGTGTGTTTTCTTTTAAATCAATAAAGATCTATATAAACCCTATAAAAGAAAACTTCTTATGGAATTTAGGATCTCATAGCTTCATTTAATTACTCCTAAATTAGAAGTATCCCATTTTGAAAGCAGAAGGGAGCTCCAATGGGGGGTGGGGGAGGAGTGGGAAACTCATATAGGGCCAAGGGAAGCAAGTGAGGAAATGTCCTGATTGGCTGACATTGTTTCCTTTTTACATAGCCAGGATCTTACATAGTGGGAAGCAGATATACACTGATTAGAAAAGACTAGTTGTCCATACTTATAAGCTATCTCTACTGGATCAAAACTCATTTTATCAACAAGTGTTGCTCATCAGCAACACTGTAGGTTGTGTTTCCTTTTCCCTGTAACTCTTGCCAGTCAATTATTTATTTATTTTTTTATTTTTGTCTTCTGGACAAGCCCTTTTCAGATAGGTGTCTTTTCCTGGCAACTCCTAATGCAGGTGGCCATTTTATTTTTCTTAACAAGCACATACCATAGTAAATTACAGAGCAAGAAAGAGAAAGAAATGAAAATTCCCAGTACTGTGCAACACAGTAACAGCGATCATATTTTCCTCTGAAAATTGGGAGGAATTTCAACTGACTAAGTCAAAGTAGTAGATTTAAAACATATACCTATGGCTAACCAACATGTAGATTCATGAAACTGAGCAAGAATACTGGCTTGAAATTAAATTACATCCTTCATTACCTATCAGTAGCAATCACTATCTTTCTACTACACAGGTATTGATTTCTGACATGGCCAATATATTTTGTTCTCCTTACATGGTCATAAGCTCCTCATTTCAACATTACTTTGGTGGCTGCAACACTCAGAAAATGATGTCACATGTAAAAATGAGAAAGTTATAGTGGAACATCAGATTCTAGGAAATCTATTTCCCCAACATAGATTTTGGCTGGGTGGTTTGAGCATCTACTTTATATATCTAGGTATCAGGTCACTTTATTTCAAGTTCTTCATGTGTTATGTGAAGCAGCAATGGAGCAGTGTTAAACATGCTTGCTTTTTCAGTGATTTCTACAAAAATGACAAGACAATTTAATGGGGAAAGAGTGATTTTAAGAAAAGGTTCTTGAAAAACTGTATATCAGCTGGAACATCAAATCTTACTTCACACCATTCCAAACAATATTAACTTAAAATTTAAAATGGCCAAAATCCTAAAATAATACTTAAAACTATAAAAATTCTGGAGGAAAACATAGGATAAAATATTTGTTACCCCTGGGAAGGAAATATTTTACAGACAGGAAGCAAAGTATGAACCATAAATGAAAAAAAAATTATAAATGGACTTCATCAAAAGAAAAGAACTTTTACTTTTCAAAAGATTGTTCTGGTTTGCTCATCCTGCCAGAATGCAAAACACCAGAAATGGACTGGCTCCCTTAAAGGGGGTTTATCTGGTTACACAGTTACAGTCCTAAGGCCATAAAATGTCCAAAGTACCACATCAACAATCGGGTACCTCCAGTGGAGGATGGCCAATGGCGTCCAGAAAACCTCTGTTAACTGGGAAGGCATGTAGCTGGCATCTGCTCCATAGTTCTGGTTTCAAAATGGCTTTCTCCCAGATGTTCCTCCCTAAGCTCAGCTCCTCAGAAATGTCACTCTCAGTTGCTCTTGGGGCATTTGTCCTCTCTTAGCTTCTCCGGAGCAAGAGTCTGCTTTCAGTGGCCATCTTCAAACTGTCTCTCATCTGTAGCTACTCTCTCAACTTCCTTACTTTGTTCAAAGTGTCCCTCTTGGCTGCAGCAAGCTTGCTCCTTCTGTCTGAGCTTATATAGTGCTCCAGGAAACTCATCAAGGCCCATGCTGAATGGGTGGGGCCCGCGCCTCCATGGAAATTATCCAGAGAAAGATCTCGCCCACAGCTGAGTGATCACATCTCCACGGAAACATCCAATCAAGTGTCTCCAACCCAATCAATACCAATATGTTTCCTGCCCACACAAGACTGCATCAAAGGTAATGGTGTTTTGGGGGACATAATACATCCAAACCAGCACAGACAGTATTGAGAAAATTTAAATATGTAAGTCCCAGACTGGAAGAAAATATTTATAACATATATTTAAGACAATAGATTTTTATCCAGAATCTATAAAGAACTTTACAAGTTAATTATAAAGGACAAAGAACCCAATTTACATAAATGGAGAATAGGTTTGGACAGATACTTCAAAAAATATAGTAGTGACCAATAAACACAGGAAAAAATACTCATCATCACTAGTCATCAGGGAAATGCTAATTGAAATCATCAGTGAAGTACAATTACACATCTATGAAAATTGCTCACTTTAAAACACTAGCCACAGGGTTCCTATTTGGAGTGATGGAAATGTTTTGGTAATGGATGATGATGATGGTAGCACAGCATTAACAGCACTGAAATATATATCTGAAGGTAATTAAAAGGGGAAATGTTAGATTGTACATAGGGAGACAAAAATTTTTTAAAAAGTCTATGGAACTATACTACACAATGAACCCTAAATTAAACCATGGACTATGGAAACAGTACAGTTATGAAAATTTGCTATCATCAATTATAACAAATTTCCACACCAATGCAAGGTGTCAATGATAGGGTAGTATATGGAAATCCTGCATTTTATGCATGATTATTCTGTAAACCTGCAACTTTTCTATAAAAAAAAAAAGACAAAAAAAAGACGCTATACCAATTGTTGGCAAGGATGTGGAGGAACATTCGAGTGGAAGTGCAAAAAGGAAAACAGTTTGGCAGTTTATTAAAAAGTTAAACATATGTTTTTCACATGACCTAACCATCCACTCCTAGGTATTCACCCAAAATAAATGCAAAATGCTTGTTCATACAAGACTTGTATCTAGATATTCATAGCAGCTTTATTTGTAATAGCCTGAACCTAGAAAGAACCCAAATTTTTATCAGCAGGTGAATGGTTAAATAAATTGTGTTTTAGCCATGCAATTTCATAATGCTCAGCAATAAAATGAAATGATCACACAATGATGCACACAACACTGATGAATTTCAAAATAATTATGCTGAGAAATAGAAGCTAGGAAAAAATCTGTTTTCTGTGATTCAATTTATATAAAATTCTAGAAAAGGCAGGCCAATGTCTAAAGTCAGAAAGATCCATCATTGCCTGTCGGCAGGGTTAGGAGAAGGAGAGGTTACAAAGATTAATTAAAAGACTTTTGGTCGGGATTTATATGTTCCTTATCTTGATTATGTTGATGGTTTCGTATCCAAAACTCATTAAGTTTTATACTTTAAATGTGTGCAGATTATTATACTTCAAGTTCCTCTCCTTAAATCATATTGAAAACTTGCTTAGCTCAAGACACCTATGATTTATACAACTCATCACTCTGGTTAGCTATTCATAATTGATGAGCGTGGCACATCAACCACTTTCCATCCAAAAATATTGGAAAGTGATTCTACCAGCATCCCAGTGAGGTTTGAGTGGTGGGACTATAATCCACATGCTGCTGCTGTTGCAATAGAATGAAACTGGAATAACTCTTTATTCAAACAAAATACCACTCCAGGAAGAACTATGTAAGCACGGAGAAAAGACACATTTTCTTGATGACATCACACAAAAAGCATGTTTTGGTAAACAATTTTTAAGATTTAGATCATATAGAGGAAGTTTCTAAAAATAATTATACAGCTGCAACATTGTGTAACAAGTTGAACAAATCTTTATAATTAGCCCTGAAACCACAAAACAGAAAATCCAGAACACTAGAAATGTCCCTCTTCTGCACCTTTCAGTCACTGTTTCACTAAAGTATAACATGTATCCTGACTTCTAATACCACAGAATAGGTGTGGCTGAATTTTAAAAAAATTGAACAAGTTGAACAAATAGGTATTCTATGCTAGGATTCTTTTATTTAACATTATATTTGTAAGATTCGTATGTGTTGCTCAATGTGTTCATACAATGTCATTGTATGAACATTCAATTTTGTTAATATCTCAAAATATCTATCCATTCAATGTTGATAGATCTTTGGAAGTTTCCAATTTGGGGTTATAATGAATAGTATGTATGTGGCCACAATTGCACATATTTTGTGTGTGTGTGAATATATGAATGCATTTCTGGTCAGAATATATCCACAAACAGAATTTCTGAGCTGTAAGGTATATATAGGTTTGGCTTTAGTAAGTGCTGCCAAATTATCTTTGAATGTGGTTCTTCCAATTACATTTCCAAACAGCGGTATGTGAAAGTTTCCAATGCTCCACTACATTTCCAGCATCATATGTTCTGCCTCTTTTTAGCCTTCTTTTTAGCCATTCTGGTGAAAGACTATATATATTCACATTGTAGATTTAATGCACACTTCTTTAATGATTAATGAAATTGATTATCTTTTCATATGTTTATTCACCATTTATATATACTCCTTTATGAAGAACCTTTGAAGTGCTTAGCTCTTTTTTTCCTGTTGGGTTTTGTACTTTTATTTCTCATTTATTTGTCATTCTACTTATATCCTGGACATCAGCCCTTTCAAAATCTGTTTTGCAAACATCATCTCTCATTTTGCAGTTTGCATTTTCACAAGCTTGATGATGTCTTTAGAAAAACAGAATATTTTAGTTTTAATCAAATTCGATTTATCATTTTTCTTTTCATTTGCTCTTTAAGATATATTTGCCAAAGTTAATAACATGAAGATATTCCCCTGTCTCCTGTTTTTTAATCTAGATACTTGAATGTTTTACCTTTCTTATTTAGATATGAAACCTACATGAAATTAATTTCAGTGTATGGTGTGATATATAGTCAAATTTATTTTTTTCATATGGACTTCCATTTAGTCTAGAATTCCTTATTAAAATAACATCATTTTCTACAATCTTTAGGGTCATTATGTAATACATAAAATAACAAAATATGTGTAAGGCTTTTTCTGGAATCTATTTTTTTCTTGTTTTTCTATTTGTACATTCTTACACCAATTCCAATTTTTTAGTGGTTCAGTGACCAATCTTGCCTGTATTATTTCATGAAATGTATATATTTCTATGTGTATGTAGCTGTGCTGGTTTGGAACTGATATGTACCCCAGAAAATGCCATGTCCTTTTAATCCATTCTCATGGGTGCAGACCTATTTTTGGGTAGGCTCTTTTGATTAGGTTGTTTCAATTGGGATGTGACTCACCCAATTCAAGGTGGGTATTAATCCTTCACTGGAGACCTATGAGAGGATAAATAGCAGATAAAGCAGGAGAGTATAGAGAGAAATGCCCAGAGACATTTAGAGACAGCCATTGAAACCAGAACCAGGAGAGAAGGACCAGCAGACATTACCATGTGCCTCCCCATGTGACAGAGGAGCCCCAGATGCCAACAGCCTTTCCTCGGGGAAGTATCTTCATCTTGATGCATTAATTTGGACATTTCCATGGCCTTATAACTTTTAATTTGTTAGTTAACAGAACCCCACTGAAAAAGCAAATCCATTTCTAGTATATTGCATTCCAGCAGCTTTAGTGAACCAAAAGAGTAGCTGAGATTGAATGCTGTATCATAGGTTTGCATAAGTGTATCTTAGGGAGATACTGTCATACAGATTTTGATACTGGTTGTACTTACTTACATCTGAACCACCAGTATATGAAAGTTCCATTTGCTTTACATTTTGTCAAAATGTACACAACAAAAAGTAACAGAAATTTTAAAAACAGTCAAATCTACAATTACATTTATAGATTTTAGCACACCTCCTCAGTAATTAATGGAACAAGAGGATCAAAGTATCAATAAACATATAAGTATTAGCTGAATTAAATGAATTGATTATATATCTATATGGATATGTGTATGCCTGTATATGTATATATTCAGATATATTCATACTTATATAATATTATAACCAAGAACTACAGAATGTGCATTCTTCTCAAGCATACATGAAGCATTTACCAAAACAAAGCAAATGAAGGAATCCAAAGCAAGGCTTAATAAATTTCAAATGATTGAAATCATACACTGTATCCTCTCTCTCCACAGTCTTATTAAACTATAAATCAATAACAGAATCTGACTAGAACTCTCACAGCAGTTGAAAATTAAGAAACAGTGCTAATTAACTGATCATAGAGGAATGCACAAAGGAAAAAGACAATATTTTAACTAAATGATAAGATAGTGGGATGTAGTTAATTAATGCTTACAGAAAAAGTAATAGAATTAAAATATTAGGAAACAAAAAAGTTTGAAAACAATGATATAAATTCTACCTCATGAAGCTAAAAAAGACCAGGTTAAATCCAAAGAAAGTAGAAGCTGTAACCATAAGTATAAAGACCTAAAACAATAAAATTGAGAAGAAACTTGGAGGAAATCAACTAAGCCAGAAGTTGACTCTTTGAACAGATTAATAAAATTGATAAACTATAGCAGGAATGAAAAAAGAAAAGAAAATAGGAAACAATTACCAATACTAGAAAAGAAAAAGGGAGCATGATTACAGAATCCTACAGATCTTTAAATCATTAACAAATTAAGTCACTAAATTAAAAGAAATGGAAAAATAATCTAAGACATTTAAATTTAATGCAATACCAATAAATTTGGCTTTATTTCTACAGTCTTCCTACTTTTTCCCTATTTAACCAACTCCATTTTTGATTTCTTTTGTCTCCTTTCCGTCTTCTTTTTTATTATCAATTGTTGATTGTCATTATTGATTGTTTTATTGATTCTTTTGTTTTTATATTTCTCCTCTTTTATCCGTATTTTTGAATATCAAATATTAGCAGTCCATTCCACATTTGCTTTGTTGTTTATACATATTTTATCTGTTGTTTTACAGTTTACCCTTTAAAATATAACAAGCACTTTAAGTGATTGCAGTATAAACAGATTTTTATCTTTAAATTTTATCTAAAATACAGTGAGAAAGTCTAACAATTATTTATCTCAATTTACTTGCTATTTTACTTATTTTGGGCTTATTACTTAAAAAACTCATTCATCTTGCTTGATTTCACAGAGCTTTTTAAATCTGTGGGTTAATGTCTTCTGTCAATTCTGGAAAATTCTTAGCCATTATTTCTTAAAATATTGCTCCTGTTCCTTTTCAGCTACTCTCCTGAGACTTCATTGTATGTGTCAGAAGTTTCCCTTATGCTCTTTTCTGCAGTTTTTATTTTAAATTTCTGTGGCATTTTTAATTTAAAAAAATGTATTGCAGAAGTTCTAGGTTTTCAGAACAATCATGCATCAAATACAGGAATCCCATACACCTCCCCACAACCAACACCTGTATTGCCTTGGAAAGTTTGTTACAATTGACAATAAAACTTTTTGGAATTCTATTTTTTTAACAGTAGTTACAATTGTTAAAATTGATGAAAGATTATTCAAGTAGTACTATAAACTATAGCCCATAGTTTATGTAATGGTATTTTCCCCATTATTCCAACCCATTTTCATTATTCTTTATGCATGTCTTTATTTTATTATTCATCTACCCATACACTGGATAAAGGAGGTGACTTTATTTGCCTAGTTTGGATTAGATAGTGAGACCACATCTGAGAAAAAAAAAGAAGAGGCTCTCTGGGGGTGACTCTTAGGCATAATTATAAGTAGGCTTAGCTTCACCATTACTGAAATAAGTTTCATAAGGACAAGTCTCAAAATTGAGGGATGGCTTATTAATTTGGGAGTCCCTAATGCTTGAAAGAACATGAGAAATTCCCCAGATGGGGGAATTTAATAATTCCACATTTTTTCTCCAGTCCCTCAAGGAACTTTGTAAGTAATTTTTTATTCTCTGCCCCCAATACTCTCTTGAAGGGATCAGGGTATTACAATAACCTATAGAGAATAACAATATCTCATTCCTTTTATAGGTTCCATGTAATTAGGTTGTTTAAAAAAACTGACCAGACAGGCTTAAGTAGATAGTGTGGTACAGAAAATTTAAATTTTTGGCAAAACAAAAATCTCTTCCTTTGGTCTCATGCAGAAGTTGAAGTTTTAAATTGTAGACGGTATCATCCTTTATCCTGTATTCTGATTTACCTTATTCCTAACCAGATTAGGTTCATTCATATCTGTAATTAAAGTCTGATCTCTTTTTCAGCTTGTATGCAGTTTCTGTTTAGAGTAATGCTGACTTTCAGAGCTCCAGAACTCTAACTCTGAGTCTCAGGTTTCACACAGATACCCAAAGTTTCAGGGAACTACCAGGTTATACACAAAGAGCCTAGCATCTCAGAATTTAGAGATAGCAGATAAAACTCAGGAATAAATGTGACTGCTGTAAGAGTTTACAATCTAGGAATCTTTACAATGAGCCTTATTTAACACTCTTTACTCCTTACTCATTGATTGCTCAGTATCTGCCCACTTTCTATCCCATGATAACCTATGCTCCCATAGTTAGTTTCTGTTGGTGACACCATGCAATATTTGTCCTTTCATTTCTGGCTTATTTCACAAAACACAATGCCATCAAGTTTCAATCACCTGACTGCATGCTTCATGACTTCACTCCTTTCTGCAGCCACACAATATTCCATCATAGTACTCACCACAGTTCACCCTTCAGCTCATCAGTCAATGTAACCTTGGGCCACCTCATCCATTGGCAGGTGTGAATAATGCTACCATATACACCAGTGTACAAATGTCTGTTCATGAAACTGCTTTCAGTTCTTCTGAATATTTACCTAGTAACTGGATTGCAGGATCATATGGCAACCCTGTACTTAGCCTCCTGTGGAACCACCACACTGCCCTACACAGGGGCTGCACTATTCTTCTTCCCTATTGACAGTGAATAGATTTCTCTCTCTCTCCATATCTTCTCCAGCACTTGTATCTTTCTGACTGTATTGGTTGGTAAATTAAGACTCACTGATATTAATTGAACTTTACTTGAGAATATATAAAAAAACACACAGATAACTGGTAGAGCTAAAATAGGAAAGATATGTTCCACAATGTATTATATTTCTATAACCATGTAGGAAATTTGGCAGCTTAAAACACCATGTTTATTACCTTTATAGTTTCTATGGGTAAGAAATTCAGGCACGGCTAAAGCTGTGAAGCTCACTCAGATGCAATTAAGATATCAGATGGGCTGCATTTTCATCTGGAGACTTATATGTGTATTAGTCAGGGTTCTCTTGGGAATCTTAATGGATGGTATGAGTTTTTTATAGGAATTGGGTCATGCAACTGTGGAAATGGAAGAGTCCAAATTCCAAAGGGCAGGCTGCAGGCGGGAAACTCTGATGAAGGTTTATGATGAATTATATAGGAGAAGCTGGCTAGCTCAAGTAGAGATGGAAATTCTTCCTTCCGACAGTGAAATAATCAGCTCTCCTTTTAAGGAATTCAACTGATTGGATGAAACTTCTCTCAGTGTTGGAGTCTCCTCAGTTGATTGTAGATGTAATCAGCCATAGATACAGTGTACTCACTTGTCTATAAACCCACCAAATAACCTCACAGTAGCAATCAGGCCAGTGCTTGCTTGACTGAACTACTGAACACCATAACCTGGACAAGTTGACACATGAGCTTATCCATGACAGTCTATCCCTTCTCATCATGGCACCCTTATGCATCTCCTTAAACCACACATAATCTCTAAATAAAAACAATAACAATCATATTTTCAACTAAAAATACTCAGCTGTCAACTGTCCTGCATATAACTGGAAACACACTATCCTTCCCCAGAAGAGGGTCCAAGAAGTCTTTGGGTAATATACACTCTTATAAGCTTTATATCCTGTATTAAATAGTATAACAGAAAATTAATATAACATGTATCCAGTGATAACAGGCCAAAATAGGAGAGAAAACAAAGTTATTAGCTTTATGTATATACACAAACATATGTATAACAAAACAAGAAAGAAATATTCACAACCACTGCAGTCCTCATTTCTGTAACTAGTCATGTGGACATTGCAGGGTACTTAATACAAGAAGGATGAATAAATTAAGTTTGTGAGTCTGAGAGCATTAGATTTGTTAGACTGTCTAAATCATTAGATTTGACTTTTGAGGCTGTAATTGACATGCATGGGAATTCACCCGTTTCTGGGGTGTTCATATCTGAGCATCATACTGATGTTTCTATGAAGTCTTTCTCTCAATATATGTACACATACACACACACACACACACACACACACACATATTCACACCACACATCTACATACTGATCCAATATGAGTGAAAGTTTCCTTATGGAAAGAGATTCCTAGATGTTATGAGCCCAGAGAAATCCCTTATGGTGTCATGGGAAAATATTTTGAAATTTTCTTTCCTCTAAGACTCTCAAAATACAATGTATTTTCTATTTTTATTGTCCTAGGACATATCCATTTCTGACATATAATGAAATATTAAAATTTATGGATACAAAGAATTAAAAAAGAAAAGAATGAAAAAACATGTCACAAGTATTAAAATCTTGTAGTCCTTGACATAGGAATATATATCAATTTTATTACGTGACTAATAAAATCAACTATCTGCAAAAGAAAATAAGCATTTTATTCCATATAATCCTGACTATTAGACTTTTCTCTGTAGAGATTAAAAGGAAACAACCCCAATAATACCCTGCAAATAAGTTGACCCAAACCTTAGTTATTCCAGAAGTTCTCATGGTGATTATTCTGACATTAATTACATCATGTAGTCTGGTGTGGGCATCACAGGAAATTATGAATGAAGTAATATTAAAGTCATAGTATTTGTATGGTTGCTAGATTCTGTCATGGAAAAGTATAGCCTCTGTCCCAGATTAAGATGTATATTTTCAAGACAGTTTTGTGTTAGTCTTTTCTCAAAAATAAGCTTGATACCCGCTCATGAATCTGCTTGGTCCTGACTCCATAGATGACAGGATTAAGAGCAGGTGGAACAACAACATATAGATTGGCCAGGAGAATGTGAATGTATCCAGGAACATTCCTGCCAAACCGGTGGGTCATAAAAGAGAAAAATGCTGGAGTGAAGAAGACTAGGATGACACAGATATGGGAGCCACACGTATTAAGGGCCTTGCGTCTGGCATCCTGAGAAGGAAGGCAGAAGACAGCACGGAGTATTCTTACATAGGAGATGACAATCAGAATCACATCACTAAGCACCATTGATATAAGAATTAATCCAAATATCACATTTACCTTTATATTGGCACAAGCCAGCCGAGCAATTCCCATGTGCTCACAATATGTGTGTGGAATTATATGGTGCCCACAAAAGGGAAGCCTCAAGATGAGAAACACCAGAGGGATAACCAAAATGAAATTGACACCAAACACCACCACAAGGATGAGTCCAATAGTTTTGTTAGTGAGAATCAGGCTGTACCGGAGAGGGTTGCAAATGGCAACATAACGGTCAAAGGCCATGGCAACCAACACAACAGTCTCCATAGCAGTGAACATATGAATGAAGAACATCTGGGTGATACAGCCCCCAAAGCTGATTTCCCTTAAATTAAACCAGAATATGCCCAACATCTTGGGAATAGTAGATGTAGACAGGCCCAGATCAACAGAGGCCAACATGGCCAAGAAGTAAAACATGGGCTGATGAAGACTGTGTTCAGTCTTGATCACAAACAAGATAGTGATGTTCCCCACAAGAGCAATCAAATATATACAACAAAAAGGAAAACCTATCCAAACGTGCATCTCTTCAAGACCTGGAACGCCCAACAAGAGGAAGCAGGTGGGGGGGAACCTGGTGTCATTTAAGGGGCACATCCCCTCTCTGATCTTTTTAAATCTGAGGAAAAGAAGTTAACAATTTAAAATTTCAAACAATATACATAAAGAAAACACAAGTCATAAAGGAAATTATATGTCAGTCTGAATTATGAATTCATTTGAACATTAAAAATATTAATTTCTCTAAAGTATAACAAATCAGGAACAATTTCTGATTTCATGATACTTTAGTTTTGGGATGAGACATAAAAACAGAATAAACAGAAAATATATGTTTTATATGTATTCATGTGTGTATGTGTATATGTATATCTATGTATATAGATAATATTTAAGATATATAAGTGATTTGAAGAAAATCAAAGCATGACAAATGGACAATAATGAAGCTGGTCATTTTAAATATGGTCATGAGGGATGTTGTGTCTTATAAAGTAGTGAAATTAAAGCAGAGATATGAATGCAGTATAGAACTGATTTATCTTAAACTTTAAAGACTGATTTGCATTCTAGAAAGAATGCTCCTTCTGTCATGTGAAGCATGAACAGAAAGTGGTGACAACTGCTCTTCTCTAATAAGGAACAGTGCTTTAGGGAAGTCAGTCAACCTCCCTCTAGGAGAACAGAAAGCAGGTTTGTGAGGAAAAGTAAACTTTGGAACTGAACTCTTTCTCCTTATGCTACGTTCTTCTTTGCTAGTGGCTGATGTGGTATGTTAAAGCTTGGGGTACCTCTGCTTGGGTTGGGGTTTTCCTGAGACTTTCAGTAAATGAGTCCCAAGATGTGGACAGACCAAGAAAGTAACCACTTCCCAGGGATTTCTCAAGGTTTCTACCGATTATCTTTATAGAAAGTTCCTCTAAAAATTTTCGCTAGAAATAAGTGGAAGAATATACCTTATGTGTAAACACCATCTTTGATCTATGTTTTTAGGAAACCTGAAATTAAAAAGAAACAGAGCACGAAAGACTTTGCCTAACAAAAATACTCAAAAATACTCAAACCCCTACTTTATGCCTCTGCCATTTGGGCTGAAACTCCTCTGCTCCTCGCATCCCATTTCAGGGGTGTCTTGGTGCATCACTATTTCTCGGACCTCCCGTTCCTCATTTCAGGTGTCTCGCTCTCAGAGTCCAGCCTTGAGCAACGTCACCTGCTCAGCCATGACCTGTGGCTCCTCTCAGGATCAGACTGCTGCAATATCTGCCCTTCTGACTTCACTACATTATTCATTTCCTACAATGGAACATTTATACTTATTCAGCAATAGGCTTCCCACCCCAGCCCATGTCCCATAAAACCACTAATCCCTAGGGTCTGAGTGTTCCCTCTTCCTGAAAGAAAACAGGCAATCCTCCTGTGATTATATTATCTGAACCATATGATCTTTGTCTTGCATTTTCCGTTATTAGTCTCCTCTCTGACCATCCCCACAGACCATATCCCTGAGCTTCACTTTTGGAGCAACAGAATTTAACTCTTAGGAGATGTTAACTTTTGGGTTACTGGAAGCAAGAGGAAATAACTGCAATTGTATGATATAACCCAGAGAGATAGTGGGTATAAAGATAATGCTAACCCCATGGTATATAATAGTGGTGTAGAATAGCAGGGAGACTTAAGGCTTCAAGACCTTCTGAGACATTCCCAATAAGGGGAAATGGACAGACAGTACATATGCCAAATCTTCTAGAACCATGATAAGTAGTGAAAATTCCCAGATACTAGAACAATAGCAGGTTTTCAGATCCCCTGTAACATAATGCATTTTGGAGCCATGCAGAGAGATCTAGATTCCTTCCCTGGGATCCCACAACAGTGTGACCTCACAGAAGGAGCCCTGTTTTGCCAGCATTCATGTCAGCCTTCAGAGCCAGGCATTCCTTCTCATGGTGTCTAAATTCCATGTCCTTTTTATTCAGATCTCTTTAGGTTAGGTTCCCAGGGTGTAGACTGCCCCACAGATGAGGAAGTTTACCCAAGCAGCAGAACAGAAGTGATCAGTGTAAAGAGGCTGGAAAGTCTTCCACATGGAAGTAGACACAGCTTAATAAATGCAATTTAGAAACTGGGAAGTCAGAGGGAAGTGGAGAATAAGACAAGGTGAAGAACTAGCAGAGAACTAAATTATTTATTGCCATATATGACATGGTAAATCAATAGCATGGTCCACTCACTCAGCATACTTCCAGTGTTGATTAGATTTATTACTCATTTGTAGCCTATTTGTATAGTATTCTTTAGGAGACTCACTACTTCTCTGGGTAGACAACCTGCTAGGAATCTAAAAGATTAACTTTATTTGCCAGTCTTAACATTTATCCTAAGGCATGGTCTCCATTCGTTGTACTCAACTCCATTAGAAACCCAGACTATTTTAATCCATAAAGCTGAGAGCCTAGTCACTGACATTATTGGAGATGACACTGGGAGATGTTTAAGAATTGACTTGTGACACACCCCACAGTGCTGTTTTTAAGTCATGGTTTTCTTTCAGGATGTTTATACCATTAGGCAAGTGTCTCATTCATATCTTCAGGGGAAGCAGGCCCTGGGCACACAGTTTGTCTTTGGGCAGCCTTTTCAGTGTCCTTTGACTCTTAGGCTCTGTGGAAGATACAAAGCATGACTGAATAATGAGACCATGTCTGAATGGCTAAATGGTAGAGTTGTCTTTCCAATGCCTTAATTGGCATGTGGTTGGGGCCACAATTAGAATTCAATGTCTTGGCCTCCAAACTATCAGAAGATTTCAGGGTCTTTGATTCTCCCAGGGTCACCCCTGTGGAATAGCTGCTTGACTATCCCAAACTTTCATGGAGATTTAACACTTTTGTAACATTCATTGTCTTCATTTTCCAGATAGTCCACACTCCATTAATATCATCTCTATGTTATGAAGTAAGTAATTGGTGCATGAGCAGCAAACCCTTCCACAGTCATGCGAGAGACCCTGTGTCTCATCTCATTTGTCTCCTTGATCAGGGAGGCTCACCTATTGGTTCAGTGATCTTTCTTGGTCTCTTTAGAGTTATCGACTTTATAATGGGGGGGATGCAGATAGGGAGGCCGCAAGCAGGTGGTGACATGCATCATACACTTGAAGTTCCCTCCTGTTTGTTCCTATTTAGGAAGGTTAAGTAGTAAACCCAGCAATAGTGTGCCACCTCTTCTGGTTTGCTAGAGCTGCCATTATGCAAAATACTGGTAATGGATAGGCTTTTCTAAAGGGAATTTATTAAGTTTCAAATTTACAGTTCTAAGGCCCTAAAAGTGTCCAAATGAAGGCATCAACAAGAGGTTATCTTCACTGAAGAATGGCCGATGGTGTCCTGAACACCTCTATCAGCTGGAAAGGCATGTGGCTGGTGTCTGCTGGTCCTTTACTCTTGGGTTACATTTCAAAATGGCTTTCACCAAATGTTTCTGGGCTTTTTTCTCTCTCAGCTTCTCTCAAATCTCTGTTTGGTTCTCCTGGGGTGTCTCTCTCCAAATGTCTCTGAGTCGTTTTTTATATTCTCTGGGGCAAACTCTGGGTTTCATCTCCTAGCTTGGCATCTCCAAACATCTTTCTGTCTGCAAGTCCAAGTGTCAGGGTGTCTGTTGGCTCTTAGCTTCTCCCAGGGGCAAACTCTGTATTACATATCTTAGCTCCTCTCCAAATGTCTCTCTCAGTTTCTCTGAGCTTCTCCTTTCTGTGAGTTCTCTTAAAGTACTCCGGTGAACCATGGGGTCACACATCCATGGAAATGATCTATTCAAAAAAATTCTCACCTACAGTTGGGTGGGTCATATCTCCATGGAAACAACCTAATCAAAAGGTACCACACTTATCAAAATTCTAATCAGTCTTCCCCCACAAGACTGCATTAAAGAGCATGGCTTCTGTGGGGGACATAATAGATTCAAAGCAGCACACTACCTAAGCATGACCCTCCCAGTCTCAGGATGAGAGTCAAAGAATTCCTCTATTTTGTCTCACCTTTATATTGTGTAGGTACAGATATAGTGTCATTTCATCAGGAATCTCTTCCATGCATTTCAATTTTTAGATTATATTTTCTTCTGCAGTACCAGTTTAGCCTTTGACACAGTGGAGTCTATCTACTTCTTTAAAACTGAGGTGCTGGTTTACCTGTCTCTCTGTGAGATCTACGCCCTCCTCTGCAACTCCCTCCAAGGCCTTAATAACAAACATGAAATACTAACCCTGCATATGACACACCTACACTGGGAAATCCCAAGCATTGAAAACAGTTCACCATAAACATTTCTTGAACGCCTTCCCTATTGCTGTCCTTTAGCTGTTGTGCCACTTTTAGCAGACTATTCTTACCTTTCAAGTGGTTCATGGATATCCACTTTCTGGGTTCACTTTTAGAAATGACACTAGAGTGACCAGATGTTCAGCTCACTGAAACATAATGTGACAGAAATCACCCTTACCAGGCATTTTGGAACAGCAATTATTGAAAGACATTTATGGAGTCAGGAATAGTAGCAATAGTGCAGATTTTTCCTTGTCTGTTATATTCTGGGGTAGCATCTAGTGAGGACGGATGTCTGACTCTAAGGAAGGAATCCTGATCCTTGAGCCTTGTGACTTTAAATTGCATTAAAACATCCAGTTCCTTCCCGAAAATAAACAAAGATAGTGATAGGAGAGACAGACCAGTAAATTGGCTTCTAACTCTATTCCACTACCTCAGCATTCATTATTTGGGGGACACTAGCTCCTTCTTACCATGAGGAGGGGCCTGGGGTCCAAAAAATTATACATCAGTGCATAATGTGAACGACTTGGCAACACACGAATATCTACCCTTCAGTACTTATAATTATGTGAACATCAACCCTTTCCCTGCCCTGACTTACCATCAAGTCTAGTTACTGTTTATATTATGTGGCTGGCTAGTGCCATGATGCACTACCTCAGGATACTGCCAATACTGATAAGCTTGAACAATCCACAGAAACCATTTCTCATGGAGGTGTGTTGAAGGTCAAGTATATTTCTGGGAAGCCTACATGGAGGAAATCATTCAGTTAACTCTTACTCTTTACCTATACTCAGATTGAAGAAGATTTCCAACCCTCTTTAATCATCCACTATATCTGTATTAACTATGGTGCTCACACACTTTTCTACAACCTTTTACCATTTCAGTCTATACCACCTTCCAGTTAATGAATGCACTAATATTTTGTAGACTGAATTTATCCCTCCACCGTCATCTATTCACATTCATTCAATAAATATTTATTTTGTGCTTTTTATGTTCTATGAGTCATCCCAGACATTAGAGGCATATCAGTGAGCAAACAATGATCCTACTATAGTTTTTTGTTTGCTGTTGACCAAGTTCTGTGCTCGGTGAAACTTTATTTTCCCCTTATTTGACAAAAGGTTAACTCCTTGAAAATTAGTGACTCTATATTTTATAATTCTTCTATTAGTAGAGTTTAGATGTAATTTAGATGATTATCAACTGAGCACCACTTAAAACTATTTACTATTTATCAATATAATGTGATGCTACATAGCTCTGAAAAGAAATGAAGAGACATGCAGAAATTGACTTTGGAGGGAATCAAATGAAATTTGTATCAGGCATTTCTTTTGGGAAGAGAATCTGGATAATGAATGTCAATGATGGGAGGAAGACTTTGTAACTCTTCTGTGATTGTGTTTAAAATGGCACAGAAACTCTCTTTTCAAAAAATAGTTAAATATGGTTAAATTACCTTAAAAATGTTTCAGTTGTCTATTATTTGTAAGAAATTATGCCAGAATGTAGCACCTTAAAACAACAAAGATTATCTCACACAGGTTTTGAGGGTCAGGAACCTGGTTAAGGCTTAGCCACATATTTCTAGCTAAGAGTTTCTCATATGGTTGCAGTCAGTCTTGTGACCCTTTGTAGTCTCTGAAGACTTGATTGTGCCTGGAGATACTGCTTCCAAAATCATTCACAGGGTTGTTGGCAGGAGGCTTCAGTTCCTTGTTCAGTGGGTCCCTCCTTAGGTGAACAGGACTTCTCTTCTCCAGAAGAGTGAGGGGTGGGGAGAGAGAGAGAGAGAGAGAGAGAGAGAGAGAGAGAGAGAGAGAGAGAGAGAGAAAGAAAGAGAGTCAGAGAGAAAGAGACAGAAAGAGGTAGTCAGAGAGAGACAGAGATAAAAAAGACACCAAATTGGAAACCCTGGTATCACAGAGACCAGCCCTGGTAAAACGTGGAGGGGACTATGGAAGGATGTCAACACGAGGAGGAGGGGATCATTGGAGGCTGTCTTAGAGACTGCCTAACACAAACAGTTAAAATAGTTGAAAATAAAATTAAGAAAATATCAATTTAAAAGATGGGATTTTGTTACTCTCTATTTTTTTCCGTTTAGCTAGGAAAGGATCATTCATTTGGTGTTGCTTTTTGTTTTTTTGTTTTGTTTTGTTTTTTCTTTGTTTTTTGTTTTTTCTGCTATTTGTTGTTTACTTTTTAAAAATGGCTTTATTGATCTGCTGAGAATCTAGAGGAACTGTATTCAGACTTGAAGTCAATTACTATATCTTGAATTTCAAAACTAATTCTTAGATTGGAAAAAATTTCAGCGTCCCTGGGATGGAGATAAATATATCTGGTATGTGGTGGAGGAGACATGATTAGTTGTGATATCAAAGGCAGACTGTGGTAAATCAATGGCTCAGATATTCCTTTCTCTTAATATCCATGTCCTTTGCGTTGTGACTTTGAAGTTTTCCCACTGAAAGGGTAGAATTTACTTTTACACTCTTTGAATACGGGCTCATCATGTGATTTGCTTTGTCAATTAAATGAGGCAGAGTAGTAAATCACAGATATGTGCAACAACATGGATGACTTATATTGAGCAAAGTAGCTAGACACAGAAGAATACATACTGTTCAATTCCATTTCTATAGAAAAGATACCAGAATATATCAAACTAAATTACAACATTTAGGGATGAATGCAAATGATAAAAGTATACTCAGAATATCAATTACATATCAACAAAGAAAGTTAGGATAGTGGTTACCATCTAGGGGAGAGGATGAAAAGGTAATCAGCAGAACAGTCATGAGAGTGACTTCTGGTGGTTTCTACTTCTTGACCTGTATGGTTCTTACATGGATGCTGAAAATTTATTGAGCTTTAAGGACTGCTTTGCACATGTATTATACTTCACTTATAAAAAACTTGAAGGTTAAAAATGAAAGAAATAATGTACAAAAAATGAGAGAATATTTTTCTTTTAATGATCTCAGAAGAGCAAAATCTATTATAAACCTGAGTTAAAACTTGGTAGTCATTAAAGGAGAAGAAAGATTGATAAATTTGACTCTTTAAAAAATTCCTTGTGATAAAAATCACCATATACAAAATCAACAGAGAAACTGAGGAGATGGATAGAGGTTCCTCAATTCACAGGCAAGGGAATAAATACCTTAATAAGTAAAGAGCTCTATAAAATCATTTTTAAAAGCCCAATTTAAATCATCAGGCATAGATATAAGTAGGTAGTTCAGATAAAAATAAACACAAAGCAGTCATATGAATATGGGAATATGCATAACAATTCAAAATAAGAGAATTATAAATTATAAGAATATATCATTTTGCCTCTCCACATGGCAAATATTTGAAAAAGTATTAAAACAGTACTTAAAGGGATTTGGGGAAAAAGTTGATCTTGTACTTTGCTTGTTGAGATGAAATTTGGCATAAACTTTGAAAAAATGAAAGATGCCTTTTGACCCAGCAATTTCTTTAGGAATATTTTTAAACTTCCATATAAGCAAAATTAGGTATGTGAATTGTATGCACTGCAACATTACTTGGAAAAATATGGATATACAAATATATCTCCATTTATAGGAATATGGCATATAGGGATAACAAGATAAAAGTGCATTATTGAGTATGTTAACCATTTAGATTTATAAAAACCTTGTACATGAAAGAATTTGAAATTTGGAAGAATGGGCAAGACTTGATTATGGTGGTAGTCTCCAAAGAGGGGAATTAAGTTGTGGCAGATTTTATTTCACTGTATGCAATTTGTTAATTTGGAATGTTGGATTTTGTGCATATGTGACCAATATATGAAACAAAATGTATGATCAATATGTGAAACAAAAATGATAAGTTGCAAGTATACTTATGGATGTGAAAAAATGTTTATAGTGTGTTATGAAATAAAATGAGACGTATAACCATTCATCTATAATCACTTTTTTAAAAAAAAGGTGTAAGTCAAATATGGATCTTTTTTACCTTCTTGCCTGATTGGCTCTTTCTCTACTCACAGGTGGTTATTTAAATGTCTCTTTCCAGCAATGAGTTTCCTACCCACCCTGTCTAGGTTAGGTCCCAGGTGATATGCTTTCCTTTCACCTACCATGTGGCAGATAATCATCCAGGTGCTTGAGGCACATAAGCATACATATCAGGTAAAAATCTCTGCCTTCATTGAGCTAATACCCTAGAGAGAAGAGTGGGGGAGGACATCCAATAAAGAGCAAAAGTGTAGAAATTGCTATAAATTAGGAGCAGATATGTGCTATGAAAAAAAAAATGAGTGCAGGATGAAGGGAACTTGTAAGTCTGATGGTCAGGGTAGACATCTTTGATATGGTGACATTTGAGCAAGGAACTGGTGCCTCATTCACAGTAAGAGCAAATCCAACCTCATGAAATAAAGTATTTAATTGCTAAAACTTGTTTTCAGCCTTTCTGTAGGAGACATTTGTTAGGGTGAGTTAGAAAATGAGCAGTAATGGTGTTTGGTCATGAAACAGTGTGCAGGTGTGAAGTACTTTGAGAAACATTTAAGAATTTGATGTTAGCTCCCCATAAGCTAGTAAGCTGTTCTCCCAAAAGGCTTATGCAAGGTCATCATCTGAGGTCTTATCCTTATCCCAATCATAAAGCATAAGCTCCAAATCCTTTAAGTTTTTTAATGGCTTGAAGAAATGACTACTGTGGAAGTATATTTCATCATTAAAATCTAAGATTCTGGAACCGGGCAGCCTGTTTACAATCCAGGCACAGCCACTTGCTGGCTATGTGACTTTCATTAAGTTATTAACTTCTCTATGCTTCAGTTTGCTTGTCTGTATAATGGGCATAAAAATAGTAGCATCCTTTTAGAATTCTTTTCAGGATCAAATGAATGTACAATACTTTAAAAAGTACCTGGCAAACTGTAATTGCTATGTATATTTGTTTTATTATATTTTATAATTACCTTGAAAACCATTTTCTGTGGGGGAAACAGTCAATCCTTTAAAAGAAAGTAAGTATGTAGGAAGGCATGAGGGATCTCCAGTTCACAGAGGAATGCCTTGAGTGCTGAGAAGGAGCTTGGAAAGGGCACTGAAGACATGAGTAGAAAGTGAGAGAAAAATGGAGTTTCTATGAAGAAAGAGGAAGTTGGAGGAGGGAAAAGGAGAGGGAAATGGGACTTATCAAGCAGAGGATGTGCTGAAGATATGAGCAGTCTGCCTCAGGGTTGAGGATAATTCTGAGTCTCCTGTTATCAGTCAAAGGTGAAGAGCAGAGCTTGGCAGGCCTGGGGTTCTTGACAGGATTCACAGATAAAGCACTTTCTGATAGAGCCTCTGACTGTCTTTCTAGTTCCATCTTCTGCTCCTCCATCTCCTTTCTCTTTTACCTCCAAAGAGACATACTAAAACACTTGTAGCTTAAACGTGCTATTCTTGTTCAACCTTAGTATTATTCCATTTTTGTTCAAAGTAATTCCTATCTGCTGTTTCTCCTGGAATACACATACATGTAATTCCAGGTCAGTCTCACGTACTTACTACCTTCCCTGGGAGACCTCAGTCACCACCTCCAGGACATATCAGTGAGCTTTCTCTCAGTTCCCATGAGTTCTGTAATGATCTCCATTCAGCAATTACCTTATTATCACTTTAGAATTGTTATTCCATTGTGTTTTGTATCCTCTACTAAACTAGGAACCCATTAGTGTTTCTGATTTTATTTACATTTCTTGGTACATAAAATGAATACAGATACATAGAAGATACCCAGAAAACTTTGTTGACTGATATTGAAAACTCAATGAAAGCTGGCCCATATAAATTGATTTTACTGCCTACACAATTTCAAAGATATCTATTTAAACTATGATGGTGCTAAGGATGAATCAGAGTTGAAATTGATAGCTGATAATAATATTATCAACTGTAATTTATTAAGTGACTATTATATAGCAGCAATTATACTGTGGTTGTGTTTTTTGGCTTTAGAATATTTAATCTGCCATATAACTCTTTGTTTTAAGTTTATTTTTCACATTTGTAAAAATATATAGAAGGTGACGTTTAGAATAAGTGGCCTGTCCAATTTTTAAAGTCTAGAAATTAAAAGACAAGATTTAAACCTTTGGATTATCTGAATCCAAAACTCATATTATATTTACCAAACTGTTTTCTACTCTAACCTTGTGCTCCCACTGTATCACATCTTTTTTTTGTCATCTTCCCCCTTTCCTTCATAAGTTTTTTTTTTTTTTTAATTTTCTGGTGTATCCCTGACCAGAGTAAAGATTCTGAGCACCATGAGGAAAGTAACCCTATGTTCTAGTTTGCTAATGCTGCAGAATGCAAAACACCAGAGATGGATTGGCTTTTATAAAAAGGGGGTTTATTTGGCTACACAGTTACAGTCTTAAGGCCGTAAAGTGTCCAAGGTAACACATCAGTAATCGGGTACCTTCACTGGAGGATGACCAATGGCATCTGGAAAACCTCTGTTATCTGGGAAGGCACATGGCTGGCGTCTGCTCCAAAGTTCTGGCTGCAAAATGGTTCTCCTCAGACGTTCCTCTCTAGCAAGTTTGCTCCTCTTCAAAATGTCACTCACAGCTGCACTTTGTGTTCCATCTCTTTGAGTCAGCACGTTTATATGGCTCCACTGATCAAGGCTCACCCTCAATGGGTGGGGCCATGCCTCCATGGAAATATCCCATCAGTTATCATCTACAGTTGGGTGGGGCACATCTCCATGCAAACCACCTAATCCAAACGTTCCAACTTAATCCCCACTATTATGTCTGCCCCACAAGATTGCATCAAAGAATATGGCTTTTTCTGGGGGACATAATACATTCAAACCGGCACACCGTATGCCACTCAACTCTGTCTTCTTTTCATTAAACTCAAGGTATGACCAGTAATAGGATCTAAGTAAGAATCTGTTGAATGAAAAATAGAATGAATAAGTGAATGAATAAATGAATTGCAACAGGTAGCAGTAATTTAATGTTGGCTGATTACATGACAATTATGTGGTTTAGATACATTTTAAATGATGATATGGGAAACTGATGACATGGAAAAAATAGAACCCTCAGACATGTTTTGTATGAACTGTAGAATATTTTTAAAGACATTTAGCCAACAATTAAAATTGGGAGATTTCACAAAACATCTGAATCTAGTTTGCCTTTAAAATACTGGAAAATATTGCAACACTGGGCTCACATTGCTTCATGGCAAAAATGCACTGAGTAGGATTTGTTTTTTGGAGGGCATTTGCTTGCTCTAGGTCACAATTGCCTCCTTTTCTTATAGTAAATGTATACATTGACAGCATGCCTGTGCCCTTCCTTTGATTACTTGTCTGTTCCCCCTAGACATGTAAGTCTATAACTCTTATGTAAAATATATGATCTAAATGGAATGGGTAGATTACGTCTTTATTCTGCTTTCTCTTTTTCAGGAAATCTTTCCTTATCAGAAGCATTTCAAAATCTATACTTGCAAAGGCTTTAGTAAATGTATATATTAGAATGACATATGTTTTTAATACCAGTTCGCTCAGATATTTTACAAATTTCTTTTCCATTCTTCCCCCCTCCACCCCAAAGAAATAATCCTAAATTATGATTCATTTGTCTTAGGTAAAAACAATCTCTCTCCAAATAAAAATTTGATCACAACTTCCCGAATCTGCTTGGTCTTGACACCATAAACAATTGGGTTCATTGTAGGTAGCAGTAGCAGATAAAGATTGGCCACAATGATGTGTATGTGGTGGGGTATATTTTGTTCCCCAAAATGGTGTGTGAAAAAAGTGAAAAACGCTGGGACATAGGTGATGACAATGGCACAGATATGAGATATACAGGTACTGAAGGCCTTGTGTCAAGCAGCTACCGATGATAGACTCACCACTGCCTTCAAGATCATGGTGTAAGACACAGAGATACAAAAGATGTCAAAGCCACCAATCAGGAGAGGAACCATCAAGCCGTATATAGCATTCACCTTAAAATTGCCACAGGACACTTTGGCCACAGACGTAGTCACAGTAGGTGTGGGGAATGAAGTTGTCCCAGCAGTAGGGCAACTGCTTGGTGAGGAAAGTGAATGTGATGATAAGCATCATCCCCCTCAGGAAGGTGGCAAACCCAGCCTTGGCAATAACAGGGTTGGTGAAGATGGTGGTGTAGTGTAAGGGGTAGCAGATGGCTACGTAGTGGTCCAGGGCCATGAGCATTAGCAAGCCAGATTCCATCCCAGTCAACATGTGGACAAAAAACATCTCAGCCAAGCAGGCATTAAAGTCAATCTCTTTGAGGTTGAACCAGAATATGCACAGCATATTGGGTACAGTGGTGGTGCACAAGGTGACATCTGTGAAGGAGAGCAGTGCCAGGAAATAGTACATGGGCCAGTGCAGAGCCTCCTCATGGCTGATGAGGTAGATGAGCCCACAGTTCCCCAGCACAGCAATGATGTACATGAAGCAGAATGGCAGGGAGATCCAGATGTGTGCAGCTTCCAGCCCAGGAATGCCATTCAAGATAAAGAATCCTGGGGTCAGGCTGGAGCTGTTGGCTGCAGACATAGTGGCAGATAGGAGAAGAGCATATTACAGTCTTTAAAAGTGGCAGTTTCCTGGAAAAGAAAATAACTTCAAGGTGTGTGGAAGTCTTGGAAACTAAATGCAAAAAGGCAGTTTCCTTAATAAGACTAATAAGACCTTTGAAATGATGTGATGATTAAGTCCCTCTAGATTCAGGTCTAGCCTTGTTTTCTGCTTCTGCTGCTTATCAATGTGCAAGTCACTTAGCCTCTTCATACCTTGTGTTTCTTTCAGTCTAAAATGAGGGTAATAATTGTGGCAAGTTCAGAATGCTGTCAGGATTATTCAGTTAAGATAGTGTATACAAAGTGCTAAATCTGTGCATAGGACCTAGGGAATTCTCAATAAGTTTTAACAGTAATCACTACTGTTGTTATTACTCTTACTGTTATCATTTCTGGTCTCACTATATACCATCCCATGAGATCAAATTTACCTTGATTAATAAGTGGAAATTCAAATGGCACTATACTTTTGCTCTAATTCAGGTACCTCTGTTTACTTTTGGGTGGGAAAAGGAGTATGATATTTTGAACACCCTAATTCTATTGGGAGATTCAGAAGTGAATTTTAGAAGGCAAATACTAGTTACCTGGTTCTCTAACAGATTAAATACATCATCACATTTTAGACAGGAAAAAATAATTGTGAAAGTCCCTTAACCCTGGAATGAAATCCAGGGAAATCTAATCCAAGTAAAGCTCTGCAAGTCTCTTGACAGAAAACTCTAGGTAACTAAAGAGGTGGAACTTGAGACTTCCTACACAGGGAACTGGTCTTTGTGACATGCCACTTCCTTAAAAGGTAGCCACAGGGCACCTGAGCCACAAGACTGGAAGGAAGGGACCAAGATATTAGAAATCAGAAGGAGTAGGAATTCTTGACTCTGCCAACCTGGGATGTACACTAAAATTGATCACTCATCCATTGAAAACTCTCAGGGCCTTCCAAGCATCAACACCATATAACTAAACAATCAATTCACATTTGTAAAATCAAAAATGAAAAAACAGTTAAACACAGAACCAGTCACTTCTGCCACCTCGTCAGTAAATGATTTCTCTCTGCAACCTTTCTTTCAGATGATTCTCAAAGATGCACATGAAATCTGCTATCAAGTGAACAATTTACAACTTAGAATATATTCAAAGGAAGGAAAACCAAATGGCTAAGTGTCTGCTCTCTGAAAATATAGTGATAGCATAATTTTATTGCATGCTTGCTGTAGAGGCATGGGCATTCTCACTGCATGGGTTAAATCTTGTTTTCCACACTGACTTTCTAAAGGAACTTGAGCAAGTCCCAAAATTTTCTTTGTAGGTTTTTCATAACTTTTGGAAGGATGTAATTGTAATGCCTACTACAGAGGAGTGTTAGAAGGTTAAATGAGAAATAATTCTTCAGGTAGTCCCTGGCATCTAGTAAGTAAGCAATGCATGTTGTGATTGGTTGAACTACGTACTAAAATTTAGACAGGTTTTTATTATTGATTTGCATTCCTTTGGGTATAAACCAATTGTAAATAGGATCTCTTGAAGCTGTCATTTTTAGTGAAGGTGTTGCCCGACTGAATAAGGGTAGGTCTTAATCTAGATTAATGGCAGCCTTATAAAGAGCCAAAGCTGGAAGTGAGAGAAAAAAAAAAAAGCCAAAAACTTCAAGGATCATTGGAGAGCACCATGAGAAAACTATAAACTTTGGGGAGAAAGGAAGCCTTACTGATATTTTGATGTTGGATTTCTGGCCTCTGAAACCATGAGCCAATACATGCTAGTTGTTGCAGCCAATTCATTCTGTGGTATTTTTTATAGCAGCTATGCAGGTAAGACATGTTGCCTGTTATAATAGCCAGATAATTCACTTTGCAGATAGTTACTGATTGTCTTTCACAGACCAGGCACTACTCTAGTTTCTAGGGATACATTAGTGGAAAAAAAAAAAAAAAACAAAACATGAGCCCAAATCTATGCTACTTATAGATCTCATATTTCCCTGTTATTTTAACTGTATATTCAAACTTAAAATCACATAGTAGGTATATTTTATTATTCTCATGTTATAGATGAGTAAATGGAGGCTACAGAGAGTGTATAAAATGACTAAAGTCCTCAAAATTAAAAACCAGTAGTGCCAAATTTCAAATGCAAGTTGTTGTTTTTTGCTTTTTGTTTTTTTTTTTCACTTCAGAGTCTTTTGCTTAATAAATCTGCACCTGTTGTCCTAGTTCATTTATCCTAACCCTAATCAATAGTTGCATAAACTGTGCATCAATAGTTTAGATGGGCCATAATGAGACATGAAGAAGATAATTGTTTAGTGAAAAAGAGAGAAATTGTTCTTAATAGTACGTGAGGGACAAGATACAACAAATGCATGTAATTACAGAATGTCAATCTTCATCTTAATGTAAAGAAGCCTCTAAGAGTGAGGGTTTCTATCTCTGTGGAGAGAGCCAGATTCCTATTCCTGGACTCATTTCACACGGATGCTGCATGGAACCCAGTAGGGAAGTAAATGGTAGCAATTCTTTCAGGAAGAATTCCCCCCAACACATTTTAGGATTCAAGTCTGGTCTTGGATGACTTTCCATTTCCCCACAAAGAAACTTCTCACTGGAAACAGCTCTGAATGAGGTTAGGTCTCCCTTAATTAAGGTAAAAACTTTTGTTTCCCTACCATTTGAACCCACTATTTCCTGGACTCCTCCATCTCCAGTGAAGCTTGAGGTATTTTAGGCTTATTTCACAATTAAGGAAACCTGCTTCCCTTTTCAGTCCCCAAATAAATGGGCACTTACAGTGGCTGAAATCAAGAAAAAATACTGCACTTCCATCAACCACATCTCAAACACTTGTATTATTTTAAGAAAAACTTTGAACTTTAGGAAAGTAGGAGTGTTTGAGAATTGCCCAAACTTACCTCAGTGTTAGCAAAGACCAGACCTGTGTGCATGACTGAGTCTCCGGAGCACCAAGAGTTCCACAACATCTGGGCCCAAAGTTTTCATCACATTTGTGTCCCCTTTGAGGATTCTCCAGACTTGAGGGTCTACACCTGATTGGATCCCCACAATTTGATGTCTCAGATTGCTCCCATAAGAGGATAAATATCCTTTGGGCCTTTTGAGATTATTTCTATATTTACAAACACTTTAAGCAAGGGGGAGTAAAAAACAAGACAATCATAGGGCCATAGCTTCTCCCAGGTGTGGATTCTGAGCAAGAAGTCTGAGAGCCATAGGAATTAGTTGTTTTTCATTTATCTTGATTTGTAAAATAATAGTCTAAATGTGTAACCAGAAAATTCCCCAAACTGTTAAAAACAAATGAAAGCATCCACCATAGCAATCTCACTACCTGGGATATATCTATCATACAAGAGTAGTAACAGAACTGAATTGTGTCTAGCATGTGGTTCTGAGTGTACTGAATTAATGAATGTCCACACAAAGTCACACATGTGTACACAAATTCTTATATTTTTATACTTTAGGGATTGTGGTAATGCAGCTTTGCATATATTTGTAGATATATTTTATTATGTTTCCACCCTAATACTTTATTTTGAAGAAGACTTCCTGAAATTATTGAAAAGAAATTGAAATGATTTTTGTCATTTCAGTGGGTGAATGCATGAGGATTTCTCCTAAACTCGGAGCAAATGTTGAAAGTGCTTTTTTATAAATGTATCACAATACACTCCTGAAGCTGTAATTCTTATACATTATTGGTGGGAGTGTAAAATGATGGGACCACTTTACCCACTGTAGTCTATAACAGCTTCTTAGGTTTGCCTTCAACATTACTGATTTAAAAGCATAATTGCTTTTATTTAATATTTAATACAAAATTTTATTATGTTTTTTTCATAATTAAAATTTCTTGTATACATTTACTATTGTGTGATCTCATCCTCTTACCATAATATCTCATCCTCTGTTCTGGCTATCCAAGCATTTCCATCCCTATGAATTTTTTCCTGTTTCTTCATAGATTATAGGGAATTATGTCCATTTTTGAAAAATTCTCTAAAACAGCCTTATTAATCTAACAGTCAATGTTTTATAAATCTGTGATATTCTTTTCATTCACTTAGAAGCTATTTATTGTTTCTTACCAGGGTATTTTTATGGGCTCAACATATTTATTATTGTTTATGATAGTGTTATTTTCCCTCTTTATTCAACTTCAGCCAGAGTTAGAGCTGTGTGTTCTGGATGTTTTACAACCAACATGGAGAATAATGCAACCTTGTTTCATTTCTTTCACATTCTCTCTCCTATGTATACCTTGATGACAGCATGATATGATGTGTTCTCAACCTAATTATCAGTTTCTTGCAAAGTCTCACCAGTGTCTTTCTCTTCCTCATGGAGCATCATTCTCTTATGACTGCCTATTCACTGTCCCAAGGACAGGTGCAATGTACACTTTCTGGCAGGTACTTCAATCAGGGTCCATCCTACCTATACTTCACCTGTGGACTAAATGCACCTATACATTTATTGCTCCTTTTCAATACCTGCTTCTTATCTAATTGCTTACTGAATTTGTAATTCCCCCAGTATGCTGAAGATGGGTGTGTATGTCTGTCTCTATGAGGAATTTTTGAATATTTTCATTACTCCAAATAAATAAAAATACAACTAAAAAGAACACCCAAAATATTCCATCGTTCCGAACCCCTCCAATTAGTCATTTAATTTTTGTCCCCATTTTTCTACTCATCTGTCCATATACTGGAAAAAAGTAGTGTATGAGCCACAAGATTTTCACAATCACATGTTCACACCATAAGGGCTATGTAGTTATGCAATTGTCTTCAAAAAACATGTCTACTGGGTTGCAGTTCAATAGTTTCTGATATTTCCTTCTAGCTATTCCAATACACTAAAAACTAAAAAGGGATATGTTTATAACAACACATAAGAATAACCTCCAGAATGACCTCACAAATCCATTTGAAATTTCTCAGCCACTGAAACTTTATTTTGTTTCATTTCTCTTCCCACTTTTGGTCAAGAAGGCTTTCTCAATCCCATGATTCTGGGGCCAGACTCATCCCCGGGAGTCATGTCCCACATTGCCAGGCAGATTTATACCCCTGTGAGTCATGTCCCATGTAGGGGGGTGGGGGGCAGTGAGTTTACCTGCCAAGTGGGCTTAGAGAGGGAGGCCGGAACTTAACAACAAAAGAGGTTCTCTGGGTGTGACTCCTAGGCCCAACTATAAGTAGGCTTAGCCTCTCCTTTGCAGTAACAAGCTTCGTAAGGGCAAGCCCCAAGATCGAAGGTTGTTCCCAATGCTTATGAGAATATCAGTCATTCCCCAAGTAGGGAATATTATATTTCCAATTTTCCCCCAGACCCTCAAGGTGGTTTGCAAATATGTTATTATTCTCTGCCCAAATTACATTGGGATGTATTCGGGCTTCACACTAATTTATACAAACCAACTAGATATCACAACCTACTCAAAGATACATGCAATTATGTGTTTTGAATAAAATGACCATTCAAGTTAAATCAAATAGCATGCTATAGAGTATATATACTTTGCACCAACTCTCTTCTTTTGGTCTACCACAGAAGTTGATGTTTTAAAGCACAGTCTGTATTGTCTTTTATCCTTTAGTCTGATTTGCCTTGGTCCTAACCAGATCAACTTCATTTATGTCTCTAATTGATGTCTGAACTCTTCAGCTTTTTCAACAACTGCTGTATGGGATAATACTGACATCCATAGCTGCTGAACTCTAGATCTGAGTCTCAGGTGTCACACAGATACCCAAGTTCCAGGGACTGACCAAGTTATACAGAAAGGGTTCAGCATCTCAGAATTTAGAAATAACCATTACAACTCAGGAATAGATGTGACTGCTATAAGAGCTTACAATCTAGGGACCTTTACAATAAGCCTTCCCCTATAACCTATGCTGTACGATTCAATTGTCAGAGTTTGCATATTATAGTTATTCTGTATTAGTGAGGCGTTATAATGTTTGTCTTTTCATTTCTGGCTTATTTCACTCAAAATGCTGTTCTCAGTGTCCATTCACCTAGTTGCATGCCTCAAACTTCATTCCTTCTTGCAGCTGCTCAATATTCTATTGTATACATACACCACAGTTCACCATTCTATTCAAAATCATTTGATGTGTCATTAGGCCACCTCTGTCCGTTGTGAATGGTGAATACTGCTGTCATAATCACCCATGTGCAAATGTCCATTCATATCCCTGCTCTCACTTCTTCCATGTATATACCCAATAATGGGGTTGTAGGACCTTATGGCAACCCCATATGTAGCTTCTTGTGGAACAACCACACTGCCCTCCAGATGGGCTGCACCATTCTATTTCCCCACCAACTGTGAAAAGGTACATCCCTCTCTTCCCATTTTCTCCAGCACCTGTATCTCTCTGTTTATTTTTTCCTCTCAATTTTATTGAGATATATTCACATATCATACAATCATCCACAGTGTACAATCATTGTTCACAGTATCATCATATAGATTTGCATTCATCACCACAATCAGCCTTTGACTGCATTCATTGCTCCAAAAAAGTTAAAATAAAAATAATAAAAAAGTGAAAATAAAATAAAATAAAATAAAATTCAACAAAAAGTTCAGACAACTACACCATCACCAAGAATCCACAGCCTCCTTTATATTCTCTCCTTATAGATAGTTAGCTTTGGTATATTCCCTTTGTTGCAATTAATGAAAGAATATTACAATGAGACTGTTTACTATAGACTCTAGTTTGCATTGATTGTATATTACCCCAATACCATCCCATTTTCAATACCTTGCAAAGTTCACAATCCTTCGTTCTCCCTCATGTAAAAATGTTCTAATATTTGTACATTTAATCACAATCATTGACCATCTAGGTTTTGCTAAGTTATACAGTCCCAGTCTTTATCTTGTATATTTCCTTTGAGTGTCAAACATGCCCTCTAGTCTTCCTCTTTCAACTGTACTCACAGTTCTCTTTGTTCAGTGTACTTACAGTATTGTGCTACCATCACCCAATTCTGTGCTATCAATTTCTGGATCTATACAATCAAAACTGTTGAACTTTCTATACTCCTTCGGTATCAACAGCCCAATCTCTACTCACTTTCTATCTGCTGATAACCTGTGTTCTGTTTTAACTCTCAGTTTGCTCATTATTGTTAGTTCATATTATTGAGACCATACAATATTTGTCCTTTTGTTTCTGGCTAATTTCACGCAATGTGACATTCTCAAGCTTCATCCACCTTGTTATATGTTCCATGACTTTATTCTGCCTTAGAGCTGCATAATATTCCATTGTATGTATATACCAGAGTTTGTTTATCCACTTGTCTGTTCACGGACACTTGGGTTGTTTCCATCTCTTGGTAATTATGAACACTGCTGCAATAAACATCAGTTTACAAATGTCCTTCATGTGCTAGCTATCAGTTCCTCTGAGCATATACCCAGTAAAGGGATTGCTGGATTATATGGCATTTCTCTACTAAGCTTCCTGAGGAACTGCCACACTGCCTTCCAGAGTGGTTGCACCAACCTACATTTCCACCAACAGTGAATAAGTGTGCCTCTTTATATCCTTCCTAGCACTTTTAATTTTCTGGTTTTTTTTGTTTGTTTTGTTTTGTTTTGTTTTGTTTATAATGGCCATTGTAGTAGGTGTGAGACGATATCTCAGTGGGGTTTTGATTTGCATTTCCCTAATAGCTGGAGAAGTTGAGCATATTTTCATATTTTTTGAACCATTTGTATTTTCTTTTCAAAGGAGCATCTGACCATGTGTTTTGCCCATTTTTTTATTGGGTTGCTTCTCTTTTTGTTATTGAGTTGTAGGATCTCTTAATATATTCTAGATATTAAACCCTTATCTGATATGTGGTTTCCAAATATTGCCTCCCAATGTGTAGGCTGCCTTTTTACTTTCCTGACAAAGTCCTTTGGTGCACAAAACTATTCAATTTTGCAGAGATCTCATTTATCGATTTCTTCTTTCATTGCCAATGCTTTGGGTTCAAGTTCCAGGAATCCACTTCTTATCAAAAGATCTTTAAGATTTAATTTCCCAACATTTTCTTTTAATGGTTTTATTGTCTTAACTCTAATGTTTACATACCACAAGATCTTGAAGATGCTTCCCGACACCACCTTCTAAGAGTTTTATAGTTTGTTCTTACATTTAGGACTTTTATCCACTACAAGTTAATTTTTGTATCAGCTGTGAAATATATATCCTTCTTCATTCTTCTGCATATGTATATACAGTTCTGCAAACACCATTTTTTGAAGAGACTCTTCTGTTCTAGTTGAGTGGACTTGGCAGCCTTGTCAATTATCAATTGTCCACGGACATGAGGATCTATTTCTGAACTCTCAGTTCAATTTCATTGGTCAATATATCAATATTTGTGGCAGTACCAAGCTATTTTGACTACTGTAACAGCGTAATACACTTTAAAGTCAGAAGTGTAATTCCTCCAACTTCGTTCTTCTTTTTTCAAGATGTTTTTGGCAATTCGGGGCCCTTTGTCCTCCCAAGTAATTTAGATAATCAGCTTTTCCATTTCTGTAAAGTATGCTGTAGGAATTTTGATTGGGATTGCATTGATTCCATATATCAGTTTGGGTAGGATTGACATCGTAATGATATTTAGTCTTCCAGTCCATGGACACAGAATGTCCTTCCACTTATTTAGGTCTTCTTTGGTTTATTTTAGCATTTGCTTTGTACATTTCCATGTACAAGTCCTTTACATGCATGGTTAAATTGATTCTTAGATAGTTGATTATTTTCGTTGCTACTCTAAATGGAATTTTTTCTTGATTTCCTCATCAGATTGCTCATTACTAATGTGTAGAAACACTAGTGATTTTTGTGTGTTCATCTTGTATCCTATCACTCAGCTACATGCACTTTTTAGCTTTGTAGCATTGTTGTAGATATGGGGGGATTTTCTATATACAGGGTCATGCCATTTGCAAATAGTGTAAGTTGTACTTATTCCTTTCCAATCTGGTCACCTAGCACAATGTTGAATAACAGTAGTGATAGTGGGTATCCTTGTCTTGTTCCAGATCTTAGAGAAAAAGCTTTCAGTCTTTCAGCATTGTGTATGATGTTTGCTGTGGGTTTTGTAGGTTTTGCATATATGCCCTTTATCTTGTTTTTGAAGTTTCCTTATATTCCTGTTTTTTGAAGTGTTTTTATTAAGAAAGGATGCTGGATTTTGTCAAATGCTTTCTGCATTAATCAACATGATAATATGTTTTTTTTCCCTTTCAACTCATTAATATTATGTGGTATATTAATTGATTTTATGTTGAACCACCTCTGTGTACGTGGTGTAAAACCCACTTGACTATGGTGTATAATTCTTTTAATGTGCTGTTGGATTCAATTTGCAAGCATTTTGTTGAGGATTTTGCATCTCCAAATAACAGAAATTGGTCTGTCCTTGTATTATCATTATCTGGCTTCACTTTTCAGTAATGTTGGCCTCAGAGAATGTGTTAAGCAGTGTTGCCACCTCTTGGGGGTAGGGTTGAAACAATGGCTGTGGCAGTCCCAGTCCAGGCTAAAACAGCAGTCCAGAGCTGGGACTTCAGAAAGTAAATTTGCCGAACTATTACCTTTAGCATTACTTGGCTTGCCACCCTCCCCTGTTCCTGGGGAGGTGGGCTTCCATGTCCCTCTCTGTCTATAGCAGCCAGGCCAGCAACTGACCCAAGTTGGTTCACCTGAAGAGTGGGGGATAGGTGCTGGCTGCTGCCCCCAGAGGTACTCACAGTTCTTTATCCTCAGTTTTTCATTCACCTCATTCACTCTTCTTGGATGTTGTGAGGGTTCCCCTGGCCCCAAAGCCCCAAAACAGTTGTTGCAGAGAGTTTCTTCTGGTCCACTGGCTGTTTCTGGAGAAGTGAGTACTAGAACTTCCTATTCGCCGTCTTTCCAGGAAGTTCTCTAAAAGTCAACACTTTCAATAGTGATACTGTGCCAGGTTGTATATATTATGTCCCCAGTGAAAGCCATATTCTGTAATGCAATCTTGTGGGGGCAGATTGATTAATTTTTGATTAAGGTGTGATCTCTTGATTGGATGTTTCCATGGAGGTTTGACCCCACCCATTCATGGTAGGTCTTGATTAGCTTACTGGAGTCCTTTACAAGAGCCACACAGGCCCAGACGCTTGCTAACACTGACACTTAGAGATGATGCAAACAGAAGGACACTTAGATATGAAATGAAACCCAGAGTTTGCCACAGGATATGCTCAGACAGGAACCCGAGGCACTTAAAGGGAAATATCCTGGGAGAACCAAGAATGCAGAGGAGCTTAGAGGAGATGGAACACAACCCAGGATCAACAGAGGCCAGCCTCATGGCTTCCTGACTAACAGAGGATTTCTGGATACCATCGGCCATCCTGCAGTGAAGATATCATCTCTTGATGCCTTAGTTTGGACACTTTTATGGCCTTAGAACTGTTAATTTGTAACTTAATAAATCCCCTTTATAAAAGCCAATCCATTTCTTGTATTTTGCATAACAGCAGCATTAGCAAACTGGAACAGATACAATACTGACTTAGATTGAAGATAAGGTTAAGAAGTTTTGGTATGCATAGATTAATTTTTACCTGTAGGTATTCAGTTATTCTGTTTCTCTAAATTTGTTAAAGCTGATAAATGTTCTATTCAGTTTATTATGCCCTTCACCTCTGTGGTAAGGTTTTATTTTTATTTTTAGTTTTTGCACTAGTTAGTTATGGTAAATGATCACAACAGATTGAGTATAATTATAGTGCAATATGAAAGATGCAAATCAAAATCAAAATTGCACTTGTCTACCAGTGTGATGGTTGATTTCATGTGTCAACTTGGCTATGTATGGTGTCCGGTTTTTGGTCAAGCAAGCTGACCTGTTACTGTGAAGGTCTTTCATAGATGGATTTGCACATTTCATCAGGTGATAGCATCTTTGGATGACTGAATCCACAATTGACAAAGCAGATTACCCTCAGCAATGTGGGAATTCTCTTCATCCAATAAATTGGAGGTCTTAAAAGGAAGAACTGGGGATTTCAGAAGGCAGAAAGAATAATTTCTGCTTCTAATTCATTCTGCCTGTTTCCCCTGGGGCATATGTAGATTCACCTTTAATAAAATTTCCTGTTTGGCACCTGCCTTACAGAATTCAGAGTCCTAGCCCCCATAGTTACATGAACCGATCCTCATTATTTGTCTTATTTTTCCTGTTTTTCTGAAAAGCAAAACATAGGTTTTTCTTTAATAAAAATATTTGCATATATTTGACATGAAATATAATGCAGAATAGGCTCAATAAGCTAATCTTGGCACTTTTTTTGGTAGATTAATTTTGTTAACTACTTTGGATATTTTTCTGAAATAGTCTGCAATGCTCTGTTGACCAGGTACCAAATCAGATCATTCGTTTGTTTTTCAAATATATATTGCATACCTACTATGTCCCAACTCCTGTTGTGAGTAAGGAGTTGTGGTTAAAAACTATAACTAAATAAATGAATAAATGAATGAATAAATAAATAAATAATATATAAATACTTAAAGTAGTTATTTCTGGTGCATAGGATTTTTCAGTGTACATAAGAAGTTAGGCATTGAATAATCTATAGATGGAAAATATTCTGAACTAATAATGAACAATGGAAAGATGTTACTTTCAGGATGACAACTGACAGCAAAGGCAAAATTATTCAGATGAGGAAGAATGTGTGGTGGATGGTGGGGCTTTCCAGACAGAGAAGGAACTGTGCATGGTCCCTGAGTGGGGAGAGTGCAAAATCCAGCTATAAGTGTGAGTGAATTTTTTTAGAAGGAGATAAAAGGGTCATGCATAAAGAGTCCACTGAATGGTTTTGGTTTGTAAAGGCATCTAACGTAGAACTTCAGTTACCAAACCAAGAGACAGAATATATATTCTGAAAAAAGGTTAGCAATGGTCTAAAACTTTAATGGTGAATTATTCCTTTTTCTCTTTTCCTACATCTCATCCTCCCTTTTATATTTCCATCATCCCTATCACCATTTATTCTTCTTTCTCTGTTAGTCCATGACCCTGAGTTATTTTCATCCCTCCATCACCTGGTCTTACTGAACAAATAATTCCCATACACTTATCTAGAGGAGGAAACTATTTGTAAATTCTATAAAGTCAACCAAACCCAAAGGTGTACTTGTGTTTCAGGTGAATTTCTTCTATCTTCTACCACCAGTTTGCAACCATCTCCAGGACTTATTGTTTCTCCATCAAAAATCTTTCCAAATTACTCCTGAGGAGTTGCTTATTCCAGGTTTTCAGGGCTCTATTCTCATGCTTCTCTCACCCATCCTTCATTTACATTATTTTGATATAAATTTATGAATATTATTTTTCATAATAGTGGAAATTCAATGCAACTTAAACATGAAGTGTTCTTCATAACTGAACCAACATGTATGAAATTGTGCATTGAAAGGAAAAGTGGTAAATGAAGTCACTAAAAGATGTTTTTAAAGGCCTCTTGCCATGAATATGATTTTTTAGGTTATTATGGCTTTACCCCAAGAACAGGTCTTCGTTGGATCAGGAAATCCTTTATTCATTGTCATTGTACACTCATTTGAGTGTTGCTCAATATGCAAACCACATTAGGAGTCGAAGCAATGAAATTGATTCTAAACAACAGTGAACCTACAATTATGTGGAATTCCTTTCAAGAAAAAAAAAGTCCTCAAATTCAGAAGGCATATTTCTTACTTAATTAAGGGGGTACAACAGAAAAGAAGACTTCCCTTAATGTTATATAAGTTATTCAATGATCATGCTTTCTGCAATGAGATCACCTTGATTTAATTTTACTCTCAAGAGTTTCCTCAAAAACATACTTTATCTGTCTTTGTATTTGACATTGTTTCATCAATCTATTTCATATCAAATACATCTTTCTCCCTAAAAAGAAGCTTGAACACTTCTTCCCGGATCTGCTTGGTCTTGACACCATAAACAATGGGGTTTAGAGTAGGCGGCAACATCAAATAGAGATTGGCGATAATGATATGGACATGGTGTGGAATGTCTTTTCCGCCAAAACGGTGTGTAAAAATGCTGAATAAGGCTGGAACATATGTGATGACAATGGCACCTATGTGGGAGGTACAGGTGCTGAAGGCCTTGCGTCGAGCATCTGTAGATGATAGAGTCAACACGGCCCGCAAGATCATGGTGTAAGACACGGAAATACAAAAGATGTCAAAGCCCCCAATCAGAAATGCTGCCAAGAGACCATAGATAACATTGACTTTGACTTTGCCACAGGACACTTTGGCCACAGACATGTGGTCACAGTAGGTGTGGGGAATGAAATTTCCCTGGCAATAGGGCAACCGCTTAGTGAGGAAAGTGAACGGGGTGCTAAGTATTACACCCCTCATGAGGGTGGCAAATCCAACCTTGACAATGACATGGTTGGTGAGGATGGTGGCGTAGTGTAAAGGGTAGCAGATCGCCACATAGCGGTCCAGGGCCATGAGCATGAGCACGCCAGACTCCATCCCAGTCAACATGTGGACAAAAAACATCTGAGCCAGGCAGGCATTAAAGTCAATCTTCTTGAGGTTGAACCAGAATATGCACAGCATATTGGGTACAGTGGTGGTGCACCAAGTGACATCTGTGAAGGAGAGCATTGCCAGGAAATAGTACATGGGCCGGTGCAGTGCCTCCTCATGGCTGATGAGGTAGATGATCCCACAGTTCCCCACTACAGCAATGATGTACATGAAGCAGAATGGCAGGGAGATCCAGATGTGTGCAGCTTCCAGCCCAGGAACACCAGTCAGGATAAAGAATTCTGGGGTCAGGATGGAGCTGTTGACTGCAGACATAATGGCAGATAGGAGGAGAGCATATTACATTCTTTAAAAGCAGTGGTTTCCTGGAAAAGAAAATAAATCCAAGGTGAATGGAAGTCTTGGAAACCAAATGCAAAAAAGCAGTTTCCTTGATTGGAGTAATAAGACCTTTGAAACAATGTGATCAGTATGTCCCTCTAGATTCAGATATCTAGACTTCTTTACTGCTTCTGCTTCTTATCAATGTGTAGGTTACCTAGCCTCTTCATACCTTGTGTTTCTCTTAGTCTTAAATGAGGGAAATAACTGTGCCAAGTTCAGAAAGCTGTCAGGTTTATTCAGTTAAAGATAAGGTATACAAAGTGCTAAATCTATGCATAGGACCTAGTGAGTGCTCAATAAATGTTAGTAGTAATAACTAATGTTGTTATTACTCTTGGTGTTATAATTTCTGGTTTCACTATACAGCATCCCATGAGAGCAAATTTACCTTGAATAATAAGTGGAAATTCAAATGGCACTGCTTACATTAGCTCTAGTTCAGGTACCTCTGTTTACTTGAGAGTGGAAAAGGTAGTGTGATATTTTGAACAACCTAACTATCATGGGAGATTGAGAAGTGAATTTTAGAATGTAAATGCTAGTTACCTGGGTCTCTAACAGACTAAAATATATCATCACATTTTAGATAGGTAAAAATAACTGGAAGTCCCTTAACCCTGGAATGAAATCACGGAAATCTAATTCAACTAAAGATCTGCAAGTCTCTTCACAGAAAACTCTAGGTGACTAAAGGGGTGGAACTTGAGACGTCCTACACAAGGAACTTGTCTTTGTGACATGCCACTTCCTTAAGGTTGTCACAGGACACCTGAGCCACAAGACTGGAAGGAAGGGACCAGGATATTAGAATATGTGAAGGAGAAGGAATTCTTGACTCTGCCCTCCTGGGTTGTACATGAAAACTGATCACTCACCCACTGAAAATTCTCAGGGCCTTCTAAGGATCAACACCATATAAATCAACTATCAATTCCCATTCAAAAAAAAAAAAAAAAACAACAGTTAAACTCAGAACCAATTCCCTCTTCCACCTCCTCAGTAAAAGATTTCTCTCTACAAACTTTCTTTCAGATGGTTCTCAAAGATGCACATGAAATCTGCTACCAAGCGAGCAATTTATTGCCTTAGAATATATTGAAAGGAAGGAAAACCAAAAGGCTAAGTGTCTGCTCTCTGAAAATATAGTAACAGCATAATTTCATTGCATGCTTGCGGTAGAGACATGGGCATTCACAGTGCATGGGTTAAATCTTGTTTACAACACTGACTTGCTAAATGACCTTGAACAATTCCCCAAAGTTTCTTTGTAGATTTTTCCATGCTGTTTGAAAGGAGTTGATTTCAAGGTCCACTACACGAAGTGTTAGAAGGTTAAATGAGATATAATTCTTCAAGTAGTCCCTGGCATCCAATAAGTAATCAATGCATGTTGTGATGATTGAACTATGTGCTACTATTTAGACATGTTATTGTTGATCTGCATTCCTGTGGGTGTAAACCCAGTGTAAATACGATCTCTTGATGATGTCATTTTTAGTGAAAGTGTTGTCTGACTAAATGAGGGTAGGTCTCAATCTAGATTGATGGCAACCTTATAAAGAGCCTAAGCTGGAAGTGAGGGGAAAAAAAAGCAAAAACAGAAGATTGGAAGAAAGAGAGGACATTGCCATGTGCCATGTGGCAGCAAAGCCAACGATCCCCAAGGATTATTGGAAAGCAGCATGAGAAAACTGTATCTTTGGGGAGAAAGGAAGCCTTGCTGATATTTTGATGTTGGATTTCTCACATCTGAAACCATGAGTCAATACATGCTAGTTGTTGCAGCCAATCCATTTTGTGGTACTTTTTATAGCAGCTATGGCAACTAAGATGTGTTACCTGTTAGAAAAGCCAGTTAGTTACTGATTTTCTTTCAAATGCCAGGCAATACTCTAGTTTCTAGGGATACATTAGTGGGGAAAAAAAAAAGGCCAATTCTACTCTACTTATAGAGTTCATAGTTCTCTGTGATTTTATCTATATATTCAAACTTACCATCACACTGTAGGTATATTTTATTATTCTCATGTTATAGATGAGTAAATGGAGAGTACAAAGACTAATAAATGCCTAAGGCCAGCAAAATTAAAAACCAATAGTGCTGAGATTCAAATGCAAGTTGATTTGGTTTTTTTACTTCAGAGTCATTTGCTTAATAAATCTCAATCTGCTGTCCTAATTCATTTATCCTAACCCCAATCATAGTTGCATAAAATGTGCATCAATAGCTTATATGGGCCATAATGAGACATGAAGAAGATAATTCTTTAGTGAAAGAGACATTATTCTTAATAGTATGTAAGGGACAAGATACAATAAGTGCATGTAATTACAGAATGTCAATCTTTAGGTTCATATACAGAAGCCTCTAATAGTGAGGGTCTCTATCGCTGCTGGCCAGAGCCAGGTTCCTATTCCTGGACTCGTTTCAGACGGATGCTGCATGGAACCCTGTAGGGAAGTAAATGGAAGCAACTCTTTCAGGAAGAATTCCCCCCAACACTTTTTAGGATTCAAGTCTGGTCTTGGATGACTTTCCACTTGTCCACAAAGAACCTTCTCACTAGAAACAGCTGTGAATGAGTTTGTACTCTTAATTAAGGTAAAAACTTTTGTTTCTCTACCATTGGAACCCACTATTGCCTGGACTCCTCCATCTCCAGTGAAGCATGAGGTATTTTAGGCTTATTTCACAATTAAGGAAACCTGCTTCCCTTTTCAGTCCCCAAATAAATGTGCACTCACAGTGGCTGAAATCAAGAAAAAAATACTACACTTCCATCAAGCACATCTCAAATACTTGTATTATTTTAAGAAAAACTTTGAACTTTAGGAAAGTAGGAGTGTTGGAGAATTGCCCAAACTTACCTCAGTGTTAGCAAAGACCAGACCTGTGTGCATGACTGAGTCTCCGGAGCACCAAGAGTTCCACAACATCTGGGCCCAAAGTTTTCATCCCATTTGTGTGCCCTTTGAGGATTCTCCAGGCTTGAGTGTCTACACCTGATTGGATCCCCAGAATTTGATGACTCAGAGGACTCTCATAAGAGGGTAAAGATCCTTTGCGCCTTTGGAAATTATTTCTATATTTACAAACACTATAAGCAGGGGGAGCAAAAAACAAGACAATCATAGGGCCATAGCTTCTCCCAAGTGCAGATTCTGACCAAGAAGTTTGAGAGCCACAGGAATTAGATGTTTTTCGTTTATCTTGATTTGTAAAATAATAGTCTAAATGTGTAACAGAAACTTCCCCAAACTGTTAAAAACAAATGAAAGCACCCACCATAGCAATCTCACTACCTGGGATATGTGTGTGTGTGTGTGTGTGTGTGTGTGTATGTGTGTAAAATCTCGTAAAAGAGTCGTAACATTACTGAATTGTGTCTAGCATATGGTTCTGTGTGTATTGATTAAACAAATGGCCACACAAACTCACACATGTGTACACAAATTCTTTTTTTATACTTTGGGGATTGTGGTAATGCAGCTTTGCATATATTTATAGATTAATTTATTATGTTTCCACCCTATTAATTTATTTTGAAGAAGACATCCTGAAATTATTGAAAAGAAATAGAAATGTTTTTTTTTTTCATTTCAGTGGATGAATGTATGAGGATTTCTCCTAAACTCAGAGCAAATATTGAAAGTGCTTTTTAGAAATGCATCACAATGTACTCCTGAAGCTGTAATTCTAATACATTATTGGTGTTTTAGTATGAAATGTTAGGACCATTTTACCCACAGCACTCTATAACAGCTTCTTATGTTTGCCTTCAGCATGACTGATTTAAAGCATAATTTCTTGTATTTAATATTTAATTATATATTTAAATAGTTTATCATGTTTTTTTCATAATTAAACTTTCTTGTATACATTTCTCATTGTGTGATCTTATCCAATTACCATAATATTTCATCCCCTGTTCTGGCCATCCAAGACATTTCTGTCCTTATGAATTTTTTCCTGATTTTTCATAGAGTATATCGAAGTATATCCATTTTTGAAAGATTCTCTAAATAGCCTCATTAATCTAGCAGTAAATGTTTTATAATTCTGATATTCTTTTCATCCACTTAGAAGCTATTTATTCTCTCTTCCCAGGGTATTTTTATGGGTTCAATGTAATTATTATTGTTTATGATAGTATTATTTTCCCTCTTTATTCATCTTCAACCAGAGTTAGAGCTGTGTATTCTGGGTATTTTACAACCAACATGGAGAATAATGCATCCTTGTTTCATTTCTTTCAATTTTCTCTCCTATGTATACCTCGATGACAGCATGCTATGATGTGTTCCCACCCTAATTATCAGTTTTTCGCAAAGTCTCACCAGTGTCTTTCTCTTCCTCATGGAGCATCATTGTCTTATGACTGCCTATTCACTGCCCTACAGACGGGTGCAATGTACACTTTCTGGCAGGTACTTAAATCTGGGTCCATCCTACCCAGTCCTCACCTGTGGACTAAATGTAGTAGACTACATCCCTATACATTTATTCCTCCCTTTCAATATCTGCTTCTTATCTAATTGCTTACTGAATTTGTGATTTCCCCCAGTATACTGAAGATGGGTGTCTATGTCTGTCTGTGTGAGGAAATGGAGATTAAGAGGTAAGTATAAAATGTAGGGGTATGGATTGTGTACTTTTACTACTACACGGAGAAAATAATTGAATGTGTACAGAAAGACTCTTATCAGAAAGTGTCTTCTTATCTGTTTCCATCATTTGGATCCATGTGTAATGATGTCTGTTGTGTTGGTCTTGATTCAAATTATCATAGTAATACAATTTTATCTGTGTCTTTGTACTTACAGGGATAGATGCTGTAGTGCCCTTTCAAACTCTATGCAGTGAATCCAGATTCTTGGCTTCATGCTATGCCCCTCCTTTGCACATAGGCAATACATTCCTAACACTGAAGGCATATGATTGCGTAAAGCCTTCTCATGGGGTGTGGGTGCTCATCTCCTGTTTGCTTCCATGATTTCCCTTTTCATTTAGAGAATCTTGAGGAGTTTCTTTTTGCTTTTAATTTTGTTCTCCATACTTTCAGAAACATTTTTAATCCAGTACTTGCATGTGTTTAATATGTGGAGGGAGTATACATTCCTGTGTATATTCCAACTGTTACATTGGAAGCCGCCAGTTACCAATTATTATTTCTGGTGAACTCATACATACACACTCATAGGTCATCTCCCGGCCATTGCCTACCGCTGCCTTCTTTTCTGTTGTTTCAGTAGGTGTCCATTCCACAGCCTGGGGGAGGTGTTTGTCCAATGAAAGGGCCTGAGCTGACCTTGAACCCAGAAACTGAAAGTAGCAGCCCCAGCTACTTATCAGGGCAGGGAGTCTCAGTGGCAGCCTCCTCGCCCCCACCCCCTGGGTTGTATAAATACCTCACTCAACAAGGCTTTATCTCTCTCCTCTAAAGCATGGTGAGGCATGTCAAGGGGCCATCTGCCAACCCAGACTCAAGCAATTTGGCCACCCCAGGAGACCAGCCATGACACAATCTCTTTCCCTTCTCTTTTGAACCCTTTGTGCTGTATAAGTAATAAAACAGGCATTTCCTGAAAGTTTCTGTTATGTCTGAGCTTGTGGTACCACAATGTACTATATAGCAACTCACTCCACAATTATAATCTAATGTCAGCCTAAATTTTTCCAGGACTTTATTGCCGCATAAGTTCAGAGGACTCTACCTAACCTCTTTAGTCTTCGAAATTTATATCAGAAGAATATATACTTTTCAAATTATTTTCAGTGATGCACCTAAATATTTATAACTGAACAGTTCACAATTACAAGCAGTGGTGTCAGGTTTGGATTAACAATAAAAGGCATGAAAACTCAATAGGTTTTAATCCAGAACTAGATTTACTCACTGTTATAGAAGGATACAGGTCTAGGACTCACTATATACATTGTCTGTAGACTTATTATGGGTCCAGCAGTGAACCAAGTATAGCTTCTTTGCTACTTTATTTTTGTTGCATGGGGACATAGCCTGGTTACAGGAGACAAGCTCAATATTTGTACAATATTTGATCCTAAGGTAAACATTCTTTGTGTGTTCAATATCTCTTTGGAGTCACATTAAATGAGGACATTTTCACCTGCATTGACTGAACTTGCCAAAAATATATTTCTTCTTTTTCAGTGTACTTACAATATTATGCTACCATCACATAGTATTGTGCTATCCATTTCTGAATGTATACAGCCAATCCTGTTGAACATTCTGTACTCCTTCAGTACCAAATGCCCAATGTCTACCCTCTTTTCTATCTGCTGATAACCTGTGTTCTCAGTTTTAACTCACAGTTTGCTCATTAATGTTAGTTCATATTGGGTATTTGTCCTTTTGTTTCTGGCTATTTTGTGTAACATAATATCCTCAAGCTTCATCCACATTGTTATATGTTCCGTGACTTTATTCTGTCTTACAGCTGCATAATATTCCATTGTAAGTGTAAACCAGTTTTTTTATCCACTTGTCCATTGATGGACATATAGGCTGTTTCCATCTCTTGGAAATCATGAATAATGCTGCTATAAACATCAGTTTACAAATGTCCTTTCGTGTCCTAGCTATGAGTTCCTGTGAGCATAGACCTAGTAATGGGATTGCTGGATTATATGGCAATTCTGTATTAAGCTTCCTGAGGAACTGCCACACTGCCTTCCAGAGTGGTTGCCCCAATCTACATTTCCGCCAACAGTGAACAAGTGTGCTTTCTCCACATCCTCTCCAGCACTTTTAATTTTCTGTTTTTTGTTTGTTTGTCTGTTTGTTTTTGATAATGGCAATTCTAGTAGGTGTGAGATGATATCTCAGTGGGGTTTTGATTTGCATTTCCCTAATAGTGAGTGAAGTTGAGCACCTTTTCATAGTTTTTGTACCATTTGTATTTCCTTTTCAGAAAAGTGTCTGTCCATGTCTTTTGCCCATTTTTCAATTGGGTTGTTTGTCTTTTTACTATTGATTTGTAGCATTTCTTAATGTATTCTGGATATTAAACCCTTAGCTGATATGTGGTTTCCAAGTGTTGTCTCCCATTGTGTAGGCTTTTTTTTTACTTTCCTGACAAAGCCCTTTAATGCACAAACATTCAATTTTGAGGAGAGTCCATTTATCTATTTCTTCTTTCATTGCTCATGCTTTCAGGGTAAGGTCTAGGAAACCACCTCCTATCACAAGATCTGTAAGATATTTCCCAACATTTTCTTCTAATAGTTTTATGGTCTTAGCTCTAATGTTTAGATACCACAAGATCTTGAAGATGCTTCCCTATATTTCCTTCTAGGAGTTTTATAGTTTGTTCTTACATTTAGGACTTTTATCCATTTTGAGTTCATTTTTGTATCAACTGTGAAATGTACATCCTCCTTCATTCTTCTGCATGTGGATATCCAGTTCTGCAAGCACCATTTGTTGAAGAGACTGTTCCAACCCAGTTGAGTGGACTTGGCAACCTTGTCAAATATCAATTGGCCATAGATGTGAGGGTCTATTTTTGAACTCTCAATTTGATATCATTGTTCAATATATCAATATTTGTGCCAGTACCATGCTGTTTTGGCCACTGTAGTGACGTAATACACTTTAAAGTCAGTAAGTGTATGTCCTCCAACTTCGTTCTTCTTTTTTCAAGATGTTTTTAGCAATTCAGGGCCCCTTCCCTCCTAAATAAATTAGATAATTAGCTTTTCCATTTCTGTAAAGTATGCTGTAGGAATTTTGATTGGGATTGCATTGATTCCTTAAACCAGGTTGGGTAGAATTGACATCGTAATGATATTTAGTCTTCCAGTCCATGAACATAGCATGTCCTTCCATTTGTTTAGGACTTCTTTGATTTCTTTAGCATTTGTTTTGTAAATTTCCATGTACAAGTCCTTTACATGCATGGTTAAATTTATTCCTAGATATTTGATTCTTTTCATTGCTATTATAAATGGAATTTTTTTCTTGATTTCCTCATCAGATTGCTCATTACTAATGTATAGAAACACTACTGATTTTTGTGTGTTCACCTTGTATCCCACCACTTGGCTGAATGCGTTTATTAGCTTTGTACCATTGTTGTAGATTTGAGGGGGGGACTTTCTATAAACAGGATCTTGCCATCTGCAAATAGTGAAAGTTGTACTTCTTCCTTTCTAATCTGGACACCTAGCACAATGTTGAATAACAATGGTGACAGTGGGCATCCCTGTCTTGTTCCAGATCTTAGAGGGAAAGCTTTCAGTCTTTCAGTTTTGTGTATGATATTTGCTGTGGGTTTTGCATAAATGCCCTTTATCCTGTTTTTGAAGTTTCCTTATGTTCCTATTTTTCAAAGTGTTTTTATCAGAAAAGGATGCTGGATTTTGTCAAATGCCTTTTCTGCATTAATCAACATGATAATGTGTTTTTTCCCTTTCAATTCATTAATGTGGTGTATTACATTAACTGATTTTCTTATGCTGAGCGACTCCTGTGTACCTCGTGTAAAACCCACTTGACTATGGTATGTAATTATTTTAACGTGCTGTTGGATTCCATTTGCAAGCATTTTATGAGGATTTTGCATCTATAGATAACAGAAATTGGTCTGTAATTTTATTTTCTTGTGGTATCTATTTGGGTTTGCTTTTAGTTTGATGTTGGCCTCATAAAATGTGTTAGGTAGTATTGCCTCCTGTCAGGGGCAGGGTTGAAACAATGGCCTTGGAAGTCACATTCAGGCTAAAACAGCAGTCCATAGCTGGGGCCCCGCGATCTAAATTCACTGATCAATTGCCATTAGTATAACTCCACTTTTGACACCTCCCCTGTTCTTGGGGAGGTGGGCTTCCATGTCCCTTTCTGTCTATAGCAGCCAGGCCAGGACCTGACCCAAGGTGGCTCACCTGAAGAGTAGGGGATGGGAGTGGCCTCCTGCCCCAAAGGTACTCAAAGTTTTTAACCGTCAGTCTGTCAGTCACCTAATTCACTCTTCCGTGGATGCTGTAAGGGCTCCCTTGGCCCCAAAACCACAGAGTAGTTGTCGCAGACAGTTTCTTTATGTCCACTGGCTGTTTCTGGAGAAGTGAGTACTAGAACTTCCTAGTTGCCATCTTCCCACGTAGTTCTCTAAGTCAACACTTTCCATAGTGATACTGTGTCGGTTTGTATATATGTCCCCAGTAAAAGCCATGTTCTTTAGTGCAATCTTGTGGGGGCAGACTGATTAATGTTTTTGATTAGGCTGTCACCTCTTGATTCCATGTTACCATGGTGATTTGACCCAGCCCATTCAGGTTAGGTCTTGATTAGTCCTTTAAAAGAGCCACACAGTCCCAGATGCTTGCTGACATTGACAATTAGAGCTACTTGGTGATGCAGACAGAAGGACGTTTAGCTATGAGATGAAGCCCTAGAGTTTGCCCCTGGATACAGTAAGACAGAACCCGCAGGCGATTAGAGAGAAATGTCCTGGGAGAAACAACCAAGAATGCACAGGAGCTGAGAGAGTAGCTGGAACACAACCCGGGATCAACAGATAACAGCCACATGCCTTCCCAGCCAACAGAGGTTTTCTGGAAGACATTGGCCATCCTTCAGTGGAGGTATCATCTGTTGATGCCTTAGTTTGAACACTTTTATGGCCTTAGAACTATAAATTTGTAACCTAATAAATACCCTTTATAAAAGCCAATTCATTTCTGGTGTTTTGCATAACAGCAATGTTAGCAAACTGGAACAGGTAGGATATTGCCTTTGCCTGAAGATAAGGTTCAGAAGTTTTGGTATGCCTGGATTAGATTACATTTACATTTTATCCATAACTATTCAGTTACTCTGTCTAAATTTGTTAAAGCTGATAAGATATTCTCTTTAGTTCATTATGCCCTTAAGTACTGTGGCAAGGTCTTATTTTTATTTTTATTTTTTGCACAGATTAGTTTTGGTAAATGATTGCAAGAAATTGTAATTATAGTGCAATATGAAAGATGTAAATCAAAATTAAAATTGCACTTGTCTGCCGGTGTGATGGTTGATTTCATGTGTCAACTTGGCTAGGTATGGTGTCCAGTTTTTGTTGAAGCAAGCTGACCTGTTACTGTTACTGTCTTTCATAGATGGATTTGCACATTTCTTCAGTTGATAGCATCTATGGCTGATTGAATCCAAAATCAACAAAAGAGATTACCCTCAGCAATGTGGGAACTCTCTTCATCCAACAAATTGGAGGTCTTAGAAGGAAGAACTGGGGATTTCAGACTGCAGAAAGAGAATTCTGCTTCTACTTCAGTCTTCCTATTTCCCTTGGGGAATATGGACTTGCTAAACTGCTGAATCACCTTTTATAGAACTTCCTGTTTGGCACCTGCCTTACAGATTCACAGTTCCTAACCCCCACAATTACATGAGCCAATTCCTTATGATATGTGTCTTTTTTTTTTTTTTTTCTGAAAAGCAAGGTACGTTTTTCTTAAATAAACATATTTGTCTATTTTGACATAAAATATAATGCAGAATACAATCAATAAGCTTATATTGGCAATTTTTTATGGTTGATAATTTTTTTAACTACGTCTGATATTTTTCTGAAATAATCTTCAATGTTCTGTTGACCAGATACTAAATCACATTGTTCATTCATTTTTCAAATATATATTGCATAGCTACTATGTCCCAAGTCCTGTTGTGAGTATTGGAGTTCTGGTTAAAAAAAAACTATAACTAATTAACCAACTAACTAAATAAAATATAAATAATTAAATTAGTATATTCTGTAACAGGGATTTTATAGTGTATATAAGAAGTTAGCCATGGAGTAATCTGTAGATGGAAAATATTCTGAACTAGTGGTGCAAGGTGTAAAGAAGTTACTTTCAAACTAACAACTGACAGGAAACACAAAATTATTCAGATGAGGAAGAGCATGTGGTGGATGTTGGGCTTTTGAGGTGAGAAGGAAAGGTGTAAAATCTCTGAATGAGAAGAGTGCAAAATCCAGGCATAAGTATGAGTGAATTTTTTTAGAAGTAGATAAAAGTCTCATGCATAATAAGTTCACCGAATGGTTTTGGTTTTTAAAACCATCTAACGTAAAACTTTAGCTACCAAAGCAGGAGGCAGAATATATATTCTGAAAAAAAAGGTTGGCAGTGGCCTAAAACTTTATATGGTGAGTACTTTCTTCTTCTCTTTTCACTTTTCCTACATCTCATCTTTCTTTTATATACCCAAAATCCCTATCACCATTTACTCTTCTTTCTCTGATAGTCCATGACAGTGAGTTCTTCTCATGCCTTCATCATCTTGACTTACTGAACAAATAATTCCCATGCACCTGTCTAGAGGAGGAAACTATTTGTAAATTCTATAAAGTCAACCAAACCCAAATGTGTACTGGTTTTTCAGGTGAATTTCTTCTATTTTCTACCACCACCCTGCAACCATTTCCAGCACTTATTCTATGTCTCCATCAAAAATCTTTTGAAATTATCCCTGAAGAATTGCTTATTCCAGGTTTCCAGGGAATTTCTTCTATTTTGTACTACCACCCTGCAACCGTTTGCAGGACTTATTCTATGTCTCCATCAAAAATCTTTCCGAGTTACCCCTGAAGAATTGCTTATTCTAGGTTTTCTGGGCTCTATCCTCATTCTTCTCTCCCCAAACCTTCATTTACATTATTTTGATATAAATTTATGACTGTTCATTTTCATAACAGTGGAAAGTCAGTTCTACTTAAGCATGAGGTGTTCTTCATCACTGAAGCAACATGTACAAAATTGTGCATTGAAAGGAAAAGTGGTAAATGAAGTCACTAAAAGAAGTTTTTAAAGGCCTCTTGCCATGAATATGATGCTTTAGATTATTTTGACCTTGCCCCAAGAACAGGTCTTCATAGGCTCAGGAAATCTTTTATTCATTTTCATTGTACATCCATTTGAGAGTCGCTCAACATGCAAACCACATTAGGAGACTAAGCAATAAAATTGATTCCAAAGAACCTTGAACCTACAATTATGTGGAATTGCTTTAAAGAGAAACACTCCTCAAAATTCAGAAGGTATATTTCTTATTTAATTAAAGGGCTTCTACAAAAAAGAATTCCCTTAATATTATATAAGCTATTCAATGAATAATGCATAATGAATAATAACAGCAACTGCTTTCTGTATAGAAGAGAGAGAAGTAGAGTTAGAGAGCAGGTAAGTGCGTATAGTCTGGAAATCTTACCCAAAAATGTCACAGGCATTATTTGTAACCAGGTTTTTATTTTTCCAGCTATACCAAGAGTCTTTTAACAGTGATATACAAAAATAATTAAACTGTACTGTCTTACCCTATTTGATATTCCATTGCATACCTTATCTAAGGAACTATCCTTACTTTTCACACCTCTCTAAAGCACACCTCCTGTAGTCAATACATTCCAACAAGTTATGTTCTAGGCTTCAATTTTTTTCCTCCTTCCAAGAAATCATTTCTGCTGTCCTCCTAGTTTCTTCCCATGTTAACTGTACCTGAATCTTGTTGCTAAAATCATGTGGCTATATTTAGATGAGCACTCTAATCTTACCATTTTCATACTATCAGCAGTCTAACATTCCAGTTTTAAAAGTTTTCAAACATTAACACTTTTGACCTGTCTTGAAAAATGTGAAGAACTTTTATGCTCCATATAATATTTTTCAATAATGTCTCATATAAATTGCTCACTATCATAAATTGTAGATCCTCAATGAAATAGTCGAATGGATCATTGTTTTAGTTATGAAGAATTTGGTATGTCTGATACTTGAAGCTGTTTGTCTAATGTCAATATCATGCTTTTTTCCCTCTATGAAACTGCAAAGGAAGTTCTTCACCAGGTAAAATATAAATATTTACATTTCCATATCACTAGCAAGTTTATTAAATTTTAGTAAAGATTTTATTAAGGATTTTGAATTCAATCAGATATAGCATCCTTTCTTTCTGGATTCTCTGTCTTCTCATTGTTTTTGTGTTTTTGTTCTGTATTCATCCTTAATATAAGAATTAGAGCCAAGAAGCCCTGAAAGTTCTAAGGATTAATGATTCTACTGTCTTAATGTTAATAGCATCTCTTTCATTATAACTGGAGAGGGACTCAGCACAAAAGATATTACCGTTTCTTTAGGTTGCTATTTCTTAGAGAAATAGTAGAAAGGATTACATGATATTTGAAGGAATTTATAGATTCAGGAGTCTGTGAGAAAAATTGAAGCTTCTTACTGGTTAAAATATTTCTTTTACTGGAAAAAAGACAATTGGAGTAGAACCTGAGCTCTCCCAATCAGCAGAGCCGATGCCAAAGACCTCTGCCCTCTGAAAGGACTAAGTAGATACTCGCAGGGTGCTGGCGAGCATTACGTGGCTCTGAAGCCACAAGGCAAAGATTCCTGCGATTTGAACATTCTGTTAATTACTATTGGTGCTGTCCTGTTGCTACTACCTTTGGTGCTGTCCTGTTGCTACTACCCTTGGTGCCCGGAAGCCACCTTGGAGAGAAGAAAATGCAAAGGAACTACAAGTTTCAGAGGATCCTGTTCTCTGGTTCCTATGCTGAGTGTGAAATAAGCTATCCCTTACTATAAGGGAAGTCTCAAAATCCCTCTCCAGAATTGTCACTGCATGAAGAAACAAACTTTTCGTATTCCCAGATCAGAGAAATTTAAATAACAAAATTACCATTCCTTCAGCATTTTTGTATATAACATGATGAAATGACTGGGATCACTTAAAAACATGAGACTAATTCCAGAGGAAATTAACCAAAGAGAAAAAGACCTATTACTCTTAAGAGGTGAAAGGAAAAGAGAAATAGACTCTTGCTAACATTACCTCTTGTTAACTGTCCCCATATTCCAAGCTATTGTATTCTTAGCCAGGAATGTTTTTGCATTTTCCTAAAGCAAGCATTTTGAAAATTCCCCAAACTTACCTCAGTACTAGTCACAATTAACCCTTATGCATGGCTGAGAATTCTTAGGAGTTCTTCGAAATGTGGAATGGCATCTTCTTACATAGGGTTTTAATTTCCCTGAGGAATTTCTGGCATAATATCCCATGTCGATTGAGTCTCCACGATCAGATGTTTCAGAGGGGTCTGTTTGAAAAGGAATAGACTTTGGGCATTGTGGAAATACATCTGTTTTTAGAAGTTTTTGAATAGAGAAAAAAATCAAATGTAATGCCTTTTCTGAAATGGGAAATATGGCCACCACGTCTATTGATGATAAACATACTTTTTCAAAATTAGATTTTTCTAATTTAAAAAGAAATAAATCCTCAATGTAGAAAATCTGGAAACTACAGTCATGTTTAATAAAGAGATGGAAAATCACTTTTAATCCCACAGCAGAGGATTAATCACTGTAAAAAAAAATTCTGTATTTCTTTCAATCATTTATAACTTTGTATAATATTCTGTTTTCTTTTTTATAAAATTCAAACCAAATGGAGTTTTGTATACTTCTTTCCATTCTGTAGTTATGTCAAATTTCATTGAGCATTTCATTACTCTTGGATATTTAAATCATTTCTAATTTTTGCTATCACAAATAATTCTAAGAATACCCTAATCCACTTTGTTAACATCACTGATTCTTCATGTCTTCTTGTAACTCACAGTAGGATTAAAATCATGTGGACAAAGACATGAGCAATTCAATTTTGTTGATAAACTTGGAAAACATCTACATAAAATTTGTGTTTATATTTACTTCCATACAGTGAGTGGACTGTTGCTCTGTAAGTACTGATTATTATATGCTTTCTTCCCTCTGGCTAGACTGGTGGGAATGCTATCCCATTTTGTTTTAAATTTAATTCAAATTAGTTCATTAGTGCTGATTATGAATTTTTTTCAAACATTTTTCTCAACGGTTTTTCTCATCATATGATTATTCATTCACTGCCTTGCTGATTTTCAAGGGAGATCTGTTTATTTTATTGATGGCTAGGTGTTTCTCAATAGTAAATATGTGAACCCATTTTCTGTCTTAGTCTTCAAGTATTTCTCCACAGTAGTCAGCTTTAAATTTTATTAGTATATTATTCTATTTTCCCTCCCTTTTTCTGGAAATATAAAACAGAAAGCAAAAGTTGCACCATTGCTACAAACTCACCTCTCAACTTCCCCCTCAGAAATAAGCACTATTAAAGACTAAAGTCTGATGCATATAATTCCAGAAGTTTCCTATATAAGACTTGTAAAATATCTAATATATCACCCTTTTACCATTGTTGTTATTGTTTCATTTAGTTTTTACTGTAATATTATTAGAAAGGAGTACAAAGACTCCCAAGGTGACTACATGTAAAGAAAACTTTCATTTGCATATAGAAGTTTTAATTTGTTCAAAACAGTAGACAGTTTGGTGGTTCCGGAGAAAAGTAAGGATAGAACTACCATATGATTTGGCAATCCCACACTAGGTATATACCCAAAAGAAATGAAAGCAGGGACTCAAACAGACATTTGCACACCCATGTTCATAGCGGCATTATTCACAATTGCCAAAAGATGAAAGCAATCCAAGTGTCCATCAACTGATGAATAGATAAATAAAACATTGCTATACACATACAATGGATTATTTAGCTGTGAAAAGGAATGATGTATTGATGTATGCAACAACACGGCTGAAACCTGAAGAATCATGCTGAGTGAAATAAGGCAGGCACAAAACAACAAATATTGTGTGATCTCACTGATTTGAAATAATTAGAATAAAGAAATTCTTAGAGTCAGAATGTAGAATATAGGTTACCAGGGGTTGAGGTAGGGATAGGGAATGGGAAATTAAGGCTTCAATATACAGGGTTCCTGATTGGAATGATGGAAATGTTTTGATAATAGATGGTTGTGATGGTAGCACAACATTGTCAATCTAATTTATTATTTATCTGTGATTAAAAGAGGAAATGTTAGATTGTATAAATGGCAACAATAAAATTTTTTTAAAAATTCATGGAACTATACTACACAGTGAACCCTAACATGAACCATGGACTATATTTAAAATTATAAAAATGTACTATCATCAATTGTAACAAATGTTTCACAAGAATGAGAGGTGTTAAAAATAGGGTGTTATATGGGAATTCTGTATTTTATTCATGGTCATTCCATAAATCAACATGTTCTCTAATATAGAAAAAATACAAGAACAGGAAACAATACAATACATATAAAATTATTTTGATAACTAAATCAACAGTACAATACATATAAAATTATTTTGATAACTAAATCAATGCAGCTACTTTACAAAAATACGGGTGGATCTCAGTGTAAATTCTTTTATTATAGATCTAAAAATTTAGGGAAATGAGAATTGGGATGAACCTTTGGTTAAATATAGATTGGGGCTTCTTAATCTGTGGTCCTTGTTCCCTAAATTTTTTTTTTAGTTACTTCAGGAACTTTTTAAAGAGAGAGGTGACAGGTCTGGGTGGGGATTTATAATCTCCCACTTTTGCTCATAAATATTTGTATTAAGTTTAAGTAGTAACATAACTGGTCCATTCTTAACAGAACTAATGTTTTTTCATTTCCAGTTTTCATGAATTTCATTTTTAATTTTCAAATGTTTACATAAGAAGTATATGATAAGCAGTCAAAGGTTGGCTTGATTTTTTCCATGTTTAGTCACTTTTTCCAGTATATTTTGAGAAGTTATTTTCTCAATGGTCTGCATTACACTAAAAATTATTATTCTAAAATAGAAAGCTTCTGTCCTTCATCTGTTTAATACTTTCCATTGTCTCTCTCTTTTTCTTACCATGGAGTCCAAAAATGATGTTTTCAATTCCTTAAGTATGGTATGTTAGTTCCTTCAGAACTCTGTGCAAGTTGTTAACCCTTCCTGGAATAATTTATATCTCTTATCTTACTTCCACTACATTAACACCAGCTTATTCTTCAGTATCTGTTTAAACACTAATTTCTTCTCGAAGCCTTTTCTGATATTTGTTATTTATGCCTATGACATTAACATGTACCAGTAATGCAATTGTGTTTTTGCTTTATTTGATTTTCCCTCATCCAATTCTTTCCATCTTATCCTAATTTCTCATCAACACTTAGGATTTTAGAAGGCCTATATAAAACAACCCTATCGTTTCCTCCCCAATTCAGACCTAGCTGAGTCAAACAGGAAGCAAGGAAGTTGAGACCAAATGCCAATAATTTTATGATATACAGCTGGGAAAATAGGACTTTGGATCTTCAGCCAAAAAGCCTTGATTATAATTTGCCCGATTGAGATGGGCTGGCTCATCCTGCCAGTAGCAGAGAGAAATGGAAGACAATACCCAAGGAGGTGACCACTCACTGCCTCAGTGTTGACCTCAGCCCTCAGAAGTAAATGCTGTTAAATACTGAAGTCTAGTGTATATGTGTCCAGAAGTTTCCTATATGACTAGTGGAATGTTAGTCCAAAGAAATCCCTATGCCTGAAGCATTAAGAAGTAGAGAATAATTTGACCTCCCAGAATCTCCCCTCTTCCTTTCCTTAAACTTATTGTTATTTGTTTTGCTCATAGATACCACATCTTGTACAATCATCAAGTGATCAAGTTGTGTTAAGCCCTCTGGTATTTTCATTTATCCCCTCCTCCTCCTTCTTCTCTTTCTAAACTTTTCTCCCTTCCTCATTTTTCTTCTTCATTTTACTCTCTTATGACCCTAATATTCCCTGCAGTAAATACAAGCAGAGTTATTTTAACTCTACCCCAAGGTGCAGTACTTTTTCCTAGGCAACTGTTCTTTGAAAAATGCTCCATTGGAGATTTACACCAACTCATCCTCCCCAGAGCTCCAGCACAACTTTGCACCCCCAATACCATACACATTTGCCTATAAACTCTTCTTGCCCTATTGCTATCTAGGGGTTTAAAGTGTGTCCTGATGCACGAAGATAACATGATTTGAACAAAGAAAGCTGTGCCTTGACCATCTAACATAAAATTACCACACAGGTAGATAGGTGCATCTACCCAATTATCTAATTTCTGCAAATATTAATTGCTCCAAAGGAATCAGAGAAATCCCAGAGCAATATCAATTCTCTTTTCTCTTCACTGAAATGACTTTCACACCTAATCTCAGATATAGAAGTCTTTAAACTCAAAATTCTCATCTCTAATCAGCACACAAAATGTTAATTCATCCTTGTGCAATATTTTCCATTTTTAACTTTTTATGTGAAGTTGCTTTGGAAACAGCTTTAAGTTTTCTTGAGAAAGAATAGGAATCTATGCTTTTTCACGTCAAGATAAAAGGGAAATGTTTTAATTCATTGATACTGGCAGACAGAAATCAGGGAAAGAGTGGGATAAGATTTCAGTTATATTTTTGTCTGAATTTTGCCAATTCAGTAAAACAAAGACTAACTGTTAGTAGATACTTGACATGTGTCAACTGTTATCTCTGTACTGCTTTTGTTTTGTTGTTTGTTCCATTTTCTTTACATGTGTACATTCACCTTTATAACCAGTCAAAATCGGTTGGCCAAGTAGTTCTGGAGATTCTGCAGGAGCAAGATAATTTTCACTTTTCTTTGTATTACCTCATCATTCCTTCCTCTACGCTCCTTTTGGGAACATTAATAGCCCTTATAGTTTGAAAGGAAACACAGTTCAACTAAATTGAAGTTTGAGTGTGGGTGCCTTTGTGTGTGGTATTTTGTTGACGTAGTAGGGTTGGGTCTTTTTCACCAAGCCCACAGAGCTCTACTCAACATGGCCTCTAGGGCAGGAGATGGAATTTGGGACAAAGTGTCTTCTGCCATTTCTTTCTAGTACTCTCCTCTCCCGCACCCATCTTCCTTTCCTTTTCATCCCATCCCCCAACTAGAATATCAAGCAGGATTTTCTTCCATCATCATCTACTTTATAATTATTTTTATCTTTCCCAGAGATTCTGGCCTGCTGTCCTAATTCAGTTGTGAATTTTAGCCTTCAGGGTTATGATATGTCATGATTACCCATAACTTTTTGAGGTTGTAATTGGGAAAATGACACAAAATGAATTTAAAGTTGTTAGGTACCTCAAATAGACTAATTGCTGAATGTTATTTCTCCAGATTTTTAAGCTTATGTTCCAGTTTTCCTTTGCTGCTGTCATTCCTGTTGTCATGGCCCAACTCATCCCACCCCACTGCATAGGCCTGTTCATATTGTTATTAAAATTTAATGTTTTAAGACTCATCCAGTCTTGCTGTTTGTATAGCTCATATTCTTTATCTGTAAAATGGGATAATTATATACATCCCATGATTTTGATGTAAAAGTTCAAATAAATCATATATCTGATATATATGAAGTATTTAGTACCTAACAAATTGTATATGTTTAGTAAATGGCATTTTAGGAAAAGTGATTTCTTGGTCTGTTTGATATTGTTTTAATACAGTCTCAGTGAAAATACCTGATGAACAAAACTTACGAAATCCTAGAAACCATAATTCTAAGGTACAGCAATTTTATTGACGACATGCCAATTATAAGACATGTTTTATTACATGGGATCACTTGTATAGTGCTAGAGGTTTAAAAACTCAGGTTTTGCTTCCAAACGTGAAAAATATATGGTGTGGTTAATATATCTCACAACCACTTCGCCATACCTAACATGAGATTAAAATATAACATTCTTATTAGCAGATAAGAATTTAATTTTCATCAGCATAACTAATATCTTACTTCCTTATATATTTACACACATTTCTTGATTATTTTCTATTTATTAATCCAATTAATTCTTGTCTTATACTCTTTTACTTTCTCCCTTTTCATGGATTCTTGCTATTTCTGAATGCCATACTTATGATTCCTCTCCCAGTTTTTTTCTTTTCTAGTTCTAGAACTCTAAATAAGTATTCATTCCCTTTTGTTCCTTTCTTTTCTGTTTCTGACTACTCAAGTGTTTCTCCCTCTACAATAAAGACAGGTAAAGAAATCAAGTCTAGACTTCCTTGTTTGGCAAAGTATATAGATTTTCTTCAAGTCTCCTTTCCTCTACTTATAAATACTCTCTTCAGAGCACTGGCAAATAGCATCCACTCTCTTTCAAAATTCTGCTTGATATTAATTCCAAGGAATGGTTCCCAGATTGTGGTGAACTCTGGTGATCTTATGTACTCTAGCTTCTTTTATGTATGCACTGGTACATTTACGTGAATCTGTGTAATTGCCTGGGCAAGGAGCTGTTTTTTTTCTTTTTGTTACATTATACAATTTTCATACACTATACAAATATGAAATGGAGAGGAAGGCAAGACCACTGGAGTTCAGCACAGATATTCTGGGTAAGTGCTTCGTGCTTCCCTGCAACATATGGAGCAGATTGCTTATGTGCCTTCCTCAATCTTTTAGAGTCTCTCTAGGTTATCTAACATGCTTTATTCTTTCCTGTATATATCCTCTTAGGACACAGTTCAAAGTGCAGTAATAATTAAGAGATTTACATGAAGTCAGATATTCTAACTAGTCCAATCCATTTGTCCACCCTGCGAAGTCTAAATAAAGTTTATGTGTGAAAAGTATAGTTGTATCTTTCTATTTTCTTTCCTAATATCAAATTAGAGATCTTAGATTAAAAGTGCTGTGATCATTTAGTGCATTTTATGGCAAAATACCCATAGGCAATTTTTCCTGAAATGACCTCATGTTTGCTAAATTTTGCATTTTCTTTCTTCCTTTAGATATTTTTTCTTTATCTTTATTTTATGTATGGAATTCTATATCATACATTTATCTCAAGTCACAATATCTTTCTCTCTAAAAAACAATTTGATCACTCCTTCACGAATCTGCTTGGTCTTCACTCCATAGACAATTGGATTCAAGGTGGGAGGCAGCAATAAGTAGAGGTTGGCAATAAGGATGTGGATGTGGTGGGGTATGGTGTGTCCCCGAAAGTTATGGGTAAAGATGTTGAAGAAGGCTGGGACATAGGTGATCACAACTGCACATATATGTGATGTACAGGTACTGAAGGCTTTGTGGTGAGCATCTGCTGAGGACAGATTCATTACAGCACGGATAATCATAGTGTAAGACATGGAGATACAGAAAATATCAAATCCTGCCAACAGTACAGAAGCTGCGAGACCATAGATAGCATTAATCTTGACATTGCCACAGGATACTTTGGCTACAGACATATGGTCACAATAGGTATGATGGATGAGGTTACCCTTGCAGTAGGGAAGACGTTTGATCAGGAACATGAGTGGGATCACAATTAACACACTTTGCATGAAGGTGGCAAGCCCGACATTGGTAATTACGTTATTGGTGAGGATGGTGGAATAGCGTAGAGGGTAGCAAATGGCCACGTAGCGATCCAGAGCCATGAGCATGAGCACGCCAGACTCCATGACCGTCAGCATGTGAATGAAAAGCATCTGCACAAGGCAGGCATTAAAGTCAATCTCCTTGAGACTGAACCAAAAGATGCACAACATACTGGGGACAAATGAAGTGCACACAGTAAGATCTGTAAAGGACAGCAGGGCTAGGAAGTAATATATGGGCCGATGCAAAGCCTCCTCATGGATGATGAGGTAGATAAGCCCCGAGTTCCCTACCATAGCAATGATGTACATCAAGCAGAATGGCAGGGAGATCCAGACATGTGCAACTTCCAGACCAGGAATCCCATTGAGGATGAAGAATCTTGGTGTCAGAGTGGAGCTATTGGCCCCATACATGTTTGTCTACTGGAGAGCATATTGCTTTTAGAACCCATAAAATTGTACTATACAAGAAAAGAACAACAAGTTATTTTCAGGCAGACACAAAACATCAGTGAGTATTTTACACCATATAAAGTATGATAAAAAATAATTCATCTTTTTGAACCCAGACTATGTTCTTTTTTAGTATTGTGTATTCCTGAGCCTGCTCCTGAATCAAGAGAATGAAAATACAGTGGCAAATTCCTGGACCTAATTACAACTGATTGTATTGTAGACTCTGTCTACATGTACCTGCTCATATTCCCTGACTAGCTCCTCATGCTTGCTTGGCTCCCTTAACCAGTCTCCAAATTATGGACCCTATTTAATAATGCTGAATCTCTTCCCTTACCACTTAATTGCCCTTCCTCCCAAAGTCCTTTCATATATTTCTACTGGGTTAGTCAATTAAGTTATTTAAGTACCTAAGTCCTTTCATATATTTCTACTGGGTTAGTAAATTAAGTTATTTAAGTACCTAATTTTTGTGGCAATATATTATGGCACTCAGTCTGATCTATCTACAAGCCTATCCCTGGCAAGTCTGGATTTACCAAGACAGAAATATCAAGGACAGAAATCTAACAGTCCAGACTGTTACGTGATGTTACAACTTACAAGTCATGGCCACATATACTTACCATTTTATCTCTATTTGTTTATTGCTGGTAAACATAAACAATTTTTTTAGTATTTAAATTTAACCTAGGAAATTTTAAACTCTAATTAATTCTTGTGGCTTCTCCTGAGTCCCTTCAAATTTTTATGTAGAAAAGCATAGTATCTACAAATTATCATGTATTTTTGTTTTATTTTTGTCTCAATATCTGTGAAAATTTTACTGTGAAGGTGGAATATTTATTAATTTATTCATTTGTATTTTAACAGCAGTTAGCTTCTACCTCTTTTCTATATTTTGGGACATGGCTCTATCCTGAAATCTTTCCTAATCCAAAGTGTAAGAATTAAAGGATTGATTTCTTTTTTTTTTTTGAGAAAATCTTCTTTACCCTATATTTTTAAAAATCCCTGCTTCCATAATTGCTTCTTTTCAATTATCAATTGAATTATTTGTTTTCTAACAGTATTGCATATTTTATTGCACTTCCACAAATTATTTTAAATCATCTTCTGTTATATTTTAATCTTCCCCATATAAAAGCCTTTTCTGAAGTTCTAATTTTGATTACTTCTATTTTCTCTTCTTTTGAGACTTAGCCCAGTGTTTTCTATATGAACTTTTAACCATTTGCTTTAACCAGTGGAAGACTTTTCAAACTAAGTCCAAAAACAATCTCAGTATATAAAACAAATAGTTCTAGATGAAGTACAGGAACTTCTGAAAAGCCAACATTGGCTCTATTTCATAGCCAAAAACTTGAAAATCTTTGGTTAATATTTCCATTTGAAAATTTGCCTTTTTTTCAATGAGAAATTGCTTTAAAAACATCAGTTCTAATCTTTTCCTGTTTTATAATTATTTATAAAAAAGCTTTATTGATATAATTGCCTTTCTCCTCTCTACGAATTCTTCTTTGCAGAACATCCTGAGCCAAGTATTTATTTTATTTTATTTCTTTAAAAATCTAGTGCAATTGTACTTTATTTTAAACTTCAAAAATAACATTCTGTCTATGCCATATCTAATCTTGTTCCTCTTATTTTTACGGTTTCTAAAATGGTAATTTTCTTTCTTCATTTCACCTCTGTCCCTTCCTTCCTTCCTTCCATCTTCCTCCCTTCCTTCTTTTCTACCTGACTCTTTCCCTCCCTCTTTCCCTCCTTCTTTCCTTCCTTCCTTCCTTTCATAGTTCTTTATGATGATGCATTAACCAAATGGGATAAGCCTGCCAGTTCTGAAAGCAAAGACGTGTGTATATAGTTTTGGTCAGGCCAGCCTCTCTGGTGCTCTATGACACAGCACTGCTTCTGCAACCACTGCTCTCTTTGCCCAGAGTTCATGGAAAAATCAAAGTGAGTAAAAGAGAAAAACTTAGCACAGACATAGGAACACAAGCCATGTCCGGTTTCTGCTCTACGAAGCTCCCCAGTAAAGATCCTCCTGCTTTCCAGAGGTTTTATATGGAAGAAACCTTTAAAATTTGTACTGAATTAGCAATATATTAGGGGAAACACTCATGCTTTAATTCTAAAAACAGGAATTCTGAGCAACTTTCTTCTGGTTTGGAATAAGGAGGAAAAGTTGCAGACTGGAATGAAACAGATTGAAGCTCAGATCTTAGCTCTACCAATTGCTAGTTCTCTAAATTTAACAACTCTGAATTTCAATTTGCTCAACTGTAAGATGCTTTACGATTAAATAAAATAAAACAAGACATTTCAGCATAGCCTGGAATATAATATGCAAATTATATGGTACCTTCACAATTCCCTTTATTTTGCTCAATAAAGTGTAGTACAAGCATGACTAGTTAGCCCTAAAAACCACCAGTGTCTTTCATCTCACACAGAGCAAAATCCAATGCCCTTACAACTGTTTAAAATCACTTCATAATTAGGGCCCTTTAAAATCTCTGATTATGTCTCCTGCTACTTTAATTCTGACACTCAGTCCATCTGAAACTACTGGAAGCTTCTTAAATGCAACAGACATGTGCTTAACTCAGGGGCTTTATCCTTGCAATTTCTAATGCCTACTGTGTTCTTCCCTTGTATAACCATGGTGCATACCCTCAACAGTTGCAGGTCTCTACTGCATTTCTATCCAAAAGTGAGGCTTTCCCTCCCCTCCTGATTTTAAATTGAGCTTCCTCCACAAATCTTGGCACTACACATCTCCATTTCCAGCTTTTCTTTTCTCTATGGCATTATTATTGTCTGTTATCCCTTATTAGAATAAAAAATCTACTTGCACTCGGTGGGAATTTTTGTCTATATTGTTCACTTAATATATTTCACACTTATATTTTGCCCTTAAAATAGTGACTTCCTCAAGAAAAAGGTGTATAATGAATGAATTAATAATTAAATGAATTAATACATTTCAAAGCCTCCTGTTTGAAACATTAAAATCTCAACAAATTAGTGTGCACATTAAAAAATAAGAGTGTAGCTGGAGGAAGGCAAAGGACATTTCTGGATTGTTAAAGATTTTTTAAATGAAATTAGAGATATTTAGTATTGGGAAATATGCATAGAATAGAGGCAGGTAATTGCTTCTTGTATGATTTACCACACTTATTATAAATGCCCTGTGGGCATACATATATTGCCAAGAAAAAGTTATCAGAAAGTAGATTTGGGTTCAGATAATGTTGGTCGTTTGTGCAATTAGAATTCCCTATAAGACAATGAGACTGCTGGGCTAGGATGTATTCAGCAAAGGAAGGATGACATCTGCCATGACTGTTGTCAGGAAGTGGGGCTGCGCGATCACTGGGATTCCTTCCAATCCTTGCGCTAATTCATTTTCAGTGGTAGAGGTCTCATCTCTTCCTAAGTATGTCTCCTCCATCTATGAAGAGTAGCAAAGTTTATTTTTATACACAAATTTGCTTGCCTGCAACATTATCTCTTTGGTCCTTGTTGTCACGTCAGCATCATGGAATCGTCTTCCTCTAGTGCTTATACTCTGTTATTTTCCCCCAAGGAAATTCTCTTTCCTCAAGGCAGTTTGTAAATATCTATGATTTCTGGAGTCTGACAAATAAGATAATTCAGAGCCTTCCCAGTTCAATCAGTCTCTGACTTGAATCCCTCCTATTTTGCTGCAGAAATGTCTGTACATCTTACATATTTTTTTCTTTAGAAACTCCCAAATTCACCCTGGTGCCAGAGAGTTATAAATCCTCATGCATAGCTTATATTACCCACAAACAAATGCAGTGCATTTGTTAGGAACCTTAAATAAAAAACACATACTGGCTTCTCTGGGGATTTTCCAAGGAAAATGACAAAATTTGTTTTGGGTATCACAGATAGAGGTCCCAGAGGTCCCTTGTGGGAGAAGGAGTAAATTTAATTTTCCCAAAACTAGAACTATCTTTAGAATATACTTGAACAGGAGGAAAAAATCTCTCAATACCAAGTCTCAACTTTTCTCTGATGGGACATGTGATCACAGGGGCTGACATCTATTGAATTATAAACATGGAAGGACACCTCATTTCCCAGAGGACTTCAATTCCAGGTTCATAATTTTATGAAGATTTATATGGGATTTACAATTTTCTCAAAAATATTAAGAGTAAACAGTTTCAGAATCTTCTATGCTAGGGACTCATTGAAATATATTTTTTGCAGTAAAGCAGATTTGCGTATTTAATTGAAATATTGCTTATTGCCTTATTTCTCCACTCCTGCTCCCTTCTACCTCAGCAGAAATCCAGTGTGTTTTAAGTGAAGTTTTAAGTCTATTTAGTAGGTCCTGTTGAAACTTAAATAAACATAGAGGGCTGAATTGAAACTCCCACATCAGTGAAAAGATTTCTGGAAAAGATGCAAAGAATACCAGAGACACAATTTATTACCTTCCCCTACTTTGTAGAAGTAAGTCCAGTCTATGGAATGATGAAAACAATAAGGAGGAATACAGGGTAGTGGTACATCTTTCTTTTAGAGCAGAAAGGTATAATGAGCAGAAATCCAGCAAATCTAGATATTCTCTTGCTGTGAATCAATCCACTCTCCAAAGCACACAAAAACAAAACAAGCCCTACATCTTAGGGCTTCTGCTCGGAGTGAAAGTCTCCAATAATTAAAAATCTGATACATTATTGCTTCATTCCAGAGCAGGCAGCTGTAATGAATGAAAACCCAAGAAGTCAAGCCTTCCTGTTGAAATATGCTGAGTTGCAATATTAATAGCATGAGTTGAAATAATTTTTAAATAAGATAAATTGTAAACTAGCAGCTGACAGACATGCTCCAAGTTGAAGATTGTGGTAGAAAGTTTGTAGGGTTCAGAAAATTTTTGAATGGCAATCTGCTTTTCTAAAGTCCTTTTTGCTTGCTTGTTTGTTTTGCTAATTAAAAACTGTGTTTAGCAAACTACCTGCTTATAAACATTGTGCATATATCATATAAAACATTATATACTTATAGGATAAATAATGCATGGATGTGATAGGTTAGAACAAAGTCTGTTTATCCATATCTGATTTATAATATCTGCATTTGGGGAGTGGGTATGACAGTATATGTAGGGAATCTAGGAAAGCCTTGATTCTTCTATTTATGGATGGACTTAGAAGATAATAAATGGACAAGACAGCCAATTAATGAGGGAATCAGAAAGTTTTCTTTTTCCCATTATATGAATGTCAACAGTTTCAGCATTTGGTAAATGGTATAAAATGAGTGTGACTGGGCTTGAGAAATTTTGTTAATATTGCTTTCTTTGAGAAAACCTCTTTGAGTCAAGCTTGGCTTAAATTACTGTCTGATTACCTTTCTCTGAGGTACAACAAGTGACCAAGTGTTTCTCCTGTGATTCTGTAAATTAAAAGTTCCCTGGCTCCTACAGGTCATGGCTTGAGAGATGGATCAAGGAGGGGTTCAGTGTTAGTTATAATGCATTTGACTAACGCAAGCAGAAAGCTGATGTGTAAAAGTCAGTAAAATGCAGTAGTGAACAACACAGTCTTTGACAAAATATAGACCTGAATTTGAATCCTTCTATTCCGTTCAATAGCTATATGACTTCTGTTAAATTTATTATCCTCAGGCTTCAGTAGATACTAACCCATTTTCATCTCTGTAAGATTATAATAATAGTATCTATCTCAAAGTAGTGTTTTAAGTTTAAAATGGAATAATTCATCTAAAGATGAACATATGATTTATCTCTTTTATTCTGCTAATGAGAAAAGCAATGATTGATGTGTTAACATTAATCCAACATTATATCTCTGGAATAAGCCCCAATTGTTTATTAGGTATTATCCTTTTCATGTGCTTTAGGTTCAATTTTAATATTATTAAATAAATTAATTAATATTAATAACTAAAATAATAATATTTTGTTTAGAACTTTAACATCTATATTTTCAAGATATATTTATTGACCTGTATATTTTTTGATTGTATGTCTTTAAGGTGTTTTTTTTAATGTAAAAATTTAACTTTATTAAACATGTAAATTTGAGAACATTTATGTTTTTTTTTAAGACTACCCCATGAGAAGACAGCAGGTGGATGGTAATGGTTTATTCACAACATAGGTATACATGTATGTGTCATCTGTTTGAAATCACTATATTATTCAAATAGCTTAGGCAGAAATACTGATTTCAATGCTCAAAATAATAAAACAAATATATTTTCTATGTCCCTAAGCAGTTTCCATATACTATGACTACTAAATGGGAAACTGCTGAGCAGATCCACATCCTAAACAGATTTATTTCACATGGAAAGTCTGATCTGCTATCATTGATACATATCACTTTGGAATGTAAATAATATGTAAGCCTCTATTTAGGTTCATTTACCCATTCTTGCTTCCTTATCTCTCTTCCCAACCCAGCCAAGACCCTAATAATCATCCTTCTCTGAGCAGGACCAGCTTAGCCAAAACAGGATATAGACAATTGGATGGCTCTGGGCAAAGTAACATTCTCCAATAATAGTGTAAATTCTGTGGAACCCTTTCTTTTTTGAAGGTACCTGATTATACCTAAGGTGGTGTGAGAAAGCATACACACTCAGAGAAAAAGAAATGTAATCTTTGCCTTGGTCCTGTGGCTTCCCATTATGAAGTAGTATACTCATTGTTTTATTAATTCTGAACTGTAAACACATTTAATATTTACTAAAGCATCCAAAAACTTCATGGTAAGCACCACGTAGTTTCCAAAGAAAATGTGTTAGGTGGAGCAAGAGAGGGAAGAAAAATCAAGAGAAACCATTCTTATGAAAAACAAGGGAATTCACACAAATTGCTTTCACAAAATACTTTTAAAAAAACTGTATAAATCAAATTCAATTTTAAGTGATATATCACCTAATGACCAATATTTTCTCTTTAACTCTTTTAGTGTTCATGAGAGTTATAATAGATACTTCTAAAGGCAAATTATCTTCTTTACAGAATTATTAGACTACCAGCATCAGGTTGAGCTTTCCAAAAGTACACATAGCTCATCATTTTAAGCAACCAGTAAACGAATTCTTTTCACTCATTTAATCCCTATCACATCTATTAATTTTAAGACTTTCACCTTGAACTTCTATGTACTGCACTTTAAAACTCTTCCTGTTTCTGAATACAGCAGTGAAAATTAATTAGGGAAACTAAAATTTTGATTCTACTTTTGTAGATCTAACTCAAAGATCATGTTGTTAGTTCAAAGAACTCTCCTAGTCATCTTCAGTAATCTTATAATCTGCAGTTTTTATTTAAAAAAAACTATATATTTTTGAACTCTGGCTGCTTTGAAATTCTTTTTGTTTTTGGCTTTTTACAATCTGATTAGGTTTGTCATGGAGGAGGTGTATTTGGATCTATTCTTTTAGGGCTACACTGCACTTCCTGGACCTGTCATTTTATGTCTTTCATAAGAGTTGGGAAATTTTCAGTGATTATTTACTCCATTATTCTTTATGCTCTTTTCCCCTTCTCTTCTCCTTCTGGGACACTCATAATGTGTATATTTGTGTGCTTCATGTTGTCATTCAGTTCCATGGACCTGGCTAATATTTTTCCACTCTTTTCCCTATCTGTTCTTTTGTGTGTAGGATTTCAGATTATCTGCCCTCTAGTTCACTAATCCTTTCTTCTGCTTCTTCAAATCTGCTCTCCTATGTCTCTATTGTGCTTTTCATGTCTTCTGTCGTGCCTTTCATTCCCATAAGTGCTGTCGTTTTGGGGGAAATTTCCAAGTTCTTCTTTATTGTCACCTAGACTCTTCTTTATAGCCTCCATCTCTTCTGTCACACTTTCCTTGAACTTGTTAATTTGATTCAGAAGATTTGAATGAATATCTTTAATTAATTGTTTTCAAGTGCTATATCTCATATGAAGTGCTAATTTGGTCCTTTAACTAGGTCATATCTTTGTGCTTACTAATATGACTTGTCATTCTTTGCTGGTATCTAGGCTTCCGATTTTCTTGATTAGTTTATTCTGGAGGTTGTTTTCTCTATTTTGGTTTATCTCTCTTTTTTCATGTTGATTTGCTTTCTTCTGTAACTATACTTTGCCATTGGATTCCACTTATTCTAGACCTCTAGCATAGCTTCTGTTTGATCAGAATTTTTCACCTCTTATTTTTCTTATTTTTACTCCACCTATATGGAATTTTTTAGAGATTGCCTTTTTTTCTGTGCAGTGGTTTCACCTGCAGAAAATGCTTTCTTTTCCATCTTTCCCTTCAGGGAATGTTGACTTGCTGTTTGCTTTATTATGATTTTAGCATGTATATATATTTTTAACAAGACTTTCATTACCTCTAGCAATTTTTACCTGGAAGTCTGGCTCTGGGCAGAGGGTCCCCTCAATAAGACTGAAGCAAGTCACATTTTCTCAGACAAGACAGGCCCAGGATTAATGAATGGGGTATAATCAATATCAAGGTTCCCTGGGAATGAGACCCAGCAGGGTACCTGTCTTTTCTGTGGAGCCTCTTGATTCTGTGCTTTTCCTGCCCTGCCCACTTGATGATGCTTGTCAGCGTGATGCTCCCCACAGGCCTATAGTGGTACACTGCTTTTCATTCCCAGCATATCCCATCCTTTCCAGGGACATGTTTGAAACAGAGGCTGAAGCTGAAGTTTGCTTAATCTATTTGTTTTATCCAGTTCCTGGGGTTTGCATTCTTGCAATAATGTTCACCATCTATGCTGGGCCTTGCCCCTCCTCTTTATTATGATGTGATTCGGAGAGGAGCTGGAAAAGTTAATGGATGCTCAAGTAGCTGTCCTTTGCCCCCTATCCCCCATGCTGTGAGCATGTTTGAGACAGGCTGGGCTCTGCTTTTTGTAGGTTGAAACTGCTGCTCATATCCCATCTCCTTGGGTCTAAATTCCCTGAGTGAGAGGCAACACTTGTGTTGTGTGGAGGTGCGGAAGGTTCCCTGGCTTGGCAAGTTAGTCAGGGAGGCCACCTCCTAAGCATTGTATGCATGAAGGCAGGCACCAGGCTGGGAGAAGGCCAAAGCATTGTGTGCCTGAGGGCAGGCAATTAAGTTAGAGAATGATGCAAGGCTCCTTCCATGCCCCTGCTTTCCCACCTGGTTCAGAAGAGATCCTTCCCTGAGATTACTATTGTCCTTAAGCTTGCACTGGAAGATTGTAAACATGCTAGTCTTGTGATTTTAGAACAAACGCGTTTGCCTGGGGAAATGGGAAAAACAATTACGGAGCCCAAAGAATGCTTATGCTATATAATCCTGTGCTAAAAGGCAATAAAGAACTTCTTGCAGGAACAGAGAGATGGAGTCGGCTCCCTTCTTTCACAGTGTTGGGCCATGCCTGTACCCCACCCCCCTTTGTGGGGAAGATATTCCCTTTAGAGAATGATTTCCTCTACCTGATTAGTTATTTTTTCTTTCAATCAGCCCTACTCCCACCCTTGACTCAGACAGAGCTGAAAATGAAGAATGCCTCATGCTTTCTTTAATGAGATCTTGGAAAAACAGAAAGGAAAAACAAAATCTGTTCTCAGAGCTGGTCCCTAGGCTCCCAGGGTCACTGAGCCAGAGTTAGTAGCCAGCTCTGTGTGCCCTTTCCTGTATTCTGAGCTCAACCAACTCCAGAGGCCTCTGTTTTGTTTTTTCTTTTTCATTAGCCCTGCCTTTTCTCTGCTGCAAACAGAGCTGATATAGAACTGCCAGTTTATTTCTTGTTTGCATTGTAGATTTATCTGTGCTTGGAGCTGGTGTTTAGCAGTCTGAATTTGTTAATGAAATCTGCAATTGGAACATGGTCAAGCTTCCCATCCCTTGCTCCTAGTAGTGATGGCTTCTGTTTCCCATGAGAGAAAGATGCTGAGTCAGCTTGCTGTGCCAGTGTGGGAGGGGCAGAAGCCTCCACAGCATAGATGAATTTAATTACAGTTCTGTGCTGCGATTTATCACTCTCACCCTTTCGAATGGCTCTTGGCTGGGGTACAATGTGTGTCTGGTCTCACAAGTCCTACAAAGAGTTGTTGCAGACAGTTCTTCACTATTTAATAGCTACTCTACAGAACAAACTAAATCTCACACCTTCCAGTGCTGCCATCTTGATGCTGTCCCAGCTGCTTTATTTTTGAGATTTATATTGATCTGTCTTCTTGTCAATGAACCATGTTTTCTATTGTCTCAAATATCCTTTTAGCCAAAATATTAAGAGACTGATTTATTTCATTTTCTTCAGTTATAAAATTCCCTTTTCATCCCTCTTCATATACCTAATCCCTGATAAATTTCTCTAAGAATTAATCTATTTTCTTCTTTTTCTCTTTTGTTGAATGTATTAATTATAACTATTTAAATCATTGCTTGCTAACTCCAATCGATATACAATGTGTGGTTCTCCATGTGTGGTTCTGTTTCTATTACCAGTTTTCACACTTGGTTTTAATTACATGATGCTTTTTCTGGTATTTCTCATCATATTTAGTTGAATATCAGAGATTACTAAAATTTTAGAATTATTCCTTCATTGAGGTTAGAAAGTTTTATATTTTAATATTCATATAAGGTGGAAATTGATCAGGTTTATGTTATCAGCATATATGAAAGCTTGAATATTGGTTTCAGTTTTGAAAAACTTTGTCTACTTCTGGTTTCTTTCCATATCTAATACTTAGTGTTCCAAGATTTTCAACTAAAACCCAGCTGTGATCTCCAGGAATATTTCTTCTGACACATCCACAACATTAATCCCTGTTCCCTTAGCGCTTCCAGACTGCTGAAAACTACATGCTGGCTTTAAGAGGGGTTTTGCTTAAATGTTAGTCTTGTGTACCAAACAGGTACAAAATTAGAAAAAAAGTTAAGATGGAAGAGTAAGTGTATATCAATCACCTTCACTGTTTTCCTATTTTCCTCGGGATTCTGGTCCAAAAATTGCCAAAACTCTGTTGGTTTCTGATTTCTTCATTCTATTGCAGTAGCCACATGCTCAGATAAATTTAGTTTCTAACCTTTTTATCCAAGCCCCAAATCAGAAATACCAGCAGACAATAAAAACTTTTAAGAAGGCAACAAACCTTGCTAAGTATCCCTTGTGTGGTGAAATCTTACTGTTGAAGTCTTTGTTGACTCAGAAAATTTGTGATACATTAAACAATGATTTTTACATTTTAATAAAAGTTTTTATTTTCAGTGAGACTATTGCTCTGCCACCAGCTACTTTATCCTCCCTGGAATTATCTGGTGGAAGTGTTAAGGCTGTCAATTTAATGAAAATGTTTTTTAAAATTTTTTTAATTGTATCCAAGTGAGCTTGAACTCTATAACTATGATCTTATTTGAATAATTATTATGTTTTTGCTGCAATACTATCTTTGGTACTTTATGTCTTGTCCTTTTATGGAGTTATTGTAAAAATACCACAGCCACATAATTTGAGATACAGGCAAATTAATCTTTTTCATGATATAGACCATTTCTTCTTGATATCCCTTTTATTAGTTATCTATTTCTGTGTAACAAAGAACCCCAAAACTTAGTGAATTAAAACAGCAGTATTTTTATTATCTTGCAGTTTCATAGATAAACAATCTGTGCACAACTTAGCAGGGTCCTCTGCTCAAGTTCTCTCATAGACTGAAATCAAGGTGCATTGGTTTGGGACTGGAGTCATATCAAGGTTTGATTCAAGCTCACATGTAACATTGTTGATAGGATTCCATTGCTCAGGAGCTGTTGGACTGAGGGTCTTAGTTCCTTTTTTCTGACTGCCAGAGGCCACTCTCAGTTCTTTGGCACATGGCTCTCCACAAAATGGTAGCTTGTTTCTTCAAAGCAAGCAGGTTGAGAAGGAAAGAGTGAAAGATAAAGTGACAGATTGCCAGTATAACAGAAATCACAATCTTCTATAACTTAATCACAGACCTCCTCCTTGTTTTGCCCTGTTCTGTTCTTATCAGCAAGTTCCTAATAGACTCAGCCCAAACTCAAGCTGGGTGGAGATTACACAAGAGCATGAACACCAGGGGGCAGGGTTCATTTGGACCATTTTAGAAGCAGTCTGCAACATGCTTAGTAAGCAACAAGATAATATGGTTATTATAAAAACAGGATAAATTTAAATAAAAGAAAACACTAGGTTGAAAACAACAGAATCAGAATAAGAATCTACAGGCAAAAAAAGAAAAGGAGATGGGTTTAAGTAAGAATGTAAGGAAAATAAATATGCAAAAACAAAATTAAGTATGTACTAGAGGTAGAAATTGGGAAAGCTTATATTTAGGAAAACTGTTACTGGTAATTGAAACCAAATGACGAGTTTCAGAAGGCAAAGCAGTGGTCACAGAGGTAAAAAAAAAATAAGGCATTAGGAAACAGATATACAACAGTAATCATATCACTATAACTAATATAGGTGATCCTAAGTAAAAGATAAATGTACTTGGTGGGGCATTATCACTGAAATTTATTAACAAATGATCTGGTTATGAAGATATTGAAGTCAAGAGCATTTAAGATTCATGCCTAGACATATCAAAGCAGTTTTTAAAAACTCGGTTAATAATAACCCTATCACTAATACTTCCAAATATTTTGAATTACTTTCAAGATCTTAGTATATCATTTAATGCATTAAACCATTTATATATTTTAGGATTAGATTCTCAAGACAATCGTATGAGGTGTCTATTATTAAACCTGACTGTATTGGTTAGTAAATTAAGACTCAGTGACATTAATTGAACTTTACTTCAGAATATATATTAAAAAAAAACACATAACTGGGAGAGCTAGAATAGGAAAGATATGTTCCACAAATGTATTATATTTCAATAACCATGCAGGAAATTTGGCAGCTTAAAACACCATGTTTATTACCTTTATAGTTTCTATGGGTAAGAAATTTAGGCACGGCTCAGCTGTGAAGCTCACTCAGATGCAATTCAGATATCAGATGGGCTGCATTTTCATATGGAGACTTATATGTGTACTAGTCAGGGTTCTCTAGGAAAACTTAACGGATGGTATGAGTTTTTTATGGGAATTGGCTCATGCAATTGTGGAAATGGTCAAGTCCAAATTCCAAAGGGCAGGCTGCAAGCTGCAAACTCCGATGAAGTTTTACGATGAATTATACAGGAGAAGCTGGCTAGCTCAAGTAGAGACGGAAATTCTTCCTTCTGACAGTGAAATCATCAGTTCTCCTTCTAAGGACTTCAGCTGATTGGATGAAACTTCTCTCAATGTTGAAGTCTCCTCAGTTGATTGTAGTTGTAATCACCCATAGATACAATGTACTTACTTGTCTATAAACCCACAAAATATCCTCAGAGTAGCAATCAGGCCCAGTGCTTGCTTGACTGAACTACTGAACACCATAACCTGGACAAGTTGACACATGAGCTTATCCGTGACAGTCTATCCCTTGTCATCTTGGCACCCTTACACATCTCCTTAAACCACCCTTAATCTCTAAATAAAAACAATAACAATCATATTTTCACCTAAAAAATACTCAGCTGTCAGCTGTCCTGCATATAACCGGAAACACACTATCCTTTCCCAGAAGAGGGTCCAAGAAGTCTTTGGGTAATATACACTCTTACACGCTTTCTATCTCGTATTAAATAGTATAACAGAAAGTTAATATAACATATATCCAGTGATAAGGGGCCAAAATAGGAAAGAAAACAAAGTTATTAGCTTTACGTATATACACAAACATATGTATAACAAAACAAGAAAGAAATTTTCACAACCACTGCAGTCCTCATTTCTGTAACTAGTCATGTGGACATTGCAGGGTACTTAATACAAGAAGGATGAATAAATTAAGTTCGTGAGTCTGACATGCATGGGAATTCACCCGTTTCTGGGGTGTTCATATCTGAGCATCATATTGATGTTTCTATGAAGTCTTTCTCTCAATATATGTACACACACACACACACACACACACACACACACATTCACACCACACATCTACATACTGATCCAATATGAGCAAAAGTTTCCTTATGGAAAGAGATTCCTAGATGTTATGAGCCCAGAAAAATCCCTTATGGTGTCATGGGAAAATATTTTGAAATTTTCTTTCCTCTAAGACTCTCAAAATACAATGTATTTTCTATTTTTATATTCCTAGGACATATCCATTTCTGACATATAATGAAATATTAAAATTTATGGATACAAAGAATTAAACAAGAAAAGAATGAAAAAAACATGTCACAAGTATTAAAATCTTGTAGTCCTTGACATAGGAATATATATCAATTTTATTACATGACTAATAGAATCAACTATCTGCAAAAGAAAATAAGCATTTTATTCCATATAATCCTGACTATTAGACTTTTCTCTGTACAGGTTAAAAGGAAACAATCCCAATAAAGCCCTACAAATAAGTTGCCCCAGACCTTAGTTATTCTAGAAGTTCTCGTGGTGATTAATCTGACATTAATTACATCATGTGTTCTGGGGTGGACATCACAGGAAATTATGAATGAAGTAATATTAAAGTCATAGTGTTTGTATGGTTGCTAGATTATGTCATGGAAAAGTACAACCTCTGTCCCAGATTAAGATGTATATTTTCAAGATGGTTTGTGTTAGTCTTTTCTCAAAAATGAGCTTGATACCCGCTCATGAATCTGCTTGGTGCTGACTCCATAGATGACAGGATTAAGAGCAGGTGGAACAACAACATATAGATTGGCCAGGAGAATGTGAATGTATCCAGGAACATTCCTGCCAAACCGGTGGGTCATGAAAGAGAAAAATGCTGGAGTGAAGAAGACTAGGATGACACAGATATGGGAGCCACACATATTAAGGGCCTTGAGTCTGGCATCCTGAGAAGGAAGGCAGAAGACAGCACGGAGTATTCTTACATAGGAGATGACAATCAGAATCACATCACCAAGCACCATTGATATAAGAATTAATCCAAATACCACGTTTACCTTTATATTGGCAGAAGCCACCCAAGCAATCCCCATGTTCTCACAATATGTGTGTGGAATTATATGGTGCCCACAAAAGGGAAGCCTCAAGATGAGAAATACCAGAGGGATAACCAAAATGAAATTGACACCAAACACCACCACAAGGATGAGTCCAATAGTTTTGTTAGTGAGAATCAGGCTGTACCGGAGAGGGTTGCAAATGGCAACATAACGGTCAAAGGCCATGGCAACCAACACAACAGTCTCCATAGCAGTGAACATATGAATGAAGAACATCTGGGTGATACAGCCCCCAAAGCTGATTTCCCTTAAATTAAACCAGAATATGCCCAACATCTTGGGAATAGTAGATGTGGACAGGCCCAGATCAACAGAGGCCAACATAGCCAAGAAGTAAAACATGGGCTGATGAAGACTGTGTTCAGTCTTGATCACAAACAGGATAGTGATGTTCCCCACAAGAGCAATCAAATATATACAACAAAAAGGAAAACCTATCCAAACGTGCATCTCTTCAAGGCCTGGAATGCCCAACAAGAGGAAGCAGGTGGGGTGGAACCTGGTGTCATTTAAGGGGCACATCCCCTCTCTGATCTTTTGAAATCTGAGGGAAAAGAAGTTAACAATTTAAAATTTCAAACAATATACATAAAGAAAACACAAATCATAAAGGAAATTATGTCAGTCTGCATTATGAATTCATTTGAACATTAAAAATATTAATTTCTCTTAACTATAACAAATCAGGAAAAATTTCTGATTTCATGACACTATTAGTTTTGGGATGAGACATAAAAACAGAATAAACAGAAAATATATGTTTTATATGTATTCATGTGTGTATGTGTATATGTATATCTATGTATATAGATAATATTTAAGATATATAAGTGATTTGAAGAAAATCAAAGCATGACAAATGGACAATAATGAAGCTGGTCATTTTAAATATGGTCATGAGGAAAGTTGTGTCTTATAAAGTACTGAAATTAAAGCAGAGATATGAATGCAGTATAGAACTGATTTATCTTAAACTTTAAAGACTGATTTGCATTCTAGAAAGAATGCTCCTTCTGTCATGTGAAGCATGAACAGAAAGTGGTAACAACTGCTCTTCTCTAATAAGGAACAGTGCTTTAGGGAAGTCACTCACCCTCCCTCTGGGGGAACAGAAAGCAGGTTTGTGAGGAAAAGTAAACTTTGGAACTGAACTCTTTCTCCTTATGCTACGTTCTTCTTTGCTAGTGGCTGATGTGGTATGTTAAAGCTTGGGGTACCTCTGCTTGGGTTGGGGTTGCCCTGAGACTTTCAGTAAATGAGTCCCAAGATGTGGACAGACCAAGAAAGTAACCACTTCCCAGGGATTTCTCAAGGTTTCTACCGATTATCTTTACAGAAAGTTCCTCTAAAAATTTTCGCTAGAAATAAGTGGAAGAATATACCTTATGTGTAAACACCATCTTTGATCTATGTTTTTAGGAAACCTGAAATTAAAAAGAAACAGAGCATGAAAGACTTTGCCTAACAAAAATACTCAAAAATACTTAAACCCCTACTTTATGCCTCTGCCATGTGGGCTGAAACTCCTCTGCTCCTCGCATCCCATTTCAGGGGTGTCTTGGTGCATCACTATTTCTCGGACCTCCCGTCCCTCATTTCAGGTGTCTCGCTCTCAGAGCCCAGCCTGGAGCAATGTCACCTGCCCAGCCATGACCTGTGGCTCCTCTCAGGATCAGACTGCTGCAATATCTGCCCTTCTGACTTCACTACATTATTCATTTCCTACAATGGAACATTTATACTTATTCAGCAATAGGCTTCCCACCCCAGCCCATGTCCCATAAAACCACTAATCCCTAGGGTCTGAGTGTTCCCTCTTCCTGAAAGAAAACAGGCAATCCTCCTGTGATTATATTATCTGAACCATATGATCTTTGTCTTGCATTTTCCGTTATTAGTCTCCTCTCTGACCATCCCCACAGACCATATCCCTGAGCTTCACTTTTGGAGCAACAGAATTTAACCCTTAGAAGATGTGGACTTTTGGGTTGCTGGAAGCAAGAGGAAATAACTGCAATTGTATGATATAGCCCAGAGAGATAGTGGGTATAAAAATAATGCTAACCCCATGGCATATAATAGTGGTGTAGAATAGCAGGGAGACTTAAGGCTTCAAGACCTTCTGAGACATTCCCAATAAGGGGAAATGCACAGACAGTACATATGCCAAATCTTCTAGAACCATGATAAGTAGTGAAAATTCCCAGATACTAGAACAATAGCAGGTTTTCAGATCCCCTGTAACATAATGCATTTTGGAGCCATGCAGAGAGATCTAGATTCCTTCCCTGGGATCCCAGAACAGTGTGACCTCACAGAAGCAGCCCTGTTTTGCCAGCATTCATGTCAGCATTCAGAGCCAGGCATTCCTTCTCATGGTGTCTAAATTCCATGTCCTTTTTATTCAGATCTCTTTAGGTTAGGTTCCCAGGGTCTAGACTGCCTCACAGATGAGGAAGTTTACCCAAGCAGCAGAACAGAAGTGATCAGTGTAAAGAGGCTGGAAAGTCTTCCACATGGAAGTAGACACAGCTTGGTAAATACAATTTAGAAATGGAGAAGTCAGAGGGAAGTGGAGAATAAGACAAAGTGAAGAACTAGCAGAGAACTAAATTGTTTACTGCTGTATATGTCATGGTAATCCAATAGCATGGTCCACTCACTCAGCATACTTCCAGTGTTGATTAGATTTATTAGTCATTTGTAGCCAATTTCTATGGTATTCTTTAGGAGACTACCTACTTCTCTGGGTAGACAACCTGCTAGGAATCTAAAAGATTAACCTTTATTTACCAGTCTAAACATTTATCCTAAGGCATGGTCTCCATACGTTGTATGCAACTCCATTAGAAACCCAGACTATTTTAATCCATAAAGCTGAGAGCATAGTTAATAACATTATTGGAAAAGACACTGGTAGATGTTTAAGAATTGACTTGTGACACACCCCACAGTGCTGTTTTTAAGTCATGGTTTTCTTTCAGGATGTTTATACCATTAGGCAAGTATTTCATTCATATCTTCAGGGGAAGCAGGCCCTGGGCACACAGTTTGTCTTTGGGCAGCCTTTTCAGTGTCCTTTGACTCTTAGGCTCTGTGGAAGATACAAAGCATGACTGAATAATGAGACCATGTCTGAATGGCTAAATGGTAGAGTTGTCTTTCCAATGCCTTAATTGGCATGTGGTTGGGACCACAGTTAGAATTCAATGTCTTGGCATCCAAACTATCAGAAGATTTCAGGGTTTTTGGATTATGATTCTCCCAGGGTCACCCCTGTGAAATAGCTACTTCACTATCCCAATCTTTCATGGAGATGTAACACTTCTGTAACATTCATTGTCTTCATTTTCCAGATAGTCCACACTCCATTAGTATCATCTCTATGTTATGGACTAAGTAATTGGTGCATGAGCAGCAAACCCTTGCACAGTCATGGGAGAGACCATGTGTCTCATCTCATTTGTCTCCTTAATCAGGGAAGCTTACCTATTGGTTCATTGATCTTTCTTGGTCTCTTTAGAGTTATCGACTTCATAACGGAGGGATGCAGATAGGGAGGCCACAAACACGTGGTGACATGCATCATACACTTTAAGCCCCCTTCTTTTTGTTCCCATTTATTTTTTTTGGGGGGGGGTATTTACATATTTATTTATTCATGCAATAACATTTGTTGAGCATCTTCCATATGTCAGGCACTGCGCTAGATGGGAGTGGACCACAGTGACATGGTCCTTGCCCTCCCAGGATTTATGGGCTATGCTCAGACTGGGGCATGTACAGGTTAAGGAAAGTCTCCTTGAAGAAGACCAATGAAGACCAACTATTCAGCCAGATAAGGTGGAAAGTGGGGGAAGAGGCAAAGGGAACTGCACACTCAGAAGTCCTGGACCTCAAAAAAGCACCATGAGTAAGGACTAAGGAGAAGGCCTGTATGTGGCTGGAACCCAGTCAGCAAAAGTGTTCAAGATCAGGCTTCATAGTGGAAACAGAGAGAAATCATTGACTAACAGAGGCCTGACATAATCAGAGCATTTTACAAAATTCCCTCTAGTTGCCCTTTGGGCAATGGATTGGGGGTGGAAGGGAGAGCCTGGATAAACCCAAATGAGAAGCCTGTTGGAAGATTCCTGGGGTCAAGGTGAGAGATGGTGGATTGAACTGGGAGAGGGGAATAGGGATGGAAGTGAGGAGATTTGAGATACAGTTTGGACTGGATATGAGGAAAGAGCAGCATCAGAGATGCTCTTTAAGTTTCTAGTGTAAGCAACTGGGCAGATGGTGGTGCCAGTTACTGAATGGGGGAACACCGGAGGAGAGACAGATTTGGGGTCCCAGTGTCAGATGATGTGAGCAGAGCTGGTGCAAGGTCCCCTTGGGAGCCAGGGAGACCACATACTATGGAAACATGGGAAACCAGGGGACACATGCTGTGCTAGGACAGTGCTATCTCCCTGTCTCTCTCTCTCTCCCCTCCTCTTTCTTTCCCTCCAAGCCTCTTCTCTGTTTCTGTCATCAGAATTGCCTCATTCTTTCAGGATTTTCCATAGGGTGGGGGAAAAACGAGGCTAAGAAATTTTTTGAGGTCACACCCTTATGGTTCTTAAAATTTAAGAGTTTCCCTTCCATTTTTTTTTTTCTTTTTTTTTTAAGTGAAAAAGAGCAATTGAAGTAAAAAAGAACACTGGGTACCTTTGTCTGTTTGTTTCCTTCCCCTATTTTTCTACTCATCCATCCATAAACTAGACAAAGTGGAGTGTGGTCCTTATGGCTTTCCCAATCCCATTGTCACCCCTCATAAGCTACATTTTTTTACAACTGTCTTCAAGATTCATGGGTTCTGGGTTGTAGTTTGATAGTTTCAGGTATCCACCACCAGCTTCCCCAATTCTTTAGAACCTAAAAAGGGTTGTCTAAAGTGTGCATAAGAGTGCCCACCAGAGTGACCTCTCGGCTCCTTTTGGAATCTCTCTGCCACTGAAGCTTATTTCATTTCCTTTCACATCCCCCTTTTGGTCAAGAAGATGTTCTCCGTCCCACGATGCCAGGTCTACATTCCTCCTCGGGAGTCGTATTCCACGTTGCCAGGGAGATTCACTCCCCTGAGTGTCTGATCCCACGTAGGGGGGAGGGCAGTGATTTCACCTTTCAAGTTGGCTTAGCTACAGAGACAGGGCCACATCTGAGCAACAAAGAGGCATTCGGGAGGAGGCTCTTAGGCACAACCATAGGGAAACCTAGCCTCTCCTTTGCAGCAACCATCTTCCCAAGGGTAAAACCTGTGGTAGAGGGCTCAACCCATCAAACCACCAGTCCCCTATGTCTGTGGTCATGTTAGCAACCATGGAGGTGGGGTAGGCGAATACCCCTGCATTCTCCACAGGCTCCTCAAGGGGGCACTACATCTTTTTTTTTTCCTTGTTTTTCTTTTTCTTTTTTTTTTTTTTTTAACTTTCCCTTCTTTTTTAAATCAACTGTATGAAAAAAAAGTTAAAAAGAAAACAAACATACAATAAAAGAACATTTCAAAGAGACCATAACAAGGGAGTAAGAAAAAGACAACTAACCTAAGATAACTGCTTAACTTCCAACATGTTCCTACTTTACCCCAAGACAGTTACCTAATATAGCAACATTTCTGTGAACTTGCTCCTACTATATCCATCAGAAATTAACAGACCATAGTCATTCCTGGGCATCCCCAGAACGTTAAATACCTTATCTGTTCTTCTTGGATTATTGTTCCCCCTTCCTTAATTGCTCTCTATTGCTAGTTCCCCTACATTCTACATGATAAACCATTTGTTTTACATTTTTCAAAGTTCACATTAGTGGTAGCATATAATATTTCTCTTTTTGTGCCTGGCTTATTTCGCTCAGCATTATGTCTTCAAGGTTCATCCATGTTGTCATATGTTTCACGAGATCGTTCCTTCTTACTGCCGTGTAGTATTCCATCGTGTGTATATACCACATTTTATTTATCCACTCATCTGTTGAAGGACATTTGGGTTGTTTCCATCTCTTGGCAATTGTGAATAATGCCGCTATGAACATTGGCGTGCAGATATCTGTTCGTGTCACTGCTTTCCGATCTTCCGGGTATATACCGAGAAGTGCAATCGCTGGATCGAATGGTAACTCTATATCTAGTTTTCTAAGGAACTGCCAGACTGACTTCCGGAGTGGCTGAACCATTATACAGTCCCACCAACAGTGAATAAGAGTTCCAATTTCTCCACATCCCCTCCAGCATTTGTAGTTTCCTGTTTGTTTAATGGCAGCCATTCTAACCGGTGTTAGATGGTATGTCATTGTGGTCTTAATTTGCATCTCTCTAATAGCTAGTGAAGCTGAACACTTTTTTCATGTGTTTCTTGGCCATTTGTATTTCCTTTTCAGAGAACTGTCTTTTCATATCTTTTGCCCATTTTATAATTGGGCCGACTGTACTATTGTCATTGAGTTGTAGGATTTCTTTATATATGCAAGATATCAGTCTTTTGTCAGATACATGGTTTCCAAAAATTTTTTCCCATTGAGTTGACTGCCTCTTTACCTTTTTGAGAAATTCCTTTGAGGTGCAGAAACTTCTAAGCTTGAGGAGTTCCCATTTATCTATTTTCTCTTTTGTTGCTTGTGCTTTGGTTGTAAAGTCTAGGAAGTGGCCGCCTAATACAAGGTCTTGAAGATGTTTTCCTACATTATCTTCTAGGAGTTTTATGGTACTTTCTTTTATATTGAGATCTTTGGTCCATTTTGAGTTAATTTTTGTGTAGGGTGTGAGGTAGGGGTCCTCTTTCATTCTTTTGGATATGGATATCCAACTCTCCCAGCCCCATTTGTTGAAAAGACCATTATGACTCAGTTCAGTGACTTTGGGGGCCTTATCAAAGATCAGTCGGCCATAGATCTGAGGGTCTATCTCCGAATTCTCAATTCGATTCCATTGATCTATATGTCTATCTTTGTGCCAGTACCATGCTGTTTTGGCAACTGTGGCTTTATAATAAGCTTCAAAGTCAGGGAGTGTAAGTCCTCCCACTTCGTTTTTCTTTTTTAGAGTGTCTTTAGCAATTTGAGGCATCTTCCCTTTCCAAATAAATTTGATAACTAGCTTTTCCAAGTCTGCAAAGTAGGTTGTTGGAATTTTGATTGGGATTGCATTGAATCTGTAGATGAGTTTGGGTAGAATTGACATCTTAATGACATATAGTCTTCCTATCCATGAACATGGAATATTTTTCCATCTTTTAAGGTCCCCTTCTATTTCTTTTAGTAGAGTTATGTAGTTTTCTTTGTATAGGTCTTTTACATCTTTGGTTAAGTTTATTCCTAGGTACTTGATTTTTTTAGTTGCTATTGAAAATGGTATCTTTTTCTTGAGTGTCTCTTCAGTTTGTTCATTTCTAGCATATAGAAACATTACTGACTTATGTGCATTAACCTTGTATCCTGCTACTTTGCTAAATTTGTTTATTAGCTCTAGTAGCTGTATCGTCGATTTCTCAGGGTTTTCTACATATAAGATCATATCATCTGCAAACAATGAAAGTTTTACTTCTTCTTTTCCAATTTGGATGCCTTTTATTTCTTTGTCTTGCCGGATTGCCCTGGCTAGCACCTCCAGCACAATGTTGAATAACAGTGGTGACAGCGAGCATCCTTGTCTTGTTCCTGATCTTAGAGGGAAGGCTTTCAGTCTCTCACCATTAAGTACTATGCTGGCTGTGGGTTTTTCATATATGCTCTTTATCATGTTGAGGAAGTTTCCTTCAATTCCTACCTTTTGAAGTTTTTTTATCAAAAACGGATGTTGGATTTTCTCAAATGCTTTTTCAGCATCTATTGAGATGATCAATTGATTTTTCCCTTTTGACTTGTTAATGTGTTGTAATACAGTGATTGATTTTCTTATGTTGAACCATCCTTGCATGCCTGGAATAAACCCCACTTGGTCATGGTGTATGATTTTTTTAATGTGTCTTTGGATTCGATTTGCAAGTATTTTGTTGAGGATTTTTCCATCTATATTCATTAGGGAGATTGGCCGGTAGTTTTCCTTTTTTGTAGCATCTTTGCCTGGTTTTGGTATTAGATTGATGTTAGCTTCATAAAATGAGTTAGGTAGTGTTCCATTTTCTTCAATGTTTTGAAAGAGTTTGAGTAAGACTGGTGTCAGTTCTTTCTGGAAAGTTTGGTAGAATACCCTTGTGAAGCCATCTGGCCCTGGGCATTTATTTGTGGGAAGATTTTTGATGACTGATTGGATCTCTTTGCTTGTGATGGGTTGGTTGAGGTCTTCTATTTCTTCTCTGGTCAGTCTAGGTTGTTCATATGTTTCCAGGAAATTGTCCATTTCCTCTACATTATCCAGTTTGTTGCCATACAGTTGTTCATAGTATCCTCTTATAATTTTTTTAATTTCTTCAGGATCTGCAGTTATGTCACCTTTTTCATTCATTATTTTGTTTATATGGGTCTTCTCTCTTTTTGATTTTGTCAGTCTAGCTAGGGGCTTGTCAATCTTGTTGATCTTCTCAAAGAACCAACTTTTGGTGATATTTATCCTCTCTATTGTTTTTTTGGTCTCTATGTCATTTATTTCTGCTTTAATCCTTGTTATTTCTTTTCTTCTACTTGGTTTAGGATTGGTTTGCTGTTCATTTTCTAGCTTCTTCAGTTGATCCATTAGTTCTTTGATTTTCGCTCTTTCTTCCATTTTAATATATGCATTTAGTGCTATAAATTTCCCCCTTAGCACTGCTTTTGCTGCATCCCATAGGTTTTGGTATGTTGTGTTCTCATTTTCGTTCGTCTCTATATATTTAGCAATTTCTCTTGCTATTTCTTCTTTAACCCACTGATTCTTTAGGAGTGTGTTGTTTAACCTCCAGGTATTTGTGAATTTTCTAAGTCTCTGATGGTTATTGACTTCTAATTGTATTCCATTGTGGTCAGAGAATGTGCTTTGAATAATTTCAATCTTTTTAAATTTATTGAGGCTTGTTTTATGTCCCAGCATATGATCTATTCTGGAGAAAGTTCCGTGAGCACTAGAAAAGTATGTGTATCCTGGTGATTTGGGATGTAATGTCCTGTAGATGTCTGTTAAATCTAATTCATTTATCAGATTGTTTAGGTTTTCAATTTCCTTATTGGTCTTCTGTCTGGTTGATCTATCTATAGGAGAGAGTGATGTGTTGAAGTCTCCCACAATTATTGTGGAAACATCAATTGCTTCCTTTAGTTTTGCCAGTGTTTCTCTCATGTATTTTGTGGCACCTTGATTGGGTGCATAGACATTTACGATTGTTATTTCTTCTTGCTGAATTGCCTCTTTTATTAGTAAGTAGTGGCCTTCTTTGTCTCTCAAAACATCCCTGCATTTGAAGTCTATTTTATCTGAGATTAATATTGCTACACCTGCTTTCTTTTGGCTGTAGCTTGCATGAAATATTTTTTTCCATCCTTTCACTTTCAGTTTCTTTGTGTCCCTGTGTCTAAGATGAGTCTCTTGTATGCAACATATTGATGGTTCATTTTTTTTTATCCATTCTGCGAATCTATATCTTTTAATTGGGGAGTTTAATCCATTTACATTCAATGTTATAACCGTGAAGGCATTTCTTGAATCAGCCATCTTATCCTTTGGTTTATGTTTGTCATATTTTTCCCCTCTGTCTATTAATATCCTTTATTGTACCCATACTGAATCTCTTTAGTACTGAACCTTTCTCCAAGTCTCTCTGTCCTTTCTTTGTTTCTCTGTATGTAGGGCTCCCTTTAGTATCTCCAGTAGGGCAGGTCTCTTGTTAGCATATTCTCTCAGCATTTCTTTGTCTGTGAAAAATTTAAGCTCTCCCTCAAATTTGAAGGAAAGCTTTGCTGGATAAAGTATTCTTGGCTGGAAATTTTTCTCACTCAGAATTTTAAATATATCGTGCCACTGCCTTCTCGCCTCCATGGTGGCTGCTGAGTAGTCACTACTTAGTCTTATGCTGTTTCCTTTGTATGTGGTGAATTGCTTTTCTCTTGCTGCTTTCAGAACTTGCTCCTTCTCTTCTGTGTTTGACAGTGTGATCAGTATATGTCTCGAAGTGGGTTTATTTGGATTTATTCTATTTGGGGTTCGCTGAGCATTTATGATTTGTGTATTTATGCTGTTTAGAAGATTTGGCAAGTTTTCCCCAACAATTTCTTTGAATACTCTTCCTAGACCTTTACCCTTTTCTTCCCCTTCTGGGACACCAATGAGTCTTATATTTGGACGTTTCATATTATCTATCATATCCCTAAGGTCCATTTCGATTTTTTCAGTTTTTTTCCCCATTCTTTCTTTTATGCTTTCATTTTCCATTCTGTCATCTTCGAGGTCACTGATTCGTTGTTCAACTTCCTCTAGTCTTGTACTATGAGTGTCCAGAATCTTTTTAATTTGGTCAACAGTTTCTTTAATTTCCATAAGATCATCCATTTTTTTATTTAGTCTTGCAATGTCTTCTTTATGCTCTTCTAGGGTCTTCTTGATTTCCTTTATCTCCCGTACTATGGTCTCATTGTTCATCTTTAGTTCTTTGAGTAGCTGCTCTAGGAGCTGTGTCTCTTCTGGTCTTTTGATTTGGGTGCTTGGGCTTGGGTTATCCATATCGTCTGGTTTTTTCATATGCTTTATAATTTTCTGTTGTTTTTGGCCTCGTGGCATTTGCTGAACTTGATAGGGTTCTTTTAGGATTTGTAGACCAATTGAATTCCTTATCTCTAATTTATCAGATCTACAGCTTCGTGGAGTACACTTTCTCTAACTAACCAGCAGGTGGCGTCCACGAGCCACCTGTTCTCCACAAGCCAGTTCTCCCCTGCTTAGCCTTTTTGGTGAGTGGGGGAGTGAGTCTTGTGGGGTCCAATTGGTGTACCAAGCTTGCATGTGTAGTTGGTGTTGCCTGCCCTGTATATGGGGCGTGTTTCTGGGCAGTCCGGGAGGGGGGGTGTGTGGCTCTAACAATCAAATCTCCCTGGTGATCCTAGAGTTTTAAGGCTGCTGCAATAGTCTAATCCTTCAGTTCAGTCCTGCCACAGTTTGTCTCTGCCACTGACCCACAAGTCCTTGGTATTGGCGTATGGTTCCTGAGACTTGCAAGTGGGCCCCTCTTCCAGGCCGTGCACCCCGGGTCCTCTGTTGAGGGATGACTGTGCTATGTCACAGGTGAGTGCCATCCCCCCAGGGCAGTTCTGGGCTGCTGGGCTGTGTAGGGAGGCTCCCAGTCTGCTGAAATGATGGCTGAATGGGGCTTTGTTAATTCACACTGCTCTACCTTTCCAACTCTGGGACAATCAGCTGAGGTTGCAGGGAAGGCTAATGTCCATGCCCAGTTTTGTGGTGTGTGCCTGTTATTTGAAGCACTTCCGTCACACTGGGTTGTCTGGGGCAGTTCTGGGCTATGGGGCTGGCGAAGGGCAGGAGTGTTTCCTGTCCACCAGGATGATGGCTGTGATTGGACACCCCCCTTTTCTTGGGAAGTTGTGGTGTTTAGTGAATTTTCTCAGCCACTGGATTATTGCGTTTTGTCTCAGAGCTCTCCTAGTTCTGCTCTTGACTTGATCTGCCCAAATTGCAGGTCTTTGAAGCTTTCTGTATTGGGCTTCTTAGAGTAATTGTTTTAGAAAAAGAAAAAAGGATTCAGTTCTAATGGGTTATTGAAATGCTAAGAGACAAAGCAACCAGGGGCATTAAGGAAAGGTCCACAGGGCAGAGAGATCAGCTTTTCTTCGGGATTTGCATATGCGCCTCGGGGCCTGAGCTCGGGCCTGAGCTCTGCCCTTCCCCCTTCCACGCTCACCAGAACTCCAAAAATCCTCTGCTTTTATTTTGGAGTTTTTCGTGTTGTTTTTTTTCTATGCCTGTCTCCTCTCTGCTGGGCTGGCTGCTCTCAGATTCTCTGGTGTCTGGTCTCAGTCTATCTATGGTTGGAGTTTAGATCAGCAGAATGAGTTTCCGATAAGGGCTGCCACTGCAGTTCTCCCTTCTCCTTCCCAGAGCTGACAGCCCCTCCTCCCACGGGACTGAGCCTGGCAGGGAGGGGCGTGGGTCCGCTGGCCGCAAAAACTTACAGATTTCGCGATCTCAGCAGTTCCACGTTTTCATGAGTGTTGTATGAAGTATGCCCAAAGTCAGATTGCTCTGTGGTGTCCAGTCCACGCAGTTTCTGGCTTTCTACCTCCTTTCCTGGAGGAGTAACTAAAACATACAGCTCACCAGTCTGCCATCTTGCCCCGCCTCGATATTGTTCCCATTTAACAACATTGTATAGTAAACCCAGCAATCGTGTGCCACCTGTTCTTGTTTGCTAGAACTGCCATTATGCAAAATATCAGAAATGGATAGGCTTTTCTAAAGGGAATTTGTTAAGTTTCAAATTTAAAGTTCTGAGGCCCTACAAGTGTCCAAATGAAGGCATCAACAAGAGAATATCTTCACAGAAGAATGGCCGATGGTGTCCTGAACACCTTTATCAGCGGGAAAGGCACATGGCTTGTGTCTGCTGGTCCTTTACTCTTGGTTTGAGTTTCAAAATGGCTTTCTCCAAATGTTTCTGGGCTTTTGTCTCTCTCAGCTTCTCTCAAATCTCTGGTTCTTCTGGGGTGTCTCTCTCCAAATGTCTCTGAGTCTTTCTTTAGATTCTCTGGGGGAAACTTTGGGTTTCATCTCTTAGCTTCACATCTCCAAACATCTTTCTGTCTGCAAGTCCAAGTGTCAGGGTGTCTGTTGGCTCTTAGCTTCTCCCAGGGGCAAACTCTGGATTACATATCTTAGCTTCTCTGCAAACGTTTCTCTCAGTTTCTCTGAGCTTCTCCTTTCTGTGAGTTCTCTTAAAGTACTCCGGGGAACCATGGGGTCACACATCCATGGAAATAATCTAATCAAAAAAGTCTCACCTACAGTTGGGTGGATCACATCTCCATGGAAACAACCTAATGAAAAGGTACTACAGTTATCAAAAGTCTAATAAGTCCCCCCACAAGATTGCATTAAAGAGAATGTCTTCTGTGGGGGACATAATAGATTCAAAGCAGCACACTACCTAAGCATGACCCTCCAAGTCTCAGGATGAGAGTCAAAGAATTCCTCTATTTTGTCTCACCTTTATATTGTGTAGATACAGATATAGTGTCATTTCATCAGGAATCTCTTCCATGCATTTCAATTTTTACATTATATTTTCTTCTGTAGTACCAGTTTAGCCTTCGACACAGTGGAGTCTATTTACTTCTTTAAAACTGAGGTACTGGTCTACCTGTCTCTCTGTGAGATCTACCCCTTCCTCTGCAACTCCCTCCAAGGCCATTAATAACAACCATGAAATACTAACCCTGTGTATGACAAATCTAACACTGGGAAATCCCAAGCATTGAGAAGAGTTCACCGTAAACATTTCTTGAACGCCTTCCGTATTGCTGTCCTTTAGCTGTTGTGCCACTTTTAGCAGACTATTCTTACCTCTCAAGTGGTTCATGAATATCCACTTTCTGGGTTCACTTTTAGAAATCACAGTCGAGTGACCAGATGATCAGCTCACTGAAACAAAATGTGACAGAAAGCTCCCTTACCAGGCATTTTGGAACAGCAATTATTGAAAGATATTTATGGAGTCAGGAATAGTAGCAATAGTGCAGATTTTTCCTTGTCTGTTATATTCTAGGGTAGCATCTAGTGAGGGCAGATGTCAGACTCTAGGAAAGGAATCCTGGTCCTTGAGCTTTGTGCCTTTAAAGTGCGTTAAACCATCCAGTTCCTTCCCTAAAATAAGTAAGGATAGTGATAGGAGAGACGGGCCAGAAAATTGGCTTCTAACTCTATTCCACTACCTCAGCATTCATTATTTGGGGAACACTAGTTCCTTCTTAGCATGAGGAGGGGCTTGGCATCCAATTAATTACGATACATCAGTGCATAATGTGAACGACTTGGCTACACACGGACTTCTACCATTCAGTATTTACAATTATGTGAACATCAAACCTTTCCCTGTCCTGGCTTCTTGTCAAGTCTTGTTACTGTTTATATTAAGTGGCTGAGAAGTGCCATGAGGCACCATCTCAGGATAGTACCAATATTGATAGGCTTCAACAATCCACAGAAACCATTTTTCATGGAGGTGTGTTGAAGGTCAAGTATATTTCTGGGAAGCCTACATGGAGGAAATTATTCAGTTAACTCTTACTCTTTACCTATACTCAGATTGAAGAAGATTCCCCACCCCCTTTAATTATCCACTGTATCTGTATTAACTATGATGCTGACACACTTTTCTACAACCTTTTACCATTTCAGTCTATACCACCTTCCAGTTAATGAATGCACTAATATTTTGTAGACTAAATTTATCCCTCCACCATCCATCTATTCACATTCATTCAATAAGTATTTATTTAGTGCTTTTTATGTTCTATGAGTCATCCCAGACATTAGAGGCATATTAGTGAGCAAACAATTATCCTACTATAGTTTTTTGTTTGCTGTTGACCAAGTTCTGTGCTTGGTGATGTCTTATTTTCCTCTTTATTTGACAAAAGGTTAACTCCTTGAACATTAATGACTGCATATTTTACAATTCTTCTATTAGTGAGGGTTGGATACAATTCAGATGATTATCAACTGAACACCACTTAAAATTAATTACTATTTATCAATATAATGTGATGCTACATAGCTTTGAAAAGAAATGAAGAGATGCATAACTTGACTTTGGAAGGAATCAAATGAAATTGGTATCAGGCATTTCTTTTGGAAAGAGAATCTGGAGAATGAATGTTAATGATAGGAAGAAGACTTTATATAAACTCTTCTGTGATTGTGTTTAAAATGGCACAGATACTCTCTTTTCAAAAAATAGTTGAATATGATTAAATTACCTTAAAAATGTTTCAGTTGTCTATTATTTGTAAGAAATTATGCCAGAATTTAGCAGCTTAAAACAGCAAAGATTATCCCACACAGGTTTTGAGGGTCAGGAACCTGGTTGAGGCTTAGCCACATGTTTCTAGCTAGGAGTTTCTCATATGGTTGCAGTCAAACTTTTGGCCCTCTGTAGTCTCTGAAGACTTGATTGGGCCTGGAGATACTGCTTCCAAAATCATTCACAGGGTTGTTGGCAGGGGGATTCAGTTCCTTGTTCAGTGCATCTCTCCTTAGGTCTGAATGGGACTTAGCTTCTCCAGAAGAGTGAGGGGTGAGGGGTGGGGGGAGAGAGAGAGAGAGAGAGAGAGAGAAAGACAGAGACAGAGAGAGAGGTAAACAGAGAGAGAGAAACAGAGAGGAAGAGTCAGAGAGAGAGAGGCAGAAAGAGGCAGTCAGAGAGAGACAGAGATAAAGAGACACCAAGTTGGAAACCCTGGTATCACACAGACCAGCCCTGGTAAAATGTGGAGGAGACTATGCAAGGATGTCAACATGAGGAGGAGGGGCTCACTGGGGGCTGTCTTAGAGGCTGCCTAACACAAACAGTTCAAATAGTTGAAAACAAGATTAATAAAATATCATTTTAAAAGATGGGAGTTTATTTGTTACTCTCTATTTTTTTCCATTTGCCTAGGAAAGGATGGTCCATTTGATGGTACTTTTTCTTGTTGTTATTGTTTGGTGTTTTTTTTTTTTTTTTTTTTTTTTTGCTATTTGTTGTTTAATTCTTTATAAAAATGGCTTTATTGATATGCTGAGAATCAAGAGGAACTGTGTTCATACTTGAAGTCAATTAATTTATCTTGAATTTCAAAACTAATTTTTAGATTGGATTAGATTTCAGTGTCCCTGGGATGGGGATAAATATATTTGGTATGTGGTGGGTGAGACATGATTATTTGTGATATCGAAGGCAGACTGTGGTAAATCAATGGCTCAGATATTCCTTTCTCTTAATATCCATGTGCTTTGCGTTGTGACTTTGAAGTTTTCCCACTGAAAGGGTAGAATTTACTTTCACAGTTTTTGAATACGGGCTCATCATGTGATATGATATGTCAATTAAATGAGGCAGAGTAGTAAATCACGGATATGTGCAACAACATGGATGACTTATATTGAGCAAAGTAGCTAGACACAGAAGAATACATACTGTTCAATTCTATTTCTATAGAAAAGATAGCAGAATATATCAAACTAAATTGCAACATTTAGGGAAGAAAGCAAATGATAAAAGTATACTGAGAATATCAATTACGTATTGACAAAGAAAGTTAGGATAGTGGTTACCATCTAGGGGAGAGGATGAAAAGGTAATAAGCAAAACAGTCATGAGAGTGACTTCTGGTGGTTTCCACTTCTTGACCTGTATGGTGGTTACATGGAGGTTGAAAATTTGTTGAGTTTGAGGACTGCTTTGCACATGTATTATATTTCACTTATAAAAAACTTGAAGGTTAAAAATGAAAGAAATAATGTAGAAAAAATGACAGAATATTTTTCTTTTAATGATCTCAGAATAGCAAAATCCATTATAAACCTGAGATAAAACTTCGTAGTCATTAAAGGAGAAGAACGATTGATAAATTTGACTCTTTAAAAAATTCCTTGTGATAAAAATCACCATATACAAAATCAGAAGAGAAACTGAGGAGATGGATAGAGGTTCCTCAGATCACAGGCAAGGGAAGAAATACCTTAATAAGTAAAGAGCTCTATAAAATCATTTTTAAAAGTCCAATTTAAATCATAAGGCATAGATATAAGTAGGTAGTTCACATAAAAATAAACACAAAGCATTCATATTAATATGGGAATATGTATAACAATTGAAAATAAGAAAACTATAAATGATAAGAATATATTATTTTGCCTCTCCACATGGCAAATATTTGAAAAAGTATTAAAACATAACTTAAAGGGATGTAGGGAAAAAGTTGATCTTGTACTTTGCTTGTTGAGATGCAATTTGGTATAACCTATGAAGAAATGAAAGATGCCTTTTGACCCAGAAATTTCTTTAGGAATATTTTTAAACTTCATATAAGCAAAATTAGGTATGTTAATTGTATGCACTGCAACATTGCTTGGAAAAATTATGGATGTACAAGAGAAGAGTATATAATATACATCCATATATAGGGATATGGGATATAGGGATAACAAGATATATTATTAAAGAAAAAGTGCATTGTTGAGTATGTTAACCATTTAGATTTATAAAAACATTTTACATGGAAGAATTTGAAATTTGGAAGAATGGGCAAGACTTGATTATGGTGGTTGTCTCCAAAGAGAGGAATTAGGTTGTGGCAGATTTTATTTCACTGCATGCAATTTGTTAATTTGAAATGTTGGATTTTGTGCATATGTGACCAATATATGAAACAAAATGTATGATCAGTATCTGAAACAAAAATGATAAATTGCAAGTATACTTAACAGTTTGAAAAAAAGTTCATAGTGTGTTGTGAAATAAAATGAGAGGTATAACCATTCATGTATAATCACTTTTTTAAAAAAGATGTTAAGTCAAATATGGATCTTTTTACCTGCTTGCCTGATTGGCTCTTTCTCTACTTACAGGTGGTTATTTAAATGTCTCTTTCTAGCAATGAGTTTCCTACCCACCCTGTCTAGGTTAGGTCCCAGGTGATATGCTTTCATTTCACCTACCATGTGGCAGATAATCATCCAGGTGCTTGAGGCACATAAGTATACATATCAGGTAAAGATCTCTGCCTTCATTGAGCTAATACCCTAGAGAGAAGAGTGGGGGAGGACATCCAATAAAGAGTAAAAGTGTAGAAATTGATAAAAATTAGGAGCAGATATGTGCTATGAAAAAAAATGAGTGCAGGATGAAGGGAACTTGTAAGTCTGATGGTCAGGGTAGACATCTTTGATATGGTGACATTTGAGCAAGGAACTGGTGCCCCATTCACAGTAAGAGCAAATCCAACCTTATGAAATAAAGTATTTCATTGCTAAAACTTGTTTTCAGGCTTTCTGTAGGAAACATTTGTTAGGGTGAGTTAGAAAATGAGCAGTAATGGTGTTTGGTCATGAGACAGTGTGCGTTTGTGAAGTACTTTGAGAAACATTTAAGAATTTGATGTTAGCTCTCCATATGCTAGTAAGCTGTTCTCTCAAAAGGCTTATGCAGGGTCATCATCTGAGGTCTTATCCTCATCCCAATCATAATGAATATACTCCAAATACTTCAAGTTTTTTAATGGCTTGAAGAAATGATTACTGTGGAAGTATATTTCATCATTCAAATCAAAGATTCTGGAACCAGGCACCCTGTTTACAATCCAGGCACTGCCACTTGCTGGCTATGTGACTTTCATTAAGTTATTAACTTCTCTATGCTTCAGTTTGCTTGTCTGTATAATAGGCATAAAAATAGTAGCAAACCTATAGAATTCTTTTCCAGATCAAATGAATATACAATAATTTTAAAAATACCTGGCAAATTGTAATTGCTATGTATATTGTTTTATTATTATTTTATAATTACCTTGAAAACCATTTTCTGTGGGGGAAGCAGTCAATCCCTTAAAAGGAAGTAAGTATGTAGGAAGGCATGAGGTATCTCCAGTTCACACAGGAATGCCTTGAATGCTGAGAAGGAGCTTGGAAAGGTCACTGAAGACATGGGTAGAAAGTGAGAGAAAAATGGAGTTTTTATGAAGAAGCAGGAAGTTGGAACAGGAAAAAGGAGAAGGAAGGGTGACTTATCAAGCAGAGGATGTGCTGAAGATATGAGCAGTCTGCCTCAGGGTTGAGGATAATTCTGAGTCCCCTGTTATCAGTCAAAGGTGAAGAGCAGAGCTTGGCAGGCCTGGGGGTCTTGAAAGGATTCACAGGTAAAGCACTTTCTGTTAGGGCCTCTGACTGTCTTTCTCGTTCCATCTTCTGCTCCTCCATCTCCTTTCTCTTTTACCTCCAAAGAGACATACTAAAATATTTGTAGCTGAAACATGCTATTCTTGTTCAACCTTAGTATTATTCCATTTTTGTTCAAAGTAATTCTTATCTGCTGCTTCTCCTGGAATATGTATACATATAATTTTCATGTACTTACTACCTCCTCTGGGAAGACTTTAGTCACCACCTCAAAGACATATCAATGAGCTTTCTCTAAGTTCCCATGAATTTTGTAATAATCTCCATTCAGCAATTTATTTAGAATAATTATTCCATTTTGTTTTGTATCCTCTACTCAACTAGGAACCCATTAGTGTTTCTGAATTCATTTACATTTCTTGGTACAGAACATGAATACAGGTACATAGAAGATACCCAGAAAACTTTGTTGATAAATATTGAAAACTCAATAAAAGCTGGCCTATATAAATTGATTTTTACAGCCCATGCAATTATAAAGATATTTCTTTAAACTACGATGCTTCTAAGGATGAATCAGAGTTGAAATTGATTGCTGATAATAATATTATCAACCATAATTTATTAAGTGGCTATTATATATCAGCAATTATATTGTGGTTGTGTTTTTTGGCATTAGAATATTTAATCAGCCACATAACTCTTTGTTTTAAGTTTATTTTTCACATTTGAAAAAATATATAGAAGCTGTCATTTAGAGTAAGTGGCCTGTCCAATTTTTAAAGTGTAGAAATTAAAAGGCAAGATTTAAACCTTCAGATTATCTGAATCCAAAACTCATATTCTATTTACCAAACTGTTTTCTACTCTAACCTTGTGCTCCCACCGTATCACATCCTTTTTTTTTGCCATCTTCCCCCTTTCCTTCATAAGTGTTTTTTCTTTTTAGTTTTCTGATATATCTCTGACCAGAGTAAAGATTCTGAGCACCATGAGGAGAGTAACCGTATGACATTCAACTCTGTTTTCTTTTCATTAAACTCAAGGTATGACCAGTAATAGGATCTAAGTGAGAATCTGTTGAATGAAAAATAGAGTGAATAAGTGAATGAATAAATGAATTGCAACAGAGAGCAGTAATTTAATATTGGCTGATAACATGACAATTATGTGGTTTAGGTCCATTATAAATGGAGTTCACAAACTGATGACATGGGAAAAATAGAACACTCAGACATGTTTTGTATGAACTGTAGAATATTTTTAAAGACATTTAGCCAACAATTAAAATTGGGAGATTTCACAAAACATCTGAATCTAGTTTGCCTTTAAAATACTGGAAAATATTGCAACACTGGGCTCACATTGCTTCATGGCAAAAATGCACTGAGTAGGATTTGTTTTTTGGAGGGCATTTGCTTGCTCTAGGTCAAAATTGCCTCCTTTTCTTATAGTAAATGTATACATTGACAGCATGCCTGTGCCCTTCCTTTTATTACTTGTCTGTTCCCCCTAGACATGTAAGTCTATAACTCTTATGTAAAATATATGATCTAAATGGAATGGGTAGATTACATCTTTATTCTGCTTTCTCTTTTTCAGGAAATCTTTGCTTATCAGAAACATTTCAAAATCTATACTTGCAAAGGCTTTAGTAAATGTATATATTAGAATGACATATGTTTTTAATACCAGTTCACTCAGATATTTTACAAATTTTTTTTCCATTCTTTCCCCCCCGCCCAAAGAAATGGTCCTAAATTATTGTTTGTTTGTCTTAGGTAAAGACAGTCTCTCTCCAAATAAAAATTTGATCACAACTTCCCGAATCTGCTTGGTCTTGATACCATAAACAATTGGGTTCATTGTAGGTGGCAGTAGCAGATAAAGATTGGCCACAATGATGTGTATGTGGTGGGGTATATTTTGTTCCCCAAAACGGTGTGTGAAAAATGTGAAAAACGCTGGGACATAGGTGATGACAATGGCACAGATATGAGATGTACAGGTACTGAAGGCCTTGTGTCGAGCAGCTACTGATGATAGACTCACCACTGCCTGCAAGATCATGGTGTAAGACACGAAGATACAAAAGATGTCAAAGCCACCAATCAGGAGAGCAACCATCAAGCCGTATATCGCATTCACCTTAAAATTGCCACAGGACACTTTGGCCACAGACATGTGGTCACAGTAGGTGTGGGGAATGAAGTTGCCCCGGCAGTAGGGCAGCCACTTAATGAGGAAAGTGAATGGGATGATAAGGATCACACCCCTCAGGAAGGTGGCAAACCCAGCCTTGGCAATGACATGGCTGGTGAGGATGGTGGTGTAGCGTAAGGGGTAGCAGATGGCCACGTAGCGGTCCAGGGCCATGAGCATGAGCACGCCAGACTCCATCCCAGTCAACATGTGGACAAAAAACATCTGAGCCAGGCAGGCATTAAAGTCAATCTCTTTGAGGTTGAACCAGAATATGCACAGCATATTGGGTACAGTGGTGGTGCACCAAGTGACATCTGTGAAGGAGAGCAATGCCAGGAAATAGTACATGGGCCGGTGCAGAGCCTCCTCATGGCTGATGAGGTAGATGATCCCACAGTTCCCCAGTACAGCAATGATGTACATGAAGCAGAATGGCAGGGAGATCCAGATGTGTGCAGCTTCCAGCCCAGGAACACCATTCAAGATAAAGAATCCTGGGGTCAGGCTGGAGCTGTTGGCTGCAGACATAATGGCAGACAGGAGGGGAGCATATCACATTCTTTAACAGCAATCGCTTTCTGTATAGAAGAGAGAGAAGTAGAGTTAGAGAGCAGGTAAGGGCGTGTAGTCTGGAAAATCTTACCCAGAAATGTCACAGACACTATTTGTAACCAGGTTTTTATTTTTCCAGCTGTAGCAAGAGTCTTTTAACAGTGACATACAAAAATAATTAAACTGTACAGTTTTACGCTACTTGATATTCTGTTGCATACTTTATCTAAGGAACTATCCATACTTTTCACATCACTGTACAGCATACCTCCTGTATTTAATACATTCCAACAAGTTATGTTCTGGGCTTCAATTTTCTTCCTCCTTCCAAGAAGTCATTTCTGTTCTGTCCTCCTAGTTTCTTCCCATGTTAACTGTACCTGAATCTTGTCACTAAAATCATGTGGCTATATTTAGATGAACACCCTAATCTGACCAGTCATTTTCATACTATCAGCAGTCTAACCTTCCAGTTTTAAAAGTTTCAAACATTAACACTTTTGACCTGTCTTGAAAAATGTGAAGAACTTTTATGCTCCATGTATTTTACAATAATGTCTCATATAAATTGCTCAGTTTCATAAATTGTAGATCCTCAATAAAATAGTTGAATGGATCAATGTTTTAGTTATGAAGGATTTGGTATGTCTGATACTTGAAGCTGTTTGTTTAATGTCAATATCTTGTTTTTTCTCTAAGTGAAACTGCAAAGGAAGTTCTTCACCAAGTAGAATAAAAATATTTACATTTCCATATCATTAGCAAGTTTTTTAAATTTTAATGAAGATTTTATTAAGACTTTTGAATGCAAACAGATATAGCATCCTTTCCTTCCGGATTCTCTGTCTTCTCATTGTTTTTGCGTTTTTGTTCCCTATCCATCCTTAATATCAGAATTAGAGCCAAGAAGCCCTGAAAGTTCTAAAGATTAATGACTCTACTGTCTTATTGTTAATAACATCTCTTTCATTATAACTGGAAAGGGACTCAGCACAAAAGATATTACCATTTCTTTAGGTTGCTATTTCTTAGAGCAATAGTAGAAAGGATTACATGATATTTGAAGGAATTTACAGATTCAGGAGTCTGTGAGAAAAATCGAAGCTTCCTACTGGTTAAAATACTTATTTTACTTGAAAAAAGACAATTGGAGTAGAACCTGAGCTCTCCCAATCAGCAGAGCCGATGCCAAAGACCTCTGCCCTCTGAAAGGACTAAGTAGATACTCGCAGGGTGCTGGCGAGCATTACGTGGCTCTGAAGCCACAAGGCAAAGATTCCTGCGATTTGAACATTCTGTTAATTACTATTGGTGCTGTCCTGTTGCTACTACCTTTGGTGCTGTCCTGTTGCTACTACCCTTGGTGCCCGGAAGCCACCTTGGAGAGAAGAAAATGCAAAGGAACTACAAGTTTCAGAGGATCCTGTTCTCTGGTTCCTATGCTGAGTGTGAAATAAGCTATCCCTTACTATAAGGGAAGTCTCAAAATCCCTCTCCAGAATTGTCACTGCATGAAGAAACAAACTTTTCGTATTCCCAGATCAGAGAAATTTAAATAACAAAATTACCATTCCTTCAGCATTTTTGTATATAACATGATGAAATGACTGGGATCACTTAAAAACATGAGACTAATTCCAGAGGAAATTAACCAAAGAGAAAAAGACCTATTACTCTTAAGAGGTGAAAGGAAAAGAGAAATAGACTCTTGCTAACATTACCTCTTGTTAACTGTCCCCATATTCCAAGCTATTGTATTCTTAGCCAGGAATGTTTTTGCATTTTCCTAAGGCAAGCATTTTTGAAAATTCCCCAAACTTACCTCAGTACTAGTCACAATTAACCCTTACGCATGGCTGAGAATTCTTAGGCGTTCTTCAAAATCTGGAATGGCATCTTCTTACATAGAGTTTTAATTTCCCTGAGGAATTTCTAGCATAATGTCCCATGTCGATTGAGTCTTCACGATGAGATGTTTCAGAGGGGTCTGTTTGAAAAGTAATAGATTTTGGGCATTGTGGAAATACATCAGTTTTTAGAAGTTTTTGAATAGAGAAAAATGAAATGTAATGCCTTTTCTGAAATGGGAAATGTAGCCACCAGGTCTGTTGATGATAAACACACTTTTTCAAAAGTTATTTTTTTCTAATTTAAAAAGAAATATGTCCTCAATGTAGAAAATCTGGAAACTACAGTCATGTTTAATAGAGAGATGGAAAATCACTTTTAATCCCACAGCAGAGGATTAATCACTGTAAAAAAAATTCTGTATTTCTTTCAATCATTTTGTAACTATGTAAAATATTCTGCTTTCTTTTTTATAAAATTCAAACCAAATGGAGTTTTGTATACTTCTTCCCATTCTGTAGTTATGCCAAATTTAATTGAGCATTGCATTACTCTTGAATATTTAAATCATTTTGAATTTTTGTTATCACAAATAGTTCTAAGAATATCCTAATCCGCTTTGTTAACATCACTGATTCTTCATGTCTTCTTGTAACTCACAGTAGGATTAAAATCACATGGACAAAGACATGAGCAATTCAAGTTTGTTGATAAACTTGAAAAATATCTGCATAAAATTTGCGTTTATGTTTCCTTCTATACACGGTGAGTGGACTGTTGCTCTGTAAGTACTAATTATTATATGCTTTCTTCCCTCTGGCTAGACTAGTGGGAATACTATCCCATTTTGTTTTAAATTTAATTCAAATTACTTCATTAGTACTGATTATGTATTTTTTTCAAACATTTTTGTCAATGTTTTTTCTCATCATACGATTATTCATTCACTGCCTTGCCGATTTTCAGGGGAGGTGTGTTTATTTTATTGATGGCTAGGTGCTTCTCAATAGTAAATATATGAACCCATTTTCTGTCATAGTTTTCAAGTATTTCTCCACAGTAGTCACCTTTAAATTTTATTAGTATCTTATTTTATTTTCCCTGCGTTTTTTTGGAAATTTATGAAACAGAAAGCAAAAGTTGCACCACTGCCACACACTCACCTCTCAACTTTCCCCTCAGAAACAAACCCTATTAAAGACTAAAGTCTGGTGCATATAATTCCGGAAGTTTCCTATATAAGACTTATAAAATATCTAATATATCACCATTTTACCATTGCTGTTATTGTTTCATTTAGTTTTTACTGTAGTATTATTAGAAAGGAGTACAAAGGCTCCCAAGGTGACTACATGTAAAGAAAACTTTCATTTGCGTATAGAAGCTTTAATTTGTTCAAAGCAGTAGACAGTTTGGTGATTCCTCAGAAAAGTAAGTCTAGAACTACCATATGATTTGGCAATCCCACACTAGGTATATACCCAAAAGAAATGAAAGCAGGGACTCAATCAGATATTTGCACACCCATGTTCATAGTGGCATTATTCACAATTGCCAAAAGATGAAAGCAATCCAAGTGTCCATCAGCTGATGAATAGATAAATAAAACATTGCTATACACATTCAATGGATTATTCAGCTGTAAGAAGGAATGACGTATTGATGTATGCAACAACATGGCTGAAACTTGAAGAATCATGCTGAGTGAAATAAGGCAGGCACAAAACAATAAATATTGTATGATCTCACTGATTTGAAATAATTAGAATAAAGAAATTCTTAGATTCAGAATGTAGAATATAGGTTACCAGGGGTTGAGGTAGGGATAGGGAATGGGAAATTAAGGCTTCAATATACAGTGTTCCTGATTGGAATGATGGAAATGTTTTGATACTAGACGGTTGTCATGGTAGCACAACATTGTGAACCTAATTTATTATCTATCTGTGATTAAAAGGGGAAATGTTAGATTGTATATATGGCAACAATAAATTTTTTGTAAAAATTCATGGAACTAAACTACACAAACAGTGAACCCTAACGTGAAACATGGACTATATTTAAAATTATAAAAATGTACTATCATCAATTGTAACAAATGTTCCACATCAATGAGAGGTGTTAAAAATAAGGTGTTATATGGGAATTCTGTATTTTATTCATGATCATTCCATAAATAAACATGTTCTCTACTATAGAAAAAATAGAAGAACGGGAAACAATATCATACATATAAAATTATTTTGTTAACTAAATCAATGCAACTAAATTACAAAAATATGGGTGGATCTCATGTATATTCTTTTCTCTTAGATCTAAAATTTTAGGAAATGAGGATTGGGATGAACCTTTGGTTAAATATAGATTGGGGCTTCTTAATCTGGGGTCCTTGTTCCCTAAATTTTTTTTTTTCAGTTACATCAGGAACTTTTTAAAGAGAGAAGTGACAGGTCTGGGTGGGGACTTATAATCTACCACTTTTGCTCATAAGTTTAAGCAGTAACATAACATAACTGGCCCATTCTTAAAAGAACTAATTTTTTTTTCATTTCCAGTTTTCATGAATTTCATTTTTAATTTTTAAATGTTTACGTAAGAAGTATATGATAGGCAGTCAGTCAAAGGTTTGCTTGATTTTTTCCATGTTTAGTCACTTTTTCCAGTAGTTTATTTTGAAAAATTATTTTCTCAATGTTCTGCATTAAAGCAAAAATTATTATTCTAAAATAGAAAGCTTCTGTCCTTCATCTGTTTAATACTTTTCATTGTCTCTCTCTTTTTCTTACCATGGAGTCCAAAAATGATGTTTTCAATTCCTTAAGTATGGCATGTTAGTTCTTCATAACTCTGTGCAGGTTGTTAAACCTTCCTGGAATAATTTATGTCTCTTATCTTTCTTCTACCTCATTAACACCAGCTTATTCTTCAGTATCAGTTTAAACACTAATTTCTTCTCGAAGCCTTTTCTGATATTTGTTATTTATGCCTATGACATTAACATCTACCAATTATGCAATTGTGTGTTTGCTTTATTTGATTTTCCCTCATCCAATTCTTTCCACCTTATCCTAATTTCTTTTTAACACTTAGGATTTTAGAAGGCCTATTGAAGACAACCCTATCCTTTCCTCCCCAGTTCAGAGCAAACTGAATCAAACAGGAGGCAAGGAAGTTGAGACCAAATGCCAACAATTTTATGATATACAGCTGGGAAAATAAGACTCTGGCTCTTCAGCCAGAAAGGCTTGATTATAATTTGCCCCTGATCGAGATGGGCTGGCTCATCCTGCAGGCAGGAGAGACAAATGCAAGACTATACCCGAGGAGCTGACCACTGACTGCCTCAGTGTTGACCTCAGCCCTCAGAAGCAAATGCCGTTACATACTGAAGTCTGGTGCATATATGTCCAGAGTTTCCTATATGACTAGTGGAATGTTAGTCCAAAGAAATCCCTATGCCTGAAGTATTAAGAAGTAGAGAATAATTTTACCTCCCAGAATCTCCCCCCTTCCTTTCCTTAAACTTATTATTTGTTCTTGCTCATGGATACCACCTCTTATACAATAATCAAGTGATCAAGTTGTGTTAAGCCCTCTGGTATTTTCATTTATCTCCTCCTCTTCCTTGTGCTCCTTCTACCCTTTTCTCTCTTCCACATTTTTCTTCTTGATTTTACTATCTTATGACCCTAATATTCCCTGCAGTAAATGCAGTCATTTTACCTCTACCCCAAGGTGCAGTATTTTTCCTAGGCAACTGTCTTTGAAAAATGCTCCATTCCACATTTACACCAACTCTTCCTCCCCAGAGCTCCAGCACAACTTTGCACCCCCAACCCCATGCACATTTGCTTATAAACTCTTTGTGCCCTATTGTTATCTAGGGGTTTAAAGTGTGCCCATGTACACGAAGATAATATGAGTTGAATAAAGAAAGCTGTGCCTTGACCATCTAACATGAAATTACCACACAGGTAGATAGGTGCATCTAGCCAATTATCTAATTTCTACAAATATTAATTGCTCCAAAGGAATCAGAGAATCCCAGAGCAGTATCAATCCTCTTTTCACTGAAATGACTTTCACACCTAACCTCAGATACAGAAGTCTTTAAACTCAAAATTCTCATCTCTAGTCAGCACACAAAATGTTAATTCATCCTTGTGCAATCTTTTCCATTTTTAACTTTTTCTACGAAGTTGCTTTGGAAATAGCTTTAAGTTTTCTTGAGAAAGAATAGGAATCTATGCTTTTTTCACTTCAAGATAAAAGGTAAATTTTTTCATTCATTGATACTGGCAGACAGAAATCAGGGAAAGAGTGAGATAAGATTTCAGTTATATTTTTGTCTGAATTTTGCCAATTCAGTAAAACAAAGCCTAACTGTTACTAGATACTTGACATGTGTCAGCCATTCCTCTGTACTGCTTTTCTTTGTTGTTTGTTCCATTTTCTTTACCTCTACACATCCATATATATAACCAGTCAAAAGTGGTTGGCCAAATAGTTCTGGAGATTCTGCAGGAGCAAGATAATTTTCACTTTTCTTTGTATTACCTCATAATTCCTTCCTCTGTGCTCCTTTTCGGAACATTAATAGCTCTTATAGTTTGAAAGGAAATGCAGTTGAACTAAATTGAAGTTTGAGTGTGAGTGCCTTTGTGTGTGGTATTTTGTTCTAGATCCAATCAAACCACTTGGGGTTGAGGTAGTAGGGTTGGGTCGTTTTCACCAAGCCCACAGAGCTCTACTCACAACCCTGCCTCTGGGGCTGGAGATGGAATTTGGAACAGTGTCTTCTGTCATTTCTTTCTAGTCCTCTCCTCTCCCCTCCTCCCCTTATCTTCTTTTCCTTTTCATCCCATCCCCCAACTAGAATATCAAGCAGGATTTTCTTCCATCATCATCTATTTTATAATTTTTTTTAAATTTCCCAGAAATTTTGGCCTGATGTCCTAATTCAGTTGTGAATTTTAGCCTTCAGGGTTATGATTTGTCATGATTACCCATAACTTTTTGAGGTTGTAATGGGGAAAATGACATAAAATGAATTTGAAGTTGTTAGGTACCTCAAATAGACTAATTGTTGAATGTTATTTCTCCAGATTTTTAAGCTTATGTTCCAGTTCTACTTTGTTGCTGTTATTCCTGTTGTCATGGCCCAACTCATGCCACCCCAATGCATCGACCTGTTCATATTGTTATTAAAATTTAATGTTTTAAGACTCATCCAGTCTTGCTGTTTGTATAGCTCATATTCTTTATCTGTAAAATGGGGTAATTATATACATCCCATGATTTAGATGTAAAAGTTCAAATAAATCATATATCTGATATATATGAAGTATTTCATACTTAACAAATTGTATATGTTTAGTAAATGGCATTTTAGGAAAAGTGATTTCTTGATCTTGTTGATATGGTTTTAATACAGTTTCAATGAAAATACCTGATGAATACAACCTACCAAATCCTAGAAATCATAATTCTAAGATACAGCAATTTTATTGATGACATGTCCTTTATGCTACGTGTTTTATTACATGAGATCACTTTTATAGTGCTAGTAGTTTAAAAACTCAGTTTTGCTTCTAAACAGGTGAAAATTATATTATAAAAATATACCGGTTGGAATGCATCGAGAGGGTGGAGTGGTGAGGTGCAGAATTTTGTCTCTCCCCTAGAGCAGCTGGCAATTACCCAGGAACTATATGAAACAGTGTTTTCGAGGTCTCCAGTAACCAGTCACACATTGGACACAAGTTTGGAATTGGAGGAAAAGTTGAGATCCCAGTGAACATTGTAAGTTTCCCGGACCAGGATTCTGGCGCCCCTCCCCACCCAGACCTCACAGACTGTCTGGCTGCTGGCTCCCTGAAAGGGGAAAAAGAAAACAAAAAACAGCAGTCTGCTGAGGGCAAGAAGGGGGGCTCAACCCAGCCTCAACTGCAGAATTAATTAACAAATTAATTAACTAATTTTGGGAGCTGGAGGTGCTAAAGAAGGGTTGGGCTCCTAGAAGTGGGGGCAAAAGCGGGAACCGGTTCCCAGTCGCCAAAAAAGCCAATTTTTTCCCCCTACATTTTGTCCCTTCTGGCTTCTCACTGATCCCTTATCTTTTGCATTTCAATAGCCCTCAGCAGGGGTGGAACTGAAGCTATTGGAAAGTAATTATCAGACAATAGCCCAAAGTATATCTTTAAATGCTCTATTCTGGCACTGACAAAACTCCCAGGCTGGGGAAAAATGTTTAAAAGAGATGCCTTTTTTTTCTTTTTTCTTTTTCCTGTTTTTCTTTTCTATTTTTCTTTAATGTAAAAGTAACATATGTGGTTATTTTCTATCAGAAAGCCCAGGTTGAGGGACTAGGCTGGGCTTGGGGGGATACAGAGTACCCACAGCGTCTTTGAGTTCTGTATTCACTACTGAAGGTCTCCATCCCCTGTCTTTAATAGGCAACTCAGGCTGACCAAGGAATCTAGCTGGAGATGCACCAAAGAGGAGAGGGGGGAAGGGAATAGTGCCCCTGAAAGACAACTGGGGTTCTGGGGATTGGGAGAGTGGAGGGAGGTCCAGCTCAACTGGGAGTCCTCCTTCTGGGAACTCAGACACCAGGGGCTTGAATTCAGATTCTGGCTTCAGTCAGCCATGCCCCCGACAGGATCAAAGTCACCAAGAGAACTAAAGTCTCCAGACCTCCTTACACTGGTGGGGGAGCTGTGGGCTGGCAAGTGCCACCTGCTGGACAGGAGAGGAAAAGCACCAATTCTAAAGGCCTCGTAGGAGGTTCTCATTCTCAGGAAAACTCCATACCCTCCCAATGAGAACTGGGCCTCAGTAGACTGGAAAAATCTGACTAGGGTTAACCATAGTAGACCCACTCACAAAAATGCTACATAGAGGCAGAGCAAGAAACAGAAAAAACAAGAGGGGAAAAATTCTGATCAACTAAATAGAACCTAAGTTAGAAGTCTAGAATAAGTTGAACTGAATAACAGAGGCCAGAGAACAAAACCAACCAACAAGAAAACCCCTAGGTAAAAGATAGAAAGCAAGCTCCAAAATAAACTAATCAAGAAAATCAGATGCCTAGACAACTTAAGATAACAAGCCATACCAGGAAACATGAAAATATGGACCAGCCAAAGGAACAAAATAATAGCTCAACTGAGATACAGGAGTTGAGGCAACTAATGCTAAATAAATTCAATGAAATGAAGGAAGATGTAGCAAAAGAGCTGAAGGATATAAAGAAGACACTGGATAACCATAAAGAAGAATTCATAAAGTTAAAAAGCAAATGGCAGAACTCATGGGAATGAAGGCCACAGTGGAGGAGATGAAAAACACAATGGAGGGACACAACAGTAGATTTGAACAGGCAGAAGAAAGGATCAGTTAACTGGAAGACAGGTCATTCGAATTCATACACACAAAAGAACAGATGGTGAAAAAAATGATAAAATATGAGCAGGGTCTTAGGGAGCTGAGTGTAACATGAAACACAAAAATATATGTGTTATGGGTATCCCAGAAGGAGAATAGAGGGGAAAAGGGGCAGAAAGAGTAATAGAAGACATATTCACTGAAAATTTTCCAACTCTTATAAAAGACAGAAAATTAGAGATTCAAGAAGTACAATGTATACCTCAAATAGAATAGATCCCAATAGACCTAGTCCAAGACACTTACTGCTCAGATTGTCCAATGTCAAACACAAAGAGAGGATTCTGAAATCAGCAAGAGAAAAGTGATCCATCACATACAAGGGAAGGTTGATAAGACTATGTACAGATTTCTCCACAGAAACCGTGGAGGCAAGAAGACAGTGACGTGATATATTTAAGATACTGAAAGAGAAAAACTGCCAACCAAGAATTCTATATCCAGCAAAACTTTCCTTCAAAAATGAGGGAGAGATTAAAACATTTTCAGACAGACACTGAGAGAGTTTGTGAATAAGAGACCAGTACTACAAGAAATACTAAATGGAGTGCTACAGGCTGATAGGAAAAGACAGGAGAGAGAGAGTTGGAGAAGAGTGCAGAAATGAAGATTATCAGGAAAGGTAAAAGGAGAGAGAGGAAAAAATAAGATATGACATATGAATTCCAAAAAACAAAATGGTAGTAGAAAGTACTGCCCTTACAGTAATAACACTAAATGTAAATGGATTAAACTCCCTAATAAAAAGACACAGACTGGCAGAAGGGATTAAAAACAGGACCCATCTATATGCTGCCTACAAGAAACTCACATTAGACACAAGGACAAAAATAAACTGAAAGTGAAAGGTTGGAAAAAGATATTTCATGCAAACAACAACCAGAAAAAAGTGGGAGTAGCTATATTAATATCAGACAAATTAGACTTTAAAACTAAGACAGTTAAGAGACAAAGAAGGACACTATATATTAATAAAAGGGTCAATTCATCAAGAAAACATAACAATCATAAATATTTATGCACCAAGCCAGAATGCCCCAAAATTCATGAGGCAAACACTGCAATCACTGAAAGGAGAAATAGATGCCTCTACAATAATAGTTGGAGACTTCAATACACCACTCTCATCAATGGATTAAACATCTAGACAGAGGATCACTAAAGAAACAGAGATGTTGAATTGTATGATAAATGAACTAGACTTGACAGACATTTATAGAACACTACACCTACAACAGCAGGATACACTTTTTTCTCAAGTGCTCATGGAACATTCTCTAGGATAGACCACATGTTGGGTCACAAAGCAAGTCTCAACAAATATAAAAATATTGATATTATACAAAACACTTTCTCAGACCACAATGGAATGAAGTTGGAAATAAATAAAGGGCAGAAGGTCATAAAATTCACAAACATATGGAGGTTAAACAACACCCTCTTAGAAAACCAGTGGGTAAAGGAAGACATTACAAAAGAAATTAGTAAATACCTTGAGGCAAATGACAATGAAAACACAACATATCAAAACTTATAGGATGCAGCAAAGGTGGTGCTGAGAGGGAAATGCATTGCCCTAAATGTGTATATTAAAAGAGAAGAGAGAGCAAAAATTGAAGAGTTAACTGTTCACCTGGAGGAATTAGAGAAAGAACAGCAAACTAACCCCAAAGCAAGCAGAAGGGAAGAAATAACAAAGATTAGAGCAGAAATAAATGCAATTGAGAACAGGAAAACTATAGAGAGAATCAACAAAACCAGAAGTTGGTTCTTTGAGAAAATCAATAAAATCGATGGACCACTGGCTAGGCTAACAAAAAAAAGAGAGAGCAGATGCAAATAAACGCAATCAGAAATGGGAAAGCAAATATAACTACCGACCCTGCAGAAATTAAGGCGATAATGAGAAGATACTATGAGCAACTATATGCTAATAAACTAGACAACTTTGATGAAATGGACAACTTCCTAGAAAAGCATAAACAACCAACATTAACTCAAGAAGAAATAGATGACCTCAACAAACCAATCACAAGTAAAGAGATTGAGTCAGTCATCAAAAAGCTGCCAAAAAGGAAAAGCCCAGGACCAGATGGTTTCACATGTGAATTCTACCAAGCATTCAAGAACGAATTAGTACCAATCCTGTTCAAACTCTTCAAAAAAATTGAAGAAGAGGGAAAGCTACCTAACTCTTTCTATGAAGCCAATGTCACCCTAATACCAAAGCCAGACAAAGGTACTACAAAAAAAGAAAATTATAGACCAATTTCTTTAATGAATATAGACGCAAAAATCCTCAACAAAATACTCACAAATCGAATCCAGCAACACATTAAAAGAATTATACACCACGACCAAGTAGGATTTATTCCAGGTATGCAAGGCTGGTTCAAAATAAGAAAATTAATTAATGTAATACACCACATCAATAAATCAAAGCAGAAGAACCACATGATCATCTCGATTGATGCAGAAAAGGCATTTGACAAAATTCAACATCCTTTCTTGATGAAAACACTTCAAAGATAGGAACTTTTTCAATATGATAAAGGCAATATATGAAAACCCACAGCTAACATCATACTCAATGGGGAGAGACTGAAAGCTTTTCCTCTAAGATCAGGAACAAGACAGGGATGCCCACTATCACCATTGTTATTCAACATTGTGCTGGAAGCTCTAGCTACAGCAATTAGGCAAGAAAAAGAAATAAAAGGCATCCAAATTGGAGAGGAAGAAGTAAAACTTTCACTTTTTGCAGATGACCTGATTCTATATGTAGGAAATCCAGAAAAATCTAAAGCAAAGCTACTAGAACTAGTCAATGAATACAGCAAAGTAGCAGGCTACAAGATCCACAGGCAAAAATCTGCAGTGTTTCTAAACACAAGTAATGTGCAACAAGAGGAGGAAATCAAGAAAAAAATCCCATTTACAATAGCAACCAAAAGAATCAAATATTTACAAATAAACTTAACCAAGGACACAAAAGACCTTTACATAGAAAACTATAAGAAACTGCTAAAAGAAATTGGACAAGACCTAAAAAAATGGAAGAACATACCATATTTATGGATTGGAAGACTAAATATAGTTAAGATGGCAATTTTACCTAAACTGATTTACAGAGTGAATGCAATACCAATTCAAATCCCAACAACTTACTTTACAGAAATAGAAAAACCAATAACTAAATTTATTTGGAAGGGTAAGGTGCCCCGAATAGCCAAAAGTATCTTGAGAAAGAGGAACGAAGTGGGGGGTCTCATACTACCTGACTTTGAAGCATATTACAAAGCTACAGTGCTCAAATCAGCATGTTACTGGCATAGGGACAGATATACTGACCAATGGAATTGAATTGAGTGTTCAGAAGTAGACCCTCACATCTACGGACAACTGATCTTTGATAAGGCAGTGAAGCCAAAGCAACTGGGAAAGAGCAGCCTGTTCAATAAATGGTGTTTGGAGAACTGGATATCCATTTCCAAAAGAATGAAAGAGGATGCCTATGTCACACCTTGTACAAAAATTAACTCAAAATGGATCAAAGATCTAAACATTAGCACCAAGACCATAAAGCTCTTAGAAGAAAATGTAGGGCAATAGCTTAAAGATCTTTTGATAGGAGGTAGTTTCTTAGACCTCACACCCAAGGCACGAGCAACCAAAGAACAAATAGACAAATGGGATCTCCTCAAAATTAAACACTTTTATACATCAAACGACTTTGTCAGAAAAATAAAAAGGCAACCTACTCAATGGGAGATGATATTTGGAAACCACATATCAGATAAGAGTTTACTATCCTGAATATATAAAGGAATCCTGCATCTCAATAACAGAAAGACAAACAATCCAATTAAAAAATGGGCAAAATGGACCTGACACTGTCCTTGAAATTGGGGAAGATTCATATGTGCACGGAGGAGGAAGAATAGTATTTCAAGTGGAAGCAAAGGATGCATTAAGACATGGGGCTGGAAAAATGTAGAGCATGTGAGAGAACAGAAACTAGTTGAATAAAATACATTAAAGCAATAAAGTGGCTATCATGATTGAAGTGACTAAAGCTTTTTCTCCAGTGTTCATTTTGAAAGTATCCCAGGTTTCAGAGGAGATGCTCTTGGCTGTGACTGAGAAGTCAGTACTAGAGCTGTGCAACAGTCTTTAGAAAACTGCAAGACTTTTCTCCCTCTCTTTAAGCCCACTGGGCAGGTGAACTCACTGTCCTCCCCACTACGTGGGACATGACTCCCAGGGGTGTAAATCTCCCTGGCAACACAGGATATAAATTCCAGGGATGAATCTGGATCTGGCATCATGGAATTGAGAACACCTTCTTGACCAAAAGGAGGAAGAGAAATGAAACAAAATTTCAGTGGCTGAGAGATTTCAAATGGAGTTGAGAGGTCATTCTGGAGGTTATTCTTATGCATTATGTAGATATCCCTTTTTTAGTTTTTAGTTATTGGAATAGCTAGAAGGAAGTACCTGAAATGGTTGAACTGCAACCCAGTAGCCTTTATTCTTGAAGATAATCATGTAACTATATAGCTTACATTGTGTGACCGTGTGATTGTGAAAACCATGTGGCTCCCACTCCCTTTATCAAGTGTTTGGACAGATGAATAGAAAAATGGGGACAAAAAGTAAATGAATAATAGGGGGGCATGGGGATTGGGATGTTTTGGGTGCTCTTCTTTAGTTGTATTTTTATTCTTATTTTTACTTTTTTTTTTTTGAAGTAATGAAAATGTTTAAAAATGTATTTTGGTGATGTGCACATCTATATGATGATACTGTGAGCAATTGATTGTACACTGTGGATGATTGTAGGGAATGTGAATATATCTCAATAAAACTGAATTGAAAAAAAAATGGGCAAAAGACATGGACAGACATTTTTCTGAAGAGGAAATACAAATGGCTCAAAAAATATAGAAATATGCTCAACTTCACTGGCTATTAAGGAAATGCAAATCAAAACCACAAAGAGATATCATCTCACACCTACCAGAATGGCCATTATCCAAAAAACAGAAAATGACAAGTGCTGGAGAGGATGTGGAGAAAGAGGCACACTTATTCATTGTTGGTGGGAATGTAGAATGGTGCAACCGCTCTGGAAGACAGTGTGGCGGTTCCTCAGGAAGCTAAATATAGATTTGCTGTATGACCCAGGTATCCATTGCTAGGTATATACTCAGAGGAACTGAAACTTAAGACACAAACTGACATTTGTAAACTGATGTTTATTGCAGCATTATTCACAATTGCCAAGAGATGGAAACAGCCCAAATGTCCATCAACAGATGAGTGGATAAACAAACTGTGGTATATACACATGATGGAATATTATGCAGCTGTAAGAATAAAGACATGGATCATATAATAATGTGGATGAAACTTGAGGAAATTATGTTGAGTGAAGTTAGCCAGAAACAAAAGGACAGATTCTGTATGGTCTCACTAATATGAACAGACATTAATGAACAAACTTTGGGAGTTAAAAGCTGACAACACAGGCGACCAGAAGATAGAAAGAGGGCAGAGACCAGCCATTTGATGCTGAAGGACTACAGAATGTTTAGGATTGATTGTATAGATCCAGAAATAGATAGCATAATACTGTGTGATGGTAGCACAGTACTGTAAGTACACTGAACAAAGATGTCTGTGAGTAAAGCTGAAAGAGGTGGGATAGGAGAATGTATGACACCAGAGGTAAAGATAGATGATAAAGACTGGGACTGTATAACATGTCAAAAACTGGAGTGGCCAATGACTGTTACTAAATATACAAATATAAATATGTTTTTGCATGTGGGAAAGCAAATGAATGTTAAGCATGTAGAGAGTTGAAAAAGGCATGGCATTCGGGAAAAAACATAATCAAAGCAAACTGGAGTCTATGGTCAACAGTAACATTGTAATATACCTCCACTAAATGTAACAAAGGCAATATGCCAATGCTAAATGTATATGAGAGGGGGATATAGGAGAGGAATATGGGATTCTTGGTAGTGGTGTTATTTGCTGTCCTTGTTATTATATTGTATTGTAAGGCATGTTATTTTTCTTTTTATCATTTTTTTTATTATTGCTAAAAAAACAATTTTTCTTGTAGTAATCAATATGTTCAAGTGCTGATTGTGGTGATAAATGTACAACTTTATGATGATACCATGAACAACTGATTATACACTGTGGATAAATGTATGGTATGTGAATATAACTCTATAAAATTGTAGGAAAATATATATATAGGAGTAAAAGTGTTGGAGAAAAAATAGTGAGAGGGATGTACCTATCTACTGTTGATGAGCAGGTAGAATGGTGTAGCCGGTGGTTGTTCCACAAAAAGTTAAGTATGTGGGGACCATAAGGTCCTGCAACCTCATTATGGGGTATGTCATTTGAAGATCTGAGAGCAGAGACATGAATGGACATTTGCAAACTGGTGTTCATGGAGGCAGTAATCATGATTTGCAAAGGGTGGAGATGACCTAAGGGTACATTGACTGAAGAATGGAATGGTGTACTGTGGTGTACGCATACAGTGGAACACTGAGCAACTATGAGAAGGAGTGAAGCTGTGAGACACACAATGAGGTGAATGGATCCTGTAAACAGTATTTGAGTGAAGTACACCAGAAATAAAGGCAAACACTTTAATGCCTCACCAATATGGACTAACTACAATGTGTAAACTCAGAGTTGAATCTTAGAACATAGCCTAACGTGGACATAATTATTGTAATAGTCCATTGATTGTAAGCTCTTACAGCAGTTAACTCTATTCCTGAATTGTAATGTCTTTCTCTAAACTTTGAGATGCTGATCCCTTAGTGTATGACCTGATTGGTCTCTGGAACAATGCGTATCTCTGAGACACCTGAAACTCAGAGCTAGAGCTCGGCAGATATGAATGTCAGTATTAGTGCATACAGCCACTGTTAAAAAAGAAAAAGCTGAAAAAGAGCCCAGACTTCAATTAGTTATATGAATGAAGCAGTTCTGGTTAAGACCAGGGCAAACTGGGCCAAAGGGTAAAGGTCAAAACTGACTGTGTTTTAAAACTTCATCTTCCATATGAGACCAAGGGAAGAGATGTCTATTTGGTACAGGATCTATATTTTCTAAACAGTATAACTCTACAGTCGGTTTGTTCAAACACCATAATTACATGGAACTTTGAATAGGAAGTGCGATACGGTAGGTTAGTATAGGCTAGAGTGAAATAGTGACACATCCCAAAGTAATTTGGGCAGATAATAAAGAATATATTTACAGCCTCCGCCCCCCCCCCAGCCCCAAGATGCTGGGGGCAGGTGCAGAAGTGTTGGACTTCCTCACCTGGACTGCTGTTGATGTTGTCACAAACACTGGGACTGGCGGTTTGATGTGCTGAGCCCTCGATCATGGGACTTGCCCTTATGAAGCTCATTACTGCAAAGGAGAGGCTAAACTTGCATATAATTGTGCCTAAGAGTCTCCCCCTGAGTACCTCTTTGTTGCTCAGATGTGGCCCTCTCTCTCTCTAACTGAGCCACCTTGGCAGGTGAACTCACTGCCCTCCCCACTATGTGGGAACCGACTCCCAAGGGTGTAAATCTCCCTGGCAATGCAGGATATGACTCCCAGGGATGAATCTGGACCTGGCATCATGGGACTGAGAGTATCTTCTTGACCAAAAGGGGGATGCAAAATGAGACGAAATAGTTTCAGTGGCTGAGAGATTTCAAATGGAGTCGAGAGATCACTCTGGTGGACATTCTTATGCACTATATAGATAACACCTTTTAGGTTTTAATGTGTTGGAATAGCTAGAAGTAAATACCTGAATCTACCAAACTCCAACCCAGCAGTCTGGACTCCTGAAGACAATTATATAATAATGTAGATTACAAGGAGTGACAGTGTGATTGTGAAAACCTTGTGGATCACACCCCCTTTATCTAGTGTACGGATGGATGAGTAGAAAAATGGGGATTAAAAACTAAAGGACAAATAGGGTGGGATGGGGGGATGGTTTGGATGTTCTTTTTTCACTTTTATTTTTTATTCTTATTCTGATTTTTTCTGATGTAAAGAAAATGTTCAGAAATAGATTGTGGTGATGAACGCATAACTATATGATCATACTGTGAACAGTTGATTGTAGACCATGGATGATTGTATGGTATGTGAATATATTTCAATAAAACTGAACTTAAAAAAAAATATATACCATGTGGTTAATATATCTCACAACCACTTGGCCATATCTAACATGAGATTAAAATATAACATTCTTATTAGCAGATGATAAGAATTTAATTTTCATCAGCATAACTAATATCTTACTTCCTTTTATGTTTGCACTCATTTCCGGATCATTTTCTATTTATTACTCCAATTATTTCTGGTGTTGTACTCTTTTCCTTTCTCCATTTTCATGAATTCTTGCTATTTCTGAATGCCATACTTATGATTCCTCTCCCAGTTTTTTATCTTTTCTAGTTCCAGAACTCTAAATAGCATTCCTTCCCTTTTGTTCCTTTCTTTTTTGTTCTTGACTACTCAACTGTTTCTCCCTCTACAATAAAGACAGGTAAAGAAATCAAGTCTAGAATTCCTTGTTTGGCAAAGTATATAGATTTTCTTCCGGTCTCCTTTCCTCTACTTATAAATACTCTCTTCAAAGCACTGGCAAATAGCATCCACTCTCTTTCAAAATTCTGCTTGATATTAATTCCGAGGAATGGTTCCCAGATTGTGGTGAACTCTGGTGATCTTATGTACAATAGCTTCATTTGCATATACACTGGTACATTTATGTGAATCTTAGCAATTGCCTGGTCAAGGAGCTGTTTTTTTTTTTTTTTCTTTTTGTTATATTATACAATTTTCATACACTATACAAATATGAAATGGAGAGGAAGGCAAGACTGCTGGAGTTCAGCACAGATATTCTGGGTAAGTGCTCTGTGCTTCCCTGCAACATGTGGACCAGATTGCTTATGTGCCTTCCTCAATCTCCTGGAGTCTCTCTAGGTTATCTAACATGCTTTATTCTTTCCTGTATATATCCTCATAGTACCCAGTTCAAAGTGCAGTAATAAGAGTTTTACTTAAAGTCAGATATTCTAACTAGTCTAAACTATTTGTCCACCCTGCAAAGTCTAAACAAAGTTTAAGTAATGTGTGAAAAGTATAGTTGTATCTTTCTATTTTCTTTCCTAATATTAAAATAGAGATCTTAGATTAAAAGTGCTGTGATCATTTAGTGCATTTTATGGCAAAATACCCACAAGCAATTTCTCCTGAAATGACCCCATGTTTGCTAAATTTTCTATTTGCTCTCTTCCTTTAGATATTTTTTCTTTATCTTTATTTTATATATGGAATTCTATATCATAGATTTATCTCAATTCACAATATCTTTCTCTCTAAAAAACAATTTAATCACTCCTTCACGTATCTGCTTGGTCTTCACTCCATAGACAACTGGATTCAAGGTGGGAGGCAGCAATAGGTAGAGGTTGGCAATAAAGATGTGGATGTGGTGGGGTATGCTGTGTCCCCCAAAGCGATGGGTAAAGAAGTTGAAGAAGGCTGGGACATAGGTGATGACAATTGCACATATATGTGATGTACAGGTACTGAAGGCTTTGTGGCGAGCATCTGCTGAGGACAGATTCATTACAGCACGGATAATCATAGTATAAGACATGAAGATACAGAAAATATCAAATCCTGCAAACAGTACAGCAGCTACGAGACCATAGATAGCATTAATCTTGACATTGCCACAGGACACTTTGGCCACAGACATATGGTCACAATAGGTATGATGGATGAGGTTGCCCTTGCAGTAGGGAAGACGCTTGATCAGGAAAGTGAATGGGATCGCGATCAACACACTTCGCATGAAGGTGGCAAGCCCAACCTTGGTAATTATGGCATTGGTGAGGATGGTGGAATAGCGTAGAGGGTAGCAAATGGCCACGTAGCGGTCCAGAGCCATGAGCATGAGCACGCCAGACTCCATGGCTGTCAGCATGTGAATAAAAAACATCTGCACAAGGCAGGCATTAAAGTCAATCTCCTTGAGACTGAGCCAAAAGTTGCACAACATATTGGGGACAAATGTAGTGCACCCACTAAGGTCTGTAAAGGACAGCAGGGCTAGGAGGTAATACATGGGCCGATGCAGGGCTTCCTCATGGATGATGAGGTAGATAAGCCCGGAGTTCCCTACCATAGCAATGATGTACATGAAGCAGAATGGCAGGGAGAGCCAGATGTGCACAACTTCCAGTCCAGGAATCCCATTGAGGATGAAGAATCTTGGTGTCAGAGTGGAGCTATTGGCCCCATACATGTTTGTCAACTGGAGCGCATATTGCTTTTAGAATCCATAAAATTGTACTATACAAGAAAAGAACAACAAGGTATTTTCAGGCAGACACAAAAGATGAATGAGTATTTTACACCATATAAATTATGATAAAAAATAAATCATCTTTTTGAACCCAGACTATGTTCTTTGATAGTATTGTGTATTCTTGAGCCTGCTCCTGAATCAATAGAATGAAAATATAGTGGCAAATCTCTGGACCTAATTACAACTGATTGTATTGTAGACTCTGTCTACATGTACCTGCTCATATTTCCTGACTAGCTACTCATGCTTACTTGGTTCCCTTAACCAGTCTCCAAATTATGGGCCCTGTTTAATAATGCTGCTTCTCTTCCCTTGCCACTTAATCGCCCTTTCTCCAAAAGCCCTTTCAAATATTTCTACTGGGTTAGTCAATTAAGTTATTGAAGTACCTAATTTTTGTGGAGATATATTATGGCGCTCAGTCTGATCTATCTACAAGCCTATCCCTGGCAAGTCTGGATTTACCATGACAGAAATATCAAGGACAGAAATCTGACAGTGCAGACAGTTACATGATGTTATAACCTATAAACCATGGCCACATACATTTAACATTTTATCTCTAATTGTTTATTGCTGGTAAACATGAACAATTTTTGTAGTATTTAAATTTAACCAAGGAAATTTTAAACTCTAATTAATTCTCATGGTTTCTACTGAGTCTCTTCAGATTTCTATGTAGATAACTGTAGTATGTATAAATTACCATATATTTTTCTTTTATTTTTGTCTCAATATCTATGAAAATTTTACTGTGAAGGTAGAATCTTTATTAAAGTTGATTTTTTTTTTTTTGGAGAAAATTCTTCTTTACCCTATATTTTTAAGAATCCCTGCTTCCATAATTGTTTGTTTTTGATTATCAATTGAGTTATTTGTTTTCTAACAGTATTGCCTATTTTATTGCACTTCCACAAATTATTTTAAATTGTCTTCTGTTATATTTTAATCTTCCCCATATAATAGCCTTTTCTAAAGTAATAATTTTGATTACTTCTATTTTCTCTTCTTATGATGAGACTTAGCCCAGGGTTTTGACGTTTTAACCATTTGTTTTAATCAGTGGAAGACTTTTCAAATGAAGTCCGAAAAACAATCTCAGTTTATAAAACAATAAAACAAATAGTTCCAGATGAAATACAGAAAGTTCTGAAAAGCCAACATTAACTCTATTTCATAGCCAAAAAAAGCTTGAAAATCTTTGGTTAATATTTCTGTTTGAATGATTTGCCTTTTTTTTCCAATCAGAAATTGCTTTAAAAAACATCAGTTCTAACCTATCCTGTTTTATAATTATTTATAAAAGCTTCATTGATATAATTGCCTTTCTCCTCTCTACGAACTCTTCTTTGTTGTTTCGCAGAACATCCTGAGCTAAGTATTTGTTTTATTTTATTTGTTCAAAAACTAGGTGCAATTGTACTTCATTTTAAACTCCAAAAATAACATTCCATCTATGTCATATCTAATCTTGCTCCTCTTATTTTTATGATTTCTAAAATGGTAATTTTCTTTCTTCATTTCCCCTCTGTCCCTTCCTTCCATCCTTCCTTCCTTCCTTCTTTTCTACCTGCCTCTTTCCCTCCTTCCTTCCCTCCTTCTTTCCTTCCTTCTTTCCTTTTGTAGTTCTTTATGATGATGCATTAACCAAATGGGTTAAGCTTGCCAGTCCTAATAGCAAAGACATGTGTATATAGTTTTGGTCAGGCCAGCCTCTCTGGTGCTCTATGACACAGCACTGCTTTTGCAACCACTGCTCTCTTTGCCCAGAGTTCATGGAAAAATCACAGTGAGTAAAAGAGAAAAACTTAGCAGAGACATAGGAACACAAGCCATGTCCGGTTTCTGCTCTACAAAACTCCCAAGGAAAGACCCTCCTGCTTTCCAGAGGTTTTAAATGGAAGAAACTTCTTAAAATTTGTGCTAAAATAGCAATATATTGAGGGAAATGCTCATGCTTTAATTCTAAAAACAGTAATTCTGAGCAACTTTCTTTTGGTTTGGAATAAGGAGGAAAAGTTACAGACTGGAATGAAACAGATTGAAGTTCAGATCTTAGCTCTAACAATTGCTAGTTCTGTAAATTTAACACCTCCGAATTTCCATTTGCTCAACTGTAAGATGCTTTATGATTAAATAAAATAAAACAAGTCATTTCAGCACAGCCTGGAGTATAATATGCAAAATATATGTACCATCACAATTCTCTTTATTTTGCTCGATAAAATGTAGTACAAGCATGACTAGTTATCCCTAAAATGCTCCAGCGTCTTTTAATCTCACATAGAGCAAAATCCAATGCCCTTACAACTGTTTAAAATCACTACATAATTAGGGCCCTGCAAATCTCTGATTATGTCTCCCGCTACTTTAACTCTGAGTCTCAGTCCATCCGAAACTACTGGAAGCTTCTCAAACACAACAGACATGTGCTTAACTCAGGAGCTTTGTCCTTGCAATTTCTAATGCCTACTATGTTCTTCCCTTATATAACCATGGTGCATACCCTCAACAGTTGCAGGTCTCCACTGAATTTCTATCCAAAAGTGAGACTTTCCCTCACCTCCTGATTTTAAATTGAGCTTCCTCCACAAATCTTGGCACTGCAGATCTCCATTTCCAGCTTTTCTTTTCTCTATGACATTATTATTATCTGTTATCCCTTATTAGAATATAAAATCAACTTGCACTTGAGAACTATTGTCTATTTTGTTCACTTAATATATTTCACACTTACATTTTGCCCTTAAGACAGTGACTTCCTCAAGAAAAAGGTGTGTAATGAATGAATGAATAATTAAATGAATTAATAGATTTCAAAGCCTCCTGTTTGAAACATTACTATCTCAACAAATCAGTGTGCACATTGAAAAATAAGAGTGTAGCTGGAGGAAGGCAAAGGACATTTCTGGATTGTTAAAGACTTTTTAAATGAAATTAGAGATATTTAGTATTGGGAAATATGCATGGAATAGAGGCAGGTAATTGCTTCTTGTATGATTCACCACACTAATTATAAATGCCCTGTGGGCATACGTATGGTTGCCAAAAAAAAGTTATCGGAAAGTAGATTTGGTTCAGATAATGTTGGTTGTTTGTGCAGTTAGAATTCCCTATAAGACAATGAGGCTGCTGGGCTAGGATGTATTCAGCAAAGGGAGGATGGCATCTGCCATGACTGTTGTCAGGAGGTGGGGCTGCGTGATCACTGGGATTCCTTCCAATCCTTGCGCTAATTCATTTTCAGAGGTAGAGGTCTCATCTCTTCCTAAGGATGTCTCCTCCATCCATGAAGAGTAGCAGAGTTTATTTTTATACACAAATTTGCTTGCCTGCAACAGTCTCTCTTTGGTCCTTGTTGTCACGTCAGCATCATGGAGTCTTCTTCCTCTAGTGCCTGTACTCTGTTATTTTCCCCCAAGGCAATTCTCTTTCCTCAAGGCAGTTTGTAAATATCTGTAATTTCTGGAGTCTGACAAATAAGATAATTCAGAGCCTTCTCAGTTCAATCAGTCTCTGACTTGAATCCCTCCTATTTTGTAGCAGAATTGTCTGTACATCTTATATATTTTTTTTCTTTAGAAACTCCCAAACTCACCCTGTTGCCAGAGAGTAATAAATCCTCATGCATAGCTTATATTACCCAGAAACAAATGCAGTGCTTTTGTTAGAAACTTTAAATAAAAAACACATACTGGCTTCTCTGGGGATTTTCCAAGGAAAATGACAAAATTTGTTTTGGGTATCACAGATAGAGTTCCCATAGGTCCCTCGTGGGAGAAGAAGTAAATTTAGTTTTGCCAAACTTAGAACTATAATTAGAATATACTCGAACAGGAGGAAAAAAATCCCTCAATACTAAGTCTCAACTTTTCTCTGACGGGACATGTGACCATAGGGGCTGGCATCTATTGAATTATAAACATGGAAGGACACTTCATTTCCCAGAGGACTTCAATTCCAGCTTCATAGTTTTATGAAGATTTATATGGAATTTACAATTTTCTCAAAAATATTAAGAGTAAACAGTTTCAGAATCTTCTATGCTAGGGACTCACTGAAATATATTTTTTGCAGTAAAGTGGAATTGCGTATTTAATTGAAACATTGCTTATTGCCTTATTTCTCCACTCCTGCTCCCTTCTACCTCAGCAGAAACCTAGTGTGTTTTCATTGAAGTTCTAAGTCTATTTAGTAGGTCCTAATGAAACTTAAAGAAACATAGAGGGCTGAATTGAAACTCCCCCATCAGTGAAAAGATTTCTGGACAAGATGCAGAGGACACCACAGCCACAATTTAATATCTCCCCCTACTTTGTAGAAGTAAGTTCAGTCTATGGAATGGTGAAAACAATAAGGAGGAATATAGGACAGAAAGCTATAATAAGCAGAAATCCAGCAAATCTAGATATTTCCTTGCTGTGAATCAGTCCACTCTTCAAAGCACACAGAAACAAAACAGGCCCTACATCGCAGGGCTTCTGCTCAGAGTGAAAGTCTCCAATAATTAAAAATCTGATACATTATTGCTTCATTCCAGAGCAGGCAGCTACAATGAATGAAAACCCGAGAAGTCAAGCCTTCCTGTTGAAATATGCTGAGTTGCAATATTAATGGCATGAGTTGAAACAATTTTTAAATAAAATAAATTGTAAACTAGCAGCTGGCAGACATGCTCCAAGTTGTAGACTGTGGTAGAAAGTTTGTAGAGTTTGGATAATTTTGGAATGACAATCTAGTTTTCTAAAGTCCTTTTTGCTTGCTTGTTTGTTTTTCTAATTAAAAACTGTATTAAAAACTGTTTATAAGCAGGTTTTTAAGTTACCTGCTTATAAACATTGTGCATGTATCATATAAAACATTATATACTTATAGGATAAATAATGCATGGGTGTGATAGGTTAAAACAAAGTCTGTTTATCCATATCTGATTTATAATATCTACATTTGGGGAGTGGGTACAACAGTATATATAAGGAATCTAGGAAAACCTTGATTCTTCTATTTATGGATGGACTTAGAAGATAGTAAATGGACAAGACAGCCAATTAATGAGGGAATTAGAAAGTTCCCTCTTTTTCCCGTCATATGAATGTCATCAGTTTCAGTATTTGGTAAATGGTATAAAATGAGTGTGACTGGGCTTGAGAAATTTTGTTAATATTGCTTTCTTTGAGAAAACCTCTTTGAGTCAAGCTTGGCCTCAACTGCTGTCTGATTACCTTTGTCTGAGATATGTCAAGTGACCAAGAGTTTCTCCTGAGATTCTGTAAATTAAAAGTTCCCTGGCTCCTACAGGTCGTGGCTTGAGAGATGAATCAAGGGGGGTTCAGTGTTAGTTGTAACGCGTTTGACTAACACAAGCAGAAAGCTGATGTGTAAAAGTCAGTAAAATGCAGTAATGAACAACAGTCTTTGACAAAATATAGACCCAAATTTGAATCCTTCTATTCCATTCAATAGCTATATAGGTTCTGTTAAATTTATTATCTTCAGACTTCAATAGGTACTAACCCATTTTTGACTCTGTAAGATTATAATAGTATCTATCTCAAAGTAGTGTTTTACGTTTACACTGTAATAATTCATCTAAAGATGAACATATAATTTATCTCTTTTATTCTGTTAATGAGAAAAGCAATGATTGATGTGTTAACATTAAACCAACATTATATCTCTGGAATAAGCCCCAATTGTTTATTAGGTATTATCCTTTTCATGTACTTTAGGTTCAATTTTATTATTAATAAATATATGTTAATATTAATAACTAAAATAATAATATTTTGTTTAGAACTTTAACATCTGTATTTTCAAGATTTATTGACCTGTGTATTTTTTTTTCTTGTATGTCTGCAAGGTTTTTTTTAAATATAAAGGTTAACTTTATTAAACATGTAAATTTGAGAACATTCAAGTTTTTTTTTTAAGACTACCGCATGAGAAGACAGAGCAGGTGGATGGTAATGGTTTATTCACAACACAAGTATACATGTATGTGTCATCTGTTTGAAAACAGTAAATTATTCAAATAACTTAGGTAGAAATACTTATTTCAATGCTCAAAATAATAAAACAAATATATTTTCTATGTCCCTAAGCAGTTTCCATATACTATGACTACTAAATGGGAAAGTGCTCAGCAGATCCACATCCTAATCAGATTTATTTCACATGGGAAGTCTGATCTGCTGTCATTGATACATATCACTTTGGAATGTAAATAATATGTAAGCCTCTATTTTAGGTACATTTACCCTTTCTTTCTTCATTATCTCTCTTCCCAACCCGGCCAAGATCCTAATAATCATCCTTCTCTGAGGAGGACCAACTTAGCCAAAACAGGATATGGAGAATTGGATGGCTCTGGGCAAAGGAACATTCTCCAATAATAGCATAAATTCTGTGGAACCCTTTCTTTTTTGAAGGTTACTGATTATACCTAAGATGGTGTGAGAAAGCATACGCACTCAGAGAAAAAGAAAAGTAATCTTTGCTTGGTCCTGTGGCTTCCCATTAGGAACTAGTATATTCATTGTTTTATTAATTCTGAAAAGTAAACACATTTCATATTTAATAAAGCATCTAAAAACTTCATGGTAAGCACTGCGTAGTTTCCAAAGAGAATGTGTTAGGTAGAGCTAGAGAGGGAATAAAAATCAAGAGAAACCATTCTTATGAAAAACAAGGCAATTCACACAAATTGCTTTCATAAAATACTTTATTAAAAAATGCATAAATCAAATTCAATTTTAAGTGATATATCACCCCATGGCCGATATTTTCTCATTAACTTTTAGTGTTCATAAAAGTTATTATAGATACTTCTAAAAGCAATTTATCTTCTTTACAGAATTATTAGACTACTAGCACCAGGATGAGTTTTCCAAAAGTACACATAGCTCATCATTTTAAACAACCAGTAAACTAATTCTTTTCACTCATTTAATCCCTATCACATCTATTAATTTTGAGACTTTCACCTTGAACTCCTAGGTACTACACTGTAAAACTCTTCCTGTTTCTGAATACAGCACTGAAAAATAGAGAAACTAAAGTTTTGATTCTACTTTTGTAGATCTAACTCAAAGATGCTGTTAGTTCAAAGAACTATCCTGGTCATCTTCAGTAATCTTAAATCTGCAATTTTTATTAAAAAAAAAAACTATATATTTTAGAACCTGCCAAGAAAGCAAATACTAAAATTTTAAAATAAATTACTGCTACTGCCTTGGCATCTAATCAAAGAATATAGAGTATTACAAAGAACGCCCCCCACACCACCACCTCCCAATACATAACAGTAAACATTAAATTAAGAACCATAATCTCAAGCAAATCTCTTTAAAAAACGGATGCAACAAAGCTTCTTTTGCTACTATTCTTGAAGTTGGATTTGTACCTAGAAGTTTATGAAGCAGGCCATATGCTCATCACGTACCTCACCCCAGCCTTCTAAAGTGGCAGTATCCTCATCAAAACAGTAATTACTTTCCCCTTTATTCAGTGAATTCCCTGAGTGCTGTGCTTGAGGTGTATGTATGAGGTGGGAAGCCTTATGGTCAATCTCTTCTGAAAAAGTTGAGTTACAAGAAGCATGTCCGTAAATATCACTTGTTAATTTGGGAGTTTTAGAGTCTATACCCCAGAGCCTCTCACAGAGTTTTCTCAAGTTTTATACTGAAACTTCTTTGCTTCATAATATTGATCTGCCAAAAGTTTTAGCACCCTGGATAGTTTCGCTGGATCCATGAATTGTCATAATTTTAGCCAAAGCAGTTAAATCATCGCTTGCTTTATAGAATGTATGTCGTCTACTAAGCAGAGAAATCAATATGACACTTGCAGACCACATGTCAGTTGCTGTGGTTTGATTGGGGCACTCTGTCAGGACCTCTGTCACTCTGAATCCTGGAATACCCGCCCTAGGGGCAACTGGTTGCAGCCTTGAAAGACAGACACTGCAAACTTTACTGTGTTGCATAACAGTCACAGGTCAGGTTAGCGGGACAAGAATGGGCAGTTTTACTCATCGCATCACTATTTATAACTTTTGTAGAAATAGGCTTCTTTTTAGTTGCTAACTTTCTAGATAGTATATCCATAGATGATTTTGTGGTGGGCCACTGATTCAGCTCTTTAGTTGCTGGGCCCTCAATGAAATCTTGATTCCCATGGGACTTATTTGGGAAAAACTTGCCTGCTGAGCTTCAGACTGGACAAAATTGAGAAACTAATTCCATTTCCGTATCTTGGGTTCCTTGGGCCAAACCAAAGTCTACCAAGGAGTAATTTTTCAGGCACCTGTTCTATAAAAAATTGCTAGGCCTAACATTGCAGTGAACAATACCAAACTGATGAATGCATTTCAAAACTTAGAACAGAATAAACATATATATGTATTACCGAACTTCTTGAAAGGAAAGGGAATTAAAAATTTCCAAAAAGGATTCATGCTCCAGATGTGGCATAGCAAAAACCACATGATCATTTTTCCTAAAGCAATATTTAATTCCTAAGACATTGTCTTGTCCCCCCCAGCCACTGTAAGGCACTGAAGTTCAGCTGTAATTCTTTTAGGACGACTTGCTGGAAGTGTTTTAGAGCAATTTTCTCTTCAGGTCCTACTTGTGATTGTACTATGGCCAAATAAACAGAGCTGAAAGTGCCTTCTCCAATTTTGTCCTTAATCTTGAACACATTACTAAGTTGACGTACAGTTTCATCAAGCTTCTCAATATCTCTTTTAACAGCTGGAAATTTAAAATTCTACTCATATTTTTTAAATGAGCCATTAGCCTGAAACCAGCATGCAGGGCATAAAAAGCCATTGGCTCATCCACCTGAATCTCCAAACTCACTTCCATCACAAAACAACTAGGGTGCAAAATGCTAGCTAAGGGATCATGTCCAGAGGGGAAGCAAAGGCGTTGTGATAACTAGAATAGGTTAAAGGGAGTATGACTTCTTTTGTGGCTCCCAGATGCCTGGGCCACCGGCTCCAAAGCTCCCCACCTAGCTAGCTGTAAGGTTTTGTTATTGAGGTTTTGTGGCCTCACTAAACAAGTTGGGAAGTATTCCATCTTTCTGTAGTCACTGAAAGCATTTGTTATTTCTTCCTTAAATATTTGGAAGAATTCGCCATTAATGTCATTTGGGCCTGGAGATTTCCTTACGGAAATGAATTAATTAAATATTCAGTTTTGTTAACACACATAGGCCTTTTGGGATTTTTATATCTTCTCCTTTCAGCTTTGGTAATTGTATATTTCAAGGAATTTGTCCATTTCATCTAACTTGTCAAGTTTGTTAGTCACTTTTGTTAATTTGGAAAAACAAGAAATGGAAGAAAAACTGTGCTTATTGGAATCAGAGAAACACCTTCATATTACTCTCATAAGAATCCTGTTTACAAAATAAAAATAAGCAACTCAAATATTTTTACACACAATTTAAGAAAAAAATACAAATATGAAAAATAAATATTAAAATGAATTTCTAACAGGGTAGTAACAAATGTAGGGAGCCTTTTAAAAATTGTCTTTTCTTGAACAAGACATATTGCTTTCAGTCAGATTCTTGGATGTAGACTCACATGAACCTAAAAAAGGAATATTTTTGCCTTCTTTTCCACATGATTTTATATCCAAAACATCTCTGTTTCTTCTGTTAGGGGTAAAATATCCCAGTGGGATTTTTTAAAAACATTTTTTATTGTTAAATGTAACATATATGCAGAAAAGTGATAAATTTCAAAGTACATTTTAACAAGTAGTTATCGAACAAATTTCAAAGTATAGTATATAACCCTATCCTCTCTGTTACAACTCCTCCCTCTCTATCTTAAGGAATATCTGGGCAATGACCATTCTGATTTCTTCATGTTGACATTCTGAGGTGGGGTCATGCAACTGGTTGATGTTCTTGGAGGTGCTGATACCTCTGGGTTTTAGGGCTTATCTGGCATAGGAATAATCTGGAGGTTTTAAGTTTCTGAAAAAAAACAAAAAAACAAAAAACTTACAAGTAAAACTTTCATAGAGCCTTAGATAAAGCACAGGGTATTCTTTAGGGTTTTCAGGAATACTGTTGGCTGGTGTTTGGCATATCATAGCAATTTGCAATATCTGGCTGAAGCTTTCATAAGAGTAACCTCCAGAATAGCCTTTCAACTCTATTTGAACTCTCTTAGCCACTGAAAACCTTATTTTGTTACATTTCTTTTCCCTGTTTTGATCAAGAAGGCATTGTCAATCCCATGATACCAGAGCCAGGCTCATCCCTGGAAGTCAGGTCCCACATTGCCAGGGAGACTCATACCCCTGGAAGTCATGTCCCACATAGAGGGGAGAGCAATGAGTTTATTTTCAGTGTTAGGCTTAGAGAGAGAGAGAAAGGCCACATCTGAGCAACAAAACATGTTCTCTGGAAGTGAATCTGAGGCCTAATTATAGGTAGGCTTTGCTTCTCCATTGCAGAAATAAGTTTCATAAGAACAAGACTCAAGAGCAAGGGTTTGACTTATTAAACTGGGAGTCCCTAATGCTTAAGAGAGTGTCAGGGATTTCCAAGGTAAGGAAGTTGAATAGTTCCATATTTTTTTCTCCAGTCCCTCAAGGGACTTTGCTAATACTTTTTTTTAATTATCTGCTCAGTATATTCTGGAATGTATCAGGATATTACATCAAGTTATACAAAATTAAAAGATCTTATTCCCTATTCTAGGCTCCATGTGTTTAGGTTACTTCAATGAACTGGCCAAACAAGTCGAGTTAGATTGTGTGCTATATAAAATTTAAATTTTGGACAAATTAAACATCTCTCCCTTTGGTATCACGCAGAAGGTAAAGTTTTAAATTATAGAGCAGATCATCCTTTATCCTGTATTCTGATTTACCTTAGTCCCAATAAGTTCAGCTTCATTCATCTCTAATTGAAGTCTGATCTCTTTTTCACCTTCTTTAACAGTTGCTGTATGGAGCAATGCTGACTTTCAGATCTGCAGGACTCTAGCTCTGAGTCTGAGGTGTCACACAGGTGCCCATTGATCCAGAAAACTACCTGATTATACACAAAGAGCACAGCATCTCAGAATTTAGAAATAACAGTTAAAACTCAGGAATAAATGTGATGGGTGTAAGAGCTTACAATTGAGGCCCCACTTTTCTTATAAGCATTTTCTAAATGAGACTGGACAATATTTGTCCTTTTGTTTATGCCTTATTTCACTCAACATAATGTCCTCAAGTTTCATTCACTTCACTGCATGAATTATGACTTCATTCCTTTCTGTAGCCACACAATATTCTATAATATATATACACCACAGTTTGCCCTTTCGCTCATCAGTCAATGTACCCTTCAGTCACCTCCATCCATTGGCTGTTGTGAATAATGCTGCCATATGCATCACAGTGCAAGTCTCTATTCAAGTCCCTGATTTCCAGCTCTTTCGAGTATATTCCCAGTAATAGGACTGCTTATTCATATGATGACCCTATATTTAGCCTCCTGTGGATCTGCTACATTACTCTACAAAGGGGCTGCACCAATCTGCTACCCTACCAACATTTAATAGTGTACCTCTCTCTCCACATTGTCTCTAACACTTTAATCTTTCTATTTATTTATCATTATTTTTGAATCTGTAGATTTTGTTGAGATATATTCACATAGCCTATATTCTATCCAAAATAAACAAGCAATGTCTCATTGTATGCTCACTTAGTTTACAATCTTCATGACTCTCAATTTTAGACAATTTTCATTGCTCAAAATAGAGAAATAATAAATAGACACCCATAAATTTCATCCCCCCAATTTTTTACCCCTGGATTTGGTATGCTACTAGTAAGGTATTCCTGTTATATATAGTATGCAATAGGTAGTTTTCCCCATGTCCTACTGTACCATTATTAACTCTCTGTACAACTGTCATTCCTTTGAAGTAGCTCAAGCCAGAACTTACTTATATTTGTAGTGCTAATCAGCGAGATACATGACTTTAAACAATCCCTTTCAATCCTATTCACCTTAAATACAGCACTATTGTTTATAATCCAAGTGAAATTTTACAGTGCTGATTTGGTTGAGATGTAACTACCTTTCCCAGAAGACTTTTCTTGTGTGTTGGTAGGTTAGAGTTGATCAAAAGTATTTGCATGAGATTTGAAAAGGTAGAAGGGAAGAAGAATAGAGATACCTCAAGAAAAGAAAACTACAGACCAATATCTCTTATGAGTATACATGTAAAAATGCTCAACAAAGTACTAGCAAACTGAATTCAACAGTATATCAAAACAATTATACACTATGATCAAGTAGTATTTGCCCCTAGTATTCAAGTGTTCTGGTTTGCTAATGCTGCTTATTATGCAAAATATCAGAAATGGATTGGTTTTTATAAATGAGGTTTATTTGGTTACAAAGTTACAGACTTAAGGCCATAAAAGTGTCCAAGCTATGGCATCAACAAATATACCTTCACCACACCAATGGCATCCAGAAAACCTCTGTTAGCTGGGAAGGCACGTGGGTGGTGTCTGCTGATCCCAGGTTGCATTTTGAAATGGCATTCTCCAAAGTGTTGCTCTTGGGGCATTTTGTCCTCTCTTAGCTGCAGCTGCTCTCCAAAATGTTACTCTCAGTTGCTCTAGCAGTGAACTCGTGTCTGAGCTTTTATATGGTTCCAGTGAACTAATCAAGGTCCATGCTGAATGGGCGGGCTACACCTCCATGGAAATTATCCAATCAGAGTTATTACCTGCAGTTGGGTGGGTCACATCTCCATGGAAACATCCAATCAAAAGGATTCCAATCTTATCAACCCTAATACTCTAGCCCAACAAGATTGCATCAAAGAATATGGCTTTTTCTGAGGGACATAGTATATGCAAACCAGCACATCAAGGTTGGTTCAACATAAGAAAATCAACTAACATAATACACCTCATTAAGAGAATGAAGGGACAAAAACGCAAGATCATCTCCATTGACGCAGAAAGGCATTTGACACACCTCTTCTTGATAAAAACACTTAGAACACTAGGAATAGAAGGAAAACTTCTTCAACATGATAAAGGGCATATATGAAAAGCTCACATCTAACATTCCGATTAGTGGTGAAAAACTGAAAGCTTTCCCTCTAAGATCAAGAACAAGACCAGGATGCCCACTGTCATCACTGTTATGTAACATTGTGGGGAAGTTCTTGCCAGAGCAAATAGGCAAGTAAAAGAAATAAAAGGTATCCAAATTGGAAAGGAAGAAGTAAAACTTCCCTATTCGCAAATAACTTCATCCAATATGCAGAAAATCTTGAAAAATACACAACATGGTTCCTAGAACTAATAAATGAATTCAGCAAAATGGCAGGGTACCAGGTCAATAACCCCAAATCTGCAGTTTTTATACATACAACCAAAAAACAGTCGGAGAAAATTAAGAAAAAAAAAATCCATTTACAATAGCAACTAAAAGAATCAAGTAGGTAGACATAAATCTAACCAAGGATATAAAGGATGTGTACACAGAAAACTACAAAATATTGCTAAAGATATCAAAGAATACCTCAATAAATGGAAGGACATTCCATGTTCATAGACTGGAAAACTAATTTCGCTAAGATGTCAATCCTACACAAAGCAATTTATAAATTCAATTTAATATGAATCAAATTCCAACAAATTTTTTGTAGAAATGGAAAAGCTAATCATCAAATTTATGTGGGAGAGTAAGGGGCCCAGAACAGCTAAAGCTATCTTGAAAAAGAAGAATGAATTTGGAAGACTGACACTTTCTGATCTTAAAACTTATTACAAAGCCACAGTAATCAAAACAGCATGGTTATGACACAAGGGCAGATATATAGAACAATGGAATTGAATTCAGAGCTCAGAAAGCAACCCTACCATTATGGCCAAATGATTTTTGACAAGGGGGCAAAGACCACTGTATTGGGAAAGAATAGTCTTTGTACAAATGATGCTGGGAAAACTGGATCTCCATTTACAAAAAAAAAAAAAAAGGGAGGATGCTTATCTCATGCCTTGTACAAAGATTAACTTAAAACATATTAAAGACCTCAATATAAGAGCCAGAACAATAGAACTCCTAGAAGAAAAGGTAGGGAAGCATCTTCAGGACCTTACATTAGGCAATGATTTTTTAGACTTTAAATGAAAAGCACATAAATGGAGACTCAAGAAAATTAAAAACTTTTGTGCATCAAAGGACTTTATCATGAAATTAAATGATATTCTACACAGTGGAAGAAAATATTTGGAAAAAACATATCCATTAATTATTTAATATCCAAATAGATAAGAAATCCTTCAACATCATAACAAAAAGACAAACAACCCAATTAAAAAATGAGCAAAAAACTTGAACAGACATCTCTCCAATGAAGATGTACAAATGGCTAAAATGCACATGAAAAGATGTGCACCATTAACCATTAGGGAAATGCAAAGTAAAACTACAGTGAGATACCATTTTATACCTATTAGAATTCCTATGATAAAAAAAATGGAAAATAGCAAGCGTTGGGGAGGATGTGAGAAATTGGAACAATCATTCATTGCTGGTGGCAATGTAAAATGGTGCAGGTGCTGTGAAAGACAGTTTGGCACTTCCTCAGAAACCTAAGTATATAACAACATTTCAATCCCACTACTTCAAATATACCCAAAAGAAGTGAAAACAGGGGCTCAAACAGATATTTACACACTGATGTTCATAGAGGCATAGTTAACAGTTGCCAAAAGATGGAAGCAATCCAAATATTCATCAACTGATGAATGGATAAATAAAATGTGGTCTATACACACAGTAGAATATTATTCAGCCATACAAAGGAGGGCAGTCTTGATGCATGTAATAGATAGCGTGAATGAACATTGAGGATGTCATTTTGAGTGAAATAAGCTAGACACAAAAGGGCAAACATGTATGATTCAATGATTTGAAATAACAGAATAAGTAAAGTCAAAGAGTCAAAATCTAAAACACAAGTTATTAGGGATGGAGTGGGGATAGGGAATGGGAAGTTAAGGCTTAAAATGTACAGGGTTCCTGTTTGGAATGATGGAAATATTTTAGTAATGGATGGTGGTGATGGTAGCACAACATTTAGAATATAATTAACTTCACTGAAATATATATCTGATTGTGATTAAACAGGGAAATATCAGACTGTATATAAGGTAATGAAATAAAAATTAAAAAAAAAAAACATGCAACTACACTACTCAAGCCATGCACCCTAAATTAAACCATGGATTATACTTAACCCACACAGAACTAACACAAGAAATTAGAATATTTTATCTAAATAATAATGAAAGCACAAGCTGTCTCCTAATTTGAGGGACAGAGATGAACCTTTGCTAAGAGAGGAATTTGCAGGTAATAAACATAACACAATATCTTTATAACCTTTGTATGGGTAAACATTTGTTAGATAGAAAACAAAAATCACAAATCATTAAAGAAATATTTGGTGAGATGCATTTCATCAACTGCTCTTTGAAAGACTACAATTAACTATATGTACCATGAAGAGACAAAGCACAGGCTCTCGGAGAAAAGACTTGCAAGAAATATATCTTACTAATGGCTTATACCCAGAATGTACAAAAAATTTTTTCAATTCAATTATAATAAGAAAAATAACTGAATTAAAATTATAAAAGAAATATTTGGTGAGATGCATTTCATCAACTGCTCTTTGAAAGACTACAGTTAACTATATGTACCATGAAGAGACAAAGCACAAGCTGTTGGAGAAAAGACTTGCAAGAAATATATCTTACTAATGGCTTGTACCCAGAATGTATAAAAAATTTTTTCAATTCAATTATAATAAGAAAAATAACTGAATTAAAATTAAAAATTTACACACTTTATAAAGGAAGATATATGGGGGAGATGTAAAATCAAAGCACAGTGTGGTATCTATATACACACACTAACATGTAAAAAAACTCTGAACACATCAACAGTGTTGAAGATGAGGAGCAACTGCAGCACTCATATGCTATTGGTGGGAATGTAAGATGGTAAAATCACTTTGCAAAACATTTTGTCACTTCCATGAAAATTAAACAGAGAGCTACCATATGATTCAGCAATCAGACTCCTAAATATCTATTGAAGAAAACTGAAAATATATGTCTACAAAACGACTTGCCTATGTATGTTCTTAAATGCTTTATTCATAATAGTTCCAAACAAGGAACAGATGAAATGCTAATACTGATGAATGCATAAACAAATTGTGGTATATCCATAAAATGACATGCTAAAAGCAGTTTAAAAAGAACAAACTACTGATCATGCCCAAAACATGGATGATCTAAGAAACATTATGCTGTGTGAAAGAAACCAGACAGAGGACATACAATATTATTACATGTATGTGAATCTCAAGAAAGGTGAAAAAAATCCATAATGTCAGAAGTCAGATCAAGGGTTATTTGGGTCTTGGAATAGTTGTTGAAGATTGACCAGAAGGGGCACAAGGAAATTTTTGGGTAGTGATGAAAATTACTGTATCTTGTTTGTAGTAGTATTTACGCTGATCTATATATTTGACAAAACTTATTAAACTGTATATTTACTATATATGCATTTTTAACTGTCTATGAATTATCCCTCTGTAAAGTTAATAAAAATAGTCCATATTCTGTAAACCATTATGATGCCAATAAAACAGAGAATAATAATATAGTCACTCAAGTAGATACAAGTAAATCATTTTATAACACTCAAAATCCATTCATAAGAAAAATAGCTCTAAGCCTTCTTGAAATAGAAGGGAACATCTTTCAGCTCATTAAGAATACCTAAAAAATCTACAGGAAACATCATTCAAAATGGTGAATTATTGGATGCTTGCCCAGGGTTATAATCACAATTCTATTATTTTCTGTAAAATGTGATTTATTTGACAGAAAAGCATACAAATAGATGGACAAGAATCAAGAGTTTCTCCGAAGGTGAAAGTCACCTGATAAGAACTGATGATCTTCCCAGCAATGAATTTAACTTTCCTGAACAACCCAAGCAGATATTTCAGGGTGGCGGTGGTGGCAGGGAGAAGCATGCATGAAAGTCCCAGGTAAACTTAATCAACCAGTAGGCACATGGGCATTACTACAAATTATTTCATGTGGCTATGAACATTTATCCAAATATGATTGATTCTCTTCTCATTATAAAATGATTTTTATCATTGCCCAGCTGTGCTTCTACACTGTAGCATCAATCCATGTAGTTGTAGGATTGCTTAGGACCAGGTTTGCCCATCCCCTGTTGTCCTCATTGTGCCTCACTATACTTAGTCATTAGTGATGAAACAGGGATGGCAATATCACTACTTCTGTTAATCCTTGCATAAGAGGCAGATTCTAGACAGTGCAATAAGGCAAGAAAAATGCATGAGGAGAGAAAAAGAATGAACAAAATGGTCATCATTCACAGACAGTGTGATGCTGTATTTCCAGATAATCCAAAATAATCCATAGAAAAAATGTGCACATTTGTCAAGTTCACTGAATAGAAGATCACAGATAAAACTCAATTGTTTGCATACCAGCATCATTTAATTGTCCTCCAAAAACTATTCTTTAGTACTAATTTTGTGCATGACATTGTGATGAGTTTTGAAAAAGGTAGAAGCTGGTTTTGTCTCCTAAAGGGATTTAATTTGGAAATTCCAAAATTGAGGGGGAAGTATTCTAGAAAGAGTCAATAAATCCCACTGACTGTGAAAGCTGAAAACCATTTCTGTGAAAAAGGCATTTATCCTGTGATAGGAAAAAAGAAAGGAGTGTTGTCAGCCTTCTTCCATAAATTTCTGTTTCTCATTACTTTTCCTTTCGAGGAATTGCCTCCATTTCACATTATGGTTATAGCATTTGAATTAATTATGGTATTTGACATCTATTCTGCTGTCTTCTTTTAAAAAAATAAAAATAATTTTTTTAAAAGACTCATGTGGAGAAAGGAGAACCAACCCTATCCAATGTTAAATTACCAACAGAGACATCCCCGAAGTGATAACTGGGCCATATCCTGGTGTCCAAGAGGTAATATTAATTTCAACTTTGACTCTTTGCACTAGAAGAACATATTTGTCTTACTTCTAAATAGCCCGCTCTGAAGGACGGCCCCCTTTTCCTCTACTTGTACATTTTCCCTAAGTCAGCCCACACCAGCTCACATAGTCCATTCCTTCACACTGGTGTATCATATGTGCATCTGGCCTTTGGTCACTACTTTGCCCTTTTTTCCTCACTGTATTATTATTATCACACCAAAACTTCTCTTCCTTACTACTCATAAGAATTTTATCCTTCTTTTTTCTCCTGTATCTGCTTTTTCTATGGATTTTTAAAAATGTATTGAGTGCCTCTTTTATACTGTAATAAATTACTTTGGGGATTATGTAGCTTGCACAATATCTAATTCTGTGGCTCTCTGAAATTTTGATATGGGTAGAAAATACTGTACAATATTCTAAAGGGAATGTAAATTGATTTAATTTAATAAGATGAAAATCATTCTCATTGTATTGAATTGTCACTCTAAGCTTGGAAAAACAGTATCTTCTCATGATTTGTTGCATTTCTAATAATTCTTCAACATCTGTTTAATAGGTTACCAGTTTAACTATCAAAGGAACTAAAGGGGGATCCTGAAGATATTGGGAAAGGGATTATTTTTTCACCTTTAGGATCAATCTAGGATTCATCTTAGAGAAAGCCATTGGCACAAATGGACTGATTTGTAATTGTCTGCATTTAAGTGGTTTCCTGCATGCTAGAATATGGAAGTATGGGTTAAAATTGGATTGGAATAATTATCAGTATGCTCATGAGTTAAGTCTGATTAACTTTGAAAAGAAAGGTGAGCCCACAAGAGTATTGAAGATTGTGAAAATTTCAGAAGAGAATAGACATTTCTGACTGTGGTGATGGACACCTAGAACACAGAAAACATGTAATTAATCCTTGATCATCTAATTCATCAGTTAGTTACCATTTTCTTCCTGGGGAATGGACTGCATGATAGCAAAAGGTCCTATCCTGACACTTCAAGTAGACTCAGTCAGTTCATCTTGTGAAAGTCTAATGCTACAGGCATAGTCCCAAACAGAATATATGCCACATATTCAACATAAGACAGGATGGTAGGGCATTGATGTGCAAGAAAGATAAATTAGGTATTATGAAGAAGAAAATCCTACTTGTCAGCTTCTCTGAACTTACTTTTCCTGCTTACAGATGCAATTCTGTAACTACTGTTTCATGAACTTCCAATAGTCGTTATGTCATTTCTCAAGCTAACACCAGCTTCGTTCATCCTAAATGGCATCCCTGGCCTGGAAGAAGTGCATTTGTGTCCTTCCTCCTGTGTACCATGTACATCATTGCCATTACAGGGAACTTTGGCCTTACGTACCTCACCTACTCTGAAGTGTCCTTACTCAGATCTATGCACATCTTCCTGGCCCTTCCTGACTGCAGGGGCAATGTCATACCCCACATGTCTGTGGGCAGGATATCCTGTGGCTATGTGAAGTTCAATGCCATCTATTATCCGACAGTAGCCCTCCTGATTGGAGGCTTTGATATCCTGTGCATCACAATTTCCTACACCATGATTCTTAAAGCAGTTGTGAGTCTGTCATCAGCAGATGCTCAACAGAAAGCCTTCAGCACCTGCACTGCACATATCTGTGCCATTGTCATTACCTATGTCCCAGTCTTCTTCACCTTCTTACACACCACTTTTGAGGACACACCGTTCCTCCCCACATACACATTATTATGGCGAATCTCTGTCAACTCATGCATCCCACAATGAACCCTATTGTGTATGGGGTGAAAACCAAGCAGATACAAGAATGTATGATTAGACTCTTGCTTAAGAGAAAGGATGATTCTTCTCATATCATTTAAATAGTCTTCTGAGAAGGTGTAAGTCTCTTAGGTTGAGGACACCAAGTCAATAAGAACTCTCCAGAGGAAACCTGATTTCTGGCCACAAGAAATATTTTCATGAGACTCAGATTCTTCTGCCTTTTTTGAAAGGGTCCCATCATGCACATGTAGACAGAGACCCTCTGTTCTGAAATACATGTTTTTCAAAGCATCTTTACTTGTAGTGGAATTCAAAGCTCATGGCATTTAATCTTTTTTGGGGGAAGGGGTGAGTCCTTTTCCTTTTTTTACTTATTAGAGAACTTGTGGCTTTACCCAACAGTTATGTGTAAAATACAGGATTCCCTTATGCCACACTATTATTAGCAATTTGCAATGATGTGGTATGTTTGTTACAATTGATGAAAGGACATTTTTTATAATTTTCTCATTATGGTTTATTGTTTAAATTAGAGTTCACTGTTTGTGTTGTGCAGTTCCACTGATTTTTTTTTTAATTTGTATTCTAGTAACATATATACCACCTAAAATTTCCCCCTTTTTAACCACATTCAAATATATAATTCATTGCTTCTAATTATGTTCATAATGTTGTGTTACTATCACCACCTCCACTAACAAAATTTTCCCATTGTCCCAAATAGAAACTTTACATTTTAATTCTTACCTATTCCTATTCCTTACCTACATACCACCCCCTGGTAACCTATATTCTGTATTCCGACTCTAGGAATTTGCTTATTTTAATTATTACATATCAGTGAGATTGTACAATATTTGTCCTTTTGTGTCCAGCTTATTTCACTCAACATGATGTCTTCATGGTATATTTATATTGTTGCTTATACGAGAACTTTGTTACTTTTTATGGCTGAATAATATTATTGCATTTTTTGTATGTATCACATTCATCAGTTGATGAACACTTGAATTGCTTCCATCTTTTGGCAATTGGGAATAATTCTGCTATATACATCAGTGTGAAAATATGTGTTGAAGTCCCTGTTTTCAAGGCTTTCAGATATATACCTAGAAGTAGAGTTGCTGGGTTATGTGTTAATTCTACACTTAACTTTCTGAGGAGCTGCCAAACTGTCTTCCACATCACCTGTACCATTCCCATAACAGTGAATGAGTGTTCCTATTTCTCCACATCCTCTCTAAACTTGTAATTGTCTGCTTTTAAAAGCAGCTATTTTAGTGAGTGTGAAAGGGTATCTCATTTTGTTTTTGATTTGCATTTTCCTCATGGCTTATGATGTTGAGCAATTTTTCATGTGCTTTTGGCCATTTGTATATGTTCTTCAGAGTGTATGTGTGTGTGTATATGTGTGTTTCCACCTTTCCCACCACTTCCAACTTCATTCCTTTCCTTTTCTGTTTTTAAGATTATTACCATTTGCTTTGATTCTTGAAACCTTCCTGGAATTTTTTATATTTTGATTTTGATAATTGAAAACCAGTAAGCAGGAGGCAGGGCAAGATGTTCACATAGGCAGAGATGGAATTTAGTTCATCCTCTAGTGCAGCTGGAAAATACCCAGGAACTGACAGGAACACTGCTTGGGGGATTTCCATGACCAGCCACAAATTGCACAGCAGTCTTCAACAAGTGGAAGGGCCCAAATCACAGTGCAGATCTGTACCTAAGGTCTCCAAAACAGTCCAGGCTGGCATCACTCCTCCACTGGCACAGCAGACTGATTTGTAGTCACTTTCCAGTGGGAAAAAGAGTCAGTCTCTACTAGGAGCTAGGCCAGGAGAGCTAAAGAAGCTCCAATTGCGGATTTAATTAACAAATTCAGACTGCTGAATACACGCTCTGAGCACAGATAAACCCAGAGCAACCAAAGGAATGCAGAGGTCTCTCCTGGCAGAGAGGAGGCAAGGCATACAAAACACGCAGACACACACACACACAGACACACACACACACACACACAACAGAGGCTTTTGGAGTTGGTCAAGCTCAAAATACTGAAAAAGGGCTGTGTCCCAAGAAAAGAGGAGCTGGAGCTGGGCACCAACTTTGGCTCTTGAGTGGTGAATCTGGGTATTGGTGACTGTCTCTGAAAATAATTTTTTTCTTTTCTTTTCTTATTAAACTTTTTAGCAGCCCATTAAAGCAAGCCCCAGGCATTTTCAATTTTCAGCACTGCCCCATGCAAGGGTGAAGTTAAGAGCTGTCTGAAAGACAACGGAATTTGTCTGATGGAGATAATTCCTTAAAGGGCATATCTTCCTGAAGAAAAAGGGGGGCATGGCCCACCACAAGTTGTGGCTCTCATTCAGAGAATTCATACTCCTGGGGCCAGAAAATAGAAACAGCTTAAGCCCAACTCTGTCTCATTCCCTGTTTCAAACACACCATTGGCAGGAACAGAGTCTACTGAAAATTAAAGGGACCACACCACTTAATGACAGTAGGGAGCTATGGGCTGACAAGCACCATCTGCTGGGCAGGATAGGAAAAACAGATAATCAAGAGACTTCACACAGGAAACACTGACACCATGCTGGTCTGATCCTCAGGAAACCTTGACACTGATGACGCCCTCTTTCTGAGACCAGCACCTATCTTGTCTGGGAAAATCTATTTTTGTGATCAATCATATCTGGGGAGTTCTTTCTCTTAAAACTTCCATATAAGCAAAGCAAGAGCCAGAAAAACAAGAGCTGAAAAACTATGATCACTTAAACAGAAGCTATGATAGAGGTCTGGAATAAGTTGAACTGAATGTCAAAGAACAGAGAGAGAACAAAGCAAACCAACAAGAAAACCCTAGGTAAAAGAGTGAAAATGAGCTCCAGAATAAACTAATCAAGGAAACCAGATGCCTAGACACCAGCAAAAAATCACATGTCATACTAGGAGACAAAAAGATGTGGTCCAGTCAAAAGAATAAACTAATATTTCAAGTAAGAGACAGCTAATTAAAGATGTTCAAACAAATCTTTGAAATCAAGTCAACAAGTTGAAGAAGAATATGGCAAAAGAGATGAAGGATATAAAGAAGACACTGGGTGGCCATACACAAGAACTTTAAAGCTTGGAAAAACAATGGCAGAACTTATGAGAAAGGAAGACACAATAGAAGAGAAGAAAAACACAAAAGAGTTATACAACACCAGATATGAAGAAGCAGAAGAAAGTATTAGTGAACTAGAAGACAGAACATCTGAAATCCTGCACACAAAAGAACAGTTAGAGAAAAGAATGGACATATATGAGCAGGGTCTCAATGACAACATACAATGCATGACTATACATGTTGTTATGGGTGTCCCAGAAGGAGAAGAGAAGGGAAAAGGAGCAGAAAGGATGATAGAGGAAATAATCAATGAAAATTTCCCAGCTCTTATGAAAGACCTAAAATTATATATTCAAGAAGTGTAGGATACCCCAAACAGAGTAGTACAATTAGATTTGCTCCAAGACACCTACTAATCAGATTTTCAAATGTCAAAGACAGCGAGAGATTTCCAGAGGCAGCCAGAGAAAAGTGATCCATCACATATGTACAAGGGAAGCTCAATAAGACTATGTGTGGATTTCTCGGCAGAAACCTTGGAGGTGAAGTGGTGTGATACATTTAAGATACTGAAAGAGAAAAACTGCCAACCAAGAATTCTGTATCTGGCAAAACTTTCCTTCAAAACTTAGGGATAGATTAAAATATTTCCAGACAAACAGACACTGGGAGAGTTTGTGAACAAGACGTGCTCTACAAGAGATACTAAAGGAAATGCTACAGGCAGAGAGAAAAAGAGAGGAGAGAAAAGTTTGGATAAGAGTGTGAGTATGGTTGAATTTGGAAGGCTATGGACATGTATGACACCAGAAGGAAAGACAGAGGATAAAATTGGGAATGTATAACTTAGCAAAAGCTAGAGTGGACAATGATGGTGATTAAATATACACATTTTAGAAAATTTTTACATGAGGCAGAACAAATGAATGTCACTATTGCAAGGTGTTAAAAAATGGGATAGTATAGTGAATAATCAATGCAAACTAGGGTCTATAGTTAACAGTAGCATTGTAGCATTCTTCCATAAATTGTAACAAAGGTAGTATAAGAAAGCTGAATGTCAATAAGAGGTAGATACAAGGGAGAGGTATGGAATTCTTGTTTTTTTGTTTCTCCTTTTCTATTTTTTTATTTCTGTATATATATTTTTCATCTTTTTTAGCAGAAGAAATGTAAATGCTGTCATATAGATTGTGATGGTTAATTCATAACTAAGTGATTATACTGGGAGTCATTGATTGTTTACTTAAGATGGATTGTATGGTGTGTGAATAAACACAAGTTCTGGAGAAGATGTATAGAGAGACATATACCTATTCACTGTTGGGAGGGAAGTAAATCAGCAAGATGTATAGAGAGACATATACCTATTCACTGTTGGGAGGGAAGTAAATCAGCACAGCCCATCTAGAAGATAATATGGTGGTTTCACGGAAGGCTTAGTATAGGGTTGCCATATGATCCTGCAACCCCACTATACTTGAAAGAAATGAAATCAGGGACATGAATGGTCATTTGCACACTGGTGTCTATGGTAGCATTATTCACAATTTTAATGGAAGGAGGTGGCTTAAGGGTACATCCATTGATGAATGGAAGGGCAAACTGTGATGCATGCATACAATGGAATATTGAATGGCTGCAAAAAGGAATGAAACTGTGAGGCATCCCACTATGTGAATGAACCTTGAGGACATTATGTTGCATGAAATAAACCAGAAATGAAAGGACAAATATTGTAAGGCATCACTAATATGGACTAACTATAATGAGAAAACTCTGAGAATTAAATTTGAGAGCACAGGCTCTCATGTGAAAGAATGTGTGCAGAGATTGGGCAATGGACGATTAAAGAATACAGAATGCTCAATAAGACTTATTGTAAAGGTTCCTGGATTGTAATCTCTTACAATAGTCACATCCATTCCTGCATTTTAATTGTTATTTCTAAATTCTGAGACTCGGAGCTTCTTGTGTATAACCTGGTTTTTCCCTGGAACTTTTGGTATCTGTGTGACACCTGAGACTCAGAGTTAGAGTTCTACAGCTCTGAAAGTCAGCATTATTCCATACAGCTACTGTTAAAGAAGCAGAAAAAGAGATCAGACTTCAAGAAGAGGTATGAATGAAATGGACTTCTTTAGGCCAAAAGTAAATCATAACACAGCGTTAAGGGTGGCATTGCCTATATTTTTAAAACTTTTATGTGAGACCAAAGGAAGAGATATTTGTTACAAAATTTATATTTCCTTTAGCACACTATCAAATTTAACCTGTCTGTCAGTTTATTTAAACAACCTATTTACATGGAACCTACAATAGGGAATGATATCTTGTTATTCTGTACAAGTTAATGTAATAACCTGATATATCCCAGAATATTCTGCATAGAAAATTAAAAAATACTTGCGAAGTCCCCTTGAGGAACTGGGGAAAAACGTGGAAATAATCAAACTTCCTCACCTGAGGAATTCCTGATATTCTCTCAAGCATTAAGGTCTCCCAATAAGCTAAGCCCTCAAACTTGGGGCTTGCCCTTATGAATCCTATTCCTCCAAAGGAGAAACTAAGCTTACTTATAATTATGCCTAAGAGTCACCCTCAGAGAACCTCTTTTGTTCCTCAGATGTGGACTCTCCCTCTAAGCCAACTCTGCAAATAAACTCACTACCACCCCTCCACCCCCTGCCATGGAACATGACTCCCAGGGGTATAATTCTCCCTGGCAATGTGGGACATGACTGAATGAGCCTGGCTCTGGCATCATGGGATTGAGAAAACCTTCCCAAATGGGGGGGAAAGACATGAAACAATGTAGAATATCAGTGGCTGAGAGATTTCAAATGGAGTCAAGGCCATTCTGGAGGTTATTCTTATGCATTTTATAGATATTCCTTTTTAGTTTCTATTGTATTAGAATAGCTAGTAGCCTTGATTCTTGAAAATGATTGTATAGCTATATAGCTATTTTTGGTGTGACTGGGTGATTGTGAAAACCTTGTGACCGACATTCTTTTTATCCAGTCAATGGCAGATGAATAATAAAATAAAGAGAAAAAAACAACAAAGAAAGAAAACCAACAAACAGTATTTAAACTACTGCAAGTCTTTGAATATTGATCATTTTAGCTATATAAATACTAATCACTTTATAGCAAAGTCAGTATTATATTTCCCTCTCCCTCTCTTTTGGTACAATACCACAATCCTTGTTTTTTTTTTACAACAGAGTATTTCCATCAAGGAAAAATGAACATCACTTTTAAACTCCATAACACAAGTTAAAATACTTTTAATGTATCTGTCAGCAAAGTAGAATTGATAAATTCAGTAGAACCTGGAACCATTAAGTATAGTGAAGAAAAGGGATGTTATGTGGGTCTTAAAAGAGGAAATAAATTGAAATGCGCATATCCTTGATTTTAACAAATACTTACACCACTCCAGTTCATAAAAGTCCCAGCAGCCAGGCATTTATTCTTCTGCTGAGGGGGAAGAAGACAATTCTCTGGGAGGCAGAATTGTTGGGTGGAGAACAGATTCAAAAAAAGGTATACAGCTAAAAACATTGGTACTTCCAAATAAACCCCTCTCTATTCTGGAAATTTGTGATCTCACAGAAAAATGACTGTATCCCTACTCATATGTTAAGAGAAAACGTGCCAGAAGATAAGTCCTACTGAAACTTACACACAGTCCCTGAATGCCTTTATATTTTAGATTGAACGAAACTCAAGGGTCACCATACATTTGAAGAAAATTTGAAAATAAGTGACAACCACTAATAAACTTAGAAGTAAAAAAATTAGTAAAAATTGCAGTTAATTCAGGATACAGATGGGTATTTTTTAAATGACTGAATTAAAAGTAACACAATAAATTCTAATGAATTTTTTCAGAGAGATTTATGAATATATTGCACCCATAAGACAGTAAAGAATTCCTATGACAAAGGAGTAAGCAGAGAAATAGAAAACATTTGTATAAGAGTAAAGAACATATAATTGCAAAAAAAAAAAAAAAAAAAGACAAAGAAAAAGAAAAAAGAAAAGAAAATTGAGAAAAAATATCAAAGAAAAGAAAGAAAAAGGGTAAAACAATGAAAAATTTGAAAGGAAAGAGATATAGTTATAGATAGCTTTCCAGGCATTCAGATGTCTATTAGGATTACCATAAAAAGGGAAAACTGTTTTAAAGAAAAGGAAAAATTTTTCCAAACAAGTATAAAATAATATATCCTATAACTAAATTCAAAATTTATTTAACCAGAAAAATGTTTACCAAGGACAGACCCTCGATATACCACTGTGAAATTAAAAATCATGAAGATGAAAGTTCCAGGTAGAAGACAAACCTTCAAATGTCAAGCAAAGCAAGTCACATTTAAAGAAATGAAAATGGTTGCCTACCACCATCTGGTAAATGTTGATGCTGGAGGACAATGGGGCAGTGTTTCTTTAATTATGAAAATAATCATTAGCCCAGAATTCTGTACCCAACTCAACAATCAATCAAATACAAAAAGAGCAAAGATATTTTAGATATGGAAAAATGAAGTTGACCTGTGTGGAAACTTTTCACAGAAAATTATTTAAGGATAGACTCCCCAATGATGAGGGAATAAACTAAAATAGGCTGATACATGGCATTCAGAACTAGTGGCTTCAGTATAGGAAAGAAAGAATCCATCCCAACAACTTGAAAGAGGTGCAAGAATGCAATAAGCTTGATTAAGGGAAGCCCAGAAAGAAGTTACCTTGGGAAAAGAGAGGAATCTATATGTTAGAAATATTTTTCAGACATTTAAATAAAATTTGAGAATGCATTAAAGCAATGCTAGAAAAATTATTGAAAAAGCTGAGGTAGGAAAAATCCAAGAAAGGAAATAAAAAATGTACTAAATTACTCTGCAGAAAATGATAGTTTTTTAGCATTTAACACATAGCCAAAAAATATTACAAAAAGGTTTAGAATAAACACATACACAAAACAAACAAGAAACAATTTCTTGTCCCATCCTCCAAGATTCCCCAGTCTGTTCCTCAATGACTCAAAATTGAACAGCTTTTAACTCTTTAAAATTGTTCTGCTATTGTTGTCATTACTGTTTGAACATGAACTTAGGGGACTGAGTGGTAACCACAGATATGAGTAGAATTCAATTGCCAAATATTGTTCTAAATAACATGAGCAGAGGGCTAACCATTGTCCCGCAGTTTCCCCAAAATAACCAAAGAAGGAAAAGTTATAGTCTGGAACAGGTATACCCTTCTAAAAGCAGGCAATTCATTCAATTTATTTGAAGAAAAATCCCAGTAATGTATTTTGTTTTTTGTTTATTTTCCCCATTGGTTTTGGGAAGTGAAGAATTATATTAAATTAAAAAAAAAGGTATGTGGTTTGTATGGTATTCTTACTGTGTTGGTGTTGGTGTGTGTGTGTTTCCTGGACTTAAGAGAGCACCTGGCTTTCTGCACACAGAGGTGGAAAAGGTTGAAGATGGGGACAGTTTTTCTGCAGAATAACTTTTTACTATTACTTTGATTGTCACCCAATTTTTCATTGTTACCATTACCTGAACATCTTACCATTATTGCCAGGACTTCCTTGAGCAGGGTTTAAGTAGATCAGATCTAATGGTCCTTTTAGCTCCCCTTGAGGGCGTATTCTGAGAGCAAATTCTTATACTTCCTTTCTTTCATTAACTCCATCCTGCCTTATTTAATTTCTTCCAAGAATTTGTTGAAATTCTTCCTCTTCTAGAGACTACTTCCTTTTGCTACTTTTCTTAACTCTTCTTCACTGTGATGTGTCCTGCCTACCATTTAGTACTTTTTAATGTCAGGGGGGATACAGCCCTCACCTTTATTTTAATTCATAACCACATTGTTATTTCCACTTTCTTGACAGGAATAGCTCAGGTAAATAAAGAAAGTAATTTGAATAAATCCATGTAAATGAATGTGTAACAACTGAGAATTTATTTGTCCTTATTTGAACAGAAACTCAAATGAAATTCAAACATAATGGGATTGAAATTGAGAATCTTCAGCTCAGAATTGCAATTCATTAAAAAGTGAAGAAGTAATTTTCCCACACCAAGAAATCCAGTGTAACATGTGATCCCTGACTCTGATTCTGGGTGAGGCTGGTCCCACCTGTATCTACTTACGGTCTCCACGGACTCCCCGTTCCTTGACACCAAGGGCTGGAGAAGACCAGGTACAGTTAGAGAATCTTACTGAAAGAAGTGAAATGTCTACTTGCCTTTGTTTTCAAGGGCAAGGAGTAGACAGCTTTGGTGCACCTTTTCTGTAGGAAAATTTGGCAATATAAATCCTTTAAAATTGGTATATTTTTATTGACATTTCTGCATCTTTGAATTTTTTTATGGAATTAATCATAAATGTTTGGATGTTCAGTATAATGTTGTTATACTACAACATATTGAAAATAAACCTAATGCCTAAAGTTAGAGGAATAATTAAAGGAAAGATTGTAGTGATATAGTAGAATAATATGGTGATTTGGGAACTGATGTCATAGAAGAATTATTGATGAGAGTAATGTTCCTGTTGTATTTTTAAATGTAAGCAACTAGTTATGAAATACCATGTAATTTTTTGATCCTCATTTTCAGAGACATTACGTATACACGGAAATAAAACACCAAAATCTTAACAGGCATTTCTGAGTTTCACAAGTATGTCTTATTTAAAATGTCTTTATTGTTACTGTTGTTCTTTTTTAATCAATCAACATTTACTCTTTTAGAATCATAATAATAAACAACTAAAACCTTAGTATATAAGCTCTCACACACATGTACATCTTTTCTTTATGTTTAATTGCCTTAAACCAGAATTTCCAACGTCTAGTCCTAACAGAATGAGATGTTCTTTTATGATCTTCCCTCTTTTGGGGGCCAGCTGTGGTTGAGGCAGCTTTTTGTTGTTTTGATGTGTTTTTATTTATTTTTTTTTCTTTTTTTAATACATAAAACTTGGCGTCATGCTTTCCCTTAGGATCCTGGGTTCTCTGGTGATTTCTAAGCCCAGTTTCATGCCGAGAAGACTCAGTACTCCTAAGGATTTAGGAGATTATGCAAATTCCCTTTGGGAAGTCAGCTGGGCTGAGCACTCCTGGTTTGAGGTCCATAAGCCAAAACCAGAAAGCTGCCCTTACATCGATTCTCAGGTCCTCTCCCTGGCATGAGCACCTTCCATATTCCTTCCTGTCTGGAGTCTCACTGTGGGTAAGGGGTGATTTCTGCCCTTCTGACATTTCAATCCCACGCCTATTACATGACAAAGTCTAGTATTGTCCCAGTCTCCCTGTGTCACAAGGATCATGGGGCACTGCCCTACAGAGGATATTACTGGTGATTTCTTAGTATGGGAAGGATTTAATAGTTCATGATCATTCTACTTTCGAAGCAGAGATAAAACTGACAATGGACATGTGCTCTCATGTGGGCAAGGGATAAGTTAAATGCTCTCAAAATCTTCAGAATGTAGATATTTCTTGTCCTCTTATTTATTTCTAAAACTAAAATATGTGGTACCATGCTGCAAACAGAGAATCAGATAGCATTCCTGAGCACACTTAACTGAAGGAAAGATGACAAGGTACATCCTCCTCCCTCCAAGTCATTAACCCAACCTTCCCCACTCCCTTCCCCTTCTTCAATTCAGCTGTACAACTTGTAGTCAAGCAAATCAACACCAACTTACTGATTTTTTTTTAGTCTAGGTATTCTTCTCATTCATGGGGCAGAATAGGTGGCAGGTTTCCTCCAAAAACTAAAACAGTTCACAGATCAGTAGAAGGATATGATAAATAAACAAATATTTCTAGCATACGTCCTCAGATTATCATTATCATGAAAGAGGAAGAAAGTTTGAGGGCAGAATAGGGAAGAAAGACAAGTTTCCAGGACAGAACTGAGTTTGGCTTAAAATTGATGGGAATATGCTTCACCTCTATTTGGTGTAAAGGGCACAGCGTGTCTCTTTGGGGAAGCTGTTGGACATCTGATTCTTGGTTAGATAAAATAGCTATAGTAACATTGAATTGGCAGGTCACTATAAGAATGTGATAAAATTGAGGAATTCATTAACTAATAATTGTTAAATATAGACAAAAACCATACTACTGTTGATGTTTCACTGGGCATGTTGATAACTATTACAATTTATATAAAAATTGATGATATATATGTAATGTAAATCTAAAGTATCACAATGGATGCACAAAGAAGTCTTCTGCTAAGTGCCAAATGGTACATTGCCTGGTAAATGGGGGATGCTTAATGGAATTTGGTTTAATTTAATTTAGAACCCATACACCTGAGATATATAGACTCAGGGATAGCACCCCCTTTCATTAAAGGGACAGATGTGACTTTTCTGTTAAAACAGTATATCAGAAGATGAAACAGTAGCAAAGAATTCAGAATTTTATTCTGGATCTAGCGCTCCAAGGAGTTGACATTCTCTCTCAGGTGTTTTCCTGACAGAATTTTATTCTATGGCCAAGTCCCTACTTCCTCTAAAAATAGTATTCTAGGCTACCAGTAGAGAAGCATATAATATAGAAGTGAAACAGAAGTGAAAAAGTAAGTCTCCTCTCCTTTGCTACCTCCTAAGCAATGGCTGATTCATTGTGATTGTTCTTGGTTGGCATTAAGTGATGTTCTAAAGGAGGCCTTTTCTGTTTTTAACAGCCAGAGGCAGCCATGGGTACTGCACAGCTTGTGTCACATAGCTGCCCAGTGTGGGATGTGGACACAGCAGAAGAAGCAACATCGATCCCTATGTTCTCCATGATGTCCTTGAGGCCTGGAAACCTGCATCAGGTAATGGAAACTATTGTCATTGAGGACACAAGGGGAATTGTGATTGGCATGTGGTGGAATGGTGCACCATGTCTTGATGTGGTGTGCTCTTTTGTAGTACAGCATGTCACTTGGTCTCCTTTATTCAAAAAGTCTCAATGTAGGACTCAGGCAAGACCTTGAGTTGTACTTTTCTCCCTGCAATTTTGACATTATTTTACTTTTAACACATTATTCCTGTAGTCTGTTTCCTTTTTATTTCCCTTTAATCACAGCAAAAAAAAAAAAAAAAAGGACACTGGGGTTTCATTTTAAGTCTGAATGGTTTTGTTGTAACCACATATCTTCCCTTTTGAAAGAGAAGGTATGACTAATGCCACACAATCCCCTTGCTCTTTCAATGGAAGGATGGAAGATTCATCAGATGACTGGAATGTTCAGTAAGGGATACATTCTAAGGACAGGAGTTGCTGAGGTCCCAAGTTTGAAACACTGAACCTTGTGTTCCTCCAGAGAAAATAAACAAAGAAACAAGCATAGAAATGAACAAGTAAAGCAAATAAACAAGAAGAGAAATCACTTATACCACAGCTTCTCAGTCCACAACTTCTTCATCAGTTGGCTTTATAATGGATTTGGTTTAGAGGAACAGAAATGAGTTCTGACGGTATGAAAACCTGGATTTGATTCAGAGTTAAACACTAATGGCTTTGAGCAAGCAAGTTAAACATGCTGAACCTGGCCAGGGAATTTAGCGGTAGTAGATCATCTTGAATGTACAGTCCTCCTCAAATGAAGTGATATTCTACCACAGTGTTTGAAGGAGACTTATCAATATAATATATAGCAGAAAGACTTAGAAATAGGGAAAGAAATTGAACAAAGCCAATATATGCAGTGTTTTGGGACTGGCAAGTAGTCCAGTCATCTTTAAGCAAGATATGCCAAGATACAGTGACTGTGTAATTCATCATCCAACCAGGATAATTGTGTGTGCTTCGAAAAGTGAAAAGAAGTAAAATGGGAAAGGAAAAATAGATGTAAAACTTACTTTCTTGAATACCATGCCAAGTAATTTAAGCCCTACCCTCAAAGTAGTGGAAAGATGTTGTAGATTGTTAAGCAGTAAATTAAAATGTCTTCAAAATTATGCTACATAACAAATTATATTTGAAAAATACAGCATGCAAAGCAAATAAATACATAGATGTGTCTAGGTGGTCTTTAATACAGACAGATTGAATAGTGATAGAAAGGAATGTCTGACACTAGAAATATTTCTGGATTAAAAATAGGGGTTCTTGTTTGAGGATACTCTATAGATACAGACATCCTGATCTGGGTGGAGTAACAACTGATAAATTCTAACCTATAAGGGAATTATACTCTAAATAAAGTGGAGGAATCCCAGAGGTTACAAAGATACTAGTTTGGGTAATGTGGTGGATGATGGCACCATGATCCAAAAGACAGAACTCAGAAATGGACATGTTTGTGGCAGAGGGTAGAGGCTGAAGAGGTGGGTTAAGTTTTGGTTATGGTATATTGAAAATGTCCATGGAAATTTATGGAAGAAATATCCAGCATGCATTTAGAAGGAGGACTCAGCAATTATGGCATAGTTTATGTTCTAAGATTAATGGTCAGAAATTTATCATTACATTGTTTATATTTGAGGTCATGATAGTGGAAATATTTTCCCCGAGAAGGCTTTAAGGGAGAGCACAATTAATCCGATTCTCAAGATGTGTGTAAGAACAGGAGGCATGGAAAGGAAACAGATGTCCTCATTAACAACAGGGAGATTATAGGTTATTTGAGAAAGGTAATTTTCTGTTCATTCTCCTTCTCAGGATGATTAAGATAGGTGTACATTAAGGACCACTGTCCTGGCATTTCATAAATATGTAGCATCCATACCTACGTTTTGAAGTATTGGTATTTCCAAATCACAGCCTACTATCCTAAGAGTGAAATATACTTCTTCTTATTTTTCAGAACTTTTACAGTGGCATTGCAATATAAGTGAACGATTGGGGCTTCAACAATGAAGTGAGTCTCAGCATATCACACAACTGGTACAGAGGGAGCTGACATTTAAATGAGGTCTTATTTGGTAGAAATATACATAATCTTCCAATTTTATATTGCCACAAAAAGTAATATAATAGATGAATTCCAGACCATTATGAAAACACAGTACTTGTTGTCATAGGATATGAGTTCTGTCAAGCCAGGATGTACAGTACACAGCCTGCAAGAGATGTAGAGTCATGCATGAATACCATTTCTGGCTCTGAATGTAGTTGTATGATATTTGACATTCACTCAATCTCTTTGTGCCTCAATTTCTTCTTCTATTTTATGACAGAAAACAATAATGACTTTTTATTTATAGTTTATGAAAACTGCATTTAAAGTGTTCAACACTTATAAAATATTGCCTGCTATGTACTATTAATCAATAAGAAGTATATTTTCATAGTCACTATTATTCAAAATTGTTTGTACTATTATGAAGTAATTTTAATCCAATTTTTAGCTTTGATTTGCATGGAACTTTCTATTTCTTAATTCTTTATCCTCAGGATAGAGACCACTGGAAAAATACAAAGATCCTCTAATGAATTAGCTATGCTGGTATCCAACAGTTCATATGTGGCTCCAGAATCTTTTATTCTGGGTGGCATTCCTGGTTTGGAAAGGGCACACATTTGGATCTCCCTTCCACTCTGTGCAATGTATATTACCTCCCTTGTGGGTAACCTTGGCCTTGTGTATCTCATTCACTGTGAGGAGTCCTTACATCGTCCAATGTACTTCTTTCTGGCTATGCTCTCCCTCGTTGACCTCTTCACTTGCACCACCACCCTACCCAGAGCACTGTGTATTTTCTGGTTAAATATCAAGAAAATTAACTTCAATGCTTGCTTGGCCCAGATGTTCTTTGTCCATGGGTTCACAGGTGTGGAATCTGGGGTGCTCATGCTGATGGCTCTGGACCGTTATGTGGCAATTTGCTACCCATTGCGTTATGCTACCATCCTCACTAATCCTGTCATTGCCAAAGTGGGGCTTGCTACCTTCCTGAGGGGTGTGATGCTGATGATTCCTTTCCCATTCTTGGTCAAGCGTTTGCCCTTCTGCAAAAGCAATATTGTCTCCCATACTTATTGTGACCACATGTCTGTGGTGAAGTTATCCTGTGCCAGCATCAAGGTCAATGTCATCTATGGTCTGATGGTTGCCCTCCTGATTGGAGTGTTTGACATCAGCTGTATCTCTGTGTCTTACACTATGATCCTCCGAGCCGTCATCAGCCTCTCATCAGCAGATGCCCGGCAGAAGGCCTTCAGCACTTGCACAGCACATATATCTGCCATCATAATCACCTATGTTCCAGCATTCTTTACTTTCTTTACCCACCGTTTTGGGGAACACACTATCCCCCCTCCTCTTCACATTATTGTGGCTAACCTCTATTTGCTTCTTCCCCCAACTCTGAACCCCATTGTTTATGGGGTGAAGACAAAACAGATCCGAGAAAGTGTTATAAAGTTCTTCCAGGGTGAGAAAGGATCAAGTTGATACAGGATAAATGAAATTAGATAGGAAGAATACAAATGAAAAACAACAAAGAAGAAAATGACTGTTCATGCATTCAAGCCATTATACATTTTCTATTGTCTCTCTCAAAGTATCTTTTTGCAACCACAGTGGGGAGTTTTATATCTCATTCTAGATTTATATCTCTGCACTTTGCTTTTTTATTGTTTTCTATCATCAGTTTTTAAGAGGTCGTTGATATGAGCTCCCTACACTCTTCATTTAATATTTCTAACTAAGATTTTTTTCTTAACTTTTTGACAGAATCCTTTAATGTTTTGTCTGTGTTGATAGCCCTTCTCTTTTTCCCTGGTCACCACACACATTAGATTATCAAAATACACTTATAATAATAAGTTTGCTTGCAGTTTGTTTAGTTAATGCTAAAACATGTTTTCTTTGAAGGCACTTATATTTACATTTCAAGCTCCAACATAATGTAGAGTATAAGGTCTGAATGAAATTAAAATGAGCCTACATTTCCTAGACTCTTGTTAGGAACTAGCAATTGGAAAAATAACTAGAAACATTCCCCATCATAAAGAAGGTCACAGTCCCGTTGGGAGGTGAGAGATCAATAAAAATGTTTAATTGTGTGCTTTGCTAGTGGCCTTTAAAGGAAGTTGAGAAGGAGAAGGGTCAATTCAAATTGGAAAGTGAAGGATGCAATTTTTTAATGGAACATCTTAGCAGAAAATGAATAAAAGAGTAAATGAAAATTTATTCTGTCAAATACTCAAATAAGCATGTAATTAGACTATGGTTTAGATAAGCAATATAACAGAGATTTGCACAAGTGCTAAAATGTTGCAGAAAATGAGCCTCTAACTTTCAGGGAGTTAGAAAGTCACAGGGATATAGCATTTAAGCTAGGATTAAATCATGAGGAAAACCTTATTTACCAGGGAGACAAAGTTCTATTTCACTCAACCAGTCTGTCCTTTGCCTTTTAATGTAATCACTCTAGACCAAGTACATTCGATTTATAAATACCTTTTAATGGAAGATTTATGTACTTATAATTTTAAAAATGTTGAGTCAGCAAATACAATGAAAGAGTGATTTTGAAAAAAGGATGCAGTTTCGTTTAGTGGAGATTAAAGAATTTTGATGACAATATGCAGGTAAAAACAACAGCCATGAATTTTTTAAAATATGACATTTGGTAAACATTTTTAAAAAAAGCTGTGCAGACTAGCTTATATAAGAAATAAAGAATATGTAATAATACATGCAGTATAAGACTCAAAACATTTGTACTGTTCTTGAGTATTGATTTATTTTTTGTCATTTGTTGATCTCAGGACTATTTCTGTAGGGAGTAAAATTGCTTATTAAGAATCCCATGGCCACTGCATAAATAATGCTCAAAAATAGCAGAGGAATGGAAGCCACATAGGTGTACTCTCTCCCTTATAGTTCAATAATATCCCTTTTGTGGCACACCAATCATCAAATATCCATGCCTAGTTTCTTCCACATTTATCTCCAGAACATCTAAGATAACTGTTCTTAATGTGTGATCCATGGAGCTCTGGGAACCAAGAACTTTTTGTGGAATCTGTAATGTAACTAATAACATCATAGAAATTCTGAGACATTATTTGCAGTTCACATAGTGTATACTACTTACTGTATAATGAACTTTGTCAACTTTTGGAAGGTCTGCATAACTAAAAGTTTGTTATTTTCCAAGTAACGAATGCTTCATGTTATTAAATGATGCATGGGTAAAAGACTCATTAAAGTGCAAGATAGATCAATGGATTTTAATGTGACAGAGTATAAAACATTCATCGCATGGCTTCAGACTCTACATTGCAGTTAACCTTTAGGAAAAAATCACTTACAGATTTTGGGTATAGTAACAAATAAGAATAACCACAGTTATATGAAAACGGTATTAAAAATCAACTTGTGTTTTTTTCCAACTATATGTCTATATATACGTGTGTATGTGTGACCAGATTTTCTTTATACTATTTAAACTCAACAACATATTTTATCTGATTGCGTGCAGAAGTAGATATGGAAATCTAGCTGTTGTCTCTCAAACAGACATTAAAAAACTTGAAAAAATGTAAAATATTACTTGACTAAGTTTATTTTGCAAAAGATAGTTAAGAATCATTAAAATATCTAATTATTGGAATAGGTAATAGATTTATTTTTATTTTTAAATGAATAAGTAAATATTTTAGAAATTTTTACATTTAATTCTGAATACAGCAAATATTTACAAATATAAGTCACATAAACAAAAGCTCTTTTTGGCTTCAATAATGTTTATTAGGGTAAACTGGATCCTAACACCAAAAGCTTTGGGAAATATTGAGCTAATATATTGGGAAAAGAATCAACTAATGAAAACCCACTTATTGAGGTCTCCTTTTAATCCTTTTGTAATAGCATCCTAGCTGCTAAAGGAAATATTGTACAATAGGTGGGTTTAATAGCAGGACTTTATTGGCTCACTGTTTCAGAGGTTATAAGGCTTGCTTCCTGAGTCAGTATCTTCTGACTGGCTGACTATTCTGCCACATGTCAATGTACATGCCAGTGTCTTCTCTTTCTTTTCTGGGTTCCGTTGACTTCCATCTTCTGAATGTGCCTCATGGATTCTCTTTCTGTGCCCAATTTCCTTTGCTTACAATGACATCTGCTCTATCGGAGTATGGCCCACACTTTCAATTTGGGCACACTTTAACTAATTAGATCTTCAGAGGTCCTATGTCCAAACTTGTTCTCACCCTCCAGACCCAGGAATGGGACCTGAGCATGCCTTTTATGGGAGGCATGACTCAAACCCCAAAACCCTCCTTTTAAAATTAAATTATAATTTATAGAGGATGAGGTGCACAAATCTCAACTATATAGTGTGTTGATTTTTGCATATGCATATGGCTTTGTTACCAACACCCACACCCAGATATAGATCATTTATAGCACCCCAGTGGTTTTCCCATGGCCCGCGATGATAACCAATATTCCGAGATCAGCATCATAGATTTACTTGATTTGAAAATTAATTTTAAGGAATAATACAAGATGTTCTCTTTTATGGCTGTCTCTTCTTACTCAATAGTATGTTTGGGAGAGTCATCCATATCTCCGCATATGTCAGTACTTTATTGTTTTTCATTGCGTTTTAGTATTAACATTTAAGAATTTATATATAACTCCTGCTCTTACACACCTTGTATTGACTTCCTTTTCTTCTCTGTCTCACATTCCCTTTCCAACCAGTGTTTCCCAGTGTCATCTCCCAAATAAAATTAATTAAATTTTTATCTCAGGGTCTAACTCTGGGAGAACCCATATCAGATGATGCCTCTTTTATAAATCAGATTATAAATATGAGACACTAATTATCCAAAGAGATATACACTGCATATTTATTTTATTCACTTACTGTACTTTCTAATCCTTACAGTTTGGATAAAAGAGACCATTGTTTTCAACATTTTATATGAAGTTCAATGAGATTGAACTAGTATCATTCTGCTAAGAAGATGTCAAGTTTGAATTTGAAACCTGTCTGATCTCAGGGCCAAAGTTCCTTTTTTTTTTTAATTTTTATTTGCAAACACTCTATACACACCAAACAAAACATCTCCCTTCCACACTATCCCCATCCGCTCATAAATGCGTGTCTTCTCTGGGTATTTGCTATTTCTAGTTATCTTATATAAGTGACATCATACAATATTTGTTATTTTCTGCCTTGCTGTTTTCACTCCCAGTAAAGTTTTCAAGATTCATCCACGTTGCAGCAAGTCTCAGAACTTCATTCCTTCTTATGACTGAATAATACTCCATTTTCTGTATGTACCACATTCTGTTTACTCATTCATTTGTTGACGGACACTTGAGTATTTGGATGTTTGCACATTTTGGTTCTTTTGAATAATGCTGCTGTGTACATTGCTGTATAAGTATCTGTTAGAGTCCTGTTATCATTTCTTTGGATATATTACGAGGAGTGGAATTGCTAGGTTACGGTAATTGTATATTTAACTTTTTGACTAATCTCCATGTTGCTCAGTGGTTGCACCAATTTGCATTTTCATCAACACTGCATGCACTAAAATTTCTATTTCTCTGCATACACTCCAGCACTTGTTTTTTTTATATTTTTAATAATAGCCATCCTTGTGGGTGTAAAGTGTAATCTCATGTGGTTTTGATTTGCATTTCCATAATGTCTAATCTTGTTGATCATCTTTTCATATGCTTATTGGCCATTTGTATACCCTTTTGGAAAAATCTCAAATTCACATCTCAAGATACTCAATAAACATTAATGTAATTTATTCTTCTTTAATACTCTTATTCTTTGTATTTCTAAAATAAACTTTAAATCTCAAATATATATCTAAAAAGAAGAGAAAGATTGACTTTGGGTATAAGAGGCCCCTTTGGGGAAAAGGTTGACCTGGGATGTAAGATGAAGAGGGAAAAAATGAGAAATTCTGTGGTGGATAAGACTAGGTCCTTTTATACTATTGAAATTTAGTTTTTGTTGATTGTAAAGATAGTATTCATAAAGGCTGATATAGATTTTAACAGTAATTGCCAGTATATGTTTACACAACACAAAATCCACATAAAGCAGTTGTAGTAAATGTCAGATTGCTCTCTGAGTGCCTTCTTTTGGTAAAATTCTTTCTTGGAATGTCCTCTATTTTCCTTTCCAATATATTAAGAGGGTTTGGTTGGTATCCTAACCATATGCTTGCACTCTCTATTGAACAATTCGTCAGCAATTTGAGCCCACAATCTCCGAGTACAGTGGATTGTTCTGATGTGGGTTGGAAGTGGGGTTCCATATTTAAGATGAGCTAATCAGAATCTTTTCCTAAAAATACCAAGTTATTATGGCCAGTTTAAGAACAAAGAATAACCATTTTCTGTTATGTAAATATGTAAGTTGCAAAGCACTCTGTAGAAAGTGAGAAGATTGTGAAAATGCATAGGGAAAATGACTTAGAGATAGAGAAAGAGATGGATATGGAAAGGGAGAAGAGAAATATAAATAGAGAAAGAGAGACAGTGTGGGAGTTCAAGTTGCTTATTCTACTTTTTTGTTGTTGTTGGCATCAGATTTCTAAAAGTTTTCCTTTATTCTTTTTGCTCTCCTTGTTTAATCATCTTTGAATTTGGTTTCTGTACCTTGAGACCAAAAGTTTAACCTTACCAATAGCAAACATCCATTAAAAATACACAAAAACTTGTTGGCCAGATATTCCCTATGTTATCTGATAGGATGACACCCAATTTCATTCCCAAGGTTTTTATCCTATCAGACAATCCTTTAGAGAACATAGATCTGGGTATCTGGGGAAATTTACATAAGTGAGCATCATTTTTGTGCTAATTGTCCTTGATTCCCAGTATAAGAAACTTTCACAAGTCCTGCCTGAGCAACTTGTGCCTGAGTGCATAGATCATGGTGTTATATCCCTCTGTTATATTATGAGGGATGGAAATGACAATGACAGCAGTGTAGGAGAAAAGGATTAGGATGAGGTGGAAAGTGCCAGCACTCAGTACCTTGGATGCAGCTTCTGCCAAGTTCAGCCTTAGCAAAGAATGAAGTATCAGAGCTTACATTAAAATATCCACAGTCATTGTCCTTCAATATCCAAACCTGGATACTTTGACAGATGCCACTGTCATTATTGTCATCACAGGCTAGGGTAGAAGCATGAAAGTTAAAGCACAAATAGTGCTCAAGTTGATTCTGGGGGCAATAGTGTCTCTGAGAATCCTGCACAGAAAATGGAATGACCAGAAAACTATACCTTATCATCATAAATATAGTTACTTTAGTTGCAGAAGATTCAGTAATTATTGATAAATTTCACAGGGGTTGGAAAGTGACTTCATATCTCTCTACAGCCATGCAAAGGATGATGCAGGACTCCTTGCCCACAAAGTAATGTGTGACATACATCTGAACAAAGCACTCAAGCAGACACATGGCCTTAGCATTGGACCATAATAGGGAAGCCAAAATTTTGAGTATTATGGTGTTAGCCAGGCCATGCTCATGGAGTGGTCTGAAGAATGGCAAGTATAGCTTCTTGATGGTGAAAGAGCAGAGCCAGGGTCAGTGTGAGTCAGTGCAGCAGGCTGTAAACATTGGGAATCCCATCAGGATGAACTTAGAGACCTGGAAACTAGAGCTGTTAGAATCTCTGAGTGATTGAACATTGTTCTCTAAAGGTGAAAATATTCAAGATTACTACTCTCAATTGTCTCATCATTGCCAAATTACCACAATGTTTGGCAAGCAAGCAATTAACTATGAATCTAATACTAAAAGGAGGATTATCAGCATCTTCATTATTCTCATCACTTCCACTGGTAGACTGCCTTAAGGAAGCTTGATTATCATTATCAAAATATTTAAGGAGCAGTTATTAAGGATCAAGAAAGAAAATGAGGAGTTGCCATCATTCTCCTCACAATCACTAACATTATTGACTACTTACCACGTGCAAAATACTTTGACTAATTATTTACTTTAAATCTAGCATGACTTGTAAGGGTTATTGTATTATTAAAACTATTCCATAAATGAGTATTTAAGTGCCTTGCTCAATACCATCCAATTTGTATATCATAGAGGTGGGACTAGAATGTAAGTTACCAGATGTCAAAGGCTGGACTCGGAACACACACATTCATCCCTTGTGTGTCTAAGTTTAGATTTGAAGAAGAATTACCTTCTTTAGGAAGTTATAGTCAGGGCAGTATGACAATTTTGAAGGCAACCTACCTTGCAATACAAAGTAGAGAGGTATAAATAGTTTAGTGCGAGCATTTGAGATTTTTGGCAACATTTTTGCATATATTAATGAATGATGTGGTCCTCTATAAATATTACAGTGAAAATCTCAAGTGTTAAAATCTTAATGGACTAGACAAAGTTCATAGACTGTGAAGTAAAGGAAAAGTATTATAAATTTGACTATTCTTTATGTTGAACTATATTCTTAGCTATTACAATTTGTTACCACATGGAAATATTTCTGCTTTTGTGGGGACCATTCATTCTCATGAACAGAATAGAGAAGTAAAAGTAAATGAATCTGTAAAATCATAACATACTTTCTCAAAGTAATCATGAAAATCAATTTAATATGATGAAGGAAAGTCAGGGTAACTGAACATAAATTAGTCTTAATTAATTTTAGCCAATATAATGTTTCTTCGTAAAGTGTTTCAGACTGAGGAAATAAAAATACTAGATATCCAAGATACTAGTGTGTTAAATATTGTGAATCTAAAAATTTGACAGGCTGTATATTCACTTAGTGCAACTGTCCATTTCTGTCTATGTTTGAATGGGTTCTAAAATAGCCATGAATAGTAGTTCAAGATTGATTTACTAGTACTAAAGTGAAATTTTAAGAACTTTATGAAATATAATAAACCAAATATTTTGTACATATATTACATACGAAACGCAATATCGTTAACTTCTTAGTGTAAAAATGAAGAAAAAATCCATCACTCTCAAAGTGCAAGCTGATGCCAGAGCAGCTTAGAGACATACTTTATTGGATAAAGTTCTTAACTGCTAAGTGTAGGAATTTTAATATCCAAATAAGCACAAAAAGTGCCAATGGTGGGTGCTGGTAATGGGATTGCTACATAAAGTTGAGACTACATGAAAGCTGTGACTCTGATGAACAAAGCATCTAGACAGGTTGCTCCCACAGAATATGTGTCTGTGATGGGGGTACCAACTCAAAAGAAACAGTTCCCATAGGGCATCAAAGTCACAGGCCTGAATCAATGAGATGATAGTGTTTAAACTAATTTCATATGTGAGGACTGTCAAGAAAAGGAATTAATATAAAAATATTTTTCCGGCCCAAATCTGGCGGAATCAGACAATATGATTCCCAGGTGACACTCCTAAAATTCAAGGCACATGAAAATTCAGAACTAAATATCCATAGTGAAATTGAGCCCTCAGTATTAAAAGTACAAAAGAAGATGATTCAAACAGAAAGCCAACCTATAAATGAGTATCCAGAGCAGAACCTATTATAATTGAGATAAAATAAATGAGGTAAAGAATCAGAAGGAGATCATAAAATAAGTATAACCATGGTTATTTAATAACCTTTCATTACTGTCTTATAAGCAATACCATGCTTATAAGGCTAGGAGCATCAGACATAAGAGAACAATACAAAACGCAGGTTTTAAGTCCAATAGAATTAAAGGGAATAAAAAATATACTCATTAAACATCCACAATGAACAGATTAGAAAGCAAAATACACAGAGTAAAAAGAGAATTAAGGCACTGGAATAAAGACTGTTGGAAATTACCTATTGAACAGCATACATATAAACACACACACACACACACACACACACACACACGAGAAAGAGAGAGAAGAAAGTGTGTGAGGAATATAATGAGAAACCAGAAAGTTCTCTAAGTTCTAAAAAATGATGGAGGAGCAGTATTTGAAGTCACATTGGTTTAAATTTTCCAGCATTTGGAAAATATATGAATCTACATATTAAATAAGTATTATAAGTAAAGAACACAGTAAATATTAAGCAAATCTACTCCTAAATTCATTATATTTGAACTGCATACCAAAAAACAATGAGAAAAACATAAAGACAAATAGAAGGAAAAGACATATCACTCGAAAGGAATACATTTTGACATCATTCATCATGAAAAATAGAAGCCAGAAATAATTAGATTAACATCTTCAAAATAAGAAAGGAAAACATTTTTCAAATTGAAGTCAGAAGTCAGTTAAACATAATAAAAGATAACGTCAAAATAATAGTACTTTCCAAATTGAGCACTTTGTTTTCTTCACTTTTGATAAGAAATTAGGAGAAAAAAAGAGTTAAAAGCAAGAATGAATGATGAATAAAAATTTTTAGAAGTTCTTTACCCTTTTATTTTTAATTTTGTATTCTCAGAAATTTCCCAGGGATTTTTAATAATTCTAAAGTGCTCATGTGTAAGGTAAAAAATGAAACTAAAAAAATCATTAGGAATATAGATCCTAGGTATTCAGGTGATAGGGAATGATTTAAAGACTTATGTGCATCACTTTGGGATGGAATTGACTCAGCAGTAAATAGACCAGGTTTTCAAAAAAAAAAAAAAAACCAACTATATCCACTTGGAATGAGAGGTGACCTGAATATACTTTAACTCCTGGCAGATGGCTTGTATTTATGCATGTTTGTGTTTTGAGGTAAGGAAGTGCTTAATGGTGAGACAGATTTTCTCAACATCACTGTCCCAATCAAAACTATATAGGAAATTCCATAATTCACAAGAATGTGCTTGCTTGTAATCTTGTTTTATATAAAACAAAGGATTGTCAGATGGATAAAATGCAGATCATAATGCGATAGGTCAGTGCTAAAGAATCTTTATTAGAGAGCAAATTTTCCTCCATCGGATTTTTGGTTTTTCCACTTGAAAATTTCTGAATTCCCTGTGATTGGATATTCTAATTCTGGAAGCCTAGCACACTTTTGAACCATAAGTTCTTGTACCATTTTGATTTTATTTCACAGAAATGCAATTTCTTTTCTAACTGAATTTGAAGTCTCTGATTTCTTATTTCCCTCAATTTGAAAAAATTAGGAACATTTTTATTGTAATACAAACTTTTGCTTCTCTTCATTCACAATTGTATTTTTTTTTCAGAATGACATTCTCCTTTTATTCTCCAATAAATAAAATGCCCATTGACTGATTGCCAGGAAGGATCTTTAATTGTGCTAAATATTGTGCTTCTATGTCCATCAGTATCTCAAATACTCCATTGTTATGGTTGCACAATCATCCACAGAAACTAGACTGCAGGACATGGGCACTCCGAGTATTGTGCCACTCTCATCAATGCCACAGAAACCACACTTGCTCTCAGATCCAGGATTACCTGGACAATTAAAGAATCCCTCCTCTCAGTTGCTTTTAAGAAAATTTTCCCTCCCTTTTTGAAAAACTGTATATTTCATATGTTTCTACCTTTTATATATTGTTTGCATTGTCTAGCTAGAAGATAATTAAGGCAGTGATGGCAATACTAGATGTCAATTACCATGCATTATCTAATAAAATCCTCATAAGCATTTCAGAAGGTATTGACTGATTAGCCACAACTGGCATAATATAGGAACTTGTTTTAAATAAGTTAAGGATTTTTTTCAAAGTGAATAATTTGTAAGTAAAGAGAGTTCTGCTTACAGCCATGACAGAGTAACTAGGACTAATCTTGCTCTCAATGGAAACGACCAGAGAACTAGAAAAAATATAAGAAAGAAATGTTTTCAAAAACTTGCAGGGAGGAACTGAAATCCCTAAGATAATGGAAACAATTAAGACCTACAATTACCATCAATTTCTGCCTGGAGGTACTTTCTGGACCATGGTGAAAGGAGGGGGCATGTAGAGAGAGCATAGCAGTATTACTGAGTTGAGGAGAGAGATTTGAAATTCAGGGAGGTTGAGAAGGCTGGAATTTAGGAGACAGAATAGTGGAGAGGAAGGAGCTATACAGCGAAAAACCTCCAGAAATCTTCATAGAGCAAAACTTGAGTCTGTTGATGAATACTAAGCCACACCCACACCTATATTGGATGAAACTCCATGAGAATGGGTGAAGCCTAGATAGGAAGCTGCAAATTGAACTATTTCCATAGTTCATACAGAGCTGAGAGACAGCTGGAAATGACTAGCTTGAATTAAGAAGCTTTGTTGGCTATCCAAGACATTCATTACTCACATCAGTTGTAGGGAAACTAGCCCTAATCAATGTTACTCTAGACCTGCCCTAACACATTATAAAAACAAATTTCCAGGAAATCAAGCTGATTCACACTAACTGCATGCCAGAAAAAAGCTCAACACTTCTTAAGGAAGACAGCAAGATTATAAAACTCACAAGGACTAGAATACAATTTTTTCAACGGTTAAGAAGCAGAAAAAACAGGACTGATGGCCTGAATAAAAATCTGTCAATAGAAACAGACACCAAAATGTAAAAAATAATGAAATTAGTACAGAAAATTTTAAAGCAGATATTCTGAATATGCTCAATGATTTAAAGGAAATTATGACTATAAGACAAATGGAATATATGAACAAAAAGAACCAAATGAAAATTTTAGAATTGAGAAATACAATATTTGAAATGTCAATTTCAATGAATGGGATTAAGAACATATTAGCTATTAAAGGAGATAATGTCAATGAATTTGAAAACATAACAATAGAAATCATCCAAAATGAACCACAGATAGAAAGAAAATGATGGAGGCCAGGGGTGGGGGACAGAACCTCAGGGAACTGAGGAACAATAAGAGGAAAATAGAGCTTCAGCTTGACTTCCAGCTATCCACAATGTTTCCAGATATGTATCTGATTTAAACAAAATACAAGAACAACAACAACAAAAATCCATATTCTGTTTGTGTATTATTACATATTATTTTGTGTTCTTTCCCTGGATACCCAGTCTCTCAATTTCTTTTGTAAAATGATGCTATTGCTTACAATACTGGATTATTATTACCTAAAGAAACAGGTGGCTTATCTGCCACAATCTGGCAAACCAGATTGTTAATTGCAAATTCATCTCAAAGTTTGGTGAATAGCACCAATTCACTTATCTAAGGAGCAATTTTATAATCTGAGAACTTTTTGGAAAGTTATTCATTAATGAAATGTTTATGTGTATATTTGAACGGACAAACCAAATGAAAATAACAAGACCATAAAATTTAAAAATTTTTTGGACTTGAAGGACACAACATAGACTGTACTTCTGAGTAGAGTGTATAACACTATTGGCCAGTGGAAGGCCTCTCTCTTGCTTCACTTTATTTTGTTTTCTTTTTTTAAAACTTTAGATTTCTATTTTTGTTGTCATTTTGATTTACCATAAAAGTACTTACTGCACTTGTTTTCTTCATTGCCTTAAAATGTTAAAAAAATTCTCTTTTCTTATAAGATTTTTCATTAAAAAATGATGTATTGCTTTTGATTGTGTTCTGATTCTTACTCTTTGCCCATGATGCTGCATTCCTACTACTTCTTCCTGGTGGGTAGTGTTCCATTGACTGCATCCACCACATTCACTTATCCATTCCTCCAGTAATGAATTCACTGAAGGCCTCCTTGTTACTCCAAATCATGATGCAATGAACATTCTCACAATGTTTAAGAGAGAGAGATAATTAACTCAATAAATATATATTCAACACCTAAGCAAGTATCACATAATGCAATTGAAGTCTTGGAAGGGATGGTAGGATATTTGGAGAAATAATGCTGAAAAATTTCTAATGTTGATGAATATTGCAACCCATAGATCTAAGGAATGTGGAGTAACAGAAATGGGAAGTTGGATACAATTCAACAGCTCTAAATGATTGTTACAGGATTCCGAGGAAGAACAAAAGCTTCTCCATGTAGTTCCATGAGGCACAATGCAATTCTTCTATCTAATCATGCAAGTTTCAAAGCAATTCTGCAAAATCCTAAAAAATCCAAAACTAAGCTACTAGACCTAATAAAGGAATTCAGCAAACTGGCAGGGGACAAATCAACATGCAAAAATCAGCAGTATTTCCATATGCTAGAAAAGAACAATCTAAAGAAGAAATCAAGAAAATAATTTCATTTAGAATAGAAACTAAAAAGAATAAAATATCTAGGAATAAATCTTACCGAGGATGTAAAGGACTTTTACACAGAAAACTATAAAACATTGTTAAAAGAAATCAAAGAAGTCTGAATAAATGAAATAACATTCTAAGTTTATGGATTAGAAGACTAATATTGTGAGGATATCAATTCTACCTAAAGGAATTTACAGATTCAAAGCAAACTCAATCAAAATTCCAATAGTTTCTTTGTAGAAATGGAAGAGCTAATCATTAAATTTATATGAAAGGGGCCCCAAATAGCCAAATCACCTTGAAAAAGAAGAATGAAATTGGTGGACTGTCACTTCTTGGACTTAAAACTTATGACAAAGCCACAATATCAAAACACATGGCATTGGCTCAAGGATACACATATAGAACAATGGAATAAAATTGAGAGTTTAAAATAAACACTCTCTTATAGCCTACTGATTTTTGACAAGGGTTTACAATCCATTCAATAGGGTAAAATAGTCTCTTAAACAAATAGTTTATGAGACAACTGGACATCTATATGCAAATAATGAAGGTAGACATGCACCTCAGACCATATACAAAAATCAATTCAAAATAAATCAAAGACCTAAGTATAAGAAATGGAACTATAAAGCTCATAGAAGAAAATATAGGGTAGCTTCTTCAGGTTATTGTGTTAGGTTATTGTGTTAAGCATTCATTTCTTAGACTTCACACATAAATCACAAGCAACAACAAAAAATCCATAAATGGGACCTCCTTAAAATTAAAAACGTTTGTGTCTCAAAGGACCTTATTATGAAAAAATGTGAGAAAAAATATCTGACAAGGGTTTAATATCCAGAATATAAAAAGAAATCCTATAATTCAACAACAGATAGACAAATGACCCAATAAAAAAATGGAAAAAGACTTTAACAGACATTTTCCCAAAACAGATATACAAGTGGCCAAGAAAACACATGAATATAGATACTTATATTAGGGAGATGCAAAACAAAACCACAGGTGATGTCATCAACGTGGTGATGTAAATAGCTACTGAAAATTTCTCTCCACAGAGTCAATGAAAAAAGGACAATTCTGAACTGTTTGAAACTCTGAAGGAAGATATAGACTGGAGAAAGAACCTGTAAATGCCAAATTCAAGAAAGAAAAGAAATATCAAGTAGGAGTCTTCTGTCCCAAACCAGCTGGGACTCTCCCCTCCCCCTCACTCAGTCTCCATGTGGGAAAAGCACAGAATCAGCTGGTGGGACCCCTCCCACCAGGGACACAGATTTTAAAATCTCTCACAGCACTGAAAAATACACTCACTGTTTGAAGATGAGGTGAACAGGGGAGGACATTTCAATACCCAGAGCTGTGAGGGACAAAGAGATTGAGAAAACATGGACACAGACTGTTTTCATCCCTGCATCTGAAAGCCCTTCCCCCACCCTTGAGGGAAGCAGCAGCCAGTGGCTGTTTCCTTCCTTGGAGACAACTGGAGCACTGGGAGGGCTGATGGAGCACTTTGCCACAGGTGGAGCCCATTGATCCAGATGTCGGCTGGCAAAGTGAGGGCATAGGTATCCTGTAGTTTCAACTCACCTGTATGCACCTTATGCTCAGAGGCAAAGCCAGCTCTGAGAACATCTAAGTTACCAAACAGTGCCATCTGCCGGATAGGCCGGAAAGTGCAAGGGAAGTAAAATACGTTTTAAAAGATGCTTCAGACTCTTGCTTAGGAGCACAGGCACTGGTCTACATGCCCTATATAGAAACCTGGCCATGTTTTGGCTGAGAAAATGTCTGTTAAAGCAGGGCTCCAAAACAAACCCAGGTCTTACTAGCCAGTGGAAAACAGCACCACTGGAAGCTAGAGTATCTCTGTTACCACAAACAGTGAACTTGCTGGGGTGCCAAGTACCTACCTCCCATCCCTGTGGCAGGCCACAGTGGACACCTGATTTGGGGGAAAGACTAAGGGGGCAGAGCCAATCTGATAACTGCCAGGGAGAGAAACAAAGAAAAGATAGAGATCAAAAAACACCAATAAGAAAGCCTTAAGCAAAAGAGAGAAAACAACCTCCAGAATAAACCAATCAAGAAAAGCAGATGCCTAGACAGCCAAAAATCACAGGCCACATCAGGAAATGGGAAGATATGGCCCAGTCAAAGGGAGAAACTAATACCTCAACTGAGATTCAGGAGTTGAAACAACTAATTATAGATGTTCAAACAAATCTTTTAAATCAAATCAATGATTTAAGAGAGAAAGTGACAAAAGAGATTAAGGATATAAAGACCCTGGGTGATCACAGGAAGAATTAATAAGCTTGAAAAAACAAATGGCAAAACTTCTGGGAATCGAAGTCATAATAGAAGAGATGAAAAACACAATATAGACATACAACAGCAGACTTGGAGAGGCAGAAGACAGGATCAGTGAGCTGGAGGACAGAACATCTGAAATCCTGAACACAAAGGAACAGATAGGGAAAAGAATGGAAAAATATGAGCAGGGTCTCAGGGAACTGAATGGCAACAGGAAGCACACAAATATACATGTTATAGGTGTCCCAGAAGGAGAAGAGAAGGTAAAAGTGGCAGAAAGAATAATAGAGGAAATAATCAATAAAAATTTCCTAACTCTTATGAAAGACATAAAAGTATAGATCCAAAAAGCACAGAGTACCCCAAACAGAATTTATTCAAATAGTCCACTTTAAGACACTTACTAATCAGATTACCAAATGCCAAAGACAAAGAGAATTCTGAAAGCAGTAAGAGAAAAGCAATCCATCACATACAAGGGAAGCTCAATAAAACTAACTGTGGGTCTCTTAGCAGAAACCGTGGAGGTGAGAAGTCATGGTATGATATATTCAAGATACTGAAAGAGAAAAACTGCCAACAAAGAATCCTATATCCAGTAAAACTGTCCTTCAAAAATGAAGGAGACTTTAAAATATTTAGAGATCAACAGACACTGAGAGAGTTCATGTACAGGAGACCTCCTCTAAAACAAATACTAAAGGGAGTGCTAGAGACAGATAGGAAAAGACAGGAGAGAGAGGTATGGAGAAGAATGTAGAAATGAAGGTATCAGGACATAGAAAGAGGGTAGAAATTGGGCATTTGATGTGGAAGCAGTATAAAATGTTCTAGAGGATTGACTGTGTAGATCCAGAAATGGCTATCACAATACTGTGTGACGGTAGCACAATATTGTAAGTTCATTGAAAAAAGGTGACTGTGAATATGATTGAAAGAGGAAGGTTAGGGGTATGTATGACACCAGAAGGAAAGATAGATGATAAAGACTGGGACTGTATCACTTAGTGAAACCTAGAACAGTGAAAGAGTGTGATTAAATGTACAAATATAAGAATGTTTTTGCATGAGGGAGCAGCAAAGAGTGAAGTTGTGAGGTATGCAACTAAGTGAATGAATCGTGAGGACAGTAGGTTGAGTGAAATAAGCCAGACATGAAAAGACAAACATTAAATGCCCCACTAATATGGACTAATAATAATGTGCAAACTCTGAGAATTGAATCTGAGTGCTGGGTTATCAGGGGGAGGCTTTTGTAAAGGTTCCTAGATTGTGAGTTCTTATAGCAGTCACATCTGTTCATAAGTCATAACAGTTATTTCTAAATTCTGAGATACTGAGTGGTTTGTGTGTGACGTGGTTGGTCCCTGGAGCTTCGGGTGTCTGTGTGGTGCCTGGGACTCAGAGCCAGAGTTTGGCAGCTGAGATTGTCAGCATTGCCCCGTGAATCAACTGTTAAAGGGGCTGAAAAGGAGATCAGACTTCGATTGGAAATATGAACAAAACGGATTTGGGTGAGAGTGGGGTAGATCAGACTAAAGGGTAGAGGATGACATTAACTGTGTTTTAAAACTTTGGTTTCTTTGTGGGATCAAAGGAAGAGATGTTTATGTGGTGCAAAATCTATATTTTCCATAGCACAAAACAAACAAACAAACAAACAAACAAAACCACAATATGATACCATTTCACACCCACTAGAATGGCTACATTTTTTTTTAATGAAAATTACAATTGTTTTAGAGGATGTGGAGAAATTGGATTGCTCATTCATTGTAAAAGGGAATGTAAACTAGTACAGCTGCTGTGGAAGACAGTTTAGCAATTCCTAATAAAGTTAAGTATTGAGTTACTATACGACTTGGCAATCCCATTTCTAGGTATATATTGGAAAGAATAAAAAGGCAGGGACTTGAACAGATATTTGCACACAACGTTCATAGCAGTATCATTGACAATTGCCGAAAAATGGAAGTAACCCCAATGTGCATCACTGATGAGTGGATAAACAAAATGTGGTAAATACGTAAAATGAAATATTATTTGGCCACAAAAAGAGAAAGAGTTCTGATACTTGCAACAACATTGATGAACCATGAATGCATCGTATTCAATGAAATTAGTTCAGATGCAAAAGGACAAAGATTGTGTGATCTCACTGATATTAAATAATTAGAATAAGCATTTCATAGAGTCAGAAGCTAGAATACAGATTACTGGGGCCTGGATGAGGGTAAGGTATGGGGAGTTAATGCTTAAATAGTACAGCATTTCTAATTGGGGTGATGGAAAACTTTTGGTAATGGATGGTGGTGATGACAGCACAACATTTTGAATATAACAGCAGTGACTGTGGTTAAACCAGGAAATTTTAGTTTTTATTTATGTTACCAGAATAGAACTTTAATAGGAAAAACTAACACCATACAACACAAATAGGGAACCCTAATGTAAACAACTGAAATAATATTCTCTCATCGATTGTAAAAGTTGTACCACACTAACACATGGTGATAATAATAGAGGGGAATGTATGGGTATTCTGTATTTTCTGCATAATTTTTCTATAATTCCACAACTTTTCTGATAATGCAAATTTCACAGTACTTGGAAAATTGCTTGGGACACCTCTGGGGTTGCAGTGTATCTAAAACCTCATCTTATGTGATCAACTAAGTTGGTATATAACTAAAAGAACATTGGCATCGCCTTTCTTAGTTGCCAGGGCTGCTGTAATAAAGTCCTACAGATTAGTAGGGTTAAAGAACAGGAATTTATTATCTCACAGTTTTGGAGACTAGAAGGACTAGAAGGCCAAAATCAAAAGTTTTGGCAGGGCCATGTTTCTCTGCAGTCTGCAGTGTTCTGGTGGTGGCTTGCAGGCAGCCCTTCACTCAATCTCTGCTTCTGCAACATGGCCATCTCTCTCCTGACTCTCTTCTTCTCTCGCCATTCCTGATTCTGTTCAATTTCCTCTGCTTATTATTATTCCATCATATTGGATTGAGTCCCATCCTGATTCAGTTTCACCTCACAGTAATTAATAATATTTTCAGAGATCCTGTTTACAAATAGATTCATTCAGTATCACCAACCATTGGCCAGCAGTTATCTCCAAATCCATATGGCTCAGTTTGCAGCATTGAAGAACCAGCTACCCTGTGGTGAGATTGTTGCACCAGTTCACATCACCCACAGGCATGAGTGTGTCTGCTATCTTTTCAAGCTCTCCATTCATTCCAAGGAAGATTGGAGAGGAAATTGTATAAACATATATATGGTTTTTTTCTGATAATGTTCAAATCCTAAAGAACCATGTTCTAAAATTGACAAAGAATTTAATATAAAAAGATAGCCACGCTATTTTATAGTAGGAATGATATGTGATCTTCACCAAAGAGGAAAAAGAAAACCTAAAAGATAATGACAATTATTATCCCCATGTCACAAATGAAAGTCAGAGAAATTATTTGATTTCCATACAGTCATTAAGATAAGAACCAAAACCGGGATTTAAGACCAGTTTTCTCTAACTCCTGAGACAAAAACAATGAGCTAGGTACAGATGTAATGTAATTCATAAGTCAATGACTTCAAACTAGGGTGAAGGGAATCTATTTTTCTCAGTCAAAAGTAATTATTTAGAAGTTATAGTATGTTATCTGACATTATGCTGATGTGCTATTGATAGAGAGATGAATAAGTCATCGCTCCTTACATGAGATGTGTCAGTACAAAAAATAAATAATAAATAATAAAAAAAACCAGAATGACTTGACCTACTCTAAGATAATTTGGGGAAGCCCACCAAATAAGTGTAGATTGACTAAGTGGTAACTTTGAGTAGATGAAGACCCTTTGGAAAAATGAGTAGTCTGGGAAAAAAGAATAAATGTTTGTTAAAAATAATAGAAAAAATTATCGTGAGAAAGAACATGATTTTTTGTGCATGTATAATTATCTGAGAATTCTTTCAAAAATAGGAAACCCATGGCACTGGCAATACAAATAATAGTCTTAATTCTATCTCATTCATAAAATTTGCTATATATTTTATACACAGATATATTATGAGAATGATTCCCTTCCCCAATATAAATTGTGTGGAATTTCTTTGATTTTTAATGTTTTGTTTTGCTTTCTCAGTGGCAACTTTTTCCAGTAATGTTCTTCCTCTTTCTCAAAACAGCCCTTTCATCCCTCTCTGTATATCACCATGGAACCTGTGGGAAACTTCTTTCAGGTGCAACAGCCCCAAAGGATGACATTAGAGCTCCGAGTATTTAAAATGTGAAAAATGAATGCACTCTAAACATACACAACTTTAAAAGTTTTACCAAGTGTTTAACTAAAAACCCCTGTTTATGATGATATTATGTAGTATTTTCTAGGTATTCAGATTGAATATGTACTAGTCTCATGATTTTTAGCTCTTGTTTTGATGGTATCCTAAGTGTATCATTTATTATACATGTTGCATGATCCATGAAGGTTATCACTCTTGGAATGTGGTTAATTATCCCAGAAAGGATCTCTCAAACCAAACTGGGACAATGTGAACACTTCCTGAGTGTTAGAAAGAGGGATAAAATAATCCAAGTGATCTGAAATGCCTTGAACTAGTACATAGTACAGTTTTGGCAACAGATATTTTCTTCCTGTGAACAAGGAAATGGAGAAAGATTTGAAATGAACAAAATAATGTCAAAGGCAAATAGAAAGAAAATGTTTCAGAAACATACAAAGAGACCTGAGGAAATACAGGTCATACATTCCATTTGATTTCTTGAGACAATCAGTATCATTATAATATGTTTCTCTATTTAAGAATTTTGCTTGGCTCCCAAAGATTTCAAATATTAGTGCTACCTTTTAATTTCCTTTTTTCTGTTGAGGTTTCACTAGTTGCCATTGATTCCTTACACATATTAAATAGCTGACAGTGTTCCTTTTCCTTAGATCTTCTACCTTTACGCAATCTTTGGACAATATAATGAGTGAGTGTGTGGACGTGTGAGCACCTTCTGCACATTAGTTTCTCTTGATGCACAGTTTAAGCACTTTGTGCAAACCCTGCCTCAGCTCCTTGTTCTTGAGTGCATAGACCATGGGGTTGAGGGCAGGGGGAATGACATTGTGTAATACATTGAGTAGAACGGGAAAGAGGGGAACTGTCTTTATTTTACTGTGGGTGATGGAAATGACAATGACAGCTGTGTAGAAGAAAAGAATTAAGATGAGATGAGATGTACAGGTACTCAGGGCCTTGGATGCAGCTTCTGCTGAATTCAGCCTTAGCACAGAGCGAAGTATCAAGGCATAAGATAAAATAATCATACCCAGGTCACTGCCCATGAGTGTCCAAGCCAGAATTAGCTGGTAGATACTATTGACCAACCTGTCATCACATGATAAGCTCGTGACTCCAAGGTTAGAGCACAGACAGTTCTCAATTTGACTGTGGGAGCAGTAGTGTCTCTGAGCAGCCAACACAGGCACTGGGATGGTAAACAGGCTGTTTCTGAGTACCATGAACACAGTGGCTTTGATCACAAAAGAATTGGTAATTACTGATGGATATTGTAGGGGTTGGCAAATGGCTACATATCTATCTACAGCCATGCAGACGAAGATGCCTGACTCCATGCCCACAAAACAATGTATGACATACATTTGAGCAAAGCACTCAGGAAGACTAATGGCCTTAGCATTGAACCACAATATGGCAAAAATCTTGGGCATGATGGTAGTAGCCAGGCCCATATCTCCCACAGCCAGGATGCCCAGGAAATGGTACACGGGCTGATGCAGTGCAGCGTCTTGTTTGATGATGACCAGGATAAGGATATTGGCACTGAGAGCTAAGAGGTAGAGTAGAGCCAGAGGGAGTGAGAGCCAGTGCTGCCACTCATGAATGCCTGGGAATCCCATCAGGATGAACTCGGAGACCTGGAACTTAGAGGTGTTGGAATCTCTGAGAACCTGGATCATCCTCCCCTAAAAGGAAAAGTATTCAAGATTATTATTCTTTATTATCTCTATCACAATATTTGAGAAGCAATTACCTATAATCAAAATACTGAAAGTGGGATCAATAGAATCCTCTTTATTCTCATCATTCCAACAAGACTGGTGGACATTTATTTTGAAGCCAGAGCTGTAGTATCATGTTCTGTGTGCTAACACAGTTAATAATCACAAAAACTCCATACAGTAGGTCATAATATGTCCACCCTCTTATCACAGCAGCAATAGAATGTTAGAAAAAATGATGGCCTTATTCATGATATCCCACGTAGCAAGTTTTAGAAACAGGACAAGGTGAAAAGAATCTCATACCATGGCCTAGGCTTTTAAGTTTGGTTTTGTTAAAGGGTTATTTTCTTTAGAGACTTAATATACAGACTAAGTGTTGACATATATTCAGGGGAAATTTTCAAGGAACACATGAGATTATAGAACAGATGAAAAAGCATTCTTTTTGTTTAAGTACTTGAGAATATAACAAGAACTTGTGAATATTACTTAATTTTTCTTAAATGTGTGACATAACTTGGGATACCCATTTTATAGTGAGGAAACTAATAAACAGAATACTGATTAGCTGTCTACGTCCAACCCAATATAAAAGAGAGAAAGTGGAATGGAAATCCCTGTGTTCCTTAAATTCAATCGATTCTGATTTTGAGTAACTTGCGCACAGTGATTCTGACTTTGAGTAATTATCACACAATGAGTAACAGGCACACAATGAGTACAGCAGAAGTGAACAACACATTGAGTATGAGATAAATGTTTTTTCAGTAGGCCTGTTAAATCCAACTATTCTGTATATTGCATTTCCTTGATATAATCATTTATTAAAATTTTTGTTAGAATAAAAATAAAATTCCATAACCTTATTCCAATGCTATGCTTGCAAATCATTTTTTCTATCTTTTGATGATTCTAAATATTAGCAAAATGAATAAAGACAGTTTTTTCTATACATTTATTGTTGGATCAAAATGGTAGAATCTATATAGGTGTCATGTTGATGTAGGCTTGGTGGATATATTCACCTTAACACACATAACAGTACTGCATAATAGTTATTACATAATTAGCTAAGGGAAGAAAATAGTGATTGAAAACCACACATTTTTAATCCTCAATAAAATATAACAAACAATAATTTCAATAAATATTCTACATATCAAATTAAAAATTAAACACTCCTGGGTTTAGTATTGAAGAGATAAATCTAAGCCAGTTCTCTAATATTAGGTTTTGGTTCCAGAGTAGCCTGGAGAGATCATATAGAATAAAAACCCTGATGTCTGTTGTTTGTCACTTTAATACTGAAACTAGAGCAGGTAAAGGGTTTAGGTCATTCATATAATGGGTGCTAGTAATGAGACCGACTCATCAACTCAGGACCAGGAAATAGCTTTATTCTTAATGAAAAGTGCTTCTAAAGAGACTGTTTCTAACTGTTCAAAGAAGCAAAAAGAAGTCTATCAACATTTAGGGCACTGAATGAAGAAAACATATATCACAAAAGAAACCAAAGGCACCATCGTGAATGATGCTCATCTGTGGAGCCTGAATTTAAATTAATTTTTTAATGTAGGAACTACCAAGACAATGAAGCAACATAAAACATATTTCTGGGAAGAAAACTCACAGAATGAAACTCAATAATGCTCTTAAGAATAATTGCCCTGTTGATGTACATGGGACTCACAAATGAAATGAAAACCCACAGTGAAACATGAGTTTAAAAAACAACAAGAGAAAATGATCTTCAGTAAATGTCTGAAGATACAAAAAACAAGAGTAGAATTCAAGAAATTGAGGAAAGAAGATCATTGGTAAGACTATGTAATAAGGGCCTTTATACCAATAGTGAGAATGAGGAGATTTTAAAATGGAGATTTTAAAAATATTATCAAAAAACAGAGTATGATCATTGAATTTGTTGAAAAGGAAAGCTCAATGTTATGTAGAGTAATAGATAAAGAACAGAAAAACAAATGAACAGGGAGACTGATTAGAAAATACTGGACTATTTCAAAAATATATATTTAAAAACAGACTAAAGACATGGAGGACATAATAAAAAACTATGCTACTCAATTAATGGGACTTCCAGATACAAAGAACACAGAGATCAAAGAAGAAGAAATATTTGAAGGCCAAATGGCTGAGATTTTCCAGAATTGAGGAAAGGCATGTGTCACATTTTAGAAATGCAAATGCTAATGAAGAACATCTTAATTCAATTTCAGGACCCCGCATGGAAAGATAAACATCAAAAAGAAACTAAAATTTGAAGAGATAATAGAAAGTTTCTAAATATAGAAGCCAAAACATTATATTCTAAATGCTCTGATAGAATATAAGAGTGAAATTGTAATTTACACCTCATTAAAGATTACAGATTAGGGCAAAATAAGGTGAGTTTTTATATACATAATTTGAATTTGATCCTAATCATTATTGAGATAAATCAGAACAAAGGGGTAACATATAAAGGAGAATTGTGGAAAAATCTTTCAAGATGTCAGTAAATATAAGTAATGATTGTCAATTAATATAATAATGCTTCATAGGAGGCTTGTAGGTTACACAAGGTAGAAAAAAAGCTTTACTGGCAATACATGTTTTTCCTTTATTTTCTGTGTCCTCTGTTGAAATATGAACTGCATAATAGCAAGAAGGATGGAAGAAGAGAAAGAGAGGGGGAGGGAGACAGAGAGAGATGAGAAGAGAAAATAATGTAAGTGAAGTGAAGGAGGAGAGGAAAATGGAGATTTAATTGAGGCAAAAAAAGTTAAAGTAAAGCATAAGTATTAGAAAACAGGAGAAGTGAAATCATATACATCTGTAAACATTATAATTATTAATAATTGCATTTGTCAGTTGAAGGACAGATATTTTCAAACTCATATTTTTAAAGCCATGTGCTATTTATAAAAGACACTTAAAACAAAAGTTTGAAAGGAAATGAATGGAGTGCGTATTGTATTCTTGCAAAAGAAAAGTAATTTTATCATCAATATTAGATATTTGAAAAAGTGATGATTCAATTAAACATAATTATATAACAATATAAGAAACCTCTGGCAGAATAATATAATATTTCTGGTTCTCCTGAACCTAGGACATTACCTCAACTTAACACAAATTTAAGAAGATAACGGAAAATCCACAATTATAATAAGAAACAGGATTGGCGGGGCAAGATGGCGGACTGGTGAGCTGTATGTTTTAGTTACTCCTCCAGGAAAGTAGGTAGAAAGCCAGGAACTGCATGGACTGGACACCACAGAGCAATCTGACTTTGGACATACTTCATACAACACTCAGGAAAATGTGGAACTGCTAAGATCAGCGAAATCTGTAAGTTTTTGCGGCCAGGGGACCCACGCCCCTCCTTGCCAGGCTCAGTCCTGTGGGAGGAGGGGCTGTCAGCTCCAGGAAGGAGAAGGGAGAACTGCAGTGGCAGCCCTTATCGGAAAATCATTCTACTGATCCAAACTCCAACCATAGATAGACTGAGACCAGACACCAGAGAAGCTCAGAGCAGCCGGCCCACCAGAGAGGAGACAGGCATAGAAAAAAACAACACGAAAAACTCCAAAATAAAAGCAGAGGATTTTTGGAGTTCTGGTGAACGTAGAAAGGGGAAGGGCAGAGCTCAGGCCCTGAGGCTCATATGCAAATCCCAAAGAAAAGCTGATCTCTCTGCCCTGTGGACCTTTCCTTAATGGCCCTAATTGCTTTCTCTCTTAGCATTTCAATAACCCATTAGATCTCTGAGGAGGGCCCCTTTTTTTTAATCCTTTTTTCTTTTTCTAAAACAATTACTCTAAGAAGCCCAATACAAAAAGCTTCAAAGACTTGCAATTTGGGCAGGTCAAGACAAGAGCAGAACTAAGAGAGCTCTGAGACAAAAGGCAATAATCCAGTGGCTGAGAAAATTCACTAAACACCACAACTTCCCAAGAAAAGGGGGGTGTCTGCTCACAGCCATCATCCTGGTGGACAGGAAACACTCCTGCCTATCGCCAGCCCCATAGCCCAGAGCTGCCCCAGACAACCCAGTGTGACGGAAGTGCTCCAAATAACAGGCACACACCACAAAACTGGGCGTGGACATTAGCCTTCCCTGCAACCTCAGCTGATTGTCCCAGAGCTGGGAAGGTGGAGCAGTGTGAATTAACAAAGCCCCATTCAGCCATCATTTCAGCAGACTGGGAGCCTCCCTACACAGCCCAGCAGCCCAGAACCACCCTGGGGGGATGGCACTCACCTGTGACATAGCACAGTCATCCCTCAACAGAGGACCAGGGAGTGCACAGCCTGGAAGAGGGGCCCACTTGCAAGTCTCAGGAGCCATATGCCAATACCAAGGACTTGTGGGTCAGTGGCAGAGACAAACTGTGGCAGGACTGAACTGAAGGATTAGACTATTGCAGCAGCTTTAAAACTCTAGGATCACCAGGGAGATTTGATTGTTAGAGCCACCCCAACCCCCTGACTGCCCAGAAACACACCCCATATACAGGGCGGGCAACACCAACTACAAAAGCAAGCTTGGTACACCAATTGGACCCCACAAGACTCACTCCCCCACTCACCACAAAGGCACAGCAGGGGAGAACTGGCTTCTGGAGAACAGGTGGCTCGTGGACACCACCTGCTGGTTAGTTACAGAAAGTGTACTCCACGAAGCTGTAGATCTGATAAATTAGAGACAAGGACTTCAATTGGTCTACACATCCTAAAAGAACCCTATAAAGTTCAGCAAATGCCAAGAGGCCAAAAACAACAGAAAATTCTATGCATATGAAAAAACCAGATGATATGGATAACCCAAGCCCAAGCACCCAAATCAAAATATCAGAAGAGACACAGCACCTAGAGCAGCTACTCAAAGAACTAAAGATGAACAATGAGACCATAGTACAGAATACAAAGGATATCAAGAAGACCCTAGAAGAGCATAAAGAAGACATTGCAAGACTAAATAAAAAAATAGACGATCTTATGGAAATTAAAGAAACTGTTGACCAAATTAAAAAGATTCTGGACACTCATAGTACAAGACTAGAGGAAGTTGAACAACGAATCAGTGACCTGGAAGATGACAGAATGGAAAATGAAAGCATAAAAGAAAGAATGGGGAAAAAAATTGAAAAAATCGAAATGGACCTCAGGGATATGATAGATATTATATAACGTCCTAATATAAGACTCATTGGTGTTCCAGAAGGGGAAGAAAAGGGTAAAGGTCTAGGCAGAGTATTCAAAGAAATTGTTGGGGAAAACTTCCCAAATCTTCTAAACAACATAAATACACAAATCATAAATGCTCAGTGAAGTCCAAATAGGATAAATCCAAATAAACCCAATCCGAGACATATTCTGATCACACTATCAAACACGGAAGAGAAGGAACAAGTTCTGAAAGCAGCAAGAGAAAAGCAATTCACCACATACAACGGAAACAGCATAAGACTAAGTAGTGAGTACTCAGCAGCCACCATGGAGGCGAGAAGGCAGTGGCACGATATATTTAAAATTCTGAGTGAGAAAAATTTCCAGCCAAGAATACTTTATCCAGCAAAGCTCTCCTTCAAATTTGAGGGAGAGCTTAAATTTTTCACAGACAAACAAATGCTGAGAGAATTTGCTAACAAGAGACCTGCCGTATTGGAGATACTAAAGGGAGCCTTACAGACAGAGAAACAAAGAAAGGACAGAGAGACTTGGAGAAAGGTTCAGTACTAAAGAGATTTGGTATGGGTACAATAAAGGATATTAATAGAGAGAGGGGAAAATATATATGTGACAAACAAAAACCAAAGGATAAGATGGCTGATTCAAGAACTGCCTTCACGGTTATAACGTTGAATGTAAATGGATTAAACTCCCCAATTAAAAGATACAGATTCGCAGAATGGATCAAAAAAAATGAACCATCAATATGTTGCATACAAGAGACTCATCTTAGACACAGGGACACAAAGAAATTGAAAGTGAAAGGATGGAAAAAAATATTTCATGCAAGCTACAGCCAAAAGAAAGCAGGTATAGCGATATTAATCTCAGATAAAATAGACTTTAAATGCAGGGATGTTTTGAGAGACAAAGAAGGCCACTACATACTAATAAAAGGGGCAATTAAACAAGAAGAAATAACAATCGTAAATGTCTATGCACCCAATCAAGGTGCCACAAAATACATGAGAGAAACACTGGCAAAACTAAAGGAAGCAATGGATGTTTCCACAATAATTGTGGGAGACTTCAACACATCACTCTCTCCTATAGATAGATCAACCAGACAGAGGACCAATAAGGAAATTGAAAACCTAAACAATCTGATAAATGAATTAGGTTTAACAGACATATACAGAACATTACATCCCAAATCACCAGGATACACATACTTTTCTAGTGCTCACGGAACTTTCTCCAGAATAGATCATATGCTGGGACATAAAACAAGCCTCAATAAATTTAAAAAGATTGAAATTATTCAAAGCACATTCTCTGACCACAATGGAATACAATTAGAAGTCAATAACCATCAGAGACTTAGAAAATTCACAAATACCTGGAGGTTAAACAACACACTCCTAAACAATCAGTGGGTTAAAGAAGAAATAGCAAGAGAAATTGCTAAATATGTAGAGACAAACGAAAATGAGAACACAACATACCAAAACCTATGGGATGCAGCAAAAGCAGTGTTGAGGGGGAAATTTATAGCACTAAACGCATACATTAAAAAGGAAGAAAGAGCCAAAATCAAAGAACTAATGGATCAACTGAAGAAGCTAGAAAATGAACAGCAAACCAATCCTAAACCAAGTAGAAGAAAAGAAATAACAAGGATTAAAGTAGAAATAAATGACATAGAGAACAAAAAAACAATAGAGAGGATAACTATCACCAAAAGTTGGTTCTTTGAGAAGATCAACAAGATTGACAAGCCCCTAGCTAGACTGACAAAATCAAAAAGAGAGAAGACCCATATAAACAAAATAATGAATGAAAAAGGTGATGTAACTGCAGATCCTGAAGAAATTAAAAAAATTATAAGACGATACTATGAACAACTGTATGGCAACAAACTGGATAATGTAGAGGAAATGGACAATTTCCTGGAAACATATGAACAACCTAGACTGACCAGAGAAGAAATAGAAGACCTCAACCAACCCATCACAAGCAAGGAGATCCAATCAGTCATCAAAAATCTTCCCACAAATAAATGCCCAGGGCCAGATGGCTTCACAGGGGAATTCTACCAAACCTTCCAGAAAGAACTGAGACCAGTCTTACTCAAACTCTTTCAAAACTTTGAAGAAAATGGAACACTACCTAACTCATTTTATGAAGCTAACATCAATCTAATACCAAAACCAGGCAAAGATGCTACAAAAAAGGAAAACTACCGGCCAATCTCCCTAATGAATATAGATGCAAAAATCCTCAACAAAATACTTGCAAATTGAATCCAAAGACACATTAAAAAAATCATACACCATGACCAAGTGGGGTTCATTCCAGGCATGCAAGGATGGTTCAACATAAGAAAAACAATCAATGTATTACAACACATTAACAAGTCAAAAGGGAAAAATCAAATGATCATCTCAATAGACGCTGAAAAAGCATTAGACAAAATCCAACATCCGTTTTTGAAAAAAACACTTCAAAAGGTAGGAATTGAAGGAAACTTCCTCAATATGACAAAGAGCATATATGAAAAACCCACAGCCAGCATAGTACTCAATGGTGAGAGACTGAAAGCCTTCCCTCTAAGATCAGGAACAAGACAAGGATGCCCGCTGTCACCACTGTTATTCAACATTGTGCTGGAAGTGCTAGCCAGGGTAATCCGGCAAGACAAAGAAATAAAAGGCATCCAAATTGGAAAAGAAGAAGTAAAACTGTCATTGTTTGCAGATGATATGATCTTATATCTGGAAAACCCTGAGAAATCGACGATACAGCTACTAGAGCTAATAAACAAATTTAGCAAAGTAGCGGGATACAAGATTAATGCACATAAGTCAGTAATGTTTCTATATGCTAGAAATGAACAAACTGAAGAGACACTCAAGAAAAAGATACCATTTTCAATAGCAACTAAAAAAATCAAGTACCTAGGAATAAACTTAACCAAAGATGTAAAAGACCTATACAAAGAAAACTATGTAACTCTACTAAAAGAAATAGAAGGGGACCTTAAAAGAAGGAAAAATATTCCATGTTCATGGATAGGAAGGCTAAATGTCATTAAGATGTCAATTCTATCCAAACTCATCTACAGATTCAATGCAATCCCAATCAAAATTCCAACAACCTACTTTGCAGACTTGGAAAAACTAGTTATCAAATTTATTTGGAAAGGGAAGATGCCTAGAATTGCTAAAGACACTCTAGAAAAGAAAAACGAAGTGGGAGGACTTACAATCCCTGACTTTGAAGCTTATTATAAAGCCACAGTTGCCAAAACAGCATGGTACTGGCACAAAGATAGACATATAGATCAATGGAATCGAACTGAGAATTCAGAGATAGACCCTCAGATCTATGGCCGACTGATCTTTGATAAGGCCCCCAAAGTCACTGAACTGAGTCATAATGGTCTATTCAACAAATGGTTCTGGGAGAGTTGGGTATCCATATCCAAAAGAATGAAAGAGGACCCCTACCTTACACCCTACACAAAAATTAACTCAAAACGGATGAAAGATCTCAATATAAAAGAAAGTACCATAAAACTCCTAGAAGATAATGTAGGAAAACATCTTCAAGACCTTGTATTAGGCGGCCACTTCCTAGACTTTACACCCAAAGCACAAGCAACAAAAGAGAAAATAGATAAATGGGAACTCCTCAAGCTTAGAAGTTTCTGCACCTCAAAGGAATTTCTCAAAAAGGTAAAGAGGCAGCCAACTCAATGGGAAAAAATTTTTGGAAACCATGTATCTGACAAAAGACTGATATCTTGCATATATAAAGAAATCCTACAACTCAATGACAATAGTACAGACAGCCCAATTATAAAATGGGCAAAGGATATGAAAAGACAGTTTTCTGAAGCAGAAATACAGATGGCCAAGAAACACATGAAAAAATGTTCAGCTTCACTAGCTATTAGATGCAAATTAAGACCACAATGAGATACCATCTAACACCTATTAGAGTGGCTACCATTAAACAACCAGGAAACTACAAATGCTGGAGGGGATGTGGAGAAATTGGAACTCTTATTCATTGTTGGTGGGACTGTATAATGGTTCAGCCACTCTGGAAGTCAGTCTGGCAGTTCCTTAGAAAACTAGATATAGAGCTACCATTCGATCCAGCGATTGCACTCCTCGGTATATACCCGGAAGATCGGAAAGCAGTGACACGAACAGGTATCTGCACGCCAATGTTCATAGCAGCATTATTCACAATTGCCAAGAGATGGAAACAACCCAAATGTCCTTCAACAGATGAGTGGATAGATAAAATGTGGTATATACACACGATGGAATACTACACGGCAGTAAGAAGGAACGACCTCGTGAAACATATGACAACATGGATGAACCTTGAAGACATAATGCTGAGCGAAATAAGCCAGGCACAGAAAGAGAAATATTACATGCTACCACTAATGTGAACTTTGAAAAATGTAAAACTAAAGGTTTATAATGTCGAATGTAGGGGAACTAGCAATAGAGAGCAATTGAGGAAGGGGGAACAGTAATCCAAGAAGAACAGATAAGCTATTTAACGTTCTGGGGATGCCCAGGAATGACTATGGTCTGTTAATTTCTGATGGATATAGTAGGAGCAAATTCACAGAAATGTTGCTATATTATGTAACTTTCTTGGGGTAAAGTAGGAACAGGTTGGAAGTAAAGCAGTTATCTTAGGTTGGTTGTCTTTTTCTTACTCCCTTGTTATGGTCTCTTTGAAATGTTCTTTTATTGTATGTTTTTTTTTTTGTTTTTTTTTTTTAATTTTTTTTCCATACAGTTGATTTAAAAAGGAAAAAAAGGTTTAAAAAAAAGGAAAAAACAAGGAAAAAAATATGTAGTGCCCCCTTGAGGAGCCTGTGGAGAATGCAGGGGTATTCGCCTACCCCACCTCAATGGTTGCTAACATGACCACAGATATAGGGAACTGGTGGTTTGATGGGTTGAGCCCTCTACCGTAGGTTTTACCCTTGGGAAGACGGTTGCTGCAAAGGAGCGGCTAGGCCTCCCTATAATTGTGCCTAAGAGCCTCCTCCCGAATGCCTCTTTGTCGCTCAGATGTGGCCCTCTCTCTCTAGCTAAGCCAACTTGAAAGGTGAAATCACTGCCCTCCCCCCTACGTGGGATCAGACACCCAGGGGAGTGAATCTCCCTGGCAACGTGGAATATGACTCCCGGGGAGGAATGTAGAGCTGGCATCGTGGGACGGAGAACATGTTCTTGACCAAAAGGGGGATGTGAAAGGAAATGAAATAAGCTTCAGTAGCAGAGAGATTCCAAAAGGAGCCGAGAGGTCACTCTGGTGGGCACTCTTACGCACAATTTAGACAACCTTTAGGTTCTAAAGAATTGGGGTAGCTGGTGGATACCTGAAACTATCAAACTACAACCCAGAACCCATGAATCTTGAAGACAATTGTATAAAAATGTAGCTTATGAGGGGTGACAATGGGTTGGGAAAACCATAAGGACCACACTCCACTTTGTCTAGTTTATGGATGGATGAGTAGAAAAATAGGGGAAGGAAACAAACAAACAAACATACAACGGTACCCAGTGTTCTTTTTTACTTCAATCGCTCTTTTTCACTATAATTATTATTCTTGTTATTTTTGTGTGTGTGCTAATGAAGGTGTCAGGGATTGATTTAGGTGATGAATGTACAGCTATGTAATGGTACTGTGAACAATCGAATGTACGATTTGTTTTGTATGACTGCGTGGTATGTGAATATATCTCAATAAAATGAAGATAAAAAAATAAGAAACAGAATTTTTGAAATAAAAAGTGGTAATGGTATAGATTTGACAGCACAATTAACAATATGTAGCAAAGGATTTAAATATAAACCTACAAGGAAAAAATGGAGAAAGCATTATATTCATCATGCAAGACGTTTATAGGTATCGACAATACGGAAGGTTTCAAGCAAGAAATAAAAATTAATATCATAAGGATCACAAAGCAAAATACAAAAACAATATTACTTTTTGCATAAGAGAGACAATGTAATGCATATATTTGAAAAGTTTAATGATACAATGAAATGATAAATTGCTCATATCTAAAAATAACAATAGAAATTAGAAAAAGTAAAAAACCTGAAAAATGAGAATCTTAAAACTTTAGGAATATGGTTAAAATGATGTTTAATAAATTCATAACTCTGAATATAATACAAATATGTGTTAAATAAAATTAGTGGAGTAATCATTTGACTCAAGGAATTGTAATAACTAAGCTTACAGAAAACAGAGCAATAATGAAATGTAAAACAGTAAATTACTGGAATTGGAAAAAAGGATAATAATAATAATTCTCCAAAAATCAAGAGGTTTAATTAAAGATAGTCATAAAATACACAAAATCTAAGGATTGATATAAGGGAACTAAAAGATAAGATACAAATACACAATATAATTAAAACATGGACATAACATGGAGAAAGATTGACTTTAAAATACTAAGGAATGTAATGAATCACTTTATGATTCAAAATTGAAATTTTTGATTCCATGAACAAGTAACAGGTTGTGAATAACATACTGTAACTAATGAAAGAGATAAAGAAACTGAAACAGAAGTGGGAATTTTATTTTTAAAATACCAGAAAAATTTGCCAGAAAATATCAGTAAAGCATCATAGAATATATAATTAATGCTCTCTGTTTGTTGTTCAGGGAATTATAAAACGAAGGAAAACTGTCCAACTGCTAAACTAAGACAATTTCTGACTGGAGAAGGCATTTCAAAAAAACAAAAAAACAACTAGGACTATCTCTATTACAAATGTCAATGTTAGGAAATGCAATCACGCAATTTGTAAAAAATATGTAGCATGTATGGCCAATTGTTCTTTAACATTTGAAATAGATTAATCAAAATTCACTACATTAAGAAATTAAAAGGAAAAATCACAATAGATCAGACAGATCAAAACTGAATTTGATTATATATAGTTACTTTTATAAAAATTCAATTTAAACCAAGAAAAAGGGAACTTTCGTAATATAATAAGTATTATCTAGTGAAAATTCAAACATTATTTAATGCACATGACACGGGTGCCGCTTATCTCACTTGCTATTCATCAGTGTAGTAGAAGAGCAAAGGCTAATGGATTAGAAGAAAGAAATGCAGCCAGCATCTATTTTGGAACATATAATAAACTATGGTGAAATGCCAAGAAACTCAATAGACAAATCTTTAAAAATGTGAAACATTGCTTGGAAGAAAACTGTAATTTATGCTTACAGTGGGTTATGTACCATTATTAAATCACCAATTTATGCTAAATTTAACATTCTCTCTTGACAGGTATATAAGAGAAACTAAGTTCTCTTTCTATTCAGGAGATTCTCTGAAGACCACGTGCAAGTAAGTGTCATTCTAAACATTGTTCAAATATTTTCCTTCACATTGTGATGGGACGGGGCCCCGGGAACTTCAACAGTTGCCTTAACCTCTAGCCTCTTCGGTTCTAATCTAGGTCCTGAGATTTCTAGCTCCTGAGATTGCAGTAAGGATTAACTTTGCTGAAAATTCCTAATTAAAATCTTCGCAAGATGGAAGGATAATTAATATTTACGAGGACCTGGATGGCTATTTCCTCAGTGGAGACAACAGCCACCAACACCTGACACCTCAAAGTAACTTTTAGGAATCAGAAAGGTAAAAGAATAGTTAGATGACTATGTATAAAAGTCAATGGATCTGAAAAATTAATCCTGACGCAGCCAGGTTAGAATTGGGCTTGGAAAATTTGTGAAGAATTATAAATATCCAAAATATCTAATTCTATAAGAATCTGACAAAAAACAACTATGATTCTAAAGGCTATTAGTGCTAATATATTTTATTATAATTCAACAATTTTATTTTATGCCATGGTGGATGTAGAAAATCTAATATTTTCTCATTCAAGTTCCTATAAAATTTTGCAATACTCAGGTTAATTTGGCACAGAGTGCATGTCACGATTTCTAAAAAGTCATTAAAGGATTATCCTGTTCTTTAAGAATTATTTCAGTACTGCCCTAATGGAGCCCCTAAATAACCTGGAAAAAGGAAATCCCCATTTTAGTAAGTGTTATGAATCTGTGTCTGCTTGCTAACAAACATTTGTGCATGTAACGGAATTACATCTGAAACTTGCTTCCATTTTTAATTACCATTGGCTGTCTCATTTGGCAATTGGGGTCCTGACAGCATGATCCTAGCTCAAACCATTTAAGGCTACAGATATTCACCACAAAGGACCTGATAATTATGAAAAGGCCAACTGACTTAGTAGGAACAATGAGCCTGCATATGGTCCTATCACAGCTGAGGCTTAGCTTCTATAATGCATCCTCAAATCTATGCACCAGGTTGAAAAGACTGTCTCTGTACCCAGCTTTGTACTTACTGTGGGGGTTACTGGCTTGGCGACCTCTTAAGTAGCAATCTTCTGTGTATCAGAGCTGTTTGCAGCTACTGCAGATGAATCTAGGATTTTATGACAAGTGAGTGAGAAATCCAGGAACTTGCATCCTGGAGAAACAGCCAATTCCCCAGGGTGTAAAACCCAAGTCAGCCTGAAGCTGGTTAAATCCAGGGGGGGATGTAAGATGTAATTAGGGACAAACACTGAAATCACATTATATAGCTAACATCCACATTGACTATGGTTGAGCTAGTTTTTATTAAATATAGATGTAAATGGGTACAAATGTCTAAGCTTTAGGGTAGCTTTCTGTTTTAGGAAAGCCTTTTGGTAAGTAGTTTTGAAAGAAAAGCTCTGTATATTTAGGTTTTACAAGTGTAGATTTCAGAGGGATTTCAGAGGGATTTTCTTTTGATTTGCATCTCAAAGATTTGTCCAAATAGGAGTAAGGAAAGTCACTCAGAAAATAAGTGGGGTGGTCAACTGTAGATATCAGATAATACTAAGTGGTTGATATAATGCCAGACAATAGAGACTTGGAATTCTTGTATTGTGCTGCACTTGGCTTGGGTAGGCTGAGCTCCGGTAAAGAAAGGGAAGGGAAGAAGATGCTCTTAGATCTATGCTGCACATGCCTGGTTCTCTCTGGGTGTTCCAGGAGAAATTTTTAGGAAGAGCTTCATCAATCAATTCAGTCCTATCTTCCACTTCACACAAACATACACCATCCTGGAAAAGCACGTGATTTTATACTATTCCCTGGTCTAAGATTATCACCACATATGTATGTTTATAATAGTATAGAATTTCCATAACATGTTCCCATACTATTTCCCACAATTGACTACTTTTCCTTCATGCAAGCTATATTCAGAAGTACTTTTACCAGTATATTAAAAGAAAACACTTATCTATAAGTCTATTTCCTATATACCAGAATTTAATCTAATCATTTTACATAGTTTAATACATTTTTCCTCATAATAACTGCTATTTTTAAAATATCTTTATTTATTAATCTTTTACAGAAGAGGAATCTGAGGCACATAAATGTTAAGAAACTTGCCTGAAATCACAGTGTGTGGTAGAGCTGCACTTGAAATTTATATGCTAACTGTTTTCCCTTTACTGCCACTAGACCAACAACATTTGCAAAGTTTTAAGATTTTGTTATTTACCTGATTTTGCTTAAAATCTCTGGGTCAACTTTTATCCTATTTTTAGGCCTACCCCAAATTCCATTTCTAGAAAAAGCCTTTAGTTTTTTGAAAGCAGATTTCCCATACTGCTAATATGAATACCACTGAAATCTTTTCCCTTTCTTCATCATTCCTCCCCTCTGCTGCATAATTGTAAAATCTCTGAGGACAGGGATTATCTGTACTTAAATCTGCATCTTGAGTATCTAGAAACATGTTTGATTATCTGTAGATGTTGACAAATACAGGCTTTTAAAACCCCCAAAATATGCTCCTTCCAAATACTGAATTTTCTTTTTACTTCTGTGACTAGTTTTACTCACATATAAAAGCTAAGTATGAAAGATCCACTCTTTAAGCTATGGAAATACACACATGTAATGGATATTTAGTGAACTGTAGGCCCTTGTGGTAGTTTGTGTTAATGATCCCAAATGAATAGCCTCCCTGAATCCACACACTTTGCTCCACAAATTTGTAGTCCTCCTCACTGTTACCCTGGGCTGTGCTCTGTGACTTGTTTTGGTCAGTGGCAGAGTAACAACCTTGATACAAGCATAGGCTATCAAAAATACACGTGCATCCTTTCATACATGTACCTCCTCCCTTGAAACCTTGCCAATGACATCCTAAGAACAAGCAAAGGCTTTCTGGCTAAGGATGTGTGACCACATGTAGCAGGAATGAGGACTCCCAGCTGAGGTTTTCTTACCCCAGTCAGACCCAGTCAAGGTCAGCTGATTACTGGGCACATCCCAGTCCAGCTTAGATTCAGGCGCAAATTAGCAGAACTGCCCAACTGACTTCTAGGTTCATGAACAAAAATAAATACCTATTATTGTATGCCATTGAATTTTTGTGATTGTTTGTTAATCAATATTATTGTGGCAACTGAGCTAATCCTTCATCAGAAAACATTTGCCCTCCCTTGGATTCACAGACATTATAAATCTGTAATTCCTTTCACACCTTTGATCACTTCTTTCAAGCTCTTTGCATGATCTTTTATTCTAACATCCACACTTTAAATATAGGTGTTCTTCAGGACTCAAATTGAAGATCTCTTTCATGAAGTCCCTGTTCTTCTAATTTTATCTGTTCTACACTGTTATGAAATTAACAAATTCACCAGTGCTTTTATTTATTCACCAAATATGTTTTGAATGTTCTCTGTGTATTTTACAGACACATGTGCATGCCATACATTTTGTTGGATGGTGCAGTTACTTCACTGAACAAGAAAAGAAATGTCCCTGACCTAAAAAAGGTTATGTTTTGATGGGGGAGAACTGTCTAAAAGATTATAATTAAGAATATTTAAGTAAATAAAATCTTGATGAGATAGTAATTGCAGAAACCCCTTTACACACATTTAACCTTAGCGCTAGCAGAGGATCATAAATAAGTCACAAATAACATGTTTACTAAATATGAAGAGAGAAATATAGAACCCCAAAATAAGCAAAGAGAGAACACACATTTAAAACATAAATATGTAAATCTCTGTCATAACAAGGAGAAATTTTATTACCTTATGGTGTCAGAAAATGTCATAAATAAAACCTACAAATTATGTTTAAAATGGTGGAATCAACCACATTAAAATTTAATATTTTTGTTAAAGAAAGTATAATATATGTAAAAATCCAGAATAAAAAGAGAAACTAGCAAATGAGGTTGTATGGAGTGTTCAGAAAAGTGGAGAAAAATATGAAATGTAGAATTGCTGAGGTTTTTAAAAAAAGTATTGAGGATTCTGGGAAGATGGCGGCATAGAAAGAAGTGGAAGACTTAGTCTCCCCCAGAACAATTCATAAATGAACAAAAAACCAGTAAATAACCTGGAATAACAGCGGGGAGACAAACGTAACTGTACACTCAACATCCACCAGCCTGAATTGGGAGGAATGCCCGAGATCACACCATAAAATCTGTAAGTAAAACTGCAGACCCACGCTGAGAGCCAAGAACCAAGAGCCGAGAGCCTCTCCCTCACGGAAGCCGCGCCGTGCACTCTCTCAGCCCAGCTCCAAGTAAGGTTTTAATATTAACTGCTCAATATAGACAGCGAATACTCAACAAGCAGACAGAGGCTTTTGGTGACAACTGACCTTGGGAGAATTGGGGGATATATCTGTCTCAGGATAGGGAGCCCAGAGAATTGGGTGCTATCCCTGGCTGATGGGTGAACCTGGGAGTTTTTCTGTCCCTCGCTCTCTCTCTGTGGAGAAAACCTCAGCTGTTCTCAGCCCTCAAGGCGTTGCAGTAAAGACAACCTCAGACATTCTGCATTCTGAAATGAGCTGAGAGCCCCGTGGCACAGCCTGGCAGCACAGGGCTTCCCTTGAGGGACAGCGCACACTGGTGACGTAGCACGGCATTCCCTCGGCTGAGCTCCTGGAGGAACGCGGCTGGGGGGGGGACCTGCTCAGAGAACCCAGGGAGGCTACGCCAAGTCCGGTGGTTTGTGGGACAGCGAGAGAGAGGGTCTGGGGCTGAACTGAAAGGAAGGCTTAGACTCTTGTGGTGGCCTTGAATCTCCTGGAACCTGGGAGATTTGAACAGTAGAACTGCCCTTCCTCCCTGGCCACCTGTACACACGCCCCACATTCAGGGTGGACGGCTCCAGCAACACACCCAAACTGAGTTCTCCAACTGAACCCACAAGAATCGTTTCCCCACACACCACGGGAAAAAGGCTGAGAACTGACTTGAGGGATATAGGTGACTCACAGACACTATCTGCTGGTTAGTCAGAGAAAGTGTACATCACCAAACTGTGTCTCTGAAAAATTAGATTGATATCCTTTTTTTTTGTTACAACTTGAAAGAAACCTACCAAGCAAAACAAATGCCAGGAGGCCAAAAACAACAGAAAATCTTAATGCATATGATAAAACCAGACAATATGGAGAATCCAGCTCCAAACACACAAATCAAGATTTCAGAAGAAACATTATACCTCGCACAATTAACCAAAGAACTACAATCGAAGAACAAAAACATGGCAAAGGATTTAAAGGACATCAAGAGGACCATGGCCCAGGATATAAGTGCCATAAAGAAGACCCTAGAAGAGCATAAAGAAGACATTGCAAGAGTAAATAAAAAAATAGAAGATCTTATGGAAATAAAAGAAACTGTTGGCCAAATTAAAAAGACTCTGGATATTCACAATACAAGACTAGAGGAAGCTGAACAACATCTCAGTGCCCTAGAAGTCTACAGAATAGAAAATGAAAGAACAAAAGAAAGAATGGAGAAAAAAATTGAAAAAATCAAAGCAGATCTCAGGGATACAATAGATAAAATAAAACATCCAAACTTAAGACTCATTGGTGTCCCAGAAGGGAAAGAGAAGGGTAAAGGTCTAGAAAGAGTATTCAAAGAAATTGTTGGGGAAAACTTCCCCAACCTTCTACACAATATAAACACACAAAGCATAACTGCCCAGCAAACTCCAAATAGAATAAATCCAAATAAACCCACTCCAAGACATATTCTCATCAGATTGTCAAATACTGAAGAGAAGGAGCAAGTTCTGAAAGCAGCAAGAGAAAAGCAATTCACCACATACAAACAAAACAACATAAAACTAAGTAGGGACTACTCAGCGGCCACCATGGAGGCGAGAAGGCAGTGGCATGACATATTTAAAATTCTGAGAGAGAAAAATTTCCAACCAAGAATACTTTATCCAGCAAAACTCTCCTTCAAATTTGAGGAGAGCTTAAATTTTTCACAAACAAATGCTGAGAGACTTTGCCAATAAAAGACCTACCGTACTTCAGATTCTAAAGGAAGCCCTACCAACCGAGAAACAAAGAAAGGAGAGATATAGAGAATTTTAACAGACATATACAGTACCTTACATCCCAAATCACCAGGACACTCATTTTTCTCTAGTGATCACAGATCTTTCTCCAGAAGGGACCATAAGATGGGACATAAAACAAGCCTCAAGAAATTAAAAAAAAAAAAAAAAATTGAATATACTTAAAGAACTTTCTCCAACCACAATGGAATACAAATAGAAGTCAATAATTTTTTAACTATAACTCCACTATTTGGTTCCTACATGATAAAAAATACACAAACTCTAAGGACAAATCAGTGCTTTTGAAGTCAATGTAAAATATGTAATTTTAGACAACTATATAAAGGTGGGGGAATGAAGGAGTATAGGAACATAGTTTATGTGCCCAATTGAAGTTAAGGTGGTATTGAAGAAAAACAAGATTGATAGGGATTTAAGAGGTTAATTTTAAGCCCCACAGTAAACACAAAGAAATTATCAGAGAATATAACCATAGAGATGAAAAGTAGAGTTTAGGTTGAGAGAAATGGGGGAAGGGGCAATGGGGTGTTAAGTAAGGAATGTAGGGTTGCTGTTTGAGGTGAAGGGAAATTTCTAGTAATGGATGGTGGGAAAGAGCATAACATCATTCTAAATGTGATTAATCCCACTAATGAAAGGCTAGGGAGGGGGTGGAATGGGAAGATTTAGGCTGTATATATGTTTCCACAAGTGCAAAAAGGAAAAAAAAAAAGACAGTCTAACTAGACGACAATTGAATGCTAAGGAGGAACCTGGATGGGATTGGAGGGTGGAGGACAGGTGGCTCGAAGGGACACAGTTGAGACATAAGGAAAAGGAAATATAGAATGTAAACATTGTATCAGTGTTGAATCTCTTATACTTCTTAGCTGCGCTTAATGGAATTATATAAAAGAATGTTCTTGTTCATGGGAAGTACATGCGCGAATTATAGTGTATGTTCAAGGATGTGTGCAGCTAACTCTCTTACATTCAGAAGACAGAGCAATAGATGATGGATGATAGATAGGGAGGGAAAGAAATAGCGATGTGACAGCATGTTAAAGTTGGTGGATTGAGCTATTGGGGGAGGGGGGTCAGGGTATAATGGAATTCTGTGTATGGGGCTAGTATTGTTTTTGCAACTATTCATGTAACTTTGAATTTATTTCAAAATTAAAAAAAAAGCATTTATTTCAAGACATCAGGAATAGATGAATTGCATTCATTATTCCTGAGAAGTTGTATTAGAAGACAATAAAGGATGACCTTTTCAATTTGCCAACAGGAAGGCAGAGAAGCAACTCACTAAAGCATTTTAAATGATGAGTGGGATAGGAAAAAGATAAACTACAGAGTGAGCAGTTTGAGGTTGAGAAAGTGGAGAAAGTGAATAATGACAATTTGTTATTAGAAGTTTTGCTTTTATATGAGTAGAGAAGTGGGTGATACAAGAGGTTAATAACGTTTTGATGAGTGGGTGGTGTTTTTTAGTAGGATTTTAAAGTGAGAACTAGTAGATGACATCTCAAAGTGGTTAAATGCAAAAATATGAATACACTTAAACTTAAGTGGAAGAAAATACATATTCTTGTTAGTTGGATAGGGAGGGATTACAGTTAAAAATGAGTTTATGCTATATTCTTATTTAAATTTTGGCATTATTTCTGTGATGTTAATATACAGTTACTATTTTCTTCAGTCTCTCCCCTCATTGCTAATTTGTAATAACCTCAAATAAAGAGAGTGTAGAGTTAACTTCTTGAGTTTCATTCTCAAATGGAAAGAAGACTAGATAAGTATTTTTTGCTCCCCCTTACCGTATGCTAATAATTAATAATATTTGTTATGATGATTCTTATATTTGATTAGTGTTTCTATCACTCTCCCCACATTGCCTGTTTTCTAAGACCATCTTCAAAGGAATTTTATATTTCACTAGTCTACAGGGAAGCAGTTTTATATAGGGTCAAGCTTCCACCTATGTGGTCAGAACACTTGTGTTAGTTTGAAGCTGTTATGTACACCAGAAAAGCCCAAGTTCTTTTAATCCATTCTTGTGGGTGCAGACCTATTGTGGGTGGGACCTTTGGATTAGGTTATTTTGATTGAGATGTGACCTGCCCTATTCAGGGTGGGTCTTAATCCCAGTCAAGGTGGGTCTTAATCCCCTTACCAGAGTCCTTTAGAACAGGATAGAGGACAAACAGAAAAAGACCAGATTGCTTAGAGAAAAGCCCCAGAGAAGCTAAAAGAGGAACCACAGGAATTCAGAGAGGAAGCCACTGAAGCCAGAAGCTGAAAGCAACGAAACCCAGGAACACAGAACCAGCAGACCCCGGCATGTGCCCTTCCATGACACAGAAGTGCCTCAGATGCCAGCAGTCTGTCAGAGCCCATGTATCTTCCCGTTGATGCCTTCAGTTGAACATTTTCATGGCTTAAGAACTGTAAATTGTAAGCTAATAAATCCCCATCATTAAAACCCAACCCACTTCTGGTTTATTGCTTTTCCATGGCTTTAGCAAACCAAAGCAACACACTTATTTTCAAATTATAAACCCAGAGGCTGAAACCTCGTTAGATTAATTTGTGTTGGGATATGTCATAAACTTCTCCATCATGAAGACACCATGAGAAAATAAAGAAATTTTGGTAATGATGAGCACCAAATTTCCAGAGGAAAGTAACAACTTACTTTCAGGAAATTGTCAGGAAATTCCAATTACTATTTCAAAATAGGACAAAGTGGAATCTGGCTGCAGATTATGTGTCTCCACTTATTTTTTTGATAACTACCTCAACTTGCCATAAGGTTTTTATTTATGGAAAACTGGGCTTATGATGTGACCAGGCCTTCACAGATGTGAAGTGATACCAAACTTACAGAGAGGATGTTGGTCATGCCTGTGATATGGAGATTCTGAAGATATTCAATGGGAAAGTACCACTCAAAATCTTCCCTTCTTATGGTCAAATCGGTGTGCTCAGAAAGATATTAGCTCCTGCCTAAACAGCAGACAGAAGGATCTCTTCCCTCCCCTCCCCTCCTCTCCCCTCCCTTCCCCTCCCCTTCCCTTCCCCATTCCTCCTTTCTCTTCCCTGACAAATGTGCCTTTCATGTGCTGTGGGATTTGTTGTCCTTAGAACCTGAAAGGATCCTTAGGACACAGTCCCATATCTGCTTGGTTGTCTATGAACGCCATAGACAACAGGGTTCATAGTGGGAGGCAGGAACAGATAAATAGTTGCCATAATGATGGAGGAATTGTCAGGCTCCCCAAACAGTTATAAAAGAAGCAGAAGAAAGCTGAACTATAGGAGGAAACAATGGCACAGATGTGGGCAGTGCAGGTGCTGAAGGCCTTCTGCCGAGCATCTGCTGACGAGAGGCTGACCACTGCCCGGAGGATCATGATGTAGGAGACTGTGATGCACAGGATGTCAAAGCCCCCAATCAAGAGGGCAATGGATAGACCATAAATAACATTTACCTTGATATTTCCACAGGGTAATTTTGCTCCCGATAGCTGGTCACAATATGTGTGGGAAATTATATTGCCTCTGCAATAGGGTTGACTTTTGTTGATGAAAATCAAGGGAATGATGAGCAACACTGCTCTCAGGAAAGTAGCAAGTCCAACCTTTCCAATAACAGGACTGGTGAGGATAATCCAGTAGCGCAGTGGGTAGCAGATGGCTGTGTACGGTCCAGAGCCATAAGCATGAGAACCCCGGACTCCATCCCTGTGAAGGTGTGGGCGAAGAACATCTGGGTCAGGCATTCATCAAAGCTGATTTCCTTGAGGTGGAACCAGAAGATGCTGAGGGCTATAGGGATTGCACTAGAGCATATGACAAGGTCAGTGAAGGAAAGCATGGCCAAGAAGTAGTACATGGGCCTGTGCAGGAGTCTTCATAGCAGATGAGGTAGAGGAGTCTGCCATTCCCTACCATAGCTACAACATACATGGAGCAGAATGGAAAGGAAATCCAGACTTGCATGTCCTCCAGGCCTGGGACTCCATTCAGAATGAATGATGCTGGGGCCAGGTCTGTTTTATTCAGCATAAGTGTGATCGGCTGGTATCATCAATAAGCAGCTTATAGGTTTATTTATTTTTTTAAATCCTCCTAGATTGGAAAATGAAGAAATATATTTCACTTATGCTCTCTCACTCTCTTAAATAGTACATTTTAATATTAGCTACATTTTAAATATCAGAAACTTACTTAAACTAGTTCAAACCAATAGTGCGTTGTTTGTTAATTCATTCAAAACATACGTATTTAGTACTATAACTAGAGATATTATGAAAAGACAGATTTAATTCTCATTGACATAATCAAATATAATTATGTTAAGTTATTTTTCAGAGTATTGTTAAGATATCTTATTTAAATGTTAATAGCTATGTACATCTGCCTTTGGGTATTTTAAAGAAAAGCTCATTGATAACCTCATCACTGACCCAACAGACATATAATTGCCATTGAAATACTTAATTATACGTCATATATATGTTTACCATATATGAGGCACTGTGCTAAGCATTTTATAAATTTTAACTCATTTAATCTTCACTGCATATCTGAAGGTATTCTTTTTAAGCTTCACTCAGTAATTGAGCAAATGGAGGCATTATGTTAATGAGGCTTCTTTATTTCTGAATTGTGCATTTAACACCAAAACTAAGTCATTCTCTGGCCATTTTTAAAAATTATTTTCCAACTTTCATCAAAGAAATGTGAATTTTATTGAATTCAGAGACAATCAATGGATAATAATGAAAAACAAAAATATCTGCTCTTTCATACTGAATATTGAAGTCCACCTCCCCATACACAGTTCCTTTCACCTATTTTAGCTCTGGACTAGCATTTGCCTCCATGTGTCAAAATGATATGCATATTCTGTTTTAATTGAGTTTGTTCTCCTTTGAGATGGTTTTTGTTTAAATTATTATGTGGTGTTTACATTTTATGATTATATAGCTATTATCCATTTCTGGAAAAGCATGTGATAATTCTGTTTTCTTCCCCTTTCAATATTTTTCCTTTTGATGAATAATATCTTTTATTTTGTATACTCTTTGATGTATCTCAAAAATTTTTGAACTCTCTATCACAATTTTCTCTGATTTTCTTGAGAGTTGAACATAATCTATTAATTTTAGTCTTCCCCCACACTATTGCTCTTCCTTCTTGAAAGTTTCTGTTCTCCTGATGCTCTAATAGCTGTTTCCTAGGTTTGCTGCATAGTTCGCATCCTGAAATTCCTCTATCTATTCTTTGTATTAACTCAGTGTTTGTTATTTGATATCTTCTCTTTTCTCCATTCAAATAGAAAAGTATATGGAATGTATGTATATATGTTGTTGAGAGAATTAATTGTCTAAATATAGGTTTATTCTCTTCAACATTTTGCTTGACTTGGTATTCTAGGTTAAGAATTATTTTGAAAGGCTTTCTTTAATGATCTCCAACTTCCTTCAGAAAACAATTCTGATTAATTTTATCTTTTGTACATGAAAATTTCTTCCTTTAATTTTTTTTGTTTATTTATTTTTTGGAATATTTAAGAACATTTAAAAATTTCTGTGCTTTGACATTTCATGGTGTTCATGGTGATAATAGAGGTGTATGAGGATGTGTTCATGATTTATTTTGTACACACTTGTGCTGTTTTTAGTGTGAAATTCTGTGACCTTTGGTTGTGGGAATTTTTCTTGTATTACCTTTTGATAATTTTTGCCCCTCCATTATCTTCTTATCTATTTCTATAACCCTCATGAGTTACAGATTGTATCTCCTGAAAGGATACTATTTTCTTTTAGTTTTTTAGTTGTTTTGCATCACTCTATTTATCTGATCCACTTTCTAGGAAAGTTGCTCAGCTGTATCTTCAGAATATCATGTTTTTTGGTTGTTGATCAGATACAAATTTCCAAGTTCTTGTTATTTTCCAATTATCCTTAAAAATTTGATGATAATAATTGTAGCTAAAAATATATATAAATGCTATTTTGCTACATATATTATTTCTATAACTTCTAACTTTCAATTATTTATTTTATGATTTACTTTGATTTTTGCATTTATTTGGGTTGATATTCAAATGTTTGGCAATCCTTGACAGTTAATTCATACTACTAAATGACAAAGACTGCCTTAAGTCCCCTTTTGCTTGAACAAACTTTGGACAGTCTTCTCCTGACTACAGACCGCTGATCTCTCTCTCACTGCAGTCACTATCCAGGCACCTAAGATGTGCCTAACTAGAGAGTTCCTTATCTCCCTCTTCCTCTCTCCTGGACTTTACAACATCTAGGCGGCCTAATCACAGCAAAAGAATTCATTCCCAACAAAATTCTACTAATTGCAAACTCAGTAAATCAGTCATCCAGCCAAGTGATCAAACTCCCTCACATGCTCGGGTGCTTTTCCACTAACCTCATCCCCCACCCCCACCCCCTGCCCAGCCCTTATAAATCCTGCTGTCCTTTGTCTGGATGGAGTTGAGTTCAGACTTTGTTTCTATTCTCTTTCCCCTACTACAATACTCCTTGGATAATTCATCTTTCCCTGTTTAACATTGTCTGATGCATTTTTTTTCTTTGACATAGAAATTAAAATGTTAGCTGTAAATTTGGGGTGATAATTGAGACTGGTCAGTTGGTATGATTTACTTAGAGTGCTCAGAGATCTCTTTGCTTCATTGAAGGGAGGTGTTCAGAGGTCTTTTTATGGGATCTTTTAATTTTTCCAAAAAATAAACAACCAAAATGCAATCCTGGAAAAGTATATGACTAGCTGTCAGTGTTCTTGGAGTTAAATAGGGGAGGGAAATTAGGGATCTCACAACTAAATATAAATATTTTTCCTTGGCCACACCTGATTTTTATGCATTTTTTAGTATTGTTAAAGTTTCTGCCCAAAATAAAACTCCAATCATAAGAGCTTAGTCAACATACAGTTTAAGATAGCATATGAATCAGAGATTCTTATTGCTCCTTATTTAGTCTTATTATCAATACCCAGTTTTATCTTTATGATTTCATACTGAGGGATGACAGATTACATACGAAAAAGGCAATTTCTTTTGGAAATAATAAAGCAAAACAGTTTGATCATATTAATAAAAATATTCTTCAAAGACCTTTTCCCATGTCATTACAAAATCTTAATGAGTTGCATTATTAAGATGTCAGAGAGTAAGAGTTAATAAAATCCTGTACTCCAACAGAAACATAAAAAATCAACAGAAACTGACAGAACCAATTTCTCTGAACTCTGGAAAATAAGCAAAGTCTTAAAACAACCAAGTAAAGGCTGAATCAAGAAAAGGACAACTTAAAAATGGTAGGAAAGCCTTTTGGAACTTTTATGAGGCCTTTCCCCACCCAACCTTGGTTTGGTACAATAGCAGCTTGTGATATGTCTAAGGTCCTAATTCCAGAGGGAAGAGAGCCCACCTTATTTGCATACTGATGGATATGTATGCCTGTTCCAGCGTGTCTCGTGACAGCCTGAAGGACCAATCAAAGATACCCATCTCTGTCTTGCTTGTCCCAGAGCTCACTCTAGGTGAAGAAGCAGCAGGCATGGCTGCTAAAACTCTTCAAAAGAAGAATCAACTGCAGACACCTGAGCATTACATTACGTGATTGAGACACATTTTAGCACCTTTTGCGTATAAGGAAAGATTGCCAAGAATTTCCAGGGAAAACTGGGGCATTCAAATTGCCCACATCCAGAGAAAGATGTATGCTCAGAAAGATCTAAGAGATTCCTAAATGTTCACCAACATCTGTTCTTTACGCTCAATGCAAGGCAGGCTGAATGCTGAAGAAGAGGCCCAGCACAGAGCCAATCTGAATATACTAGAGAGGTGCGATTTTGGTTTTTGTTGTTTTCTTTCTTAACTTCTGACTTTCAAGGGACTCTCTATCATAACAGTAACTGAATATGACTTAAGGGATAGAGATTGACACAACAAGGTATATAGTCTTAGCACAAATAAGTTGGGAAAATTAAAAAACAAATAGATAACTACAGCTTGCAACAAAAGAAAAATATCAGCAAATCCTGGATTAAGGGAATAATCTGGTTTTCTGAGTTAACAAATTAAAATACACAATTGTCAACATTTTAGCAAAAACTCACAAGACATTCTGAAACAGAAAAAGTTGACCTACTCAAAGAAACAATGGAAAGTGAAAAACACCATCCCTGAATTCCCAGACATTGGAATTGCCAAAGAAATTAAGTCAACTCTCCTAAATAAAGTTAGTAAGATACAGATAGCTTACTTCCACTAAATGTGGAAAAAGAACTAAAGGAAATTTGGGAAATGTTACATGAAAAAAGCAGGAATTGAAGCGTTAGCTATTTTTAAAAGAAACCAAAAACAGAAAATCTGGAGCTGAAAAGAACTATCATTGAAATACAGACAAATCACTAGAGAGATTCGACAGAAAAATGGAGCAGGCAGACGAAAGAATTAGCAAACTTGAAACTAGGGCAAATGAAAGTAATTCAGTCTAGGAGCAAAAACCAAAAAGAATGAAGAACAGTGAACAGAGTTTAAGGGACCTGTGAGACATCATGACATGCACCAACTCATGCATTAGGTAGTACCAAAAAGAGAGGAGAAATATAAAGAGACAAAAAGAATATCTGAAGAAATAATGGCTAAAAACTTCCCAAATTTGAAGAAATACATGAATGTCCACAACCAAGAAGCTCAATGAATTCCAAATAGGATGAACTCAAAAAGATCCAACAGGGACACATTATACTCAATTTGTTAAATGCCAAAGACAGGGAGAATCCTAAAAGCAGCAAGAGAGAAGCTTCTCATCACATACAAGAGATTATCAATAACAAAGATATACAGAAGGCAATGTGAACATGAAAAGATGGTAAATACCTTTATGCACTAGGAAAATCACCTCAAAACCAATATGAGATATCACTTTACACCCACTAGATTAGCTATTACTTAAAAAAAATGGAAAATGACAAGTATTGATGATAATTTTGAGAAATTGGAGCTTTCATGCATTTCTGGTGGTCATGTAAAATGGTTCATTGCTGTGGAAAATAGTTTGGTGATTCCTCAAAGTGACAGGTGGAATTACCTTATAGTCAAACAACTCCACTCTTGGGTATATGCCCAAAAGAATTCATAATATGGTCACAAACAGGTATTTGTGTAACTCCTTTCAGGGAAGCATGATTAATAATAGACAAATTTGGAAACAATCCAATTGTCCATCAACAGATGAATGGACAAACAAATGTGGTATACACACACAATGTAATATTATTCTGTCATAAAAATTAATGAAGTTCTGATACATGCTACAACATGGGTGAGCCTTGAAAACATTATTCTAAGTGAAGTAAGCCAGGCACAAAGGTCAAATATTATAATTCTAATCATAAGAAATATCTAGTGTAAATAAATTCATAGAGAGTGAAAATAGATTAGAGGTTGCCAGAGGCTCGGGAGTGGGAGGGGGAATAGATAGTTATGGCTTAATGGATCGAGTTTCTGTTTTTTGGTGATGAAAAAGTTTGGTAATAAATGGTGTGGGTGGTAGCACAGCATTGTAAATGTAATTCATGCCACTGAATTACACATTTAAAATGGTTAACATGGCACATTTTATGTTCCATAAGTTACCACAATTAAAAAAACATAAAAGCTTAGAGTCATGCAGTAGAAGACAGAAATCTCAATTAAGCAAAATGTTGGGTGAGATCAGGGAAAACCTGTAAAGGGAAAGGACAAATGCACTTTGTTGTGACAGATCAATACAAGAGGAGCAGCTAACTATCTTCTCATGACTGTTGCTGTTTGCTGTTTTCTACTTACATCACAATTATACTATTAGCTTTGTACTTTTGCAGTCTTCTGACCTTCGATTCCCAAGCCCCATGCTCCCATCCCACTGAATCTACCTTCAAGGAGAAAGACGCAACTAGCTCTTGCACAGGATGGATAGCTGTTTTCTGTTTTCTTAAATGATGTAATTAGAAAAGTCCCAGGCTTACAGATAAGAAAGAGATTTTTTGATGGAATCAATCTTTCACAACATTTATGTCATGATATTATAAAATATATTTACATTCCTAAATCAACCACAGTTTATAAAAACCATTAATTATTGGGACAGAGTTATTCATATTTCTATCTGCAATGTCTAGCATGATACCTGGTACATAATAAATGTAAATACATGTTTTCTAAGTGAGTGAATAGATTAATGAATAAATGAATAAAATTTAATTCTTGACTTGAATGATTATTAAAATATAATCTTAGTAGTATTTTACCTGGAAAACATAAATAGGAGCACCACAAGAAACAAAACCATGGCATCACCTCATAAATCACCAGAAAACACGAATTTCAAAAAAACAGTAGAGAAAATAAGGACCATCTAAAGAAAGGAAAAAATAAGGCAGTAGGCAAAGAAAATGTTAGATTGTACAATAAAAGGTCAATTATTTAAACTACACGGCAAATTGCTCAAAATTCAGCGATTTTAAATACATATGTAATTACATGCAATAAAAATGAGGTACATGAGAAGGGAAACACTTGAAATATGCCCAAATTTTTTTTTTTTTTTTTTTTAGTAATCAGAAAACATACAAAATGTACCAAAATCAGACCCAGAAATGTGGGAGGAAAAATTGTCAGACAAAGTAGAAATCAAAGCAAGAAAATATTGGATCGAGACCACATTTGAGAAACAATAGATGAAAGTCTTGACAGTGCAATTAAAGCTAACTACATCATATTGTTTCATCTCCAGGTTTGATGAAGTTTCTCTACAACCAAAATAATGGAAAACACTGACACGATCTTCCTCACTTTGTGAGGACAATTGTCTTTAACCATATCACAGCATATTAGCTGATCCTCAATTTCCTATGCAGTCACTGGTGTGGTCATAAGCAAATAACTGCAAAGCTAACAAAAGTCTTGCAGTTTGCATTACAGATAAATTTTGATCTTCAAGAACCGTAATTCTTATGTTATAAATATAAAATATAAAATAAGAATTTATAACATAAGAATTATGGTTCCTTGAAGATCAAAACTGCCATCAAGATTCTCTTACATCCTACAAAAATGCATGTCCTGTCATCAGTCTTTTAGTATGTCCTTTAATACCTTAGTTTCTGGATAGACAAACAGCTGAATGCAATCTGGTCCCGCTGCCCAGGGCCTTGGTTGAACACAATCCTAGAATCAATGTAGATGCAGAGTCCTCAACATTTAATTTCCTTGATCTCTGTGGACTACTGGCCCGAAGCTTTAAAGGAAAACATATATTACATATCCCAAGGGGATATTTCAGGGCACCACAGGCACGAGTGCTATTGTGAAAATCCAACTAATCTCTATGAAAGGAGGAGAAAGAATAAGGCCTTTCCATTATTAATACCCAAATGATGATACAAAAATAAGTAAATAATTTCATTTGTATGTATTTATATGTGTGTGCTTGTGTGTGATTATTTATATATTGGGGAGAGATAAGAGTGACCACAAACATTTTTTCATTTTAAACTTTTCACAAAATGCACCTTTTACTGCATATGAGTGTACAATCCAATACCATTGGTTATATTCAAATTATGTGGCTACTATCACCAATAATGATGAATCTTGAACCCAATGATGAATTAAATAAACCAAACACAAAAAGACAAATATTGTATGATCTTGTTCATATGAAATACCTAGAAAAAGCAAACTTCAGAGATGTAGTATGGTTTAGGCTACCAGTGGCTATGGTGGGAGCAGGAAGAAGGAGTTATAATTTAACGATTGAGTAGTTTCTGTATGAGTTGATGAAAAAGTAGAGTTAATGGATATCTGTTATGATAGTGCAGTTTAAAATGGTACATCCACTGTGGAAATCAGTTTGCAGGCACCTCAGAAATTAGGACATAAAATTATCGCACAACTCAGCAACCCCACTTCTTGGTATATACCGCCAAAAACTGAAAGCAGGGACTCGAACAGATATTTACACAGCGGTATTTATAACACCATTATTCACAATAGCCAAAAGGTGGAAGCAATCCAATAGATTCATCTATCTATCAATAGATGAATGGATGAACAAAATGTGATTATTCATACAATTCACCCATGAAAAAGAATGAAATTCTGGTACTAGCTACAGGATGGATGAGCCTTGAAAACATCATGTTGAGTGAAATAATCCAGATGCAAAATGCCAAATATTGTATGATCTCATCTAGAATAAGTAAATTTCCTAGAGACAAATAGTAGATTACAGGTTACCAGGAGCCAGGCAGGGGTGATGGGGGTGGGGGAGCAGAGAAGAAGGAGTTATTGGTCAGCGGGTGCAGAATTTATGTTTAAGGTGAAAAAAAAGTTGGGGTAATGGATATTGATGATGGTAGCACAATATTGTGGATGTAATTAATGCCAATAAATTATACATTGATAGTGGTCAAAAATGGGAATGTTTGGATTGTATATGTGAAAGGACTTAATCTCATTGACATAATCAAATATATTTAGGTTGTCATATTTTTCAGAGTATTATTAAGATATCTTATCTAAATTTTAATAATGATCTACCTTTGGGTGTTTTAAGGATAGGCTTAATTGATCACCTCACCAGTGACCCAATGGATATGAGGAAGTTGCTTTGCTTTTTTTTTTTTTTTCATTTTTACTGAGATTGTTCAGATACCATACAATTATCCAAAGATCCAAAGTGTACAATCACTTGCCCCTGGGTACCCTCATACAGCTGAGCATCCATCACACTTAATTTTTGTTCAATTTTTATAAACTTTTCATTACTCCAGACAAGAAATAAAGTGAAAGATGAAAAAAAAAAAAAGAAAAGGAAACTCTAATCCTCCACTATCCCTAACCAACCCCCCTCAATTGTTGACTCCTACTATTGATACAGTACATTTGTTACTGTTTATGAAAAAATGTTGAAATACTGCTAACTGTAGTATATAGTTTGTAATAGGTATATAGTTCTTCCCTATATGCCCCTCTATTATTAACTTCTAATTGTATTGTCATACATTTGTTCTGGTTCATGAATGTGATTTCTAGTATTTGTACAGTTGATCATGGACATTGCCCACCATAGGATTCAGTTTTATACATTCCCATCTTTTGACCTCCAACTTTCCTTCTGGTGACACATATGACTCTGAGCTTCCCCTTTCCACCTCATTCACACACCATTCAGTGCTGTTAGTTATTCTCACATCTTGCTACCAACACCCCCGTTCATTTCCAAACATTTAAATTCATCCTAATTGAACATTCTGCTCATACTAAGCAATCACTCCCTATTCTTAAGCCTCATCCTATATCTTGGTACCTTATATTTCATGTCTATGAGTTTACATATTATAATTAGTTCCTATCAGTGAGACCCTGCAATAATTGTCCTAATGTGTCTGGCTTATTTCACTCAGTATATTGCCCTCAAGGTTTTGTCATCAACCCATTTTTTTTCATATGGTTTTATTCACTCACCATACATTCCATCCCAAGTAAATAATCAATGGTTTTCTGCATGGTCATACATTTATGTGTTCACCATCTTCACCATTATCTATATAAGACCATCTACATTTCTTCCACAAGGCAGGAGGGAGAGTCAAAGAAGTTAGAGAGGCAAAAGAAAGGAAAAAAAAAGACAGCTAGGAAGCAGCAAAAGGAAAAATAACCTTAAATCAAAGTAGAGTAAAGAATCAGACAATACCACCAATGTCAAGTGTCTAACATGCCTCCGCTATCCCCCCTTCTTATCTGCATTCACCTTGGTATATCACCTTTGTTACATTAAAGGAAGCATAATACAATGATTCTATCAGTTACAGTCTCTAGCTTATGCTGATTGCATCCCTCCCCCAATGCCTCCCCATTTTTAACACCTTGCAAGGTTGACATTTGCTTGTTCTCCCTCATAAAAGAACATATTTGTACATTTTATCACAATTGTTGAATACTCTAGATTTCACCAACTTACACAGTCCCAGTCTTTATCTTTCCTCCTTTCTTGTGGTGTCTCACATGCTCCCCACCTTCCTCTCTCAACCGTATTCATAGTTACCTTTGTTCAGTGTACTTACATTGTTGTGCTACCATCTCCCCAAATTGTGTTCCAAACCACGCACTCCTGTCTTCTATCACCCTGTAGTGCTCCCTTTAGTATTTCCTGTAGGACAGGTGTCTTGTTCACAAAGTCTCTCATTGTCTGTTTGTCAGAAAATATTTTGAGCTCTCCCTCATATTTGAAGGACAGCTTTGCTGGATACAGGATTCTTGGTTGGTGGTTTTTCTCTTTCAGTATCTTAAATATATCACACCACTTCCTTCTTGCCTCCATGGTTTCTGCTGAGAGATCCGCACATAGTCTTATTAAGCTTCCTTTGTATGTAATGGATCGCTTTTCTCTTGCTGCTTTCAGGATTCTCTCTTTGTCTTTGACATTTGATAATCTGATTATTAAGTGTCTTGGTGTAGGCCTATTCATATCTCTTCTGTTTGGAGTACGCTGCGCTTCTTGGATCTGTAATTTTATGTCTTTCATAAGAGATGGGAAATTTTCATTAATTATTTCCTCTATTATTGCTTCTGCCCCCTTTTCCTTCTCTTCTCCTTCTGGGACACCAATGATACGTACATTATTGTACTTTGTTTCATCCTTGAGTTTCCGGAGACATTGCTCATACTTTTTCATTCTTTTCTCCATCTGCTCCTTTGTGTGTAGGCTTTCAGGTGTTTTGTTCTCCAGTTCCTGAGTGTTTTCTTCTGCCTCTTGAGATCTGCTGTTGTATGTTTCCATTGTGTCTTTCATCTCTTGTGTTGTACCTTTCATTTCCATAGATTCTACTAGTTGTTTTTTTGAACTTTTGATTTCTGCCGTATACATGTCCAGTGCTTCCTTTACAGCCTCTATCTCTTTTGCAATATCTTCTCTAAACTTTTTGAATTGATTTAGCATTAGTTGTTTAAATTCCTGTATCTCAGTTGAAGTGTATGTTTGTTCCTTTGACTGGGCCATAACTTTGTTTTTCTTAGTGTAGGCTGTAATTTTCTGTTGTCTAGGCATGGTTATCCAAATCAGGATAAAAAAAAGGAAAAAAAAAAGACAGCTAGGAAGCAGCAAAAGGAAAAATAACCTTAAATCAAAGTAGAATAAAGAATCAGACAATACCACCAATGTCAAGTGTCTAACATGCCTCCCCTATCCCCCCTTCTTATCTGCATTCACCTTGGTATATCACCTTGGTATATCTATTAGTTACAGTCTCTAGTTTATGTTGATTGCATCCCTCCCCCAATGCCTCCCCATTTTTAACACCTTGCAAGGTTGACATTTGCATCTGGGCCAGACATTCATCAAAGCTGATTTCCTTGAGGTGGAACCAGAAGATGCTGAGGGCCTTAGGGATTGCACTAGAGCACATGACAAGGTCAGTGAAGGAAAGCATGGCCAAGAAGTAGTGCATAGGCCTGTGCAGGGAGTCTTCATAGTGGATGAGGTAGAGGAGCCCACAGTTCCCTACCATAGCCACAACATACATGGAGCAGAATGGAAAGGAAATCCAGACATGCATGTCCTCCAGGCCTGGGACTCCACTCAGAATGAATGATACTGGGGCCAGGTTTGTTTTATTCAGCATTAGTGTGATGAGGCTTGTGTAATCAATAAGCAGCTTATAGGATTTTTTCTTTTTGCTTTTTGATCCCCCTAGATTGGAAAAAGAAGAAAAATATTTTGCTTATCATCTCTCACTCCCTTAAATGGTACACTTAAATATTAACCACATTTTTGAATATCAGAAAACATTTTCTTAAACCTGTTAAAACCAATGGCACGTTGTTGTTAATTCATTCACTATTCAATTCTTTCAACAAACACATAGTTAGCACTAATTATAACCCCGGATCTATTACAGATATTATGAAAGGACTTAATCACATTGACATAATCAAATATATTTATGTTGTCATATTTTTCAGAGTATTATTGTTAAGATATCTTATCTAAATTTTAATAATGATCTTCCTTTGGGTTTTTTAAGGATAGGCTTAATTGATCACCTCACCAGTGCCCCAATGGATATGAGGAAGTTGATTTATTTGCAGTGAAGTACTTAATTGTAGGTCATATTTATGTTTTACCATATATTTTTCTAAGCATTTTACAAATATTAACTTATTTAATCTTCAATGCATATTCTGAAGGTATTATTAAACTGTACTATATTATTGAGTAAATGGAAGCATTATGTTAATAAGGTTTATTTCTTAATTGTGCATTTAACACGAAAACTGAGTCATTATCTGGCCATTTTTAAAAATTGTTTTCCAACTTTCTTATAAGAAATGTGAGTTTTATTAAATTCAGAGAGAAGCATGGGATAATAATGAGAAACAAAAATTATCTGCTCCATCACACCAAACTTTGAAGTACACCTCCCCATACACAGTTCCTTTCACCTATTTTAGCTCTGGACTAGCATTTGCCTCCATGTTTCAAAATAATATGTATATTGTGTTTTAATTGAGTTTGTGCTTCTTGGGATTTTTTTGTTTAAATTATTATGTAGTGTTTACATTTTATGAATATATGGCTATTGTTCCTTTCTGAACAACATAATATGATAATTATATTTTTCCCCAATCAATATTTTACCTTTTGTGAATAATTTCCTTTATTTTGTTTACTATTTGCTACATCTCAAAATTGTTTGACTATCACACTTTTCTCTGATTTTCTTGACAGTTGAACACAATCAACTAATTTTAGTCTTCCCCCACACTATTGCTCTTCCTTCTGGGAAGTGTCTCCTCTAATGCTCTAATAGCTGTTCCCTAGTTTGTTGCATAATTCCCATCCTGAAATCCCCTCTATCTATACTTTGTGTTAACTCACTAATTGTGGCTTGATATCTTCTGCTTTCTCCATTCAAATCAGTATATGGAATATATATATCTATATATATATGTTTTTGAAAGTATTAATTGTCTAAATATAGATTTATTCTCTTCAGCATTTTGCTGGACTTGGAATTCTAAGTTAAGAATTATTTTAACACAGAATTTTGAAGGCATTTCCCTACTGATCTCCAACTTCCATCAGCAAACCATTCTGATTGTTTTATCTTTTGTACATGCACTGTTCTTCCTTTAATTATCTTCATTTATTTATTTTCTGGAATATTTAATAACATAAAAATTTCTGTGTTTTGAAATTTCCTAGTGACAATGGTGATGATAGAGGAGTATGAGGAGGTGTTCCTGATATTTTGCAGACAAGGCTGTGCTTTTTTTAGTCTGAAATTCTGTGACCTTTGTGGAAATTTTTCATGTTTTAACTTTTGAGAATTTCTTTCCCTCTATTTTCTTATCTATTTATTCAACCATCATGAGTTAGATACTGTATCTCCAGAAAGGAGCCTATTTTTTTTTCTTTTTTTAAGTTCTTATTCTGCATCACTCTATTTATCTGATTCACTTTCTATGAAAGTTACTCAACTATATCTTCATTATCTTGGTGTTCTTTCTTTGTTTATCAGATACAAATTTCCAAGATCCTGTTATTTTCCAATGATCTTTATAAATTTAATAATAACAATAATAATAATAAATGTCATTTTTCTACCCATATGATTCCAATAACATCTAAGTTTCAGTTACTTATTTCATAGCTTATCATGTGTTTTGCTTTTATTTTGGGTGATTTTCAAATGTCTGGCACTTCTTGACTATTAATTCATATTTCTAAATGACAAACCTGCCTTAACTTCCCCTTTGCTTAAACAAACTTTGGACAGTCTTCTCCTGACTACAGGCTCCTGATCTCTCTCTCACTTCAGTCACTATCCAGGCACCTAACAGGTGCCTAACTAGAGAGTTCCTTATCTCCATCTTCCTTTCTCCTGGATTTTACAACCTCCAGGTGGCTTAATCATGGCAGAAGGATATATTCTCAACAAAACTCTAATTGCAAACCCAGTGATAAATCCCCATCACATCCTCTGGTGCTTTTCCATTAATCCACCCCCAGACCTTATAAATCCTGCAGTCCTTTGTCTGGATGGAGTTGAGTTTAGACCTGGTTTCTATTCTCTTTCCCCTGCTACAATAAGTCTCTTTCACATAAGAAAGAGATTTAAGATGCTGACCGTAAATTTGGGGTGATAATTGAGTCTGGTCTATCAGTACAATTTACATAGAGTTCTCAGGGATCTGTTTGCTTCATTGTAGCAAAATGTTCATACATCTTTTTATTGGACCTTTTAATTTTTCCAGAGAACAATCAACCAATAGGCAATCTGGAAGAAAATATGACTGGTTGCTCAGTGTACTTGGAGTTAAATAGGAGAAGGAAACTGGGGATTTCACAATTAAATATAAATATTTTAATTCAGTCCTCCCACTTATTTTTCAAGTTCCAGGGAAACTTGGAGTATTCAAATTGCCCATGTTCAGAGAAAGATGCATGCTCAGAGAGATCTGAAAGATTCCTAAATGTTCACCATGGTCTGTTCTTTATGCTCAGTGCAAGGTAGGCTGAATGTTGAAGAAGAGGCCTAGCACAGAGACAATCTGAGAATACTTGAGAGGTGTGATTTGGGTTTTGGTGTTTTTGTGTTTCTTAAATTCTTACATTCAAGGAAATCTCTATCATAACTCTAGCTGAACACGAGTTAAAGGAATAGGAATTCCACACACCAAGGAATGTAGTCTTAGCATAAATATTTGGGAAAATTAAAAAAAAAAATAGACAACTACAGCTTGCAACAAAAGAAAAATACCCAGCAAGTCCTGGAGAAAAAGATAATCTGGTTTCCTGAGATAACATATTAAATATGCAAATGTCCATATTTTATCAAAAACAAGGCATTTTGGAACAGAAAAGGATGACCTACTCAAAGGAAAAGTATAAACTGAGAGACCCCATCCTTGAGAAATCCCAGACGTTGGAATTACTAATCAAGGACATTAAGTCAACTCTCCTAAATAAAATCAGTAAGCTACAGAAAAAAAAGAACAAAAAACTAAAGGAAATCAGGAAAATGATATATGAAAAAAAGCAGGAAATGGAGTGACGGCTATTTTTAATGAAACCAGAAACAGAAAATCTGGAGCTGAAAAGTACAATGAGTGATATAAAATCAAATCACTAGAGAGATTCAACAGAAAAATAAAGCAGGCGGAAGAAAGTATTAACAAACTTGAAATTAGGATAATTGATACTATTCATTAAGAGGAGCAGAAAGAGAAAATATTGAAGAGCATTAAACAGGGTCTGAAAGACCTGTGAGATATCATGAAGTGTACCAACTTGTGCATTAGGGTAGTACCAAAAGGAGAGGGGAAATATAAAGTGGCAGAAAAAATATTGAAAGAAATAATGGCTGAAAACTTCCCAAATTTGAAGAAATACATGAAAGTTCACATCCAAGAAGTTTAATGAACTACAAATAGGGTGTACTCAGAAAGATTAAGCAGGACACATTATAGTCGAATTGTCAAATGCCGAACACAGGGAAAATCCTAAAAGCAACAAGAGAGAAACTTGTCATCACATACAAGGGATCTTCAATAAAAAAAATACATACAGAAGTGCAATACTAACATGATAAGGTGCTCAATCTTGTCAGTCATTAGGAAAATCCAAATCAAAACCACAATGAGGTTCTACTTTATACCCACTACAATAACTATTACTTAAAAAAAATGGAAAATAACAAGTGTTGATGAAAATGTGGAGAAATTGGGACTTTCATGCATTGCTGGAAATCATATGAAGTGGTTCAGTTTTTGTAGAAAATAGTTTGGTAATTCCTCAAAGTTAAACATAGAATTATCTCATAATCAAGTGACTCTTCTCTTGGGTGCATGCTCACAAAATTCAAAATAAGGATGTAAACAGGTATTTCTGTAACTTATTTCAGGGAAGCATGATTAATAATAGACAAATTTGGAAACAACCCAACTGTCATCAAAAGATGACAAACAAATGTGGTATACACACACCATGGAATATTATTCTGTCATAAAAATTAATAAAGTTCTGATACATGCTACAACATGAATGAACCCTGAAAACATCATTCTAAGTGAAATAAGCCAGGCACAAAGGACAAATATTATATGATTCTAATTGTAAGAAATATCTAGTATAAATTAATTCACAGAAAGAATAGATTAGAAGTTACCAGAAACTTGGGAAGGCGAAGAAGGGATAAGGATTTTGGCTTAATGGATAGAGGTTCACTTTTTGATGATGAAAAAGCTTTGGTAGTGGATGATGTGAGTGGTATCACAGCATTGTAAATGTAACTCATTCCACTGAATTACACACTTAAAATGGTTAACATAGCATGTTATATGTTACAAATATTACCACAATAAAAAAAAAAAAAAAAACACACAAAAAAACCAAAAACAGAGTCATGCAGGAGCATACAGAAATCTCAATTAAGCAAAATATTGGAAGAGATCAGGGAAAACTTGTGAGGGGAAAGGACAAAGCCCTTAGTTCTGCCAGATCAAAACAAGAGGAGCAGCTAACTGTGTTCTTCTCATGACCCTGGCTGTTTGCTGTTTTCTACTCATATCACAATTTTGCAGTCCTCTGTCCTTCAATTCCCACTCCTCCCATCCTCCCAGCCCACCAAATCTACATTCAAGGAGAAAGACTCAACTAGCTCTTGCACAGGATGGATAGCCATTTTCTAAACCTACTTAAATGATATAATATGTATCATTTTCCTGATTCCCTTTAGTTTTTTGTTCTTTTTTTTCTGTAGCTTACTGATTTTATTTAGGAGAGTTGACTTAATGTCCTTGATTATAATTAGAAGAGATTTTTTGATGGAATCAATCTCTTTCACAATATTTATGTCACAATATTATAAAAGTATGTTTTTATTCTTAAATCATCCACAGTTTATAAAAACCCTTAATTTTGGGGACAAAGTTATCCAAATTTATATTTGCAATATCTAACATGATACCTGGTAAATATTAGATGTCAATACATGTTTTCTGAGTGAATGAATAGATTAATGAATAAAGGAATATACTTTAATTCTTGACTTTAATGATTATTAAACTATAATCTTAGTAGTATTACCTGAAAAACATAAAGGGAAATACCAAAAGAAACACAAGAAGAGCATCCACCTCATAAATCGTCAGAAAACTTAAATTTCCAAAAAAAAAAAATCCCTCTTTATAAAATAGAGAAAATAAAGACTATCCAAAGAAGCAAGAAAAAAATAAGATAGCAGTCAAAGCAAATATATTCAATTGAGCAATCAAGTTCAATTATTTAAACTGCACTACAAATTACTCAAAATTCAGTGATTTTAATATTAAATATATGTATATTCAATGAAAATAATGTGCATCAGTAGGAAAACATGAAGCATGCACAATTTTTTTTATTTTTTAGTAATCAGAAAACATACAAAGCACACCAAAATCAGACCCAGAAATGTGGGAGGAACGTCAGACAAAGTAGAAATCAAAGCAAGGAAATATTGGATCAAGACCATATTTGAGAAACAATAGATGAAAGTCTTGACAGTGCAATTAAAGCTGACTGCATCAAATTGTTTCATCTCCAGGTTTGATAAGGTTTCTCTACAACCGAAATAATGGAAAACACTGAATGATCTTCCTCACTTCGTGAGCACACTTCTTTTAAACATATCCCAGCTTAATGGCTGATCCTCAGTTTGCTACGTAGTCACTGGTGTGGCCATAAGCAAATAATTACAAGGCTAACAAGAGTCTTGCAATTTGCATTATAGATAAAAGAATAATATGGGTTTACAATATAAGAATTATATTCCCCTGAAGATCAAAATTTCCATCAAGATTCTCTCTGTCAAGCTTGTAAATGCATACTTTTTGTTTGTATACCTTATGTTTTTCAGATTGCTTTCACAGATATCATTAAAAGAAACAAAAATTATAACAATTCATATATATGCATGTGTATACACATATAAATACACATAAGAACAAATATATCTGTACATTTACATTTATATAATTACACAATTAATTTTCATGGAAATAAAAAGACTTCTAAATTTATTTCTGATATGTGTTTACAAGTGCATACCAAACTGTTACAGGTAGTTGAAAAAAATGAGATAAGAACTCAACAGAGAACTCTTAACTCTGTATCTGTGGACCAGAAGCAAGCAGAGAAATTAGGGAAAATGTAGCTAACTCTAAAATGAACAGGAAATATACTTTTTGCAATCAATTCTGCTGTATTCTCAAAAATATCTATCTGAATTTCCCATTTAGAGACTTCATGTTTCCTTTTTATAGTAATAGCTTTAAATACTATGAAATTATAATACCAAAATTTAAAATGACTTCAATATATCAGAATATGATTTCTTCCTCAAGGAATATTGACCAATATTATGCTGTAGGAATGGGCTGAGATATTGAATAGTAACATCAATACACAAATATCAACATTTATAAAGTACAACTTGGATATCATTTGCTGTCTGTCCTCATTCTCAAACCTCATAGGCAATAAGTTTGCTTCTTCTCTAGACTTTCCTGAATCCTTAAGATCGATGTTTCTCTCTCCATCTGATAATGGGTTCATACTATCCAAAAATGTATGAATTCCAGTCATAACTGTGTTTTTAGAAATTAAACAGGAAAAATTAAATGCTTATTTTGAGCAATAAGGCTAGGGACAGGAAAGAAACAAGTGTAAACTGACCATTGACCTCAAGGTAAAGAACTATTCTCTAACTATTCCACCAACTCTCCTTTATATCAGGGCGATTCATACCTTACTATTAGCACCACTACAGAATAAATGAATTCCATTTGATTAGGAAAATAACATATATTGACAGTAATCACGATAAATTACACTGAACTGAAATCTGAGAATTATGGAAATAAGCATTTTCTAAAGAAACCCAACTTCCCACAACATTTCTATCTTCAAACTACGTATATGGAATCAAACCTGTGCTTCTGAGAATATCGTCAGCTGTTCATGTACATTCAAAGCCTCTTTCCACTTTATCTTAATTCCTACAGAAAGGCATATCCTGCCATCAGTCTTTTAGTAGGTCCTTTAATACCTTAGTTTCTGAGTAGACAGTCAGCTGAATGCAATCTGGTCCCGCTGCCCAGGGCCTTGGGTGAACACCATCACAATCCTAAAATCAATGTACACGCACAGCCATCCACCTTTAACTTCCTTGATCTCTGTGGACTATGTCCTGAAAATTTAATAGAAAATATGCTACATATCCCAAGGGCATATTTCAGAACACCATGAACACAAGTACTTGGGTGAGATTCCAGCCTTTATGGATGGAGGAAAAAGAATAAGAGCTTTCCATTCTTAATGCCCAAATGATGATACAAAAATATGTAAATAATTTCATTTGTTTGTATCTATATGTGTGTGCTTGTGGGTGATCATTTATATTTGGGGAGAGATGAGAGTGAACACAAATTTTTTTCATTTTAAACTTTCTATTGTAACAATACACATCACAAAATGAACCATTTTACCACATTCAAGTGTACAATTCAATAGTATTGATCATATTCACATTATTGGGCTACCATTACCAATAATGGATGAACTTTGAAGACATCATGATGAATAAAATAAACCAAACAGAAAAAGAAAAATATTATATGATCTTGCTCATAGGAAATACCTAGAAGAAGCAAACTTCATAGAGACAGATTGTGGTTTAGGAAACTAGTGGCTATGGTGGGGGCAGAAAGGAGGAGTTATAGTTTAATGAGTTTGTGTTTTCTTTATGAGTTGATGAAAAACTAGAGTTAATGGGTATCTGTTATGATAGCACAGCTTAAAATGTTACATCCGCTGTTTTGAAAATCAGTTTGCAGTTACCTCAGAAATTAGGACATAAAATTATCGCACAACTCGGCAACCCTACTTCTTGGTATTTACCCCAAAGGAATGAAAGCAGGGACTTGAACAGATATCTGTACAGCAGTGTTTATGACACCATTATTCAAAAAGCCAAAAGTGGAAGCAATCCAGTTGTCTATCAACAGATGAGTGGATGAACAAAATGTGATATATTCACATAATTCATCTGTGGTAAAGAATAAAGTTCTAGTGCAAACTACAAAATGGATGAGACTTGAAGACATCATGCTGAGTGAAATAATTCACATGCAAAATGACAAATATTGTATAATCTCACCTAGAATAAGTAAATTTCCTAGACACAGATAGTAGATTACAGGTTACTAGGAGCCAGGTGAGGGTGGGGTGATGGGAGTAGGGAGGCAGAGAAGAGGGAGTTATTGCTCAGTGGGTACAGAGTTTATGTTAAAGGTGATGAAAAATTGGGGGTAATGGATATTGGTGATGGTAGCACAATATCTGGAATGTAATTACAACCATTAAATCATACATTGATAGTGATCAAAATGGGAATGTTTGGATTGTATATACATTTCTACAATAAAAAGTATTTTTAAAAATAATCCAAATCACTGAGTGAAAAAGAAGCAACAGATTGAGATCTTTAGCACAATATGATGAATTTAAGTTGAAAAACATAGAATCATTAAATTTATGTTTTCAAAGATATTCAAATATCTAAAAAGATATGCCACCTAGCAACTTACTTTGCAGAAATAGAAAAATTAATAACCAAATTTATTTGGAAAGGCAAGGTGTCCTGAATAGCCAAAAATATCTTGAGAAAGAGGAATGAAGTGGGAAGTCTCACACTACCTGACTTTGAAGCATATTTCAAAGCTACAGTGCTCAAAACAGCATGGTACTGGCATAAGGACAGAGATACCGACCAATGGAATTGAATTGAGTGTTCAGAAATAGACTCTCGCATCTACGGACAATTGATCTTTGATAAGGCAGCCAAGCCAAATCAACTGGGGCAGAGCAGCCTCTTCAATAAATGGTGTTTAGAGAACTGGATATCCATTTCCAAAAGAATGAAAGAGGACTCCTACTCACATCCTATACAAAAATTAACTCTAATTGGATCAAAGGCCTAAACATAAGTGCTAAGACCATAAGACTCTTAGAAGGAAATGTAGGGCACTATCTTAAAGATTTTGTGATAGGAGGTGTTTTCCTAGACCTTACACCCAAAGTGCGAGCAACCAAAGAACAAATAGACAAATGGGATCTCCTCAAAATCAAACACTTTTGCACATCAGAGGACTTTGTGAGAAAAGTAAAAAGGCAGCCTACACAATGGAAGACAATATTTGGAAACCACATATCAGATAAGTTTTTAATATCCTGAATATATAAAGCAATCCTACAACTCAACAACAGAAAGACAACTCAATTAAAAAATGGGCAAAAGACATGGGCAGACACTTTTCTGGAGAGGAAATACAAATGGCTCAAAAACATATGAAAAAATGCTCAACTTCACTGGCTATCAGGGAAATGCAAATCAAAACCACAATGAGATACCATCTCACACGCACCAGAATAGCCATTATCCAAAAAAAAAAAAAAAAGAAAATGACAAGTGCTGGAGAGGATGTGGAGAAAGAGGCACACTTATTCATTGCTGGTGGGAATGAAGAATGTTGCAACCGCTCTGGAAGACAGTGTGGAGGTTCCTCAGGAAGCTAAGTTTAGATTTGCCATATAACCCAGCTATTCCATTACTAAGTATATACTCAAAGGAACTGAAAGCAAAGACACAAACGGACATTTGTAAACCGATGTTTATTGCAGCATTATTCATGATTGCCAAGAGATGGAAGCAGCCCAAATGTCCATCAATGGATGAGTGGATAAACAAACTGTGGTATATACACATGATGGAATATTATGCAGTTGTAAGACAGAACAAGGACATGGAACATATAATAACACGGATGAACCTTGAGGACATTATGTTGAGTGAAGTTAGCCAGAAACAAAAGGACAAATACTGTATGGTCTCACTAATATGAAATAACACTAATGAGCAAACTTTGAGAGTTAAAAGCTGATAACACATGTTACCAAGAGATAGAAAGAGGGTAGAGATCAGGCATTTGATGGGTGGGATAGGGGAATGTATGACAACAGAGGTAAAGATAGATGATGGAGACTGGGACTGTATAACTTGGCAAAAATGGGAATGGCCAATTACTGTTGCTAAATGTACAAATATAAAACATGTGGGAGAACAAATGAATGTCAAACATGCAGAGTGTTGAAAAATGGATGGTATTTTGTAAAAATCATAATCAAAGCAAGCTGGAGTCTATGGTCAACAGTAACATTCCAATATGCTTCCCTTAAATGTAACAAAGGCAATATACCAAAATTAAATGTGTATGAGAGGGGGATATAAGGGATGGATAGGGGATTCTTGGTAGTGGTATTGTTTTTTGTCCTTATTATTATATTGTATTGCATGACACTTTTATTTTTCTTTTTACTTTCTTTTTTATTATTCACCAAAAAAACACTTTTTTATAATAATCAATATGTTCAAGTGCTGACTGTGGTGATAAATGTACAACTATGTGATGATGCCATGAACTGATTGTACACTGTGGATGGTTGTATGTTATGTGAATATATCTCTATAAGATTGTAGGAAAAAATATAAATAGAGGTAAAAGTGCTGGAGAAAACATGGAGAGAGGAATGTACCTATTTACTGTTGATAAGAAGGCAGAATGGTGTAGCCTTTCTGGAGGTCACTTTGGTGGCTCCACAAGAAGCTAAGCGTGTAGGGCCAAAAGGTCCTACAGCCTCATTATGGGGTATGTATTTGGAAGATCTGAGAGCAGAGACATGAATGGACATTTGCACATTGGTGTTTATGGAGGCAGTATTCATGATTTGCAATGGGTGGAGGTGGCCTAAGGGTACATTGACTGAGGAACAGAATGGTGAACTGTGGTGTATTCATACAATGGAATATTGAGCAACTATGAGAAGGAGTGAAGCTGTGAGACACACAATGAGGTGAATGGATCCTGTAGACAGCATGTAGAGTGAGGTATGCCAGAAACAAAGACAAACACTATAATGCCTCACCCATATAGACTAACTACAATGTGTAAACTTAGAATTGAATCTTAGAGCACAGCCTAACAGGGAAATGATTATTGTAATGGTCCCTAGATTGTAAGTTCTTACAGCAGTCAAATCTGTTCCTGAATTGTAATGACTATCTCCAAACTCTGAGATGGTGATCCCTTAGTGTATAACCTGATAGGTCTCTGGAACATTGCGTATCTGTGTTACACCTGAAACTCAGAGCTAGAACTTGGCAGATATGAATACGAGTATTAATGCATACAGCAACTGTTAAAAAAAAAAAAAAAAAAAGCTAAAATAGAGCCCAGACTTCAATTAGAGATATGAATAAAGCAAATTTGGTTAAGACTTGAACATATCGGGCCAAAGGGTAAAGGTTGAAACTGACTGTCTGTTAAAACTTCAACTGTCATGGGAGACCAAGGGAAGAGATGTTTATTTGGTGTTGGATCTATATTTTCTAAACTATATAACTTCTACAGTCAGTTTGTTCAAACACTACAATTACATGGAACTTTGAATAGAAAGTGAACTATGGTAGGTCTGTATAGGTTGGAATGATATAGCAACGCATCCTAAAATAATTCAGGTAGAGAATAATAGTATATATTCAGGGCCCCCTGAAGAGCCGGGGTAGGATGCAGAGGTGTTGGACTTCCTCACCTGGATTTTTGCTGATATTCTAACAAACATTGGGGACTGACGGCTTGATGTGCCGAGCTCTCTGTCTTGGGGCTGGCCTCTGTGAAGCTGGTTGCTGCAAGGAGAGGCTGAACTTGCTTATAATTGTGCCTAAGAGTCTCCCCCCGAGTGCCTCTTTGTTGCTCAGATGGCCCTCTCTCTCTCTCTCTCTAACTAAGTCAACTTGCTGGGTGACCTTGCTGCCCTCCCCTGTACATGGGACCTGACTCCCAGGGGTGTAAATCTCCCTGGCAATGAAGGATATGACTCCTGGGGATGAATCTGGACCCAGCACCGTGAGATTGAGAACATCTTCTTGACCAAAAGGGGGATGCGAAATGAAAAGAAATGAAGCTTCAGTGGCTGAGAGATTTCAAATAGAGTCAAGAGGTCACTCTGGTGGACATTCTTATGCACTATATTGATAACACTTTTTAGATTTTAATATATTGGGATAGCTAGAAGTAAATACCTGAAACTATGAAACTCCAACCCAGTAGCCTTGACTCTTGAAGATGAATGTATAACAATGTAGCTTACAACGGGTGACAGTGTGATTGTGAAAACCCTGTAGATCGCACTCCTTTTATCCAGTGTGTGGATGGGTGAGTAGAAAAATGGGGACAAAACCTAAATGAAAAATAGGGTGGGATGGGGGGGATCTGTTTGTTTTTTTTTTTTTTTTTTTCAATTTTGATTTTTTATGCTGGTTCTGATTCTTTCTGGTGTAAGGAAAATGTTAAAAAATAGATTGGGATGATGAATGCACAACTATAGTACGGTACTGTGAACAGTTGATTGTACACCATGGATGATTATATGGTATGTGAATATTTCTCAATAAAACTGAATTGAAAGAAAAGATATGCCAAAACATTGTAGACAGAGCAGAGGATGAGAAATAAGAGTGGAGTCAGAGGGGAAAAATGAAGCTTTGCACTGTCAGAAGATAGTGTATCATGAATCATGAATAACAAGTATGTGGAAATCAGCTCTCTGAATCTTAGCCTCCACTTGAGAATCATTAGTATACAGACTATACCTAGGATGAAGTAACTGGAAGAGAATTCCTAGGAACAGAATGTAAGGAGAAAATTAGGGTTAAATGCAGTGATATGCCTAATATGTAAAAATCTTGCATAAAAAAGAAGGATGTAGAAAATGAGGCTGTAAAGAAATGTTCAGCAAGAATGAAGAAAACCATGAATGTGCTTCTGAAGCAAAAAATGGGAGTATTTCAAGATACCAGGAATATTGAATACAATTCAAGATTTCTGAGAGGTAGTGTTATATGAGTACAGAAAGAAGCCTACTTTGTTTGTTAGCATAGAAGACACCAATAAAATTCACAAAAACAATTAGAGGTGATTGGAGAGATAGGGGAAAGACAAACCAGAGTGAGAGCGATTTATAGAAGGTAGAGGGAGGGAATGTTGACATGATAAGGGGAATAGAAAAACAGGGTGATAAATAGAGGTCAGATATATTTTAGGAGGCAGAATGGTGCTCGTAGGATTTTAAAATGATACATAATAAAAGATGACTCAAAAATTTAAACACAATTCAATGGGTGCAATTAACTGAATTGGGGAGAAGCAATGTCTATTCTTTTATGTTCAATAGGGATAGATAAATGTAAAATGATGTTCATTCCTATATTATGTCTTATTTTATGAAACAACGTAAAAGTACGATTTTACTGTCTGTAATGTACAAGTACTACAGAGTAAGGAATTTAATTTTCTTTTTAAACTTCACAATTAGAAATAAGATGAAACAAGTATTTTTTGCTCCTCTCTCATGCTATTTTCTTATATTTGGGGTTAAGAGATCTATCGCTACCTATAGACTCTGCTTTTAAAAGCCCTTTTAGAGGAAACAGGATATGCAATTACTCTGCAGTGAAACAATCATATTGTGTGGCCTGGTTTGGAGAAACTTTTCAGCTGAATAAAATAATTCTAATAAGACACCAGAAACATAAATGTCAATATACACAAGACTGCATGGGATAATCTCTAGCTTCTCCTATAGGAAGAAGTCATTGTGAAAACAGGTGTTTTGGTAATGATGAAAGAAAAAAAAAAAAGCACATTTATTTCAGAGGAAAGTAGCAACTGGCTATAAATCTGGAAATTACAGTCCCTATTTGAAAATAGGATCCATAACAAGATACTCTGCTCCCAAAATGTCTCTTTCAACTTTATTCATGTGTTCATGAAAAACTGACTCATTAATTTTTGTTCAAACAAACTTAGGAAAATAATAGGGCTAGTTTTCCACAAGGGTGTAAAGGTACTGAGCTCAGAGAGAGGCTGTTGATCATGCCAGTGATGTTGAGGTTCTCAGGACATTCTTTGCAGGGCACCATTTACCGTCCTCCCTTTTCATGGTCAAGACGCTACTCTCAGAATCATTTTATCAGCTCCTGACTAAACAGGTGGATAAGAGAAATCCTTCCCTTCTCTTCTCATCCCTAGAAAATGTTTCTTCATATGCTGTGGGATTTTGCGTCCTTACAGTCTGACAGTATCCTTAGGACACAGTCTCGTATCTGCTTGGTTTTTACCCCATAGACAACAGGGTTCATAGTGGGAGGCAGGAGCAGATAAATATTTGCCACAATGATTTGGCAAGATAGAGGGATAATGTGGTCCCCAAAGCGATGGGAAAAGAAGCAGAAGAAAGCTGGACTGTAGGAGAAAACAATGGCACAGATGTGGGCAGTGCAGGTGCTGAAGGCCTTCTGCCGAGCATCTGCTGACGAGAGGCTGACCACTGCCCGGAGGATCATGGTGTAGGAGACTGTGATGCACAGGATGTCAAAGCCCCCAATAAAGAGGGCAACCAATAGACCATAGATAACATTTACCTTGATATTTCCACAGGATAATGTTGCTACTGATAGCTGGTCACAATATGTGTGGGAAATTATATTGCCTCTGCAATAGGGTTGACTTTTGTTGATGAAAATCAAGGGAATGATGAGCAACACTGCTCTTAGGGAAGTAGCAAGTCCAACCTTTCCAATAACAGGATTGGTGAGGATAATCGAGTAGCGCAGAGGGTAACAGATGGCCACATAGCGGTCCAGGGCCATAAGCATGAGAACCCCAGACTCCATCCCTGTGAAGGTATGGACGAAGAACATCTGGGCCAAGCATCCATCAAAGCTGATTTCCTTGAGGTGGAACCAGAAGATGCTGAGGGCCTTAGGGATTGCACTAGAGCACATGACAAGGTCAGTGAAGGAAAGCATGGCCAAGAAGTAGTACATGGGCCTGTGCAGGGAGTCTTCATAGCGGATGAGGTAGAGGAGTCCACAGTTCCCTACCATAGCCACAACATACATGGAGCAGAATGGAAAGGAAATCCAGACATGCATGTCCTCCAGGCCTGGGACTCCACTCAGAATGAATGATACTGGGGCCAGGTTTGTTTTATTCAGCATAAGTGTGATCAGCTGGTATAATCAATAAGCAGCTTATAGGTTTATTTATTTTTTTTTGATCCTCCTAGATTGGAAAATGAAGAAATATATTTCACTTATGCTCTCTCACTCTCTTAAATGGTACATTTTAATATTAAGTACATTTTAAATATCAAAAATTTATTTAAACTAGTTCAAACCAACAATGCATTGTTTGTTAACTCATTCATCAATTCATTCAACAAGTACGTATTTAGTACTTACTATACCCCAGGATCTATTAGAGATATTGTGAAAGGACATAGATTCAATTCTCACTGAAACAATAAAATGTAATTATTTTATGTTATTTTTTAGACTATTGTTGTGAAGTTATCTTATTTAAATTTTAATAACTATGCACATCTTCGTTTGAGTGTTTTAAAGAAAAGCTCATTAATCACCTCACCACTGACCCAGCAGACATGAGGAGGTTGATTTAATTGCCATCAAAGTACTTAATTATAGGTCATATTTATGTTTATTATATATGAGGCAGTGTTCTAAGCATCTTATGAATATTAATTCATTTACTCTTCACTGCAAGTTCTAAAGGTAATATTAAGCTTCACTCCATAATTGATTAAATGGAGGCATTATGTTGTTGAGGCTTCATTTTTGAATTTGCACATTTAACTGAGTCATTCTTTGACCATTTAAAAAAATTCTTTTCCAACTTTAATATAGGAAATGTGAATTTCATTAAATTCAGAGAGAATCATAGGATAATAATGAGAAACAAAAATTACCTGCACCATCATACCAAATTTTGAAGTCCACCTCCCCATACATAGTCTCGTTCACCTATTTTAGCTCTGGACTAGCATTTGCCTCCATGTTTCAAAATAATGTGTATATCCTGTTTTTATTTAGTTTGTCCTTCAACATATTTTTTGTTTAAATTATGTAGTGTTTACATTTTATGATCATATAGCTATTATCTCTTTCTGAGTAACAAGATATGATTATATTTTCTTCCCCTTTCAATATTTTTCCTTTTGATGAATAATTTCCTTTATTTTGTTAACTATATTATATATGTCAAAATTTTTCAATCCCCCATCACAATTTTTCTGATTTTCTTGAGAATTGAGCACAATCTGTTAATTTTAGTCTTCCCCCACACTATTGCTCTTCCTTCTGGGAATTTTCTCTTCTCCTGTTGCTCTAACAGCTGTTCCCTAATTTTGCTGCATAATTCCCATCCTAAATGTCTGTATTTCAATTCTTTGTGTTAACTCACTATTTCTGACCTGATATCTTCCTCTTCCTCTATTCTCATAAGTATATCAAATATATACATATATATATGTTGTTGAGAGTATTAATTTTCAAAATATAGGTTTATTCACTTCAGAAATTTTCTGGACTTGAATTCTAGGTTAAAATTATTTTAGCACAGAATTTTGGAGACAGTACTCTACTGATCTCCAACTTCCACCAGAGAGCCATTCTGATTACTTTATCTTTTGTACATGAACTGCTCTTCCTTTGATTTTCTTCACTTATTTATTTTTTTGGAATATTTAAGAACATTTTAAAATTTCTGGGTTTGAAATTTCATGGTGATGATGGTGATGATAGAGGTGTATCAGGAGGTGTTCATGATTTATTTTGCAGAAATGTGCTGCACTGTTCTTAGTGTGAAATTCTGTGACCTTTGATTGTGGAAGTGTTTTTTTTTTTTTGTATTAACTTTTGATACTTTCTTTCCCTCCATTTTCTTCTTATCTATTTCTATGACCCTCATTAGTTATATGTTGTATCTTCTGACATGATCATATTTTCTTTGTTTTTTTAGTTTTTATTTTGCATCATTCTATTTATCTGATCCACTTTCTAGGAAAGTTACTCAACTATATCTTCAAAATATCTTGGTGTTTTTTCAATGTTTATCAGATACAGATTTCCAAGATCATATTATTTTCCAATGCTCTTTATAAATTTGATAATAACAATTGTAGATATATATGTGTATATATATAAATGTTATTTTGCTACATATATTATTTCCATAACATCTAAGTTTCAATTAGTTTTTTTGTCACTTATTTTGTTTTTTGCTCTTATTTCAAGTGATTTTCAAATGTCTGGCACTCCTTTACTGTTAATTCATACTACTAAATGACAAACCTGTCTTAACTTCCCATTTGCTTGAACAAACTTTTGGCAGACTTCTCATGATTTCAGGCCCCTGAGTTCTCTGTCACCCCAGTCACTATTCAGGCACTTAACAGGTGCCTAACAACAGAGTTCCTTATCTCCTTCTTCCTCTCTCCCGGACTTTACAACCTCCAGGTGGCCTATTCAAAGGAAAATAATACAATATGTTCCCAGCAATATCTACTAATTGCAAACTCACTAAATCAGTCATCCAGCCCAGTGATCAAACCCTCTCATATCCTCTGGTGCTTTTCCATTAATTCCACCCTTAACCTTATAAATCCCACTGTCCTGTGTCTGGATGGAGTTGAGTTTAGACTTAATTTCTATTATCTTTCCCTTTCTACAATAGTTTTTGAATAATTCATCTTTCCCTGTTTAACATTATCTGGTGTAATTTTTTTCTTTCATATAAGAAAGAGACTTAAGAAGTTCACTGTAAACTTGGGGTGATAATTGAGTCTAGTCAATTGGTTTAATTTACTTAGGGTGCTCAGACATCTCCTTGCTTCATTAAAGCAAAGTTTTCATAGGTATTTTTTACAGGGTCTTTTAATGTCCAGAGAATAATCAACAGAAGTGTATCCTGAAGAATATATGACTATCTTTCAGAGTTCTTGGAGTTAAGTAGGAGAAGGAAACTGGGGATCTCAAAATAAAGTGTAAATATTTTAATCCTCCCACTTATTTTTCAAATGTCTCATCCTTGTCCTTGGCCACACCTGAATGCTATGCATTTTTTAGTATTCATTTACGTTTCTGCCCATAGTAAACTTCCAGTCATAAAGGCTTAGTTAATGTACAGTTTAAGATAGTGTATAAATCAGAGATGTCAAATTGTTCTTTATTCTGTCTTTTTATCTACATCCCACTTTTACTTCTATGTATTCATATTGAAGGATGACAGAACAGGTAGGAAAAAGTCAACTTCTTTTGGAAATAGTAAAGCAAAATATACTGATCATAATAATAAAAATATTCTTCAAACACCTTTTCTCATGTGAATACAAAATGATTGACATTAGCAAGATGTCAGAGACTACGAGTGTATAAATTCCTGTACCCAAACAGAAACATTGAAAAGTCGACAGGAACTGGCAAAATCAAGTTTTTCAAAACTCTGGAAAACAGACAACTGTTTAAAACAACCAAGTAAATGCTGAATCAAGAACAGGGCAACTTAAAAACAGCAGGGAAGAGAAGGGGCAAGATGGTGGCATAGAGAGGAGTGGAAGCTAAGTAGTCCCCCCTGGAACAAATAAAAAAAACCAGAAACAACTAGTAAATAATCCAGAATAACTGCTGGGGGACAAACGAGACCGTCCACTCATCATACACCAACCTGAATTGGGAAGAAAGCCCAAGATCACAGCATAAAATCTGTAAGTAAAACCTGCAGATCCAAGTCACGAGACCCCCTCCCCCATAGCCCGAGCTGCAAAGCCTCTTGGTGCCAGAGAGAAGCTCTCTCCCAGCAAGCGAGTATAGTTCAGCTGAGCTCCAACTGGGGTTTTAAGTAGTGAGTGTGAACTGCTCACTACAGGTACGAATCCCCAAAAAACAGACAGAGGCTTTGGGTGATGACTGACCTTGGAGAGCCGGAGGGTCGCCTTGGACTGGGTCTGAAGGGGACTATCTGTTTCTTTTTCAGCTCAGTGGAGAAAGCCCCAGTCATTTTCAGTTCCCAGGGCTGTGACTCAGAGAAGGGTGGAGACAGAACACGCAGAGAGAGAGACCATTGAAATGCTCATAACCTCCCCCTAGGGGGTCTATCTTCTCTAAGAGGAAAGGGGTGGGGCCCTTTCCATTCAGAACCAGACCCCAGAGCCTGGGGGAACACGGCCATACCTCCTCACACCAGTCAAGAATTATAGGCTAACAGGCATCACCTGCTGGGTAGAAAAGCACAGTGACCTGAGGCATCACAGGTTGGAGCAATTTTCTAAGACACACCCTCAGGGAAACCAGATACTGAATATTTCTTCCCTCTGGGACCTGAGCCTGTTCTGGTCTGGGAAAACCTCACTGGGGTAACCAAGGAAACCATGCCTAGACAACAGAAAATTACAACCTACACCAAGAAAAATGAAGTTATGGCCCAGTCAAAGGAACAAATGTACACTTCAACTGAGATACAGGAATTTAAACAACTAATGCTAAATCAATTCAAAAAGTTTAGAGGAAGATATTGCAAAAGAGATAGAGGCTGTAAAGGAAGCACTGGGCATACATAAGGCAGAAATCGAAAGTTCAAAAAACAACTAGTAGAATCTATGGAAATGAAAGGCACAACACAAGAGATGAAAGACACAATGGAAACATACAACAGCAGATCTCAAGAGGCAGAAGAAAACACCCAAGAACTGGAGAACAAAACACCTGAAAGCCTACATGCAAAGGAGCAGATGGAGAAAAGAATGAAAAAATATGAGCAACGTCTCCAGGAACTTAAGGATGAAACAAAGTACAAGAATCTATGTATCACCGGTGTCCCAGAAGGAGAAGACAAGGGAAAAGGGGCAGAAGCAATAATAGAGGAAATAATTAATGAAAATTTCCCATCTCTTATGAAAGACATAAAATTACAGATCCAAGAAGTGCAGCGTACTCCAAACAGAAGAGATCTGAATGGGCCGAAGCCAAGACATTTAATAATCAGATTATCAAATGTCAAAGACAAAGAGAAAATCCTGAAAGCAGCAAGAGAAAAACGATCCATTACATACAAAGGAAGCTTAATAAGACTATGTGTGGATCTCTCAGCAGAAACCTTGGAGGCAAGAAGGAAGTGCTGTGATATATTTAAGATACTGAAAGAGGAAAACCGCCAACCAAGAATCCTATATCCAGCAAAGCTGTCCTTCAAATATGAGGGAGCGCTCAAAATATTTTCTGGCAAACAGACAATTAGAGACTGTGAACAAGACACCCACCCTACAGGAAATACTAAAGGGAGCACTACAGAGTGACAGAAGACAGGAGTGCGTGGTTTGGAACACAATTTTGGGAGATGGTAGCACAACAATGTAAGCACACTGAACAAAGATAACTATGAATACGGCTGAGAGAGGAAGGTTGGGAGCATGTGGGACACCAGAAGAAAGGAGGAAAGATAAAGAATGGGACTGTGTAACTTGGTGAAATCTAGAGTGCTCAAAAATTGTGATAAAATGTACAAATACATTCTTTTATGAGGGAGAACAAGCAAATGTCAACCTTGCAATGTGTTAAAAATGGGGAGGCATTGGGGGAGGGATGCAATCAACATAAACTAGAGACTGTAACTAATAGAATCATTGTATTATGCTTCCTTTAATGTAACAAAGGTGATATACCAAGGTAAATGCAGATAAGAGGGGGGGATAGGCATGTTAGACACTTGTCATTGGTGGTATTGTCTGATTCTTTACTCTACTTTGATTTAAGGTTATTTTTCCTTTTACTGCTTCCTAGCTGTCATTTTTTTTTTTTTTTCCTCTTTCTTTTGCCTCTCTACCTTCTTTGACTCTCCCTCCTGCCTTGTGGAAGAAATGTAGATGCCCTTATATAGATAGTGGTGAAAGTGGTGAACACGTAAATATATGACCATACAGAGAACCACTGATTATTTACTTAGGATGGAATGTATGGTGAGTGAATAAAACCATATAAAAAAAAAAATGGGTTGATGACAAAACCTTGAGGGCAATATACTGAGTGAAATAAGCCAGACACATAAAGACAATTATTGCAGGGTCTCACTGATAGGAACTAATTATAATATGTAAACTCATAGACATGAAATATAAGTTTCCAAGATATAGGATGAGGCTTAAGAATGGGGAGCAGTTGTTTAGTATGAGCAGAATGTTCAACTAGGATGAACTTAAATGTTTGGAAATGAACAGACATGTCGGTAGCAAGATGTGAGAATAACTAACAGCGCCGAATGGTTGTGAATGAGGTGGAAAGGGGAAGCTCAGAGTCATATATGTCATCAGAAGGAAAGTTGGAGGTCAAAAGATGGGAATGTATAAAACTGAATCCTATGGTGGGCAATGTCCATGATCAACTGTACAAATACTAGAAATTGCTTCCATGAACCAGAACAAATGTATGACAATACAATTAGAAGTTAATAATAGAGGGGCATATAGGGTGTTTGGTTAGGGATATGGGAAGATTCGAGTTTCCTTTTCTTTTTTTCTGTTTTCATTTTTCACTTTATTTCTTGTCTGGAGTAATGAAAAGTTTCTAAAAATTGAACAAAAATTAAGTGTGGTGATGGATGCACAGCTGTATGAGGGTACCCAGGGGCAAGTGATTGTACACTTTGGATCTTTGAATAATTGTATGGTATCTGAACAATCCCAATAAAAATTAAAAAGGAAAGAAAAAAATAGCAGGGAAGCCTTATGGAAATTTTATGACACCTTTCCCTATTCAAACTTGGTTTGGTACAATTGCAGCTTGTGGTGCAATTGTAAGTCCTTGGTCAGGATCCAGAGAGAAGACAGCCCACTTTATTTGCAGATTGAGGGATATGTATGTCTGTTTCAACATGTCTGGTGACAGCCTGGACCACTACCCCAAGACAATCATCTCTGTTTTGTTTGTCCCAGAACTCATTCTGTATGGAGAAGCAGCAGGTATGGCTGCTAAAACTGTTTAAAAGTACAATCAAACAGCAGCCATAGGGTCCAAATATTACATGATAGAGACATACAATTTAGCAACTTTTGCACAGGAGTAAAGGTTGCCAAGAAGTTCCAGAGAAAATTGGGGCATTCAAATTGCCCACATCCAGAGAAAGATGCATGCTCAGAAGGATCTGAGAGATTCCTAAATGTTCACCATGGTCTGTTCTGTATGCTCAGTGCAAGGCAGGCTGAGGCTGAAGAAGAGGCCCAGCACAGAGTCAATCTGAAAATATTAGAGGGGTGCAATTTTGGTTTTTGTTGTTGTTGTCTTCCTAACCTTCTGACACTGAAGGAATCTCTATCATACCACTAGCTGAATATGAGCTAAAGGAATAGGGATTCCACACAACAAGGAATACAGTCTTAGCATAAATATTTTGGTAAAATTAAAAAACAAATAGACAATTACAGCTTGTAACAAAAGAAAAATACCCAGCAAATCCTGGAATAAAGGGATAATCTGGTTTCCTGAGATAACATTAAAATATGCAAATGTCCATGTTTTATCAAAAACAAGGCTTTTTGGAACAGAAAAAGATGACTTACTCAAAGGAACAATATAAAATGAGATACTCCATCCCTGAGAAATCCCAGACATTGGAATTATGAATCAAAGACATTAAGTCAACTCTCCTAAATAAAGTAAGTAAGCTACAGTAAATAGGGACAAAGAACTAAAGGAAATCAGGAAAATGATACATGTGAAAAGTAAGAATTGAAGGGATGGGTATTTTTAAAGGAACCAAAAAAAAAAAAAAAAACAGAAAATCTGGAGCTGAAAGGTACAATGAGTGATATAAAATCAAATCACTAGAGAGATTCAACAGAAAAATTGGAGCAGGCAGAAGATAGAATTAGCAGACTTGAAAATAGGGCAATTGAAATTATTCAGTCTGAGTTGCAGAAAGAGAAAGAATTAATAGCAGTGAACAGGGTCTAAAAGACCTGTGAGACATCATGAAGTATACCAACTCATGCATTAGGGTAGTACCAAAAGGTACAAGAGATTTGCAATTAAAAAGTTATATAGAAGGGCAATATGAACATGAAAACATGCTCAGTATCATTAGTCATTAGGAAAAGCACATCACAGCCAATATGAGATACCACTTAACACCCAGTAGAATAGCTATTACTTAAAAAAAATGGAAAATGACAGGTGTTGATGAGAATGTGAAGAAATTGGAACTTTCATGCATTGCTGGTGGTCATGTAAAACGGTTCATTGTTGTGGAAAATAGTTTGGTGATTCCTCAAAGTTACACGCAGAATTACCTTATAATCAAGCAACTCCATTCTTGGGTATATGCCCTAAAGAATTCATAATACAGTCACAAACAGGTATTTGTGTAACTCCTTTCAGGGAAGCATGATTAATAATAGACAAATTTGGAAACAACCCAATTGTCCATCAACAGATGAATGGACAAACAAATGTGGTATATACACATAATGGAATATTATTCTGTCATAAAAATTAATAAAGTTCTGATACATGCTACAACCTGGGTGAGCCTTGAAAACATTATTCTAAGTGAATTAAGCCAGGCACAAAGGACAAATATTATAGGATTCTAATTATAAGAAATATCTAGTATAAACAAGTTCTTAGGGAGACGAAATAGATTAGATGTTACCAGAGGCTGGTGTGGGGGTTGGGAGAAATAGAGAGTTACGGCTTAATGGATAGAGTTTCTGTTTTTGGTGATGAAAAAGTTTTGGTTATGAATACTGTGGGTGCTAGCACAGCATTGCAAATGTAATTCATGCTGCTTAATTATACTTAAAATTGTTAACATGGCAAGTTTTATGTTATAAATGTCTCCACAATAGAAACAAATTAGTGTCATGCAGGAGCAGACAGAAATCTCAATTAAGCAAAATGTCAGAAGACATCTGACAAAACTTTTTAGGGGCAAGGACAAATGCCCTTATTTCTGCCAGATCAGAATGAGGAGCACCTAAATATTTTCTTTTTATGACTTGCTGTTTGCTATTTTCTACTAACATCATCATTTTGCTATTAGCTTTGTACTTTTGCAGTCCTCTGTCCTTCAGTTCCCAGCCCCCCAGCCCCCCATCTCCCCATCCCACCAAATCTACCTTCAAGGAGAAAGACACAACTAGCTCTTGCACAGGAAGGATAGCCATTTTCTAAATCTTCTTAAATGATGTAATTAGAAAAGTCCCAGGCTTACAGACAACAGATTTTTTGATGGAACCAATCTAGTTCACAATATTTATGTAATGATATTATAAAATATATTTATATTTTTAAATCATCTACAATTTATAAAAACGCTTAATTATTGGGACATATTTATTTGTATTTATATCTTCAATGTCTAACATGATACCTGATACATGTCAATACATGTTTTCTGAGTGAATGAGTAGATTAATGAATAAATGAATAAAATTTAATTCTTGACTTTAATGATTATTAATCTATAATCTTACTACCTGGAAAACATAAAGGGGATCAGTAGAAGAAACAAAACCAGAGTGTTTACCTCATAAATCACAAGAAAGCATACATTTTCCAAAAAAATAAAAAAAGAAGATCCTCCTTTATAAAATAGAGAAAATAAAGGCTATCCAAAGAAAGCAGGAAAAAATAAGACAAAAGGTGAAGCAAATGTGTTAGATTGAGCAATAGAGGACAACTATTTAAACTACACTACACATTGCTCAAAATTCAGAATAATTTTAAGTATATATATGACTACATATTGTGCTGATTTGGTTCTATTATGTCCTCCAGAAAAGCCATGTTCTTTAATGCAATTTTGTGGGGGCAGATTTATTCGTCTTTTGATTAATGTGTAAAGTTTTCATTGAGTGTTTCCGTGGAGATGTGACCCACCCAAAGGTGGGTGAGAACTTTTGATTAAATTATTTCCATGGAGGTGTGGACCCTGCCCATTCAGGGTGGGTCTTCATTAGTTTACTGGAGTCCTTTAAAGAGAGCTCACACAGAGAGCAGAGACAAAAATGCCCTGGGATATGCTAAGCCAGTACACACAGAAACTGAAGAGGCTGACAGTGATGCTTGGAGATCCCTGGAGATGCAGACAGAAGGATGTTTGGAGATGCTAATCTAAGAGATGAAGCCCAGAGTTTGCCCTGGAGAAGCTAAAAGAGGACCCCCAGATACTTAGAGAGAGACGTCCTGGGAGAAAGACACGAAGATGCCCAGGAGCTGAGAGAGAGGAACTAAGAGAAATCCAGAGAAATCCTGGAGAAAGCCATTTTGAAACACAACCCAAGGGCAAAGGACCAGCAGACACCAGCCATGTGCCTTCCAGCTGACAGAGGTGTTCTGGATGCCATCGGCGTTCTTCATGAAAGTATCCTCTTGTTGACGCCTTAGTCTGGACACTTACATAGCCTTAGGAGTGTAAATTTGTTACCAAATAAATCCATTTGTAAGAGCCAATCCAACTCTGGTGTTTTGCATAATGGCAGCTCCAGCAAACCAAAACATATATATGCAATAAATATGAGGTGCATCAGAGAGAAAACACACCTGAAATATGCACAACTTTTTTTTTTTTTCAGTAATCAGAAAACATACAAAGCACACCAAAATCAGACTCAGAAATGTGGGAAGAACTACTGTCAGACAAGGTAGAAATCAAACAAGTAAATACTGGATCGAGACAACATTTGAGAAACAATAAATGAAAGTCTTGACAGTGCAATTAAAGCTGACTGCATCAAATTGTTTCATCTCCAGCTTTGATAAAGTTTCTCTACAATCAAAATAACAGAAAACACTGAAATGATCTTCCTCACTTTGTGAGCACACTTCTCTTTAACCTTATCACAGCTTAATAGCTGATCCTCAATTTACTACATAGTCACTGGCATGACCATAAGCAAATAACTGCAAAGCTAAGAAAAGCCTTGCACTTTGTGTTATGGATAAAAGAGTAATATGGGCTTGCAATGTAAGAATTAGGATTCCTTAAAGATCAAAATTTCCATCAAGATTCTCTCTGTCAAACTTGTAAATGCTTACTTTTTGTTTGTAAACATTAAATTTTTCAGACTGTTTTCACAGATATCATTAAAAGAAACAAAAATTATAACAATTCATATATATGTAGGTATGAATACATTTAAACACATACAAGTACAAATATGTATGTATATTTATATATAATTACAAAATTGATTGTCATGGAAATAGATTTGTAATTTATTTCTGATATATATTTACCTAATGCATACCAAATTTTTACAAGTATTTGAAAAAAACGAGCTCAGAACTGTTCAACAGTAAACTCTTTACTTGGTATTGATGCATCAGAAATAAGCAGAGAAATTAGGGAAACTAAAACTGAAAATAGGAAATGTATTTTTGCAATTACTTCTCTATTCTCAAAAATATTTGTCTGAAAAATGAAATATGTGTCCTATTTAGAGTCTTTATGTTTCATTTTATAGTAATAGTTTTAAATAATTATAAGTTTATAATACTAAAATTCAAAATTACTTCAATATATCATAATTTAATTTCCTCTACAAGGAATATTGACTGATATTGTGCTGTGGGTGTCGGTAGGGATATTGAATAATAACATTGATACACAAATGTCAACATTTATAAATTACAACTTGGATATCATCTGCTCTCTGTCTTCATTCCCAAACCTCATAAGCAAAAGATTGTTTCCTCTCTAGACTTTCCTCAACCCTTAAAACCCATGTTTCTCTCTCCATATGATAATGGGTTTATGCTTTCCAAAAATGAATGAATTCAAGACTTAGCTAAGTCTTTATAAAAACTAACCAACAAAAATTAAATGCTCACATTGAGGAATAAGGGGAGAGCAGGAAAGGAACAAGAACAAACTGACCATTCACCTGATGATCAAGAACTATTCTTTAACTCTTCCTCCAATTTTCCTTTCCATGGGGGTGATTCATACCTGATTTGCACCACTACTGAACAAATGAATTCCATTTGGTTATGAAAATAACACACATATTCACAATAATCATGATAAATTACACTGAACTAGCATCTGAGAATTAGGGAAATAAACATCTTCTATGGAAACCCAACTTCCCAGAAAATTTCTATCCTTAAATTACATACATGGAATTAAACCTGTACTTCTGAGAATATCATCAGCAGTTTATGTACATTCAAAGCCTCTTTCCACTTTATCTTAATTCCTACAGAAAGGCATATCTTGTGATCAGTTTTTTAGTATGTCCTTTAATACCTTAGTTTCTGGACAGACAAACAGGCAGCTGAATGCAGTCTGGTCCCGCTGCCCAGGGCCTTGGGTAAACACCATCACAATCCTGAAATCAATGTACAGGCACAGCCCTCCACCTTTTTCTGATCTCTGCGGACTATGCCCTGAGAATTTAAAGGAAAATACATGTTATATACCCCAAGGGGATATTTCAGAGTAACACAGACTCAAGTAGTGTTGTGGGTATCTAGCCTTTCTCTATGGACAGAGGAAAAAGAACAGGAGCTTTCCATTCTTAATGCCCAAATGATGATACAAAAATATGTAAATAATTTCATTTGTGTGTATCTATATGTGTGTGCTTGTGTGTGATCATTTATATATTGGGGAGGGATGAGAGTGAACACAAATATTTTTTCATTTTAAACTTTTTATTGTAACAATACACATCACAAAATGCACCATTTTTACCACATACAAGTGTACAATTCAGTAGTATTGATTATATTCACATTATTGGGCTACCATCACCAATAATGGATGAACCTTGAAGACATCATGATGAATAAAAAAACCAAACACAGAAAGACAAATATCTTATGATCTTGCTCATATGAAAAACCTAGGAGGAGAAAACTTCATAGAGATAGATTGTGGATTAGGTTACCAGTGGGTACACTGGGAGCAGGAAGAAGGACTTACAGTTTAATGAGTGAGTAGTTTCTGTATGAGTTGATGAAAAAGAAGAGTTAATGGATATCTGTGATGATAGTACATTTTAAAATGGTAACTCCACTGTGGAAATCCCTTTGCAGGTACCTCAGAAAATTGAACATAGAATTATCATACAACTTGGCAACCCCACTCCTTGCTATATATCCTCAAACTGAAAGCAGGGAATCAAACACACACACAGCAGGGTTTATAACGCCATTATTCACCATAGCCAAAAGGTGGTAGCAATCCAAGTGTCCATCAACAGATGAATAGATGCACAAAATGTGGTATTTTCACACAATTCAGCCATGATAAAGAATGAAGTTCTGGTACAAGCTACAAGATGGATGAGCCTTGAAGACATCAGGTTGAGTGAAATAATCCAGATGCAAAATGCCAAACATTGTATGCTCTCACCTCAAATAAGTGAATTTCCTAGAGACAAACAGTAGATCACAGGTTACCAGAAGCCAGGCCGGGGTGGGGCAGTGGGGGTGGGGGAGCAGAGAAGAGGAAGTTATTGCTCAGCAGGTGCAGAGTTTATGTTTAAGGTGAAGAAAAAGTTGGGGTAAAGGATTATGGTGATGGAAGCACAATATTATCACTGCAATTACAACCACTAAATTGTACATTGATAGTGGTCAAAATGGGAATGTTTGGATTGTTTATATGTCACTACACAAAAAGTTAAAAAAAATTGATGAGTGAAAATGTGTGCAACAGATTGAGATCTTTAGCACAATATGATGTATTTAAGTTCAAACACATAGAATCACTAAATTTATGTTTTCAAAGATATTCAAATATCTAAAAAGGTATGCTAAAATATTGTAGAGAAAGCAGAGGATGAGAAATAGGAATGGAGTCAGAGGGGAAAAATGAAGACTTACACTGTCAGAAGATAGTGCATCATGAATAGCAAGTATGTGGAAATCAACTCTCTGAAGCTTAGCCTCCTCTTGGTAATCCTTAAACTACAGACAATACTGAGGATGAAGTAAGTGAAAGAGAACTCCTAGGGTGGGAATGAACAGAAAAAATTAGGGTTAAATGCAGTGATATGCCAAATATATAAAAATCTGGCATAAAGAAGGAAGATCTAGAAAATGAGGCTGTAAAGAAGGGTTCAGCATGAATGAAGAAAATCATGAATGTGCTTCTGAAGCAAAAAATGGGAATATTTCCAGATGTCAGGAATATTGAATGCATTTCACGTATTTCTGAGAGGTAGTGTTACACAAGCACAGAAAAAGGCCTACATTATTTTTTAACAAGGAAGGCATGGATGAAATTGACAAAACCAATTTCAGGTGATTGGAGAGATAGGAGAAAAACAAACCAGAAGAAGAGTGATTTGGGGAAGGTAGAGGGAAAGAATGTGGACAGCATATTAAAATGAACAGAAAAACAGGGTGATAAATAAAGGGCAGTTATATTTTAGAAGGCAGGATGATTTTTGTAGGATTTTAAAATGACACATAATAAAGGATAACTCATAAAAAATTAAATACAATCCAGTGAGTGTAATTAACTGAATTGGGGAGAAGAAATGTCTATTCTTTTATGTTCAATAGGGAGAGAGAAGAGCAAAAAGATGTTTATTCCTACATAATGCTTATTTTATGAAACAATATAAAAGTATGATTTTCTTCAGATTCTTATTTAATGCATTTGTATTTTTAAATATTAGAGAGAGAGAAATTTAATTTTCTTCTTAAATTTCACAATTGGAAATAAGATGAAACAAGTACTTTTGCTCCTCTCTCAGGCTGTTTTCATGAAAACATAAATTCTTATATTTGGTTAAGAGACCTATTTCTCCTTGCAGACTGTGTGCTTTTAAAAGCGCTCTTATAGGAAACAAGAGACGCAATTATTCTTCAGTGAAACAATTATGTTGCGTGGCCTAGTTTGAAGAAAGTTTTTCAGCTGGATAACATAATCCTAATAAGACACCCAGAAATGTAAACCTCATTTTAATGAAGACTTCATGGCATATTTTCTAGCTTCTCCTATAGGAAGAAGTCATGAAATCAGAGGTGCTTTGGTAATGATGAGAAAAATATAGCACATATATTCCAGAGGAATGTAGCCACTGGTTATAAATCTGGAAATTACAGCCACTGAAAATAAGATTCAGAACACAATGAACTGGTCCCAAAATGTCTTTTAACTTTATTCATTTGCTCATGAAAAACTGACTCATTAATTTTTTTCCAACAAATTTAGGATAATAATAGGAGTAGTTTTCCCTAATAGTGAAAAGGTATCAAGCTCAGAGAGAGGATGTTGATCATTCCAGTGATGTTGAGATTCTCAGAACATTATTTGCAGGGCACCATTTACCATCCTCTCTTTTCGTGGTCAAAACACTACTTCCAGAAACACTGTGTCAGCTCCTGCCTAAACAAATAGATAATAGAAATCCTTCCCTTCTCTTCTCATCCCTAGAAAATATTTGTTCATATGCTGTGGGATTTGGTGTCCTTAGAACCTGAAAGGATCCTTAGGACACAGTCTCGTATCTGCTTGGTTTTCACCCCGTAGACAACAGGTTTCATAGTGGGAGGCAGGAGCAGATAAATATTGGCCATAATGATGTGGCAAGATGGAGGGATAATGTAGTCCCCAAAGCGGTGGGAAAAGAAAGAGAAGAAAGCTGGACTGTAGGAGAAAAAAATAGCACAGATGTGGGCAGTGCAGGTGCTGAAGGCCTTCTGCCGAGCATCTGATGATGAGAGGCTGACCACTGCCCGGAGGATCATGGTGTAGGAGACTGTGATGCACAAGATGTCAAAGCCCCCAATCAAGAGGGCAACCATCAGGCCATAGACAGCATTGACCTTGACATTGCCACAGGATAATTTGGCCACAGACATGTGGTCACAGTAGGTATGTAAAATTATATTGCCTCTGCAGTAGGGCAGGTGTTTGGTGAGGAAAGTGAAGGGAATGATGAGCAAAACCCCTCTCAGGAAGGTGGCCAGCCCAGCCTTTGCAATAACAGGGTTGGTGAGGATAATTGAGTAGCGCAGAGGGTAGCAGATGGCCACGTAGCGGTCCAGGGCCATAAGCATGAGAACCCCAGACTCCATCCCTGTGAAGGTGTGGACGAAGAACATCTGGGCCAGGCATTCATCAAAGCTGATTTCCTTGAGGTGGAACCAGAAGATGCTGAGGGCTTTAGGGATTGCACTAGAGCACATGACAAGGTCAGTGAAGGAAAGCATGGCCAAGAAGTAGTACATGGGCCTGTGCAGGGAGTCTTCATAGCAGATGAGGTAGAGGAGTCCACAGTTCCCCACCATAGCCACAACATACATAGAGCAGAATGGAAAGGAAATCCAGACATGCATGTCCTCCAGGCCTGGGACTCCATTCAGAATGAATGATGCTGGGGCCAGGTCTGTTTTATTCAGCATTAGTATGATCATCTGTTATGATCAGTAGATGAATTAAAATTTATGTGAGTTTCCTAGAGTAAGAAAAAGAGAAGGGAAAATCCAGATTGTCAACATTGTCTCATCCTCCCTCAACTGTTTTTAATTCCATGGCGCATTTTCAGAGTTTCAGAGAATAGCTTTTTGTTTGTTTATTTATGTTTTGTTTATTCATTAATTAATTAAACAATTCCTTCAGCAAATTATTATTGAGATCCTACAATGTCCCAGTTCTAATTACTGACACAGATTCCACATTAATTTTAAAAAGAGAGAATTCCTCACAAATTTGTAATAAATTGTAAATCTGTTCTTACTTTTCTGAAGGGATTTTTGTTAGGTTACCTTTCTTAACTGTTAATAAGTATGCACATTTCTCTTTGAATGTGATCTTAAACAAAAGTCCTTTGTTCATCTCACCGATGACTCAACAATTATGATGAGGATGTTTAAATTATTAATGAATGTCTGATATTTATTTTGCTTACCAATTTCCAGGTACTGTTCCAAGCATTGGGAAATATTAAATCATTTATTCCTGAATAGAGCTTTGGGTCTTACAATTCAATGTGAGGATTTTGATTCAGTCTTCTAACATTTTAAGATGCCTCTTCCTTGCTCCTATCTTAGGCTGGCATATATGTATTTATATTACTGATTTTAAATTTCTCTTCACAATAAACTTCCAGCCATGAGTGGGGACTAGTTAACATTTTTTAGGACGGTAAGTACATCAGTGTAATCACATCATTACTTTTATTCTATCTTTCTACCAATCTCTATTTTTTACCATCAAGTATTGCCTGCCAAAATATTCTGATGTCTCTGAAAAAATAGTCATCTTATTACTAATACACATTACCAAAGCATTAATATACTTTGCTCCAGTTCTTCTAGTTTCTCTATGTAATATTGATCATACAAAAATATGTTGATGTTTCTAATTTGTGTTTCCACAACTGTTCTCCCTGACTGTTTGGGTTTATGATGTTTATAATTTTAAAAGTAGAACTCATTTTAGTTGGTTTTAAAATATAAATGCAGATTTCCATGTGAATTTCTAACCATACATCAAATTTATTTCTAGTTCAAGATCAAAACTATTTTGTCCCAGATTCAAGTTAACTAAATATTAAGAATGGAGAAATAACCTCTCATTCTTTCACTCATCCCTTTATTTCTCCTGAATATTTATTGAACACCTCCAATGACACAATATGAGGAACATGACATAGTTTCTTCCTTTAAGAATATCAGAGTTTAATAGGGAAATCAAGATGCTTATAAGTAATCACAGTAAATGTGAAAACCTAAAATAGAACTTTTGCAAGATCATAAATGAGCAGTAGACTACTGAAGTGGATTTGGATTGATGTGGGGATGCAGTGTTTGGAGGAAAAATTGCTGATTGGCAAGATGGACTGTGTTGAAAAGAAGGTATTTGCTATCTGTTTTAGAGGAAGACAGGCTGTATGGGAGATATATTTGTGAACTGAATTCCAGATAGAAAAATCCACATGTGAAAGCATGGAAGTCAAAACAATCAAGTTTGTGAGGATTCAAAAATAGCGATGTGCCTGGTGTAAGGCCATCGTATAGCAGGAGAGCAGCTAACAAGGGCTAGTCATTTTGGCAGGAGCTATGTCACAAAGGATCTTATGAATACTGATGACTGGGACTTCCTTAAAATGGAAAAAAATAATAATAAAGAATTTACAAAAATCTTGAAGATCATGAATTAACTCTATGCTGCTTGGGAACCTTATCTGGCAGTATGGAAGTCAGAACCCTATTTCCCTCCAAGGAAATGTTCATTCCTCCCAAGAAGTGAGGGCAGAAGAAGGAAGGAAAAATCTTGATAAGCTATTACATTCTTTCTGCTGTCTTTCTGTTCAGTGGATAAGCAAAATAATTATCAAGAGGAGACAGGAATTTAGCTGATGATAGCAGCTGCTTATCCTTTAGCTTGCAGGCTCCAAGGCAACAGAAATTTGATGGAAGCTTTCTACATGTTAGAGTGCAAGGAATTCTTTGTGATCTGATCCCCCAAATAGCCCAGTTGGCTTCCAGTAATCATCTTCCCTAAATTGTAAATGGTGTATCTTATTTTCCGTAGAAACATTGCCAGGTAATGTGGTGGATAGTCCACCAATTTGTCAGGCATAAAACCTGGGTTATAGAAATGATTTTGTCGATTTCACTCAAAGTCTTTGAGGCTTTTTTTTTTTTTTTGACATCTTAATTTTTCTAATGTCAGATTAATACAATAAGAGCAAGATCTTAGTGAAAGATATGGATTTTAACCCAGGTTTTCCAACTCCTAAATATATGTTTGTGGACAAATTATGTAACCTCCTTAACACTCATATAACCTATCCTTTAAAACAGAAATGCAGAGTTCAGAAATCAAGTCCTGATGCATACATTCAGTCACATAATTTATGACAGAAACACTGCAGATTGTGGGGCAAACTAGTATTTTCAATAAATATTGCTGGGTCAACTGGATATATGGGAGGGGGGGCAGGGGAGACATATCTTAACCCCTAACTCACTCATATGCAAAATTCAACTTCAGAAAAGTATTAGATCTAAATGTAAAAGACAAAACACATGTTCTTTTTGATATTTGGAGAAGGCAATAATTTGGAAACAGGGCACGAATAGTGCTAACCACAAAAAAAGACAGATTGAATTAAGTTAAAATGAAATTTTCTCTTAGTATAAAAACATAAGCCACAGACTAGAAGAAGATATTCTGAGCATGTGTGTCAAACAAAAATTATATAAAATTTTATATAAAGTACTCCTACAACACCAATAGGAAAAGGAGGGGAGGAGCAAAAGACGTAAACATGCACTTTGAAAAAGAGGAATAAAATCACCAATAAATATGTAAATAGGCAAAGAATTTTTAATCATCAAGTAAATAAGTGCAAATTGAACCTCTCATGGCACAGTAGAGTATAGCAAACAGGAGAGCTAAAATTAAAAAGATCAAAAATACCAAGAGTTGGCAAGGATGTTGAACAACTGCAATTCTCAAACACTAGTGGAAGGAGTATAAATTGGAACTATTTTTGAAATATCTTATTAAAATAAACATATTCATAATCCACAGTTCCATTTCCCACAAAAATCTACATGAACATTCACCAAACACTTGTACTAGAATGTGTACTGCAGCACCATTTGTAGTAGACTAAAACTGGAAATTATCTAAATGCCCACCAATATTTGAATGGGGAAATAAATTTTAGTACACTCCCAAAATGGCATTTTAAATAAAAATGAGAATAAAACATCTACAATGACAAGCAACAATACAGATGAATGTCACAAGCATAGCATTAATTTTTAAAAGTGTATAAAGTTTAATGCCATTTTTATAAAATACAAAAATTGGTTGAACTAATTTGCTATTAGAAACAATACACTGGTTTCCCTAGATGGGAAAAGGTGATAACTAGATAGAAGCATAAAGTAGAGAGGTCTTGAAAGGTGCTGCTAAAATTATTTATCTTAATCTAGTTGTAGGCTATATGAGAATTCACGACATAATTTGATTAAATGTACATATTTCATATGTATATTATGACTTATTAAAAGCAAAAAATATGGCTGAGAGAATTGAATAAAGCAGCATTTTAATTCATCCTATTGCATTTTAGGTGTTCAATTCCTGTATTTTTATTTTCTACTCAGGCTGACCACTTTTTGGCAATACTTAACACCACTTAATGCGGTAGGAAGCAATTATGTGCCAGCAAACAAATGGTCTTATTGCCCCATTAGAGAAAGATTCCTTCTGTCCTTCATTAATAATAAAATAAACTATTTTAGGATCATTATCTGATAAAAGAATACAGTTACACAGAAATTCTACATCATAAAGTGACACCACGAGATGACAGATCATACTTATCAAATGGTAACTCATGTTGGAAATGGTAAAGTGACACAGGTTGAGCGTGTTAATAAGCATGCCATTCTAGGACCTCACCTCATGTCATTAAAAAATAATAAAGTTATAGAGGGTGCGAGAGGAGCACCTGTATACTTAACCTAGTCTTTGGTAAATCGAGGCACTCTTCCAAGAGGAATGGACAAATATTCTTAGACCTGAAGAATGAATGGGATTCTGACAGATCAAAATGGGAAGAACAGTAATCTGCTTTGGTGTTTGCTATTCTGTACTTCCCCTGCCAAACCCCACCAATCACACCCCTGCCAAATGTAGCTAATCTCTACTCATTCTTAAGGGAAACCCAACTGTCCCTTAGACATGATAGTGAACCATCTTCTAAATACTCTTAAAATAATGCATCTACAGTGAGGCAGGATTAGAGATAAGGAATTGATTTATTGAAAGAATCGTTCTTTCATTCTATTTACCTCACAGTATATAAAAGTCAGTTCGTCTTTGTGAATCCTCCACAATTCAGTGAGTTCATTGATATCAGACACAGTCTGTGTTTATATTTACACATTAAATTGGACATAATTATTTTTAATTTTTAAAATGATCTATGCCCTACAAGAGTGCATTGTAATGAAAAGCACTCACAAAGATTTAAAAAAATGTAGGTACAAATTTTTTTATGTACACAGAAAGTATAGCAAAGAATAGAGGAGGATGTATTAATGCCACACAAAGAGAATTCAAAGCAAAAGCACTTGAGTCAAGAACATTTTGGGGAAATAAAAGGCTTGATAGTGTGCAATTAAAGCTGATTGTACCAATTTTTTTCATTTACAGTCTTGGAAAGGTTTCTCCCCAACCAAAATCATGAAAAACACTGGAACTCACTTCCTCACTTTGTTAATACACTAGAATTTTTAAAAGGAGGACTTCTCAAATTTACATGTAAATCATATGGCAGCTTATAACCTGACTTTCAATTGTATATTTAAGGTTAGTGGTTTGTAAACTGACATTTAATTTTGCAATTTCAAGAAATATCTTAATTCACATTTTGGATAAAAGCATCAAATATGGTGTTTCTTTATAAATAAGTAAAGAACTGTTTACCCTTAAGTCCAAAATTTTGATCAGTTAATTATTTATGTTTGCCCACAATGTTTATTTTTTCAGGTTGCATTCACATATATATCATTAACAGAAACATAATTTTTAAAAGGTACATATATATATTTATATATATTCTTGTATATATACAATTAACTGCAGTTGCAACAAGATAGATTTATAGATTATTTCTCAATAACTTATAATTATTACAAACTAATCAAATAGGATATCTTTTTTCTCCAAATCCCCCTTTAACACATTGAATTGTTTCTTTTAACTTTGATGTTCAACCATATGTTTCAGTGCACAGTGCACTTCAGCTTCTCTTAGAATTAGAGTGTATAATGACAAGCGTAAGCAATGTTAGTTCAGTGTTTTAATGATTTCTACACACAAAGAACAACTACCTGGGGTTGGAGAGGCTTTGAATATGTATATAAATTGTTCACAACTGACTTCTACCACTACTGAACTAAGGATTCTTATTTGGTTAAAAAAATATCATAGCTTTTCATAGCCATCATGTTAAGTTATACTTAAAGTTAATGCTAGTATTGGGAATATAAACATTTTCCCAGAAAACCTAACTTTGTATAACACTCTGGCTTTCAAACTGGATAGATGGGATCAGACATTTATTTCTGGAAAAATAATAAACAAGTGATACATATTCAAAGACTCTTCAATTTTTCCTACTGCCTACAAAAAAAAAAAAAAAAATCCTGTTGCTAGTCCTCTTTAATACCTTATTTTCTGGATATCAATAGTGGGCTGAACACTATCAAGTCCAGCTGTCCAGGGCCTTGATTGAAAAACATCACAATCCTAGAATCAACGTACATACACAACCCTCCCCCTTTAAGTTCCTTGATCTCTGTGTACTATTGACCTCAGCCTTTAAAGGAAAATATGTGTTGTTTATCCCAAGGGGACATTTTTGAGCATCAGAGACACAGCTGCTGGTTGAGAATCTAGATAACCACCATGGGAGGAGCAAAAAAATAGTGAGAGCTTTCCATTCTTCCTGACCAAATTATGGTGCATAAATATCTAAGTGAATAATTTCATATGTGTGTATTATATGTGAGTATGTATATATGCGGGAGGGAGAATGAAAAGGAGCACAAGCTAAATATAATGAAAACTAGTAATTTTAATCTTTATTGCAGGTTTATGTTCCCTTCTTTCCCAGTGGCCTGTGGGAAATAGGTTGTAAGTGCTTAAGTAGAGAATGTTTCGTTCATTTATACATTGATTCATTTATTTCCTATTTTATTCGTGTTGTTTCAAAATGGCTCCTGGTTCAAAAATTTACTTTCAATGATGGAAATGATGGATATTACTGGAAAGTCATCAAAAGTGTAGGTTTATCATACATAGGTATAAAGTTAGGAATAATTAGATGAATATCCAAAACTTGAAATAATAATGGTGATGAAGATGATAATGATAATAAAAATACAGAATAAATAATTTTAATTTAGGTTCATTTAATATAGATGATAAAGGCAATACCTACATATCTTGAATAATATTGGAACGTAAAAAGGTGATTTGTAGAAGGTTAAAAGGCACCCATAGTTCTGTAACTTAGAGGGAATTTTTGATGTATTCCTGTCTTTATTTTTTTAAACTATATGTCAATTTATAAATATGCATATATAATATATGGCTTAACAAAAATTGGTCTTAGATTACAATATGTATATTCCTATTTCCATTTAACATTATATAATTACCATATTCTAAAGTTGGATTATTATAATTGAATAAAAGTTCATCATCAATGTATATAATTAATTAAACATATTCCTATTCTTATACAGAGATAGAGATCCTTTGTATTTTTAAGGAAAACTATAATAAATGAACATATATATGAATTTTTATGGCATTTCTGATGTAACTATACCTTCAAAATAAATTCGTATTTTGTGTTAGAGTTTCCATGTTTTCATGCTAATAATTATTGGCAAATTTGATGAGAGACTATTGTCTTATTGTCATTTAACTATGTAGTTGCTTATTTACTAAGAATGTTAACTTTTAAATTTTATGTTATTAAATATAATGCATAGTAATAAGAGAAATTTGCTTGTATTATTTCTCTTTACAGGACTTATTAAGGATATTTTGTGACTTCAACAATAATATGACCTGTTTTTGTTAATGTTTTATATATGCTTAAGATGAATAAATGTTGCCTTCTATTGGGTTCAATATATGGCCATAAGATATCCTTATGAATTAGGGTTACTTATTTTTGTAATTTTGATTGGTCTTGAACAAAAAATAGTGTATTCAAGTCTCCTATTATTATTCTGTTTATTTTTTCTTGCATTTCCTGTGGCTTCTGATTTATCGGGTGATTGCTATTCAAGAAGTATCTGTGTATGTATCTTACTTTATCATAAATTGTTAAGCATTATATAATATTCACCTTTACATTTTTTAATATGGTTGGTGAACCCACAATCCTATAGGAATCTTGCACTTATTTTTTTTTTTCATTTTCTGATTTTCTTTCTGTCATATAAATTTGTGTAGGTAAATATATTTTTTCTGAACCACCAATTCCAATACTCTATCCACTGTTGTAAGGTGATGTTTATCTTCATTCTGCTTTTATTTCTTTATACTATACTTTCTTTCTACTTCATATATGAAAATACATTTAAGTTGTATTCAATAATAGAATGTGAAAACAAAGTTATCATTAAGGATTTAAAGGAAAATGGAAAATTAATCATAGTTGTGTAAATATTCTAAACATGAAGCAAAAGATTTTGAAAAGTCCAAGAGTATACAGATATTTAGAGGCATTGTATGACCATATGTCGTAAAGGAAAGAAGTGAGAATAACAATTTTAACACACAGAAATCAAATGCAGGCAAGCATTTTTGTCTGTGTTGTTCATTTTGCTTTCTGAGAATCTAACAGGTACATAGGATAGGGCTCAAAAAACATTGATTGAAATAATATTATATGACAAAGAAATACTTAGAATGCTTTTGAGGGGTGACATACTGGAGGTGTATATGATCATACGGATAATATTTTACTTTTTCTGCCCTGCTCCTATCTTAGAATTGTAGCTGTAACATGAGATGTATGGAAAAGTACTTTCTAAGCTATAAAGTGCTATCAAGGTAATTAATTTACATAGACCATTCCATTCTCTGACTCTTTATTCTACCACACAGCTAATCAATTTTGAGCTTAAACTTGTGTTTGACCCTGTGTGATAAACTGAGAAATAAAAACACAGACACACTAGATGTTTCTTTTCCATATTTTCTTAGCTAAAAATCACTTCATACTATAGTAATAACTACCATTACTATATAAGAGTAGCTATAAGAAGTAGCTAAAAAGAACTTATCTGTATAATTTTACTCAAAAACTCAACAGGACAACTAAGCAGAAAAGATATTACGTCTATTATGCTTGATAGGGAAACTGATGCTCGTGATACAACCATACAGCCCATACAGCTGTTAAATAACAAATTTGAATTTTAAAGTCCTAGTATCTGACTTATAATCATGAAACATTGCTTCTATTTTATTTCAAAGCCATGGTAATGAAGCAAAAGAATTCACTGATTCTAGATGAGAACCATAATTCATTTGTGAATTCAGTGAATGTTTTTTTTGACTCGTTGGCTTGTATGTTAGAAATAGGTATGATTGTAAAGTTAGAAAATGTAGTTTTAAATCCAACTGTATCTCCTTTGTGCATTTTAAATCCATTATTTGAAGATTATCATTTCAATTCCTTCATTCTTCAAATCACAATTAATATATTAATTATATTCAATAAGTATTTATTCCACTAATATTCCTGACATTTGTATTTGGAGATACATCATAAAAATAAATTAGGGTCTGGTACAGTGTTTCTTAATTTATTGTCCAGGAAGACTTTATATCAGAGTCTCAGAGTCTCCAGATGAATTCCATATATTAAAAAAGTTAAATAGATACATGGAAGACATCCAAATAAAGAGATCCAAATAAAATACTACGATGTCTGAGAAGAAAAATGCTCTGAATGGGATCAGTATAGATTAGATACAGTGAATGAAAATGATTGTGACTTTAAAGATGTCATAATTGAAACTATCCAAAAATTCAGAAAAAAGGAATCCAAAAAAGTAAAGAGCAGCATTGAGCTGTGATACAACTTCAAGAAGGTTACTATGCATGCAATTTCTAGCCCCTGAAGGAAAGGAGAAGGAATGTGGGACAGAAAAGAAAATTAAAGCAGTAATGGTGGAAAATTTTTCCAAATTTGATAACAGATATACAAAGCTAAAAACAAAACAAAACAAACAAACAAAAAAAAAAAAAACAAGAACAGGAAACAGAAAAAAAGGACATTGTACATATAGATGAACAAAGAAAAGGATGATAACATATTTCTTGGCAGAAGTAATGTACACAAGAAGACAATAGAGGAAAACTTTTAAAGTACTATAAGGAAAAGAAATTTTCAACCTAGCAATCTACAGTCAAAGACAATGTCTTTCAAAAACAAAGACAAAATAAAGGCATTTTTATGTGCTAAACCTGAAAAAATATATCACTGGCAGATCTGTACCACAGGAAATGTTGAAGGAAGGTCTTCGGGAACAAGGAAAAGATAAGAGGAAAATCTAGATCTATGCAAAGGAATGAAGAGCACTGGAAGTGTTTCCTACATGGGAAAATGCCTTAGGTTGTTTTCACATTATTTAAATCTTTTTAAAAGAAAATTGACTTGGGGGCAGATTGAGTTATACACCCCAGAAAATCAAAACATGTTCTGAATCTTAATCTCGTAACTGTGGGCATGGAGCCATTGTAAACCTGACCTTTGGAAGATGTCATTTTTAGTTAAGATGTGGCCAGCTGAATCAGGATGGATCTTAATCCTATTACTGGAGTTCTTATAGAAAGAAAGCCACAGGGATTAGCCAAAATCCTGAAGTCAATAAAACCCAGAAGAGAAAGAGAGGACATTGCCATGCGGAGGGAGAGCCAGGGAGCCCAAGGGTTGCCGGCCAGAATCCTAACAACCCTGGGAGGAAGCAAGTTTTCTAGTCTGAAACTGTGAGCCAATAAGTTCTTGTTGTTAAGACAACACATTGTGTGTTATTTGTGTTAGCAGCCTGGTAAACTAAGACAAATGTATAAGCATAAATAATAACAATCAATGATGGAATTGATAACAAATATAAGCAACTGTATGTCAATAATAGCATAGAAGCCAGGATGGCAGAAAAGAAGTATGCAACAGAAGGTGCTTCTCATATAAGTGAAGGGTATAATGTCATTTGAAGATACATGAACCCTAAAGCAACTACTAAAATGACAAAAAAGGACTTACAGCTAATAAAGCCAACAAAGGAGATAAAATGCAATCATAAAAATACTGAATCTAAAAGAAAGCAAAAAAGGGAAAAGGTAACAAAAAGCAGACATGATAAATAGAAAACAAACAGCAAAAAAAAAAAAAAAAAAAAGATTTAAGTCCACCCATATTAATAATCACATTAATGTAAATCATCTAAATACTCCAATTAAAATAATTGGCAGTTTAGATGAAAAGCAAGATCCAATATTATGCTTACTACAAAAAAACACAAATAGATTAAAAGTAAAACAATGGGAAAAGTTACACCATTCTAACACTAGTCCAAAGAAAGCTGAAGTGTGTATTTTAATATCAGACAAAATAGATTTCAGAGCAAAGAATATTTTGAAGGATAAAAAAGATCAACTGCATAATACTAATGGGGTATATTAATCAACAATACATAAAAATCTTAAATGTTTATGTCGTTAACATTAGAATTTCAAAATACGTGCAGCAAAAACTGATAAAACCTCAGGCAAAAATAGATATGGAAATTTTACTACCTCTCTCTCAATAACAGAGAGAAAAATTACAGAGAAAATCAGCAAGGATGGAGCAGACTTAACTACACTATCAACCACTCTAGACGTGGAGAAAACTTTAAATGAACACTTTGGCTCATTCTACTTGAATCTGAAATATTTCTTATACTCTTTTTGATTAGAAAAGAAAAGACTGCATTGAAGAAATCAGTGGCTGCTTATCATGTGTCTGGGACCTTATTAATCTGCTCTAGCATGCATACAATCTCAGGCACAGCAGTTACAATATTGGCTACTACTTCACTGAGACTGCAGTAGTGTACAGTCTTTCTCCAGGCTCCATCTTGTTTCTTCGGGGGTCAAACTGGAGAATTAAACCAAGATATGATAGGGACTGTCATCACTGTGAACTGTAGATCTTTAATGGTGACACAAATCACTTCCATCCCCTGCAGGAAGTGCTATTGCTTTTGATTTACTAAATTGGCTGGTGGGGGTGGGGGTGGAGTCAGTTTTAATGGCTTCTACACAGCCTTCTCCACTATGATAGCTCTTATTCCAGAAGCCCAGGATATAATGTGGTTATTATTTCCGATTATATGTGCAGGGACCAGGGAAATAACCAAGAGATGCATCCTCGACTCAGTGGATCTACTGAAACCCTGGTTTAGCCAGAAGTCCATTTGTTGCCTGTTCCCCTTAAGCTCTCCTTCTTACAAGAGGGGCATGATGATATTTTGAATCACCAGGTATCAATGTCAACTCAGACACTGTATTCCAATAGTTCACAAAATGCCTAAATATTCCTGTTATCTCAGGTATATTCACCCAAGTAAGTGCCTATAAGTCCATTTGGAAAAGGACTGAAGAATCATTATAGATAATACTTGCTGCTGTATATACTTGCAGGGAGGTTCTATATTCTATTAACTATCTCCATATCTCCCTGCAGGTGAAGTCCTCTTAGCTGCCCATCTGACCTTGCTCGTTGTTAAAGTAATTGTGGTCTTTCTGGCTTTGGCAATTACTTGCCCCCATCTGTCCTGTTTTACTTCAAGTCTCCGTCATCGCCACAGATATCAATCAGCCCTGTGCTCAGACTGTCTGTCCTACTGTCAGATTTGAAGAGAGACACATCTGAACATTTTAGTGATGCTGGTGCCCCTTTCACCAGTGAACTCATTAGCAAATTTTGTGCTCTCCAGGCCCTTCCAAAGAACATAATCCTTTAATGATTCTTCTGGCCTTACATAAATATACATTCCAGCATTTCCCCTTCCTTTAGCCTTTTCATTGCTTTCTCTGCAACTGCCAGAAAATTCAGGCATTTCCCCCTAACTCGTCATGGGCTGTCAATTTGTCCGGGCTCAAAGAGCCATACTAGCACTAGGTTTGACCCCTACCCTGGAGGTCTATAGGTCTAAACTATTAAGTATAATTTTACAAGTCAATAAATCCTTTCTAATCTCCTCATACTTTCCACTCCCCTTGATTAATCACCCTTAAATTCCAATCCCCTGGCTCTTGCCAGTACATGCTGTCCATTTCTTGCAGCTCATTCAGGGAGATATCTCACTGGGACTTAACCCTAGTTACTAGCAATGGCAACCTGGGAGAGGAGATGGGGAAGCTCCTGAGAGTAAAAAACCATTACCTACTATGGGAGAGACCTCTTCAGTGTCTTCTTATAAAAATGAAGCTTTAAATTCTACATTGGAGGTGTGTATCACTTTGCAAATTACCAGGGTTTCAGTGGATATGCAGAGCCAAACCATCAGGTGCATTCATTCAGATATCCACATGGCATGTTTCAGGGTCCCAGGCTTTCCCAATCAGGCCCTAGACATGATATAACAGACTGACATGCTGAGCATTAAATGACTAGTGAATTGTGACTCGATTATCAAACTCAGAGTTTGCTCTTCATCTGTGTCCTCTATTTTACTGCAGGATATATGGGTCTTTTTGCAAGCTGTTTGCAAGCTATGACACTTAGTTTTTACTATTTATTAGCACCCCTCAGTTTCTCATTATCCCTCTGCTTGTTGTTGACGCAAAATACAGAAATAATGAGGCAAGTCCATTGTTTCTAGTCATTGTTCCCCCACTTGACTCCTTTTACCATCTGTATTGGTTCTAGTCCTCCAAGAAGAAGACACCAAGATGGGATTAGACATTTGATAGATTTATTGGGGAAATACCTGTGAAGTACTAAGGGTAAGGGATGAGTAGACATTAAGTGAGCCTTTACAAGATAAAGCAGTTCTGTCACTTGTGAAGTGGTAGAGGGAAGGACAGAATGCTTACTAAAAGCATCAGCTCTCAGTACAGCTCTGAGAAGATCTCAGCCAGGCCAATGGGGAGAACCCAAGCACAGCTCACCCTTTTTAAAAGAGTCCCATTTCTAGCAGGAATGGCCAAGCACTAGTTCCCTTGCTGTGCCCAGTCATTGCCTCAGAGCAGCCAAGGAAAGTGGGACCTTGGTTAGAGTGCCATGGCACATCCAACCAGAGGCTGTCACTCAGCTCTGCTACCTGCACTGGGTTCTCTTAAAGGGATATGTGAGAGGCACATGTGAATGGCCACCACACTGCTCATGAGAAAACATCAGACAATCCCAGATTGAGGGCACCTTAAAAAATAACTGGCATGTACTCTAAAAAGAAATCAAAGTCAAAAAAATACGAGAAAATGTCACATATTAGAGTAGAATAAAGAGACATAGCAACCATACGCAATGTGTGATCATGGATTAGATCCCAAACCTGTAAATAGTTGCTGCAAATGACATTATAGAGACGTTTGAAAAAACTGGAGTATGGACTGTGGATTAGGTTTGTATCAACATCATTTCTTTGACACTGATAATTGTTTTGTGGTTATGGAAATCACTGACTTTATTCTTAGGGAATTGGGACCTTGGTGTGAGTGTCATGGCACATCCAAAAGTTCAGCAACCAGAGGCTGTCACTTAGCTCTGCTACCTGCATTGGGTTTTCTTAAAGCGACATGTGAGAGGCACATGTGAATGGCCACCACACTGACAATGAGGAAACATTGGACAATCCCAGATTGAGGGGCACTTTAAAAAATAACTGGCATGTACTCTAAAAAGAAATCAAAGTCAAAGAAATATGAGAAAACGTCACATATTAGAGTGTCACATACAGAGACACATACAGAGACATAGCAACCATATGCAATGTGTGATCATGGATTAGATCCCAAAGCAATAAATAATTGCTACAAAGGACATTATAAAGATGTTTGACAAAATTTGAGTAAGGACTGTGGATTAGTTTTGTATCAATATCATTTTTCTGAAACTAATGATTGTTTTGTGGCTACGTGAATCACTTTATTCTTAGAAAATTCTTAGAAAATATACATGAAGCATTTAAGGGTAAACAGTCACAGTGTGTCTGACTTACTCTCAAATAGTTCATAAAAAATAGTATATACATACATATGGGAATTAGAAAAATTAAAAAGTAAATGGGGCCAAATGTAAAAAACTGGTTAATCAGTATAAAGTGTATTTAGTATTGATTTTGCTAGTCTTGTAACATTTCTATAAGCCTGAAATTATATCAGAACTGAGCTTACTTTAAATTGTATTTATATACAATTATACCAGGCAGTACATTAATTAAAATATTATCTTATTTTTCCAGAAGTTGCAATATTTGTGGATTTTATCTGCTTTAAAATTTATTAATTCTTTCTTCTTCATATCCCAAATAAATATTTATTTTTTAATTAATTTTGAATTATTTTTCTGCTTCATGCCCTAGAAAACCTGGATAGGGCCCTGACTTATGCAGAGAGAAGTAGAGAAATTGCCTCCCTAAAGAGAAAAATATGATGCCCATTCAGATATGCACACACATAGAGATGATAAGAAACAGGAACAGGAAAAATTAGCTCAGAGGAACAGGAAAAATTTAGTTTCTTCAAGTTTCTGATTTCAGGACGTCCAGTTTCACTTACACCCTAGCTTCTATGAAAGTCCTTTCTACATTTGTATTAAATTACCCACCATTGTTTAACATTGACTTAAGTGGGATTATCTTAAAACCAGAAGATGCCTCTTGATTTCCAGAGTCAAGAGTCTGTATTTGAATAGAATAAGAGCTCCTCAATTTTTATCTTAAATGGCCATGTCTGTTCCATTTTTTAAATTTTCTTTTCTGTGATAGCATGTATTGGCTCAGAGTGGAACTCCATGATCTATATATTCCTTACCAATTTTCAGAATTTTTTTTCTCTTCATTTCTTTTCTGCATTGCAAGTGTTAATTAAGTGGCTGTTGCAATCCTGCTAGACCAAATGTGTGTGGTATTTCTGCTGAAGTAACATGTTGTTTCTGTTTTGTTTCAATAAACTTCCTTCTTTTCATGGTAATTCTTATTTAATACAAACACCATTTTATTATAACTTTTTTGACAATATCAACGGTATACATTCTTGAATTATTTCTTTCTTCTATTTCGTAAAACATATTGTTGAAAGAAATTAAGTTTATGCATTTTAATAACATTCTTCTCTCTTTATAAGCCTTTAAATAAAAATAATTCTATTATGTTTGGAAAGCCACAAGTAACAGGGAAGATCCATCCCATTATTTTCATTAAACACGAGAACTGATAGTACTTACCTTTTTTATCTAAGTGGAATAGCAGTACAAAATGTGTTACTTAGTAACTAGCATCTGGCAAACCAAATATGTCACATTCATTGTGCAAAATATATCCCATAAAATAGTCTACCCAGCTAATGACACATTGTAGGCATTTGCCCAGTGGAAATAAGCCCAGATCAGAATCAAATGCAGGACAATAGACTAAGCCTTATTTCTGTTTTTCAATGGTTTTAAGATCATAATAAAAGAGAAAAAATTCAATTAACTTTTACACTGGGACGAAATTCTGTATCTGCTTCCTGCCTTAGAGGTATCTTTATTTCTGTTCATCTAAAGATCTCCTCTCACCATCTCAAATTGCCTACATCCCTCATCTGTGGAGTCACAGAAGAGGTGGTGGTGGTGTAGATAAAGCTGGTGAATCAGTCAGGAGACCAGCCAGAAAAAAAGGCTCACAGCAATGTAACCAGTGATATTAACTGATTGTACGGGAGGTAAGGAGAGAAAAACTGGGTGTTGAAAATAGAAAGGAAGAAAGGGAAGGAAGGAAGGAAGGAAGGAAGGAAGGAAGGAAGGAAGGAAGGAAGTATGTATGTATGTATGTATGTATGTATGTATGTATGTATGTTAGGGCACCCAGAGACTAGTATCACAAGAATATCATTAAACTTCTTGTCTTCAGGGAGAAAGGGAGAAAAATTATAACTGGATAGCTGTAAGAGTTGGAGCTTCCTGGAAAAAATGGTATATGGGAAACACTGTTAGAAACCCGAGGTCAAAGCAGGCCCAAACTCTTTCTCTTCTTGCACTCACATCTCCTGCCAGTACATCCTATTGGCTCAACTCAACCAAATTCCAGAAGACACAGGGGCCTGGGGTATGCAGTCCATGAGTGTCAATCGTCTGGTGTACAGATGAGTGCAGAAAGGGCAGAGCAAAGATCAGAAGAGGCAAATGGATCAAGAAGCAGATTCCTGTAGTTATCTCTATCTTTTGAGTTCCTATGCCCATGTTGGATCACCTTCTGCTATTCTACCTAGATCCCCATTATAGTGTGTCTTCACTCTGTTCATCTGAAGTATTTTTCATTCCTGCCTCTGCATTCCGTATCACTGGAGTGACACTGATTCAGGCTGATTGACTTCTTTGATCCCAATTTACAGCTACCTCTGAGCAAGCGTGGCTGATAATTTGTGTCCCAATCACTTAGTTTTTTTGGTTGGTATGTGTGTTGCTCTGTAGGTATGTAAGTATGTTTGTTTTTATTTCTAGGAGGTGTAAATCAATCATAAATCTGGAATATGGTTCCATCTGATTTGGTAGAAAGTATTCCCAGTTTGGAGATACTGAGGTGTTTATTTTTCCTCAGATTCTTCCACAATCATTAATTTAATAAATGTGAAAAGGGGTCTCAAAGGCATTTACTTACCCTCTAACCTTCTTTAAGTTCCACTATCCACTTTAGAAGAAACTGAAATCCATGTATTACATAGAAAAATTTCTATGTTTTATTTGTTTTTTAGGCCCAAACGAAGCACCTTTCGGAAACCTGCCCTAAGCTCTTTTGTCCTAAGTGCGTAGACCATAGGGTTTAGGGCAGGAGGGATGATGTTGTGCAGCACATTGAGTAGAACAGGAATCAGAGTAGTCTGAGTCTCTGCCAGATGAGTCACTGAAACCACTACAACCACAGTATAGAAAAAGAGGATGAGAATGAGGTGAGAGCTACAAGTGCTCAGAGCCTTGGTTGCAGCTTCAGCCGAGTTCAGTCTAAATACAGAGCACAGAATCAAAGTATATGACAATATTATCAGACTTAGATCACTTCCCATGCCAAGCCAGGCCAGAACTAGTTGACAAATGCTATTTGGCCTCCTGTCATCACAAGCCAGGCTTGTGACCCCGAGGTTAGAGCATAGACAATGCTCAATCTCATTCTTGGAGCAATAATTACGCTGAGCTGCAAGGACAGGCACTGGAATGACAAATAAGCCATTTCTAAGCACCATAAGCAGGATAGCTTTTAAGATTAAGGCACTGGTGACTACTGATGGGTATCGAAGAGGGTGACAAATAGCTACATATCTATCAAAAGCCATGCAGAGAAAGATACCAGACTCCATGCCAAGAAAGCAGTGAATTGCATAAATCTGAGCAAAACACTCAGGGAGAGTGATGACCTTGGCATCAAACCAGAAGATGGCCAAGATCCTGGGCATGATGGTGGTGGCCAGGCCCATGTCCACCACAGAGAGTATGCCTAAGAAATGGTACATGGGTTTCTGTAGAGTAGAATCCTGGCAGATGGTGATGAGGATGAGGATATTAGCACCAATTGCTAATAGGTAGAGGAGAGCAAAGGGTAAGGAGAGCCAGTGTTGCCACCTGTGAATGCCTGGGAATCCCATCAGGATGAACTCAGAGACCTGGAATTTGGAGCTATTAGAGACTCTAAAAGAGATAGACATATTTTCCTAAGGAAAAGAAAAATTTCAATGTTGCTGTCTCCAAGCCTAATCACAATTAAATACCATTTTAAAACTGTCTCCACAGAATGCAATTTGGTGCTATAACAATATGAGTTCTGTAGTCCATCTTCTATAGCAATTTAAGGTAAATCATAGGAAAGTTCTAGGGCTTTACCAGCAGAAGACAAAGTTAAAGGTAATTATCAATGTTGACAATCCAGGAAAATTCAAAATGAACCTCAAATCTCTATTTATACTTTTTTCAGTTATCCTACTTAGGTTCACTCTGTATAAATAAATATAAGTTTTTTCAGTTTTTTTCAAAACCTTTCTTCAGTCTTTTGGAAAATTTTGTGGGATCAAGTGTATGTGTTTGTTTTCTTCACATTTTTCTCCATCTAGCTTGATTGAGATTTTTATTAAGTAATAATAGTGGGATTTTCAAAAATGCTGAATTAGTAGACATTAAATTTTGTACCTGCGGCAGTCCAAGTTGAACAAATGGACATTAATGTTTTATATAGACTTCCAAAAACTTGATATGTCTGCCTTTTGCAGACATAAAGCTTATTAGAGATTGGGAGAGAGGGAGTTTTTCTTGAATATCCTACTTTGTATGGACTTCTGAGAGGATCACAAAAGAATAGCTCAAAAGGAAGTTAAGCCATCCTGGCTGAAGTTGTAAATTTCAGGAGTCATCCATTGGAGGCATAAATAGGAAATAATGTTTTCTTTGGTTGAATCTTAGTGAACCTAAATAGAGACCAAAAAAAAAAAAAAAAAAAAAAAAAAAAAGATTATGTATAGGTAATAAAGTGTTTTTTATCTTATTTATGAGGCAAGAATTACTTGAAGTAAATGCCATGTGATGCTCAGAATCATGTTCAAAACTAGACTCTATCTTTCAATATCTCTAATATTGTCTGGACACACTAGTCCCTCATTCCTCCATGCTTTTTTCTTTTTAGCAGCAGTTTGACTTTTCTAAAACCTCGTATTCCTTTGTTTAAAACACATTTATGCCTTCACGCTATCCTTCAAAAAAAATTCAAACTCCTTTATAATGCATAAGGTACTGTCAAATATGATTCAAACACACTGAGTGTCATCTCTCTATACGAAACTCCTAATATTCTGTACTTCACATACCCATAATACTTCCTGTTTATTAAAATTATTGATTTTGCAAGGCAATTCTTTCTCAAAATTTTTGCCATTGTGGAAACTATTACAGATTTAAGACCAAGAAAAAGCAAGGTGTAAAATTGGTACCAAAGTTTTAAAATATCTTAAAATTAGGGTTGTTACCAATGTAAATTATATTTATTATAGGTTTATTGTTGTTATAATTATTTTTAATACAGAAAGACAAATCTGGAAAAAAAAAGGCTCCTGTGATATCAACAATGGAAGAATATTCTCATTAACAACTAGCTGCATTCCCTCCCAGAAATTTCTTGCTCTCTATATGTTTGAATAAACATATACTCACTAATAATGGATTCAATCATCCTTCTTTAATGGGGATGTTAATTGAGGAAAAATCAAATGAAATGTAGATAGCAAAATTAAATGAGTAACAGGCACAAACAGGCTTGTAAAAGAAGCTAGTTTTTACTTCAAGCATTTAGATAGGAGTTCTGAAGAAGTTCAACCTAATAGATCCATTTTGAGAGCTTGGGAGTGCCTAAGCCGTTTGACTATATAAGCCTGATATTTCTGCCAAGCACTCACGTATTACTAAATATCCTCATATTAAACTCATAGCCTATGTATTTGATGTTTTTCCCATTTCATTTTGAATGCTATACTTTGATATTTGCATGATACAATTAAGAGAAGAGCAGATTTCATCACACAGGAGGAAAATATTTGTTTTTAATATTTCTCAACAATTTGTGATTAGCAAAAAATAGAATGCAACTCTGTTATGGAAAGCTGTTATTATATTAATCCTTAAGTTGGTAGCAGCAGAGACGAAATAATCATTGATCAGTAGTTTTATAGATTAGGAATTCCTAAAACATCATATGACCCTGATTTTTTCAAATTATAAATCCATCTTCTGTTGTGGCCAGTCCATGTTCCCAAAACAACACAAGGAATAGTTTAGGATGAGCCATTGGATTCTCTAGAATTTAGCCAATGTGACAATGCCAAAGTTTCAATATTTACTGTGGTTATGAGCAGAAACTCACAGTTTGAAGTCCTGTCAGTGGCAGAGGTTTACTACTGGGTGAAAACAGAACTTTCTGAGAAAGGGGATTATACTTGAGATGAAATACTCTTAGCTGATACAAGACACAGAAATTACGGGTTTCTGCAATTTGTGGTGAGTAATAATGAGTTCAATGATCTAATGATAACAGACCTACTTTGGAGACCTAAGGAGTGAAAAGCCCGCAGAGAAATCTGAATTCCTAGGATGTTAAATCCCAGAAGAATAGAAAGGAGATTAACTCAAAGACAGGTTTCCTCTGGAAGTAACCTGAGAATTTACATAAGCAAAAAAAGTCTTCATCATGAAACCAAGATGAGCCTACAACATCTGGACAATTTTATTACAGTGTTTGAATTGTTCTTAAGAACAAATTCCAAATTTTGTGGTTAAGATGTTTCTTTAATATCTTAAAATAGAAAATGTTTATTCATTCAAAAATATATATCAGGGAAACATTACTAATGACCCCACAGAAATAACAAGGATCATAAGAGGATACAATGAACAACTGTATGCCAACAAATTAGACAAGCTAGATGAAATGGAAAAATTCCTAGAAACACACAAACAGACTACACTGACTCTAGAAGAAATAGATCAATTTCATGTAAAGAGATTGAATCAGTCTTCAAAAACTTCCTGAAAAAGAAAAGCACAGAACCAGAGGCCTTCACATGTGTATTCTACCAATCATTCCAAACTCTTCTAAAAAACTGAAAAGGGTACATTACCAACTCATTCTATGAAGCCAATATCAAACTAATACCAAAGCCAGATACAGATACTACAAGAAAAGAAAATTACAGACCAATTTTTCTTATGAATAAAGATGTAAAATATCTTCAACAAAATACTTGCAAATCAAATCCAACAGCACATATTTGCTGTCCTTAGTAGTAAACTGTATTGTATGACAAGTTATTTTTCTTTATATCATTTTTTCTTATTGCTAAAAAAAAAAACAATTTTTCTTGTAGTAATCAGTATGTTCAAATGCTGATTGTGGTGATAAATGTACAACTTTATGATGATACCATGAACAACTGATTGTACACTGTGGATAAATGTATGGTATGTAAATATAACTCTATAAAATTGTAAGAAAATATATATATAGGAGTTAAAGTGTTGGAGAAAACATGGTGAGAGGGATGATGCCTCACCAATATGGACTAACTACAATGTATAAACTCAGAATTGAATCTTAGAACATAGCCTAACATGGACACAATAATTATAATAGTCCCTAGATTGTAAGCTCTTACAGCAGTTAACTCTATCTCTGAATTGTAAGGCCTATCTCTAAACTTTGAGATGCTGATCCCCTAGCGTATGTTGTCACAAACATTGGGACTGGCGGTTTGATGTGCTGAGCCCTCGAGCATGGGACTTGCCCTTATGAAGCTCATTACCACAAAGGAGAGTCTAAAGTTGTATGTAATGGTGCCTAAGAGTCTCCCACTGAGTACCTCTTTGTTGCTCAGATGTGGCCCTCTCTCTCTCTAACTGAGCCAACTCAACAGGTGAACTTGCTGCCCTCCCCGCTACATGGGACCCAACTCCCAGGGGTGTAAATCTCCCTGGCAACACAGAGTATGACTCCCGGGGATGAATGTGGACCCGGCATTGTGGGACTGAGAGTATCTTCTTGACCAAAAGGGGGATGCAAAATGAGATGAAATAGTTTCAGTGGCTGAGAGATTCCAGATGGAGTTGAGAGGTCACTCTGGTGGACATTCTTATGCACTATATAGATAACACCTCTTAGGCTTTAATGTATTGGAATAGCTAAAAGTAAATACCTGAAACTACCAAACTCCAACCCAGCAGTCTGGACTCCTGAAGACAATTATATAATAATGTAGATTACAAGGGGTGACAGTGTGATTGTGAAGACCTTGTGGATCACATCCCCTTTATCTAGTGTATGGATGAGTGGAGGAATGGGGATAAAAACTAAAGGACAAATGGGGTGGGATGGGGGGATGATTTGGGTGTTTTTTTTCACTTTTATTTTTTATTCTTGTTCTGGTTCTTTCTGATGTAAGGAAAATGTTCAGAGATAGATTGTGGTGATGAATGCATAACTATGTTATCATACTGTGGACAGTGGATTGTATATCATGGATGATTGTATGGTGTGTGAATGTATTTCAATAAAACTGAATTTAATAAAAAAAAAATCCAACAGCACAATAAAATAATTATACTCCATGGATCAAGTGGGTTCTATACCACATATGCAAGGGTGAGTCAACATAAGAAAATTAATCAGTGTAATACACCACATTAACAAAATGAAGACTAAAAATTTCTTGGCCATCTCCATTGATGCAGATAAGGCATATGACAAAATCCAGCATCCTTTCTTTATAAAAACAATTAGAAAAATAGGAATAGAAGGAAAGTTCCTCAACAAGATGAAGAGCAAATATGAAAAACCCTCATCTAACATCATATTCAATGGTGAAAGACTGAAAGCTTTCCCTCTAAGATCTGGAACAGAGCAATGACACCCACTGCCACTACTACTGTTCAACATTGTATTGCAAGTTTCAAGCCAGGGAAATTAGGCAAGAAAAAGAAATAAACAGGCATCTAAACTGGAAATAAAGAAGTAAAACTATCAGTATTTGTGACATGTTCCTATGTATGGAAAGTCCCCAAAAAAATCTAGAACAAAGATAGTGGGGGTAAAAAATCAAATTCATTAAGTAGCAGGCAACAAGATCAACATGCGAAAATCCATAGTGTTTCTATACATTAGTAATGAGTCATCTGAAGAGGAAATCAAGGAAAAAAGCCACTTACAATAACAATTAAAAGAATGAAACACCTAGGAATAAATTTAATCAATAATTTAAAGGACTTGTACCAGGGAAACCACAAAACATGGCTAAAAGATATCAAAGAAAACCTAAATAAATGGAAGGATATTCATGATCATGGATTGGAAGAAAAAAATTACTAAAATGTCAATTGTACCCAAAATGATTTATAGATTCAATGCAATCCCAGTGAAAATTCCAACAGCTTTATTTGCAGAAATAGAAAAGCCAATTATCAAATTTGTTTGGAAGGGTAAGGGACCCTGGATTGCAAAAAAAGTTAAAAATAAAAATAAAGTTGGAAGACTCAAATCTCCTGGCTTTAAAGCACATTACAAATCTATAGTGATCAAAACAGCATGGTATTGGCACAAGGATAGACATATTGTCCAATGGAACCAAATTGAGAGTTCAGAAATAGATCCTCACATCCTTGGCCAATTGATTTTTGACAAGGCTGCCAAGTCCACTCAATTGGGAAAGAATAGTCTCTTCAAGAAATGGTGCTGAGAGATATACCTATGCAAAAATGGAAAGAATACCCCTATAACACACCATATTCAAAAATTAACTCAAAATGTATCAAAGACCTACATGTAAGAACCAGTGCTATAAGACTCCTAGAAGAACATGCAGGGAAACATTTTCAGGATCAGTTTTAGGCAATGTTTTCTTAGACTTTACACCCAAAACACAAGCACTGAGAGAAAAAATAAATTGGACCTCCTCAAAATTAAAAACTTTTGGGCATCAAAAGTCTTTGTCATGAAAGTGAAAAGGCAACCTACTCAATGGGAGAAAATATTTGGAAAGCACATATCTGACAAGGATTTAATATCCAGAATATATAAAGAGATCCTACAACTCAACAATGAAAAGAAGAAAGAGACCAATTTTAAAAACGGGCAAGAGACTTTAATAGATATTTTTCCAAAAAGAACATACAATGGCTTAAGAGCACATGAAAAGATGCTCGACACTAGCTGTTAGGAAAATGCAAATCAAAACCACAATGAGAAAACTTTCACACTGGCTAAAATGGCTACTATAAAAAAACAAAAAACAGAAAACTGCAAGTGTTGGAGAGAATGTGGAAAAATAGGAACATTCATTCATTGCTGGTGGCAATGTAAAATTGTGCAGCTATTGTGAAAGCCAGTTTTGCAGTTCCTCAGGAAACTAAGGATAGCATTACCATATGACTCAACAATTCTGCTACTAGATATATACCCAGAAGAATTGAAAGCAGGGACTTGAACAGATATTTGAACACCGATGTTCATATCAGCATTATTCACAATTGCCAAAAGACAGAAGCGGTTCATTACATCCATCAACTCAAAAGCAGATAAACAAGTGTTATATACACACAATGGAATATCATTCAGCAGTAAAAAGAATTAAGTCCTGATGCATGCAACAACATGGATGAACCTTGAGGATATTATGCTGAGAGAAATAAGCCAGACACAAAAGAACAAATATTGTGTGATCTCACTGATACAAAATTATTATAATAAGCAAACTCAGAGAGTTAGAATCTAGAACCAAGGGATAAATTGGAGCTTGAGAATGGAGAATTGTTGCTTAACTTATACAGAATTTCTATAGAGGTTGTTTGTAAAGATTTGGAAATGGATGGTGGTGATGAAGGCACATTATTGTGAGTGTAATTAACAGCACTGATTTCTATAGGCATATGTTGTTAAAAGGGAACTCTTTAGGTAATATTTGTTAATAAAATAAAACATTAAAAGATAGAGCATAAGACATAACACCATGATCCTTATTGTAGATGATGGGCTTTAGTTTATAGTATAAGTATAATAATGTTCTTTCATGAGTTATAAAATATGTATGACACTAATACAAAATATTAAGAATAGTGTGGTATATGGAATAAATACACCAAGTGTGTACTATGAAGAATAGTTAATAGTACTATTTAAATAATTTTTCATCAACTGTAACAAAGGTAACTGTTAAAGAAATTAGTATGACCGCAAAACAGTGCTATCATCAATTGATACAAATGTTCCACACCAATGCAAGGTGGTGGTAGTTGAGTGTTATATGGGAATCCTGTATTTTATACATTATTGGTCTGTAAACCCACAACTTCTTTATTAAAAAAAATTAAATATGCTCACACTGAGCTTTTACAGTGTTTAGAAAATGTAGTGGGCATAAAATGATAAAAAAAAAAAAAAGGAAAAGAAAAACAGTCATGGTTCCTGCAGTCATGGAAATTATGGTGTAGTGAGAATGGGGTAAGAGACTAAATAAATAATCAAACCAATATACAATTACAGGCTGGGATGAGTGCTATAAGGCCAAAGTTCACAGAGGTATGAGGGCTTAGAATGGGGTAGGAGGCATTACTCTAGTCTTGGTGTCAGAGGAAGATTGCCTGAAGGAATACTGAATGTGCTGAATTGAAATGTTTGTGTAGCAGTTAACGATGGTGGGTGGGTGCAGAGTTCCAGGAATTTGGCAGATGCTGAAATGAGTGGAGTCATGACATATTCAAGACAATGAAAGAGGACAAATGCTGCCGGGTTCTCAAGATGTAGTGGAAATGATATGAGATGAGATGACTCTATTGAAGTAACGGATCATAGACCCATAAGCCAATTTATGCTCAAATAATAAGACACTGAAATGTTTTAAGGGGAGTATGGACATTGAAATAATGTGAAGACCAGATAAAAAGTGACAAGAATAAATATAAGAAAATGAGGTAGGCAGCTACTACAGCATTCCTAGGAAAAGATGAGTGTATCTTGAAATAGATCAATTAGTTTCCTGAGAATCAAATAAGGAGAAGTTTAAATTAATTAATTTGAGTATTTTGTTTTTATGGAATCACTTCCTGAAGGTTATAGATGACTTTTTGGAAAGAATCATTGATTTTTGGAGTACGTAAGCCAAAATCATACTGGGGTGGGTAAAAGAGTAAACAAGAGGCTATGAAATGGAGAAATTGGTACAGATAATGATTTTAGAGAAGTTTTTTTTATAAGCTAGGAAAAATCATCTAGAAGTTAGATGAATTCTTGGCATTTATAGTTGGGGTTTCTGTTGTTTGTTTATTTCTTAAATCTTTGTTTGCTTTTTATAAGGTTGTAGAAAAAAATGCATGTTTAGACATTGGTTTAAATTATTTGGTAGAAAGAAAAAGAGATTGGCAATAGTACCAAGAGAAATGGACAAACGAACCTATAGACTTGCCTAGAGAAATGAGGTGTGATGAGAGCCACCTTCCACAACTCACATGCAGATATGCAGGGATCCAACTCAGAAAGAATGAATTTGTCATTTAACATCAGGATAGGAGAATAAGATGTTTGCAGATGTAGGTGGGTTTGATATATTTTGTTATGTATAATTAGAGGAAAATAAGAGTTTGACTCTGTTAGTATTTTAGAGGAATATTTGCACAAAGAACAGGAGGGAAGTTCCAAATTAATGATAAAGTTCTTTTTATAATATAGAGGACAAAAGGCTCACAACTTCTGGATGCAGATAACATTCATGGGAAATTCAAAAAATCTCTTTATGTGTCTGTGTGGGTTCAAACCCCGCTCGTACCAAGCTGTATTAGTTAGGTTAGTTAGGGTTCTCTAGGGAAACAGAATCAACAAGAAATATCTGTAAATATAAGATTTTATAAATGTGTCTCATGCAACTGTGTGGATGCATGAGTCCAAATTCCTTAGGGCAAGCAGTGAATTGGCAACTCCAATGAAGGTGTTTGATGAACTCAGGCAGCAAACTGGCAACTCTGATGAAGGTGTTCAATGAACTCCTCAGATAGTGAACTGGCAACTCTGATGAAGGTGTTTGATGCACTCCTCAGTAAACACTTCAATGGCTAGCTGAAGAAGAAGTGAAGGTCCTCTCTCTCTCTTCCTTAAAAGCCTTCAACTGATTGGATTAAATCCAGCCAACTGAAGTCTCTCATTGCAGAAGACACATCCTTCATTGATGTAATCAGTAACAGGTGTAGTCTATTGACTGATGATTTAATAAACCAGCCTTCTGGTTTATTAACCAGCCACAAATGTCCTTGCAGTAATGGTTAGGACAGTGCTTGCTTGACCAGACACCTGGACATCATCATCTGGACAAGCTGGCAGATAAACCTAACCATCACAGCTTCATAAACTCATTAGTGGCCTAAATGAATGTTCTCTTCTAACCTACAGAGGGAATATTCACCCTGCACTTCACTAATGTAGGAGACTATTCTAAGATATATTTGTTACATAAGACATGTAACATATAAGGTCATAAAGTCGCCACAAAATTCTGATGATTCTATCTATTGTTACTGGTGGATTACAAATGATTTCTTACAAAAGACAATTCCTTCTGGAAAGAGCAAATGCAAAATGAAAACCAAAAATCTTAGAATTCTACAGAATGCCACAAAAAGCATATAGAAAAGCACCTGAGACTTAGAGGCATCAAGAAATTGTTTCAAGAGGAAATGATATGTGATATGACATTTTAAGAATTACTTGGTTATTCCTTCTGTACACATCATGGTGTTCTTCTTGCCTTTGTTGATATTGTAAACATATAACCTTTTAATGCACTTCACATAGTCTAATTCCTACTCACCTTTAGGCATCATCTGCTTCAGACAGACATCCTTAACTTTTCTCTTGGACTTGATAGAGACCTACCCCCCATATCCTCACAATATCATACACCTAGTGTGAAAATAGAATGAACAATAATGAAAATAACCACCTTGATTTGCTTGAGCTTCCACTTTATCCAGAGAGCTATGAATTAGACAAGGAGGCCAACTGAGTTAAGTTTACATACCTATGATATTTGTGGTGGCATTGGAGGCCTCTTCTGCAAAGAAGGGAAACTGTAGCAAACAAGTCAAGACCAGTGATGAAGAATCTACTGACAGGGGCTAGATAGCCCAGATCTTGCACAAACATCCTGTTACTACAGCTTGCCAGTTAACTGACTGTTGCTTGCACAAGGACACTCCGCCGTGGTTAACCCAAACACTCCCTCAGTCCCCTCTTTCCCTCACTCCCCCCTTCCCTTCACAGCCATATAAGCCTCTTCAACAGCCCAGCTCCCCGTTTAGGACTGTGCTGCATGCATGCTGCTCTTGCTCAATAAAACCCATATTATTATTTTAGCAGAAAGTCCTCTGGTGATTTTCCTTCTGGAAAACTGAAACTTATATTCCTAGGTCTCCAGCTCCTTCAAGTTTAGCAATAGCAAAGTACTACTCATAGAAACATAGAAACTTGTTGAAAGAATGATTCTCATTCACTATACTTACCTCATAATATCATAAAAGTCTTTTTGTCTTCTTTCTTTCTCCACAATACAATAGAATCCTGGGTTGTAGAGACAGATTTGTATTAATTTTTGTAACTGTCATGTTTAGCATGGTATGTGACATATGTTAGATAATGAATAAACCTTTGTTGACCAAACAATGAGTCATATTTCATACTGGGCTTTAAGCATTAGTGAAATATAGGCTAATGGCTACATTTTGGATAAAATAAAAGGAAAGTCTAAGAATCAAACTAGAATATACATGTATTAATCACTGAAAATGATAATTCAAACAAATCTTCTCCATCACGAAACAGAAAGCAGGCTTCCAGATTGGAAGATGACAAAATAAGGACAGGCAGAACTCACTCCTCCACCATAAAACTAGAGAACAGACAGAAACTGTCCAAAGCAGTGGTTCCAGGGCTCAGGTGACCAGAGAAAATCATAATGTATAGAGAATATATTACAGAAGACTCTAATATATAAGAAGAGCTCAATGAAAAAGCAGAGGAACTATGACTGAGAAATAGGGGTGAGTGAATTTAATGGCAACCATCCCTGAAGCCAGGGGCTGTGCACCAGCCAGACCAGGCAGCCCCAAAGTGGCACACCCCTACTATAGCTGCCAGCTGGTGAAGTTAACCCTCTCAGTCCTGCAGCCCAGAGTCTTTCCACATGGGAGTCCAGAGCCAGCTGATTCATTATATCCACATACAGAGACCCTGCTGAGGTGCCCAGTGTCCACCCCCATCCCCAAGACTGGCTGTGTGGTTGCATGGATTTGGGGGAGGAGTGGAGACCCTCCACTTGGGAGTAAAGGGGACTCAGAATAGTGCTGATCTGATGGTTATCCAGCAAATGAGACCCTCTGGGTCCTGCAGCCTTGATCCTTTCTGCACAGGGGACCAGGATGCTTACAGCTCAGTTGCATACACAAGCAGAAAGGTGGGGGTAAGAGAGGGAGTTCCATAGCAAAGTTAGGCACCCTTCCCCTGCACCAAGGCTGGTGGCTGTGCACCAGCCTGAGTCTTGCCAGCCCATGAAACAGTGCACTCCTGGACCAGCTGCTGGCCTGTGAAGTTGACCCTCTCAGTCTCACAGCCTGAAATCTTTCCATACAGGAGTTTGGGAACCATCAGCTCCATTGCACCCATAAGCAGTCTTCACCATGATGCACAATGCCGATCTCCCACCCATGGACTAGCTGTTTCTGGAATGCTCAGACCTGGGAGCATCAGGGAGGCCCTCCCCTTAGGAAAAGAGGGAGAAGTAGATCAGACCTGAGCTGAGAGTTGGCCAGATATGGTGACTCTTTCGGGTCTGCAGCCTTGAACAGATCTTTACCCAGTCAGTATCTAGCCCAGTAGGCTTCTGCAGTATGGAAGGTGCAGGGCTGCAGGGAATAGGTGGCCCAAGTTCACCAGCTGTGGGGAAGACTGGGAACATGCAATATGGCAAGCTACTTTTTTGCCCTGCCTCTAATAGCCTTCTGAGAGATGTTGCATCCTCTGAGTGATATCCTGGTCCTGGTTTGGCTGGGAATTACTGAGAAACAAAGTGCCAAAGGAGACCTTAAATGCAAACTCAAGCAACAACAAAATCTTAGATAAGAGATGGAAACCAACTTGAAAGATAATTTTATCAAGATAGTCAGATGACCAGAAACCAGCAAAAAATCAAAAGGCACATGAAGAAACAAGAAGATATGACCAAGCCAAAATATCAAAACAAAAGATGGAGGAGAGACCGAATTTGGAATAACTAATCAAAGATGTTCAAACAAGTACCCTAAATAACTTCAAAATAATGGTTAAAGAGATTAAGCATACTAAGAAGACAGTAAAAGAGCATAAAGAATTTGAATAAACAAATAGAAAAATAGCAGACCATATAGAAATGAAAGATACTGTAGACCAAATTTAAAATATACTAGAGACACACAACATCACATTTGAAGAGGTGGAAGAAAGATCATCAAACTAGAGGAGAGAGCAACCAAAGTTGAATGCACAAAAAAAAAGAAAAAGAAAAAAAAAAAAACAGAAAAAAAATGGAAAAATTTGAATTGAATCTCAAGGAAAGGTTTGACAACATGAGGCACACAAATATAAAATTATAGGTATCCCAGAAGGAGAAAGAAGAGAAAAGGGACTGGAAGATTATTTGAGGAGATAATTATGGAAAATTTTCCAATTCTTATTAATGGCATAAATATGCAAATGAAAGAAGCTCAACCTACTCTAAATAGAATAAATCTAAACAGACCCACTCTAAGAAACATACTAACTAAACTGTCAAATGCTGAAGAGAAGGAGAGAATCCTGAAAGCAGCAAGAAAAAAGTGATTCACTACATACTAGGGAAGCCATAAAAGACTAAGTGCTGACTACACATCAGGCACCATAGAGGTGAAAATGCAGTAGTGTTGTATATTTAAGATTCTGAAAGAGAAAAATTGCAAGCCAAACCTTCTTTATCCAGCAACACTGTCTTTCAAGAATGATGGAGAGTTTAAAATGTTCACAGGTAAACAAATGCTGAGATAATTTGTTAACAAGAGACCTGCCCTACAAGAAATACCAAAGGGAGTTCTGCTGGCTGAAAAAAGAAAGGAGAGAGAGGCTTGGAGGAGAGTGTAAAAATGATGATTATCATTAAGGGTAACTAGAAGGATTAAAAAAGAGAGAAGATTAATAGATCTGTGAAATAAAAGCCAGGGGATAAAATAGTTGAAGTAAGGATGGCTTTTATGATAACAGCATTGAATGACAATGGATTAAACTTCCAAATCAAGAGGCACAGATTTGCAGAATGGATTAAAAATTTTTTTGATCTGTCAAATTTATGCTGTTTACAAGAGATGCATTTTAGACCCAAAGATGCAAATAGGCTGAAAGAGAATGGATGGAAAAATACAGTTTACACAAGCAGTAACCACAAAAATCTGGGGTGGCTACACTAATATCAGATAAAATAAAGAAGGACACTATATTAATAAAAGGGGAAATTCACCAAGAAGAAATAGCAATCATATATAATAAGGAGCTCCAAAGTACATGAAGAAAACACTGGCAAAACTGAAGGGAGTACTAGATGTTTCTACAATAATAGTGGGAGACTACAACACACCTCTCTCTTCAATAGATAGAAAATCTAAACAAAGGATCAATAAAGAAATAGAGAACCTAAATTTTATGATAAATGAATCAGACCTAACAGATATATCTATATGTATATCTATCTATATCTATACATATATATATATATATATATCTGTATCTGTATCTATATCTGTCATTGTTGCAACCCAAAACAACAGGATATACATTCTTTTCAAGGGATCATGGAACATTCTCCAGGATAAACCATATGCTGGGGCATGAAACAGGTCTTAATAAATTTAAACAGATTGAAATTATACAAAGCATTCTCTCTGATCTTAATGGAATGAAGTAGACAATCAATAACTACTGGAGAACAGGAAATTTCACAAATATATGGAGGTTAAACAACACACTTTTAATCAGTTGTCAAAGAAAAATTTGAAAGAGAAACCAGTAAGTATCTCGAGATGAATGAAAATGAGCATACAACATATCAAAATTTATGGGATGCAGTGAAGGCAATCTCAGAGGGAAATTTACAGCCCTAAATGCCTATATTAAAAATGAAGAAGGAGATAAAACTAAAGACCTAACTGAACAAATGAAGACACTAGAGAAAGAGCATCAAACTAATCCCAAAGCAAGAAGAATAAAAGGAATGACAAATATTAGAGAGGAAATAAATATTAAGGAGGAAAAATCAACAATAAAATAAATAAAACCAAAAGTTGATTTGAGATGATCATTGAGATCGACTAACACTTAGCTAGATTGACAAAGAGAAAAAATGAGAAGATGCAAATAAATAAAACCAGAAATGAATGGGAGGTTATTAACATGGACACCAAATAAATTGAAAGTATCATTAGAGGATACAATGAACAACTGTATGCCAACAAGCCAGAAAATTTAGATGAAATGGACAATTTCTTAGAAACACACAGAAAACCTGTAAAGACTCAAGAAGAAATAGAAGACCTCAGCAAACAAATCAAAAGTAAAGAGATTGACTCAGTCATCAAAAGTTTCTTTACGAAGTAAAGCCTAGGACCAGATGTCTTCACAGGGGATATTTTTTAATATATATTTTTTATTGAGATTGTTCACATACCATACAACTAACCAAAGATCCAAAGTGTACAATCAATTGCCCATGGTACCATCATACAGCTGTGCATCCATCAATACAATTAATTTTTTTTCAATTTTTAGAACACTTTCATTACCCCAGAAAAGAAATGAAGACAAAAAAATGAAACTCAGAGGCTCCCATACACCTAACCATGCCCCCCTCCTTTATTGATTCATAGTTTTGGTATAGTACATTTGTTACTGTTGATGAAAGAATGTTAAAATACTACTAATTGCAGTATACAGTTTGCAATAGGTTTGTTTTTATTATTAACTTTTAGTTACAGTGTCATAGATTTGTTCTAGTTCGTGAGAGAGATTTCTAATATTTGTATACTTAATCATGGACATTGTCACCACAAGAGTCACTGTTTTATACATTCCCATCTTTGAGCCTCCAACTTTCCTACTGGTGACACGCATGATTCAGAGCTTACCCTTCCCACCACCTTCACACACCTTTCAGCACTGTTAATTATTCTCACAATGTGCTACCATCATCCCTGTCCATTTCCAAACATTTAAGTTCACCCTAGTTGAACATTCTGCTCATAATAAGCAACTGCTTCCCATTCTTTAGCTTCATTCTATATCATGGCAACTTATATTTCATGTCTATGAGTATATATATTATACATAGTTCATATCAGTGAGACCCTGCAATATTTGCCTCTATGTGCCTCTCTTGTTTCACTCAATATAGTGCCCTCAAGTTTTCTTCATCAACCCATTTCTTTTAAGATAGTTTTCTTCACACACCATACATTCCATCCTAAGGAAACAATCGTTGGTTCCCTGTATAGTCACGTATTTGTGTTTTCAGCACCATTGCCACTATCAGTATAAGGACATCACCATTTCTTCCACAAAGATGGAGGAAGAGTCAAAAAAGGCAGAGGGGCAAAAGAAAAAGAAAGGAGAAAGAGAAAAACAAACAAAAAAACAAAACTTCACAGCTAGAAAGTGACAAAAGAAAACATACCATTAACATAAAGTAGAATAAAAAGTCAGACAACATCACCAATGCCAGGAGTCCCATACCCTTCCCCTATTCTGCCCCCCCCCATACTCATTTAGCTTTGGTATATTGCCTTTGTTACATTAAAGGAAGCATAATACAATCTTTCCATAAATCATAGTCTCTAGTTTACATTGATTGTATTTTCCCCTCAATCCCACCCTATTTTTAACACCTTGCAAGGTTGGCATTCATTTGCTCTACCTCATGTAGAAACATATTTGTACTTTTTATTATAATCATTGAGCACCCTAGGTTTCCTTGAATTACACAGTCCCAGTCTATATCATTCATCTTAAGTTCTGGTGTTCCACATGGTCCCAGCCTTCCTCTTTCAACAATATTCAAGGTCATCTTTGTTCAGTGTACTTACATTGCTGTGCTACTATCTCCCAAATTGTTTTCCAAACTTCTCACTCCTGTCTTTTCCTCTGTCTGCAGTGCTTCCTTTAATTTTTCCTTTAGAGCAGATACCTTGTTCACAAACTCTGTCATCATTTGTCAGAGAATATTTTAAGCCGTCCCTCATACCTGAAGGACAATTTTGCCAGATATAGGATTCTTGGTTGGTGGTTTTTCTCTTTCAGCATCTTAAATATATCACCCCACTTCCTTCTTGCCTGCATGGTTTCTATTGAGAAATCCACACCTAATCTTACTGAGCTTTCTTTGTACGTGATGGATCACTTTTCTCTTGCTACTTTCAGGATTCATGCTTTATCTTTGACATTTGCTAATCTGATTATTAAGTGTCTTGGTGTAGGCCTATTCAGATCTATTCTGTTTGGGATATGCTGGACTTCTTGGATCCATAGTTTTATGTCTTTCATAAGAGATGGGAAATTTTCATTGATTATTTCCTCTATTATAGCTTCTGCCCCTCTTCCCTTCTCTTCTCCTTCTGGGACACCAATGATACATACATTCTTGCTTTTCATTTTGGCCTTAAGTTCCTGGAGACATTGCTCATATTTTTCCATTCTTTTTTCTATATGTTCTTTGGTGTGTAGGCTTTCAATTACCTTGTTCTCTAGTTCCTGAGTGTTTTCTTCTGCCTCTTGAGATCTGCTGTTGTATGTTTCCATTGTGTATTTCATCTTTTGTGTTGTGCCTTTCATTTCCATAGATTCTGCCAGTTGGTTTTTTAAACTTTCAACTTTTACCTTATGTATGACCAGTTTTTCCATTATATGGTTCAGCTCTTTCACCATATCTTCCCTAAACTTTTTGCATTGACTTATTATTAGTCATTTTAATTCCTGTATCTCAGTTGAAATGTAAGTTTGTTCCTTTGACTGGATCATAACTTCATTTTTCTTAGTGTAGGTTGTAGTTTTCTATTGTCTAGGCATGGTTTCCTTGGTTACCCCTTCACAGGGGATTTTGACCAAACATTTCAAGAATTAATACCATCCCTGCTCAAATTCTTTCTAAAAACTTGAAGTAAAGGGAATAGCACCTAACTCATTCTAGAAAGCCAACATCACTCTAATATTAAAGCTGGATAAAGATACTACAAGAAAGGTAAACTATAGACAAATCTCCCTAATGAATACAGGTGCAAAAATTCTCAACAAAATACTTGCAAGTCAATTCCAATGGCACATTAATAGAATTATACACCTTTACCAAGTGAGTTTTATCCCAGTTATGCAAGGGTGGTTGAACATAAGGAAATAAATTAATGTAATAAAACATTAAAAATCAAAAGGGAAAAATGATTAACTTGATTAAGGCTTAAAAGGCATTCAACAAAATTTAGCATCCTTTCTTGATAAAAACACTTCAAAATGTAAGAATTGAAGGAAACTTCCTCAACATGATAAAGGGCATGTATGAAAAACCCACAGCTAATATCTTACTTGGCAATGAGAGACTGAAAGCTTTCCCTTTATGATCTGGAATGAGAAGGATGCTCACTGTTACCACTGTTATTCAACATTGTGCTAGAAGTTCTAGCTAGAGCAATTAGGCAAGAAAAAGAAATATATAGTGTCCAAATATAAGGAAGAATTAAAACTCTCACTATTTGCAGGTGACATGATACTATATTTGGAAAATCTCAAGAAAACTATGACAAAGCTACTTGGGCTAAGAAACAAATTCAGCAAAATGGCAGGATACAGGATCAAATTATAAAAATAAGTAGAGTTTCTATACACTAGTAATGAGCTAGTCAAGGAAGTAATTAAGAAAAAAATCCACTCACAATATGGGATTGTATAACACAATGAGCCTTGTGGTGCACATTGTTTATGATCAACACTACAAGTATAAATAAGTTCTTTTATGAACTAGTACAATTGTATGACATTTGTACAAAGAATTGATAATAGAGTGCTATAAGGGAAAAAAGTATCTATTGCAAACTATGCACTACAGTTAAGAGTAATCTTAATATTCTTTCAACAGTAACAAATATACCATACCAATACTAGGGGGCAATAATAGAGGAGGATAGGAGGTATGGGGTGTTTTGTGTTTTCTTTGTTTTATGTCTCTTTGTTATTTTTCTTTTTGGAGTAAAGAAAATGGTCTAAAATTGAGTGTGATGATGACTGCACAACTAGTTAAAACACACACACACACACACACACACACAGAAAGCATAGTGTGCCCCCAAAAGTCAATAATATATTAAGGTAACTAAAGACAGATCAAATATATTGGTTGGTGCTGTTAAGGTAAATTATTTAAACTCCATTGTAAAAGTGGACATAAAACTGCTTCAATTTTTTAAAATTATTTATCAGTGTTCAGAGCCATACCATAAACAAGTAAACATGAAGGTAAAAATACTGCTCAACTTTTAGAGAAAATACACACTAAATTTGGAGTAGAAATATTAATTTCAGTTGCAGTAGAAATCAAACATGAAAAATTGGGGCCAGGATTGCTTTATGAGAAACTCTCAGAAAAATAGGATACTATTAAAGTTGATTGTTCTAATCATGATAATTCTTTTCCAGTTTTATAAGGTTTCTCCAGAATCCAAATCATGGGAAACCCAGAAATTTCCTTTCTAAATTTATTAATATCCATTAGGTATTTTAATATGTTGACTTTTCAAATTCAGGCTTAAATATTCTAAATGCTCTAAATTTCTATTTAGTGTCACAGATTCATTTTTAAGCTAAGATTTCATCTTTGCAATATCAAAAAGCTTCTTCACTCGTATTTTAGAAAAGCATTCAAAACATGGTAGTTTCAACCATAAGGAAGATGTTTCTTCCAGGACCAAAAATGCAATCCTGAGTTGTCAGTGTTATAAGTACACTGACAAATTTGTTTACAAATTTGTTTACAACATTATACATTCCAAAGAACTTTTTTATACATTATTTACCAAAACATAAAATCAAAATAACTAAGTACATATAGCACAACCAATTATAATATCAAGAAGAATAACCTGAAAGATAATGTTTTAAAACAAGGTCTGGAAATTTTGGACTTATTATTACTTTCTTTCTTATCCAATTTCTCTAGAAGGGAACATTGAATTATACTCTTTTTTTTAAACAATGGATTAAATTTGTGATCTATACTATGCTACATTGGTTTATGCTTAGATCATCAGCCGGGCATTTGGCAATATATGGGACTTGAAACTGAAATGTAACCCTAAAGTATTTTCCAAATGATTAAAAAAAAAAAAAGGATAAAAAAAAGAGGAGAATATAGAATATTTATTTTGATTGAGTAAATATCTCTTATTTGCAAAATACCTTTATCAGATCAGATACAAATTATGCCAGTAGATCTTCTGTTCAAATTTCAGGAGTTCCTTATGCTTCCTTTAGTTTCTTTACTTGATTCTGTTGTATAGACAAAATGGTTAAAATACAATAGAGCTAGGGACACATGCTTAGATAGAAAATACACTGTCTTTTTCTCCACAAGACAGTCTTGTTCTCTGTGTCTATAAGTCTATATTAAGACATGGAATTGACATTGTCCAGAATTGTCAAGATAGGCTTAAATTAATAATGAAGTTGCAAAAGTGAGTAACTATTTAAAGCACAAAAAAGTATAGGCTGAGCAGATAGGTAGACATCATTGGTAGGAGTAAATAATCACAATCTCTTAGGAAAATTCTTAACTTCATGTTTCCTTGACATGAAGACTGCTGGCCTGAGCCTGGAGGAAAATGAGTGTTCCAAAGGGAAAATTTCAGTAAATCAGAGACATTCAATTGATATTGATATCAAGCTAATTTCCAGAGAATGAGTAAAAATAAGTAGATATCCATCTCCATTGATGAATATATAAATATGCAGATGTATGTATGGATGAATGTATGTGCATATGTATACATTCCTTATCTGTCACAGCCTGAGGGGGTTTTGCCAGTCAAAAGACCAAAGAAGAGGCCAAGCATTTTCTGAAATATGAACTTTATTTGGGGCTTACTCACAGAGATGCAGAAATCAGCGTAAGTCAAACAGCTTTTTTCTCATTGGGTGGGTACCACTTTTGCAGGGAAGTTGGCCATGTGCTTGAAATAGGAGAGCAAACCAATTACAAGGGTTTAAGACAAAGACATTCCTAAGGGTGGGAGAACATGCTGTGACATGGGGGTGGGTCAGGAAGAAAATTATAGGATGGGGCTTTGTAGATAACCACAAGAGTGATAACACTTGGGGGCAAGGAAGCAGGTAGACTAGATTAACATTCTTGCTCTTTCATGAGACCAAGAATTTCTCACCTCCTGCTTACTTCCTGTTTAAAGTTACTGGCTTACAAAGGTGATAGGTTAAACATCAGCTGCCTAGGTCAAGCAGACTGCTGTGTGCCAAGGTCCACAGGCCTGTTTTTTCAGGCCAGGGGCTGCCACAATCCACTCCTGCACAACAGTTTGCATTGACCATAGGACAGACTTTGCATCCAAGATTCACAACAACAATACGATGAACAACTTAGTATTAATATACTGGTACAGAGAGATAATAAACTTAACAACTGGTGCTATGGCCAAGTTAATGATTTCCACCATTTAGACAAGAGGATCATTAGATAAATGATCACTACTTTGTATGTGATTTTGCATATGATCAGGAGTATGGGTTACAGCAGAAGCCCACCATTGAAATGTATTTCCTACAGTGCTATGGGTGAAAAGAAAGATGTTTATGGGGTACAATAAGGGGTAAATCTTGTTGCTCTAACAATACACAAGCTACATTCCCACCCATAGCAACAGTGTTCCAGGCAAAGAAGCACTGTGTGGGAGTTTGAGATACCACACATTTTCCCCCTGGGGTTGTATAGGCTTTCAGGGGTTAGATCTAAAGTTAACCTGGGCATAATGAGAGTCAACAAAGGAATACATATAGTTCCCCTGGGCATTGGGGGCAGGGCTGGGATTAACAATATACACCACTTTAGGCATTTTTTTTGAATAAATTGCAGCCAAATATTTAAATTTTGGGCAACTCCAACTTCCCATGGGATTAGGATGCCCAGCCGAGGCTGCATAGGCCAGGACCAGCGCCAATCGACCTTATTCTCCCCAATTTCTAGTGTTTGAGGCACAAACAAGAGCAGATTATTATCACTTCCTCACTGTGGCTTGAGTGCAGCTGTCCCCTTATTTGAATTTGTAAGGCTTACCATTTCCACAGAAGCAGGAGCAGCAACTCTGGGTCTGGAGTTAATGCCAACCAGAGCTCGATAAAGTCATTAAGTCCATTGTTGTACAGAGTTTTTATCATCCTTTAAGTGTTCCTTTAAAAGACCATTCATTCTTTCAATTAACCCTGCTGCTGTGGGGTTATAGGGCAAGTGAAATGTTCAAAGGACTTCATGTTCTGTAGCCCAGGCCTGGGTTAATTGCCCAGTGAAGTGGTCCTCCTATTGCTGTCTACATGTGTGGGGACCCTGAAAAAGGCACTTAAATTTTCTAAACTACATATGGTAGCTTGTTGCTTGGCTTTCCCTACTGGGAAAGCTAATAAAAGTCCAGTAGTTGTGTCTATGGCTGTAAAAGCATACCTTGCACCTTCAGTTAGAGGAAGCAGCCCAATGTAGTCCACTTGTCACCAGGATACAGGAATTTGGTCCCGGCTGATGTGTCCAAGTTGGTTTGGAAGCATTCTGGGCCCTCACAGTGAAGAGAAAGGACAGGCATCTACTACCTCTTTTAGTTCCTGCTGACTAATGGGCAATTGGAACTGCTGTGCCAATTTCCACAGGGTCAGGTATCCTTGGTGCCCAGTTTTCCAATGTAGCCACTCAGCTGCCTCATGTGTTGGCACCAAGCTGCAGATTTTCATTAGGGCATCTGCTTGAATGTTGCTGGGCAAGGAATTAGTGTTATGGGCTGATACATGGTAAACAGTTAACTCACGCTTTTGGCAGGGTAAGTCCTTCCCCCATAAGGAGTAACCTACCACTGTCCATTGTTCTTGCTTCCATGTAGCCATCCATACCATCAGGCCTTGGTAAATAGTCCAGTTTTCTGTACAACTAGTTAAAGCATCTCCTGGCTCATGGACAATCACCATCCATACCTCCTGTAACTCAGCCTATTGGCTGCTTTGCAGAGTTCTCATTTCCCACCAGATGGTGTCAGTGCTCAGCTGGGCAGCCACTGCTGTCCAATTAGCCAGTTGTCCATTTGCGGACCCATCTGTATACCAAGCAGAGTCAGGAATATTTCCCTGTCTGTCAACGGTGGGCATCTAAGGAGGAGCTACCTCAGGAAGTCTGGTAGTAGCAGGATAAACCATTCTATATAGGAGACTGGTCCCAGGATTTCAAGCATTTCTGTACTTAAAGGGCTGTTGTTTAAAACACTGCATTGTAGGAGATAAGCTTTCCACTTTGTTAATGTGTTCAACTGAACACTCCCAGAATGTGGCTTGCTTATGGTGTCATGGATCCACCCCTGTATAGGTATGGCTGTTCAAAAAGTCACTGGATATTTTTGAGTTGGCCCTTCTACTTGTAATAGGGCATTATAATCAGCACACAATTGCTTTTCTAAAGGACTATATTGAAGCTCTGCTCCTTTCCATAATTGTGACCAAAATTGGATAGGTACATGTTTATCCTGTTGCCTTTGCCACAAACCCCACCCATAGCCAATGTTGGTACTGGCCACATACAATTTCTAAGGCATATCAGGGTCCATCCCCCTTAAAGCTTGTGCTTGTGCCACAGCATGCTTTGACCTCTCAAAAGCAGCCTTTTGGGGAATGTTCCACTCCCACGATTTTCCCCTAAAAAACTGACAGATACAAAAGTTTAAGAATTTGCACTGGGTGAGATATAAAAGACCTCCAATAACCCAATAGCCCTAAATAAACCATTAATTGTTTGGGGGCACATGGAGTATGGTAATTCTGTACTTTATCAATAACAGCAGAAGGAATAGTTCTTGTCTTACCCATCCAGACAACACCCCAAAATTTGATAGAACACCCAGGTCCTTGCATTTTTTCTCAATTTTTCACCCAGCCTCTACTCTCAAGGTGGTTCACCACTGTTTTAGCAGCCTCTTCTAGCTCTGAATGAGAATTGCTAGTTAGCATTATATCATCAATTTAGTGGAACATAGTGACAGCATCAGGAGACATCCATTTTATTAAATCTCTAGCCACTAGGATGTGGCAAATAGTGGAGCTGTGTATATACTCTTGTGGCAACACTGTGAAAGTCTACTATTGTCCTTCCCATGTGAAGGTGAACACAGGTTGACTGGAAGAATCTAGAGGAATGTTAAAGAAGGCATTAACGAGATCTAACACAAAATGAAACAGGCCCAATTTTGTGCTAATACCCTGGAGCAATGTGGCGATGTTTGGCATCACTGCAAACCAAAGGAGGGGTTACCTTATTTAGCTCCCTATAATCAATAGTCATTCTCCAAGAGCCATCAAACTTCTTTACTGGACAGACTGGACTGTTGAAGGGGCTATAGGTGGGAATAATAATACCCACCCTTTCTAACTCCTTTATGATAGCTATAATTTCCTAGTGCCCTCCAGGTAACTTGTACTAGTGAATGGCAACTGTGTGCCTAAGAGGAGGCAACTTTACTGGTGACCATTTAGCATGTCCTCTCAGGACTGCTTTTACAACTTGACACCAGAGGCAGAATTCCCCTATAGTGGTTTTCATGGTGACATTCTGCAGAATATCAATCCCCAGTATATATTCCAGAATAGGGGATATATATACTGTGTAATTTTGGGGAGGTAGCGGGCAAATTTGCATTAAAACCTGTTTTTAAGTTGCTTTAATCCCTTGGCCCCCATAACTTGCAATAGTTAGTGTGGGGCCTCCACTTTGTGGTTTCCTCCCATATATTAGGGTATATTCCGCTCCTGTGTCCACTAGGGCTAAAACTCTATGTTCATTAGTTGGAGACCAAAAAATAGTTAATTCGATGTGTGGCTCCAATCCCCAGTGCCACCACAAATTGCTATCATTTGGGGATCTTGGCCCCACCCCTAATCCAGGGGAAATGATGCCTCCCAAACTTCCTCTGCTGTTGGAGCAGAAGGTTCTTTTCATGTACCATGCATCTAATAGCCTAATGCAGCTTTTTTTTCTGAGGGTTCAATTTCCTGCTTAATAAACCTCTGTTCTTTGGACAGTTTACTCCATTTTTATTAGCACAGCATTCAGTTGTCCATCAGTTTCCTTTATTTCTGTTCTGGCTGCTATGAGATCTGCCCACATTTGCTTACATGACACCCTTTTTGACTTGTCATGCCCGCTGGGGACTCACCCATTGCTCTAACCCTGACCTTGGTTTTCTGCAGATGGTCTGCTTTTCCCAACTCCACAATCTCTTGGGCAGCTTCCAAAGAGGCTTTCCTATTAGGGGCTTAAGAAGGGGCATTAAAGTTCCATACCATTGATTAGGGGCCATGTGCAGGATTGCTCCACACAAACCTCAAGTGAAAGTGACATCATCTGGTACCACAGTTTCATTAGCAAAAATCAAATGTTTCATGCCTAATCCCCAAAGTATATCCTGAAGCTCCTCTATGCTATTCCAGTGTGGTGGGGTGTGGGGTAAGTCCCCTTCCTGTGACCACACAATTTTACCTTGTTTGACTAGCCACTGAAAAAGCAAATAAGTCTCAATGTTAGTTCCAAGCAAGTACAATTGCTGGTGTAGGGAGTTGTGAATGGAAATGGTAGCTAATTTACTCATTTCCCACCGAGTTAGCAGAGTGCTGCCTGTACCATCATCCTATAGCCATAGCAACCAGTTTGCTAGTGGCTCTCTAGGTTTTTGCTGATATTAATTCCCAGTATACCTTAACTCCACTGGGGAGAATTCTCGTGATGTGGCAAGCACCTTTGGCTCATCAGGTGCCCATTCTACCTCATCCTTCCCTCCTTCAGTAGAGTCTACCAGCCATTCTGATTTGGTTTTGCACCAGACCAGAGGATGGGTGAGCTTATTCTCCTCTTCCACTTCCCATTCTGACTGTTACTCTTCCTCTGAAGAGAAATACACAGGGTACCAAACCTTAGCATCCCAGTCAGGTGAGGTTAGAATGTGTCTGACATGCATATTGTGCAGCTTGTGCCCTTTCACTTTAGCATAACAGCAAGCAAGCTGGCCAAATTTTCATCTACTCACTTGAACCTTTCATTCAAAGCATCCCTCAACTCGGCTTGCAGCAGCTTCATATCCTTTTCCAGTTTTAGTTCATCCTCCCGGTGGTGTACAGCCACCCTTGCCTCTAAAGCTTCCTCAGTAGTGGTACATACAGCCTCTGACAAGAGCCAGCCCACAAAAGCCACAGTCTGGCACCTGCTTCTCTTTCTGAATTCTCAAGGCTCCTGCAGCCTGCTGCAGGATAGCTATTAGTCCCATTGGGGAGGTGCGCACACCTCCGTATTCCCTCAGTGGACCCCATGTATCAAGGAGAGTAGCTACTCCTTCCCACATCAAAGCCCCAGGCCACTCCAGTATCCCCCTGGGGTCTCTGCCTTCTCCAGATTCATGCCTGCAGAATTGGGGGCCCCTTTGGTCTCCTGGCTGGCTTGCGAATTGTCACAGCCCAAGCGGTGTTTGCCAGTCAAAAGAGACCAAAGAAGATGCCAAGCATTTTCTGAAACATGAGCTTTATTTGGGGCTTACTCGCAGGTAGGCAAAAATCAGCAGAAATCAAATGGCTTTTTTCTCACTGGGTGGGTACCACTTTCTCAGGGAAGTTGGCTGTGCATTTCAAAGAGGAAAGCAAGCCAATTATAAGGGTTTAAGACAAAGACATTCCTAAGGTTGTGAGAGCATCCTGTGGCATGGGGATGGGGCAGGAAGGAAAAATTTATAGGATGCAGCTTTGTAGGTAACCACAAGACTGATAACACTTGGGGGCCAGGAAGCAGATAGACTAGATTAACATTGTTGCTCTTTCATGAGACCAAGAGTTTCTCACCTCCTGCTTACTTCCTGTTTAAAGTTACAATTTACCCTTTGTCTCTTTACTGGCTTACAAAGATAATAGGTTAAACATTAGCTGCCTAGGTCATGCACACTGCTGTGTGCCAAGGTCTGCAGGACTGTTTTGTTCAGGCCAGGGGTTGCCACAATCTGTATGTGTGTAGATCAATAAATAGTTGCCAGAAACAAGATATTTTAATATAAACTAATGATTTCATTGCCACAGGACCCTGTTCCTTTCCCAATGAGGTTTTTCAAATTCTGAGGCACCCAAGTTAAATACACTTAAATTGTATGATTTTTTCACACAATCATTCATTAAATTATTTTTTATTAATATGTTTATTTGTTACTCTGTTTAAATGACATTTATTAATGTGAGTCCTTTTAATTTGTCAGTACAAGCATATTCCCAGGTAGATGCTTTTAATAGAATTGGAATCATACAAAAAATCATTATTCAAATATTGTTGTTTATGTAATTAAAAATATGCAATTAGCACAGTCACATATATTAAGTGTTCTTCAAAGGAGGATTTTTAAGACTGCATAACAGTTCATTAAAGGAATAGATAGACTTTATTTTCTTTAATTCTATCCTTTGATATCTAGATTTATTTTTTATTTATTAAAAATATTACAATATACTTATTCATGAATCATATACAGCACCTAGATATTATTTCCTCAAAACAAATTCTTAGCAATATAAGAGTTCCCATTCTACCACACCAAGACAGGTTTATTTTTAGAAAGTTTATGTCAATTTTATTGGAAAAATTGACATATATATATATAATTATCATTGCATTTGAATATACAGTTTCTTATAACTAAAGATGTTGAATTTTTATTTTTTTACTTCTTGTTTTATTGCACTAAGTTCTGAAATTTTTAATTTATTTCTTCTTTATAGATGCTTTTGAGGTTTCCTTTTTGATCAATACAATTTCTTTAAGATTTAAATTCAAAATGTTTGTTTTAGAAGCACTAGATAAGAAAAGATATTCTCTTTTTGGGAAATAGAATACAATTTATTTTTCTTTCATTTTCAAGTTTTATCTATCTTTCAGCATTTTGCATTAGGCAACTCTCCAAAGCTATTAGGTATTGCTTTTGAAATTGTGCATTCTTCTAATCTTGAAATTAAGAATTTCTCTTTTAGGAATGGTGCTGTTCAGCCATTAGAAGTATTTCAGACTAACAAATTACTCCTGAGTACTGTTTGATAACATTCCATATACTTAGTCCATAGATAGATGATGAAATACAGTTTATTTAAGGAGTTTTCAGTCCAATGAAACTTGAATTCAAATTTCACTTCTTCTACTCATTATCACTGGTTCTTGGGCAACCACTTACACTCTATGACCCTCCAAGCCCTTATTTGAAAAATTAACATAATATCTTTCTCAACTAAGTGTTCTGAGAATTTTTAAAGGTATATAATGATATAGCATCAAGCACAGGACCAAACAACCAATTTTGGCACTCCAATTAAGGTTACTGTTCCTTTAAAATATTCCTAAAATGTTTCATATGTACCTAATTATTAACATTTATGTAAAATGTGTTATGTATTTCTTTTTATTTCTATTTCCTTCTCCCCTTCCCACTATTACTGGTTTACAAACAAACCTCAATTCCTTCCTTCTTGTGTTTTAATGATTTTTTTTTACATTTAATTCAATAAATTTTATTTTGCTGGGGAAATCAGGACACACTCAGAGACCATCCCCCTCACCTTTCTTTGTGTGCTGATGTTTCAACATTGTTTCCATTCTTCAGGAAGAAAGAGAGAGAGAAGTCAGGTCTAATGGAATGACCTGACCTTACTTTGAACCCAAAGACAGGAACAAGCTGCCCAGCTGCTTATCACAGCAGAACTCAGCACAAAAGTTACTTGATACATTCTTTTTGCTCAAGGCATGCCCCCTCCCCCTGAGGTATAAAAGCCCTCTCTTGAGCAATGTCAGCATCTCTCCTCTCCAAGGCAAAGTTAGGTGTGGAGCTGCCATCCACAGACCTTGATGTAAGGAGTTGGCCTCACTGAAACACTGGCCACGGTGGGATCTCTTCCTTGCTCTTTTGGACCCTCAGTTGTGTAAGAAAGTTGTCATTTGCTGAAAGTTTCTATTGTGCCTGAGTCTGTGTTCCCATGATCCACCATATAGCAACTCATTCCTCATAATTTTTTCTAATTCCTTTGCTTCTTTAATATAATAATAATATATTTTCCTCTAATTTTGCTGTACTGGATCCCAGAAAAATCCCCCATGAATTTATAGTGTGACAACTGTAAAGTATTCTGCTGTATTATACAAATAGAAGACCTCGGAACATTGCTAGTTGCATAGACTAAAGACAGTTGTTTGCTAAATGGTACTGAAGAAAATCCTAACCCAAGTGGCGATACTTAGTCCAAATGTTTCTGACCAAAGAAAATTATACAGCAATATTTATAGGCTAAATTTCTAAGAGATGGTTGATATCAATCCTGTACATATGTACATGTCAAATGCATAGTTCAAGAGTTTATAAAATAATATCATGCATTATTACCTCTGACAATATCATGTACAAGAGAAATCTCCCCAAATACTTGTGAGAGCATTTCAAGTGGGAGCAGTCTTATATACAAAAACAATCCAGTTTCTCTGCTATTGTAAGTATATAATTTAAGGAAATTTAAGATTACTGAAGAAAACAATCCTAGCCCATTGAAGATTGATAGAAAGTGTCAACTGTGGAATTTTCAATGTTTCCTTTTTAAAAAGCAGTCAGAATATGTAGGCTCTGTACAAAGGAAAATATAAAATACTAGATGATCATATTTGATCTCATTACATAATTTAGAATGAAATTATGTCATTGGCTATTTTCTACTTTATTCAATTCTTTGACAGCATTAATTTGTGAACTAAAGTTTATATTTAATTCAGCTGCATTTATGACAGAAGATCTCATCTTCAAAACATGGCACCAACTTTCCTTAAGTGTAACAGCACTCTATTTTTAGCAGCAATTATATATTTTAAAGGTTAACAATTTGTGGAACAAAATGCTCTACCCTAGTTTATACTCACCAGTAAAATTTTTACAAAAGACCTAAGTCTACATTTAGAATGTTCTTTCACTTTCCCCCATCCTACATGTTAAAAGTTTTCTTCCCATCTCATTTCTGACCAGGTGGGGAATGTGCAGGAGTTTCAGACAAGGTACCTGTGTGTTTAAATGGGATTCTTGATTTTAAGTGAGTATAAAGGCAAGTATAAGACAAAATGATTCTTAGTTCTGGGTATGTTATAGTGCCACAAAATTAGGTGTATGATAAATAGTACCTATTGACAATGTATAAAAGAAGAGGCATCTAAGGTCCCCTGACAATGTACGCCTGTAACAGCTGGACAAGAGAGCCATTTCACTCAACTGTGACAGTCATTGCTGCCTGGGCATTTAAGGTTAGACTCCAATCTTGTGGCCATTAGCAAACAGGGAAGTTTAACTAAAGCAATGTCACTACATTTAAAAACAAAATGTGCTTTAAAAACAAGTTATCTTGAGAAATATGGTTCCTAGGGTATTCCTGTATAGAAAGAGATGGATAAAGGGAGCTGGCCACTGAGCATGCTAAATCAAATTCCACGAATATAGTTTTCATAAGATGTATTTACTACATGCATTTTGCTAACAATACCTCCCTGAAAATCACCAACTCTGTAGTTATACTTTGTGTTAAACTAATGTAGAGTTATAGGGGAAATAACTGTGTCAGGTAGCTATTGACATAATATCCATTATGAAAATTAAGAAAAACCAGTTGATGGATTCCTTAAAAGAGCAAATTAAATCCTTTGTCAAAATAGTTACTGCACAGCACAGAAATAGCTCAAATCTGGAATTGGAGTGGATGTACAATTTCTTCAATACCAAGAAGTATCATTTTAACCAATTCTTGTCACAGAAGGATTTGTTGAGTACATTAATGCTGTGGAATGAGAAAACAGTTTAGGGGAAAATATACCCACAAGTAAGCTAAACTGACAAAATAAATCAGACTGAGTTAAATGGCCAAAAATCTGAAAAAAAAAGCCTTGAAAAAAAGTGACAAGCAAAAAATAACATGGGATGGGAGTGGGGGCCACAGTTAAGGCATCTGAAAAATTCCTCATGGCTTTGACTTATTAAAATAGTTTTACACTTTAAAAAAAAAAGATTTGAAAGCATCTGAAATACATGCAAATTGTTTGAAAAACCTGTATGGCAAATTCAGACAGTGTGCAAGTGTCATTCAGATGTTTGTTTGCCAAGGAAAATAAAGAAGCCTCTCTCTCCAACAGCTGGCATATGGTGGTAGAATTCATTCCAATTCTTTCTATCTTATACTACATAGCAACCCAGGGGTCCGTGCAGCAGTTACTAACAGGGCATTATAATCTGGAAGGGAAGGAACTGTGAAATTTCCATTGGTTGGGGAATGACCCAGCTTCATTTTTTCCAGATACTCTGTGTGTACAGGTTTATAACACTGGAGAACCTTGATTGCATCTTCTACTTTGCACCATTCTCTCTTACTTCCCATATGAGCAGAATTTTCCCAATCTTCTAATAGTTCAGTGACTGTAAGAGCATAAACATATGTTCTGTGCTTTCAGTCTTGGTTCTCAAATATGTCCAGGAGTCTGCCTAATTTACCTTTGACTCCAGCCTCTTCATAAACCTCCCTCATGGCAGTGCAGCTGGGCTCTCATGGAGGTCTTAACAAAATTATTACTGCCTCACCCTGACAGAGAAATAGGTTTGATTTTTGCCCCTTGCTGCCCCCTCTGGGTTAAGAAAATGTTTTTCTGGTGAGAGAAGCTGGTGATATAAAAAAAAAAAACTTTCAAGTTCCAATCCAGGAAATTCTACCCTCTATTCCTATTTACAATCTACTTGTAAACTGGACATTTTTTAAAAAAAGTTTCTCTCTTCTTGTAATACCATAACATATGCAGTCCAAAAACTAATAAAACACATTTGACATTGTCGACATTCTTCCTAGGAATTTCTGTGCTCAAATACAAATGTTCATTGACTACATTTCATGTCTTCCAGATTGCTCCAGGTGACATTTACCAAGTTGGCCACCATATTTAGGATCTCTGACAGAAATGCCCTTGTCATTTTCCCAGCCTTCACCTGCTACTGAGTCCCAAAACCAATGCCATAAATTTTAGGTTTTATTACAGCAGCCCCTACTACTAGTTAACAATTTCTTTATTTGTTATATATAGCCACAATAAGTCTGATAAACTACCTCTAAAAATTGCTGGCTTAAAAAAAACAAAAATATGGATTTAGCTCATCATTCTTTGGACCCATGGCTTTGACTGAGCTATTATTCTCTGGGTAAAACTCAGATATCTGGAGGTCAGCTGGGATGCTTCTAAAGTTGCAGTAAATATGATACTTGTTTGAATTTGAATTGAGTTTTTTAAAAGTTTTATTATAAATTTTTTCATGTCTATTTTGCTGAGATTTGTTTTTTTTAATTCTATTGTAACTGGCACACTGATGGCCACAGTGACAGGCTGAACCCCTCTCCAGGTTCAGGACTCTTGCCTTGGAAAGAATTCTGAGATGAGAGGGGCCAATAGGAATAAATAGTAAAGTTTATTAAAGAAAAAGAGAAAGATACCCTAAAGAGATAGTGTGGGCATGTTTGAAGAGAACCACGAATAGTAACCTTTGAACACTGGGGACTTACAAGTTTTGTATTAACTATGGTTTGCATTAACTAAGTGTCTTCTTTGTTCTAGAAGGAGATGGCTGCCAGAACTGGTGTCTTGCCTTCGCATACCCAAAATTTGTCTATGGCAGATGTTTAACAACCTTTATGGCCCCATGCTTTTTGTCATTAATTAAGAGTTTGCTTTGTACCCATGATTTTACAGGCTTTTATGGTTTGGGGAGGCTTCAGAGCTTTAGGGGAAAGTTTGGCTCCATGAAGTCTGCAATTAACAATTTGCAGGTTTTCATTAACTCTTTTAAAGTTGAATAGAAGACCAGGGACCGCAGCCTTGATGTCCCATTCTATCCTGCCTCACTGTGAATGGTTGTTGAATGTTAACAAATGATATTTATACATATGCTGTGAAACATTTTATTTCTAAGCTGACAGTGAGGTAGGAAAAAATCATTTTCTAAATGTTGAAACAAGATTTTATTCCAGGGATAAACTCAATTTTAGATGCATTTATATGGAGATAAATTTATTTAAGGATTCAGTTTTCTAAGATTTTATTTAAGAGTTTTGTTTTAAACATATTCTTAAGTAGTGTTTTATTATTTTTATTATTGTCAAATTTTGTACTGACCTTATCTGTTTTGACTATATTATAATTCCAGTTTTATAAAATGAGTTCTAAAGTTTTCCCTATTTTTTTCCATTTCCTGAAATTGTATGAGAACAATAGATTGAATGTTCCTTAAACATTGGAAATCTTAAGACTGGTCTAAGACTGTGTTGGTTGTGGTTGAGTAGCAATGACAGCATTGATGGGTCTGAGAAAAGAGATAAAACAAAATGGACTTACTATGGTGAAGAGGTTTTAAATGGAGTGGGAAGCCATTCAGGAAGTTACTCACATGCATATCTCAGACAGATATCACAAATTGCCAAGGTATGCAAAACTAAATGCAACAGTGTTTCCAAAGACAGCTGGATGCCATGAACAAACCACAAGATAATGAAATCAGTAAACTGTCTTAAGTTGAAGGACATTTGGAAAGCCCAAATATCCACCAATCACAATTTTTTACAAAAAAACTTACGTAGTCTTCTTTTTCCTTAAATACCTTTCTTAAAAGCCCCAAGACGGGACACTTCGTGGGTTTCTACCTGATTCTGCGATCCTTGAATTGCAATTCTAAGACCCCAAATAAACACTTCCATTGCATTTCAGGTCAGTTTATTTCTCAGTCAGTATCTCTGTTCCTCAGCAGTGGGATCTGTAGTGACTGCCACCTGTACTCTGGAAACTTCATTTGATTTGAACACAGTACCTGCTAAAGCCCCTTGTGCTCAGTCACCTCCCTGACAACCGTGGTTTCTGTTGGGAAGTACTCTCAGCTCTGAAGCTTCCCTTCTTTTGGTTGAGGTTCTAGCCATTTTTTTTTTTTTTTTTTTGTCTTCTGGTTAAAGTTTTCTTTCTAGCTTTGTTCTTTTAATTTTGACTGGTGGTATCAGTCCTTTTTGTTGGGCTTTTGGTTTACACAGATTTCTACTGTTTGATGAGTACTTAAATATTAAGAATCTCTTCTCTCTTTCTCTGACATTACAGGGAGGGACACCACCCTCATTTTTTTTTATTTTAATTTTTTAAGTGTGAACTTTAACATATATACCTAACAATGATAACTTTCAAAGTATGATTTCACTAATAGTTAGAGAGCATATTTTAAACAACGTCATGGGTCACAGTTCCGTAACTTCACCTATTTCCATTATTGTAAAATATAACATACATAAAGGCGTCAATCTTGATGTACAGCTCAACAAGCAGTTATATAAGTAATTTCAAAAATTGTTGTGGATTACATTTCCATGGTCTCAGTCCCTTCCCTATTATGCAATAGAAGGTAAATATAGAAAGGTGAAGACTTTCAAGGCAGAATTCAATGAGCAGCTATAGAGCAAATCCCAAAGGGTGCTATAGGCTACAGTTCCACCATGTCATTGACCTCCTTCTAGTCATTCCATCACCCCAGCACTCAAAAAATATGTATATAATTATATGAAGTTTCAGTATTCATAGACCTTTGTTAAATCTTGTTTGTTTTTACTCCTTCCTCTCACTTAATCTCCTTCTCCGTCTTCAGGGGTGTCTATGCAGTGAGCACCCTTAATTGTTCATATTGAAAGTGGGTATCAACAGTATGGAGAAGGGGCTACATCTTATTGTTGATCTTAAAGAAGCTGTTGCCTCTCAGTTTTAGGACTTGTCTGGTATGGTAACACTCTGGTAGATTTAAGTTTCTAAGAGATAAAACTTAGTGAGTGAATCTTTTATAGAATCTCAGGTAGGGACCTAGTATTTGGGGACTACTTTTGGTAAGGGCATGGCATATTGTGGCCATATTGTAGCCATTTGGGATGTCTAGCTGGAGCTTGCATAAGAGAAACCTCCAGGATAGCCTCTTGTCTATTTGGGATCTCTCAGCCACTGTGACCTCAGCTTGTTACCTTGCTTTTCCCCCATTTTAGTCTAATAGGCATTTTCAATCCCTCACTGCCATGACCAGGCTCATTCCTGGGAATCAAGCCCCACATTGCCAGGGAGATTCATTCCCCTGGGAGTCATGTCCCTTGTGGTGGTGGTGGTGGTGGTGGGGGTAGTGGTGATGGTTAATGAATTTATGTGCCAAGTTGGGCTTAGAGAAAGGTCACATCTCAGCAACAAATGAGGTTCCCTGGAGGTGCCTCTTAGGCATAATTATAGGAGGGCTCAGCATCCCATTTACAACCCTAAAATTTCAAAAGAGCAAGCCACATGTCAAGGGCTTGATTTATTAAGCAGTGGGTGCCTAACTTCATTTAATATATATTCTATCCCAGGATAAATGCTCGGTTTCTTGCATTATCTTCACTTGGTTGTACAATCATCATCACTCTCAACTTTAAAGAACTATGATAACATAATATATCCCAGAGCTCTTTTCAGCTGCTAATTACTAATCCCTAGAATTAGTATAGAGTTCGTAAGATATTCCTAGTAAATATAGTCTTTAATATGTAATTGATAGTTTCTTCACACCAATCTGTCGTTAACCTTCTGCACCAGTGTCATGCTCTGTACATATATTATGCTAACACTTATTTAGGTTTGTGGTACTATTCTGTGGGTTACATGCCTTTAAACAGCCCTTTGCAAACATGTGCACCTTTAATGTGTCACTGATACTTATAATCCAGTTATTGAACAATAGTCACACCTGACCATTCCATACCATTAAGATCACCTTCATTATCATATCTGTACATATTAGATCATTGTTCCCCTTCACTAGCTTCTGACTATCTCTACGTTCCATAGAGTTTACATTATAAGACACTTATATTACATTTTTCACAGAGTTCACATCAGTGGTAACATACAATACCACTCGTTTTGTGTCTGGCTTATTTCACTCAGCATTATGTCTTCAAGGTTGATCTATGTTGTCATGTTTCAGGACCTCATTGCTTCTTACTGCTGTGTAGTATTCCATTGTGCATATGAACCACATTTTGTTTATCCACACATCTGTTGAAGGACATTTTGATTGTTTCCGTGTCTTGGCAATTGTGAACAATGCCACTATGAACATCGATGTGCAAATATCTGTTCATGTCACAGCTTTCAGATCTTCTGGGTATACCCTAAGAAGTGAAATTGCTGGATTGTAGGGTAACTTGATATCTAGTTTTCTGAGGAAACACCAAACTGTCTTTCAGAGTGGCTGTATCATTATACAGCCACACCAGCAATGGATAAGAGTTGCAATTTCTTCACATCCTCTCCAGCATTTTGTTTCTTGTTTGTTTAATGACAGCCGTTCTTATTGGTGTGAAATGATATCTCCCTGTGGTCTTGATTTCTTCTCCCTAACAGTCAATGAAGATGAACATTTTTTTCATTTATTTTTTAGCCATTTGAATTTCCTCTTCAGGGAAATGTCTTTTCATATCTTTTGCCCATTTTATAATTGGGGTATTTGTACTTTTGTCATAGAGTTGTAGGATTTATTTATATATGCAAGATACACAGAAGCTTTTAATTTTGAAGAGTTCCAATTTATCTATTTTTTCTTTCATTAATTGTGCTTCGGATGTAGGGTCTAAGAAGTGACCGCCTCATGCTATGTCTTGAAGATGTTTCCCTCCTTTATCTTCTAGGAGTTTTATGGTACTTTCACTTATATTGAGGTCTTTGATCCACTTTGAGTTAATTTTTGTATAAGGTGTGAGTTGGTGGTCATCTTTCATTCTTTTGGATATGGATATCCAGTTCACCCAGCCCCATTTGTTGAAGAGACTGTTATGTCTCAGTTCAGTGTATTTGGGGGCCTTATCAAAAATAAGTCAACCATAGACCTGGGGGTATATTTCTGAATTCCCGATTTGCTTCCATTGATCAATATGTCTATCTTTATGCCAATACCATACAGTTTTGACTACTGGGACTTTATAGTAAGCTTCGAAGTCAGGAAATGTAAGTTATCCCATTTCACTTTCCTTTTTTATAATGTTTTTAGCAATTTGAGGCATCTTTCCCTTACAAATAAATTTGATAACTATCTTTTCCAAGTCTGCAAAGTAGGCTGTTGGAATTTTGATTGGAATTGCATTGAATCTGTAGATCAGTTTGGGTAGGATTGACATCATAATGATATTTAACCTTCCTATCCATGAACACAGAATATCTTTCCATCTTTTTAGGTCCATTTTTATTTCTTTTAGTAAAGTTATGTAATTTTCTGTTAGGTGTTTTCATCCTTGGTTAAGTTTATTCCTAGGTATTTGATTTTTTTAATTGCTGTAAGAACAGAATCTTTTTCTTGAGTGTCTCTTTAGGTCATTTCTAGTGTATAGGAACATGACTGACTGCTGTGCATTAATCTTGTACCCTGCCACCTTGCTGAATTTGTTTATTAGCTCAAGCAACTGTGTCATCAATTTCTCAGGGTTTTCCAAATATAAGATCATATCATCTGCAAATAATGACAGTTTTTATTTCTTCCTTTCCAATTTGGATGCCTTTTATTTCTTTGTCTTATCAGATTGTTCTGGCTAGTACTTCTAGTACAATGTTGAGTAATAGTAGTGACAGCAGACATCCTTGTCTCATTCCTGATCTTAGGGGGAAGGATTTCAGTCTCACAATTCAGTACTATGATGGCTTTGGGTTTTTCATATATTCACTTTATCATATTGAGGAATTCTCCTTCAATTCCTAACTTTTAAAGTGTTTTTATCAAAAAAGAATTGTAAATTTTGTTGAATGCTGTTTCAGCATCTATTGAGATGATCATTTGATTTTTCCCTTTTGATTTCTTAATGTGTTTTATTACACTGATTTTCTTACGATGAACCACTTTGCATGTCTAGGATGAACCCCACTAGGTCATTGTTTATGATTCTTTTAATGTGTCTTTAGATTCAGTTTGCAATTATTTTGTTGAGAGTTTTTGCATCTATATTCATTAGGGAGATTGGCCTGTAGTTTTCCTTTCTTGTAGCTGCTTTATCTGGTATCGGTATTAGAATGATGCTGGCTTCACAAAATGCATTAGGTAGTGTTCCATTTTCTTCAATTTTTTGAAAGAGTTTAAGTAGGATTGGTGTCAGTTCTTTTTGGAAAGTTTGGTAGAATTCCCCTGTGAAGCCATCTAGCCCTGGGCTTTTATTTTTAGGAATCTTTTTGATGACTGGATCTCTTTGCTTGTGATTGGTTTGTTGAGTTCTTCTGTTTCTTCTCTGGTCAGTCTAGGTTTTCCTGTGTTTCCAGGAAATTATCTGTTTCCTCTAAATTATGTAGTTTCTTGGCTACAGGTGTTCATAGTATCCTGTTAGATTTTTTTTTAATTTCTTTGGGATCCTCAGTAATGTTCTCCATCTCAGTTACTATTTTGTTTATTTGGGTCTTCTCTCTTTTTGACTTTTTCATCTAGCGAAGGGTTTGTCAATCTTGTTGATCTTCTCAAAGAACCAACTTTTGGTTTTATTTATTAGGTCTATTTTTTTGTTGTTGTTCTCCGTATTATTTATTTCTGCTTTAATCCCTATTATTTCTTTCCTTCTACTTGTTTTGGGATTAGTTTGCTGATCATTTCCTAGCATCTTCATTTGTTCCACTAGTTCTTTAATTTTAACTCTTTCTTGCTTTATAATGTACGCATTTAGAGTTATAAATTTCCCCCTCAATACGTTCTTCACTGCATCCCATGAGTTTTATATGTTGTATTTTCATTTTCATTTGCCTCTACATATTTAGCAATTTCTCTTGCAATTTCTTCTTTAACCCACTGATTATTTATGAGTGTGTTGCTTAACCTCCAGATATTTGTGACTATTCTAGATCTTTGCTGGTTATTGAATTCTAGTTCCACTCCAGGTGGTCAGAGAATGTGCTTTGAGTATTTTCAATCTTTTTAAGTTTTTTGAGGCTTCTTTTATGCCCAGTATATGATCTATCCTGTAGAAGGTTCCATGAGCAGTATAGAATAATTTATATCCTGGTAATTTGGGATACAATGCTCTATATATGTCTGTAAAGCCTAATTTGTTTATCACATATTTTAGGTTCTCAATTTCCTTATTTGTCCTCTGTCTAGTTGCTCCATCTATAGGAGAGAGTGATGTATTGAAGTCTACCACAATTATTGTGGAAACATCTTTTGCTTCTTTCAGTTTTGGAAATGTTTGTCTCATGTATTTTGGAGTACCTTGATTGGGTGCATAAACATTTATAATTGTTATTTCCTCTTGGTAAACTTTCCCTTTTATTAGTATACAGTGTCCTTCTTTGTCTCTTATGACATCCTTGCTTTTAAAGTCTATTTAATGTGAAATTAGTCTTGCTGCTGCTACTTTCTTTTGGCTGTAGCTTGCAAGGAAAATTTTTTTCCATCCTTTCACTTTCAATTTCTTTATGTCTCTGGGTCTAAAATGATTATCTTGTAAATAACATATTGATGGCTTATATTTTTTATTCTATTCTTCCAATCTATATCTTTTAATTGGGGCTTTTAATCCATTCACATTTGATGTTTTTACTGTGAAGACATTTTATCATTTGGTTTTTATTTGTCAAATGTATTTTCTCCCTCTTTCTCTTTATTTCCTTTAAGATACCCTTACCAAAACTCTTTAGTTCTGTGCCCTTCTCCAGACACCTCACTCTTTTCTTTTTTTCTCAGCCTGTAGAGTTCCCTTTAGTACTTCTTGTAGGACAGGTCTCTTGTTAACAAATTCTCTCAGCATTTGTTTGTGAAAATTTTAAGCTCTCCCTCAATTTTGTAGGAGAGCTTTGCTGGATAAAGAATTCTTGGTTGGCAATTTTTCTCTTTCAGTATTTGTAATAATGTCATACCACTGCTTTCTAATCTCCATAGTGGCTGCTGAGTAGCCAGTACTTGGTCTTATGTTGTTTCCCTTGTATGTGGTGAATTGCTTCTCTCTTGCTGCTTTCAGAACTTTCTCACTTTCAGCATTTGACAATCTGATCAGAAAATATCTTGGAGCGGGTTTATTTGGATTTATTCTATTTTGAGTTTATTGGTCATCTTTGATTTGCATATTTATGTCATTTAGAAGGTTTGGGAAGTTTCCCCCCAAAATTTCTCTCTCCCTAGACCTTTACTCTTCTCTTCCCCTTCTGGACACCAATGATTCTTATGTTTTTGTTCTTCATGTTGTCCATCATTTCCCTGCAGTCCATTTCAAATTTTTAAATTTTTTTCAACATTCATTCTTTTGTGCTTTCATTTTCCTTCCCCCTATCCTCAACTTCCCTAATTTATTCCTCTACCTCTTCTAATCTGGTTTTATGTATCACAAGAATATTTTTAATTTGATCAACAATATCTTGTATTTCCATAATATCTGCTATTTTTTATTTACTCTTGAAAATCTTCTTTATGCTCTTCTAGGGTCTTCTTCATGCCCTTTATACACTGAGCCATGATATTGATATTTGTGTGTGCTTCATTGATTAATTGCTACAAGTTCTATATCTTCTCTGGCTTTTTAATTTGGATGTTTGGGTTTCCATATCTTCTGGTTTATTCATATGATTTATAATTTTCTGTTGTTTTTGGCCTCTTGACATTTGCTTATCTTGATAGGATTCTTTTAGGATATCTATAATTTGACAGAGCTACAGCTTGGTGGAGTGCACTTTTCCTGACCTATCAGCACATCATGCTCCTGAGCCACCTCTTACCCTCAAGCCAGTTCTACCCAACTCCATCTGTGCACTGACTGGAGGTTCAAACCATGTGGATGTCTAGTCAGTGCACCAATTTTCCATGTGTACAGGGGACTGCCAGCCCTGTGGGTGGTGGTTGTACCCTGTGCAGTTTGGCAGGCAGTCTGCTCCAGTATACAGTGGTCCCAGCCATTCTTATGGCTGCAGATGGAGTATTCTAACACTGCAGAGCTCTGATCTCACTTTCCAGCTCAAATGCCCCACAGTCCTTCTGTCATGTGCCCACAAGTTCCTGGGATTGTGGGAGGGTTCCTGGCACTTCTGTTGGGCAAATCAGCCTCTAGGCTGTGCACACCATGGGCTTCCATGGAGGCATAGTGGATCCTGTCCCAAGCCCTCCAAATCCCTAATTCCCTCAAGGAGGCTCTCACCCATGGGGCTGTGAAGGGTTCTCTCCCAGCCAGCTGTAAAGATTACTGTGTGGAGCAGGGAAAGCTACCCCCTTCTGTGATCATCTGCCTACTACAATGGCCAGTCTCTGGCATAGGGGCTTGTACCAGTTTATATATATTATGTCCCCCAGAAAAAGCCATGTCCTTTGATACAGTCTTCTGGGGGCAGATGTATTAGTGGTGATTAAGTTGGAATATTTGGATTAGGTTGTTTCCATGGAAATGCATCCTATCCAACTGTATGTGATAACTCTGATTAGATAATTTCCATGGAGGAGAGGCACTGCCCATTCAGCATGGACCTTGATTAGTTTATTAGAGCACTATATAACTTCAGACAGAAGGAAGGAGCTTGCTGTAGCTGAGGTAGACATTTTGAAGTTGGCTGTTAGAAGCTGATGCAGACATTTTGGAGAACGCCATTTTGAAATGCAACCTGGGAGCAAGCAGATGCCAGCCACTCACCTTCCCAGCTAACAGTGGTTTTCTGGATGCCATTGGCCATCCTCCAGTGAAGGTACCTGATTGTTGATGCATTAGCTTGGATGCTTGATAGCCTTAAGACCGTAATTTTGTAACCAAATAAGCTCCCTTTTATAAATGTCAATCCATTTCTGGTGTTTTGCATTCTGGCAGCATTAGCAAACCAGAACGTATTTTGGTACTGGAGAAGTGGGGTGCTTGTGCTGCTGAGTTTGCAAATACCAAACATGTTGGAGTGGCTTTTTAAATAGATAATGGGAAGATTGTGGAAGAATTGTGAGGAGCTTGATAGAAATGGCCTAAACTGCTCTGAAGAGACTTTGGAAATCTGGACTCTAAAGATACTTTTGATGAGGCCTTGAGCAGAAATGATGAATGTGATGTTGTGAACTGAAAAAAAAGGCAATCCTTGTTTTAAAGGGGCAGAGAATTTGCCAAAATTGAGTCCTGGTGTCAGATGGAAGGAAGAATTTGAGAGTGATGAGCTGGGATACTTGGCTGATGAGATTTGAACTGAAAGTTGTGGATATAGCATGGCTTCCTCTTGCAGCTTATAGTAAAATGTGATTGGAGAGAGATAAACTTAGAACTGAACTCTTGGGTCCAAAGAAACCAGAAATTGATGGTTTGGAAAATTCCAGGATTCCATGGGGTGGAATCCCAGAAGCTACAGCCCAACATGAGGATTTAACCAAACATGGAACCCAACCACCATTTCAGTACAAGCCAAGATTAGAGATGGAGTCATCCAGAAAGAATTTGTGGAAAGTCCTGTTGTCTGATGGTTTTGACCCTTGCATTCTTCATGCCAAGCCAACAAGATTTTAGAGACAACGCTATAGTCAGAGCCATGGCTGGTCTGGACTGGAGGAGAGAGAGGAACAAATTGAAGGAAAAATTTCTTCAAAGACAGAGCCATCGAGATTGAGGTCTGGAGTCAAGAAGTCTCAGGCAGGGAGAATGGAGCATCCCACACACATGGAAAGGGTGAGTTTGCCCCAGAGGTCAAGGACAGGCATTCCACCTTGATGCTCAGGAACAGTGTTGCCACTTCAGGCCTCAGAGAGGGTGGACCACATTTCCTGAGGATTGGAGAGAGCCTGGACACCACTCCACTGTTTGGGGAGGGTGGAGCCTTTGCCCTGGAGAGGCAGAGTCCAGGTGGCACCCCAATGTTTGAGGAGGGTGGGGCAAAAAGTGGTCTCCCAATGTGTGGATATGTTGGAGCACTCACCCCAGTGTTTGGAGAGAATTGGAGAGAAAAGGGCTGATGTGTAGGCCCTTGGAAAGTGTGGGAAAGCTGCTCTCTCAAGCCCCAAGGATAAAACATCATTGTATAAATGACTCTCAGACTTTGAAATCTAATGGAGTTTGTCCTGCAGGTTTTAGGAACTGTTCTGATCCCTTAAACAATGTTTTCTTTTCAGTTTCTCCTTATGGCAATGGGAATGTTTATCCTATGAATGTCCCTCCTTTGTATACTGGAAGCAGATGACTTGTTCTAAGTTTCACAGGCCCACGGCCCAAGGGGAATTTTGCAGTAGGACAGACCACACCTGTAACTGATTTTGATGGGCTTTTGTACTTACCTATTGTTACTGAAATGATTTAAGTTTTTGTGATATCATGATGGGATGAGGGTATTTTGTATATGGAAATATCATGTTTTTCTGGGGTCCAGGGGGTGGAATGTACCAGTTTATATATATTATGTCCCCCAGAAAAAGCCATGTTCTTTGATACATCTTGTGGGGGCAGATGTATTAGTGTTAAGTTGGAACGTTTGGATTAGGTTGTTTCCATGGAAATACACCCCACCCAACTGTAGGTGATACTCTGGTTAGATAATTTCCATGGAGGAGAGGCCCCATCCATTCAGTGTGGGCCTTGATTAGTTTATTAGGGCACTATATAAGCTCAAACAGAAGGAAGAAGCTTGCTATAGCTCAGGCAGACATGTTGAAGATGGCCATTGAAAGCTGATGCAGACATTTTGGAAGATGCCATCTTGAAATGCAACCCAGGAGCAAGCAGATGCCATCCACGTGCCTTCCCAGCTAACAGAGGTTTTCCAGACGCCATTGGCCATCCTCCAGTGAAGGTACCCGATTATCAATGCATTACCTTGGACACTTTATAGCCTTAAGACTGTAACTGTGTAACCAAATGAGCCCCCTTTTATAAAAGCCAATCCATTTCTGGTGTTTTGCATTCTGGCAGCATTAGCAAACCAGAACAGGGCTCTTGGCTGCCGGTCTGTGAAGGGTCATCACCCATTCCAGGTAGTGAGGAGGGTGCCTGGGAAGTGGGAAGCTACACTCCTCCATGCTGTCAGCCAACTCCAGCCACTGGTTCCCTGGTGACTTTCTGGCCAAACGCTCAAACATCTTATATGCAGCCTCTTGTTTTCTCCAAGTACACACTCACTATGGGTATAGAAGTCTGTGTCCAGCTGGTGGAACTTTGGCACTGCTGTTCTGGAGCACTTTCTGTACTTTAGTGTTTTTCACAAAGGAGAATTTTTCTGTCTCTCCTAATCTGCCATCTTATACCCCCCTCCCACATTTTAATTAAGCTTTGTCCTGACTGAGAGCAATCCCATTATAATTTGGTGAGCACAGGTCAGGCATTTAAACACTATTAGAGTGTCTGCCACCTTCCTTGAAACCTCAGGTTCCAAAGACTGAAGAAGACTCCCAGGTAAGGATAAGGTGGTCACAGACAGGCAAGATGGGCATTAGGTTACCTGCCACGCTCAAGACAATTTCTGTGCAAATAGGGACACATGTTTACAGGTCTGCCAACTAGAGCACAGGCTGTCTGCCAGGTTGAAGAAGCATCCTATGTAAGGCACACTGTAAACATCTCATTAACCCAACCCTAAGATAAATGCTGTCACATTTTTTTAGGCTTTAGAATTTTTCTCAATCAGAAAGAAGAGATTCTAATTCTTCAAAAATTCTAATTGTACACCACCATCAAGCACTCCAGCTTGTTTTATGTATAAGAATTGTATTCCTGCCTCATGTAAATTCATGTCTCACTGGATCTGGCATAGTACCGATAATCTTTAATTACAGTGGCCCCAATGAGGCTCTTTTGATTTGTCCAAATTAGTGGATTTGTGCACACAATTAAAGAATACTGGCTATAAGATCAAACATCCTGAATGTGATACATTTTCAAAATGGTACTTGGAAGCTTCCAAACATATTTAAAAATTTCAAAATTGCCTCTATTGAAGAAATAAATACCGAATTAATAAAACAAAGACTTATCTAAATGCATAACTAAACTTGAAAAATTATCTAAATCTTCTGAAATTTCCAAGGCTGCCTTATCTCTTCCTTACTTTCCTGTCTCCCTCCTATTTATCCTAAGGGCCTTGCAGAGTTGCCCTGAAGCTCCTTCAGACCCATTGTCTTAGCCCTTTTAAAGTCAAATCTAATAAAGGAGGCTCAGGGACTGCCTCTATTTCCTATACTCCTTGGGTTAAAGTTGGATTATGAGCCATAATCAAGGAAATTCCAAATCCTACAGAGGATCCCCCAGAATCAATGGAATGCACTCCTTAATTGGTATGCCAAATCAGCCCCCCAAAAAGTTCCAATTACAAAATTGCCTCTTTAAAGAACTCTTTAAAAAGTGCTTAAAAAAAAAAAAAAACACACAAAACCAAGCTTTAATAGCCCTCTGACTGAAAAGCCTAGCCTGGAGCATGCTGCCCCTTCTGCTTCTCCTAATCCTGCTGCTCCCCTGTGTTCCTTCCTTGTATCCTTCTCTAACTGCCTACTAAAATCTTGCAAATTCCCTGTAAGATCAGACCCTCTAAACTGCTGGAATGGCACCCTTGGTAACTTTTAGCCCCTGATCAAGTGCAGAGTTCAGAGTTACTGTTAAGGACTTTCACAATCTTGAAACAGATAATAAATAAATAAATAAATTTATGAGGAGTTTAAAATACTAATTGGAGTTTATAATCCAAGATGATCTAACCTTTTCCAATTTGCACATAAAGCTTTGAGTTTGGGTGAGACAAAAAATTATATAGAAAGATGGTGGCATAGGTGCGTATGAGTATGGGTCTAGGTGATAGGTAATAGGTATAAGTATCTAAATGGGAAAAGCTGGAAAATGATATAAAGGACCTACAAATGTTACATGTGTGGATGCTTTCAAAAAGGTCAGCCAAACTGCTAAGGACTCCCTAATGTAAATCATGGACTATAGTTAATATACAATTATAATAATATTCTTTCATCAGTCATAACAAATATACACCACTAATGTAATGTGTTAATTATTGGGGGTGGGGGATGGGGGTTGGAAACTGTAATTCTGCATAATTTTTCTATTAACCTATAACTCCTTTAACTAAAAAAATTAAGGACTTATTAAAAGCCATACCAAAAGTATTTCCTCAGAATACTGATTGGTCAATAATCCAAAGATGTGAACAAAAAAGGGTGAACCCATCTGGGATTTTAGAAAGCTATTTTCTCAGATCTTTGGTACTGATTCAGGTCTTTCATCTTTTGCTGATGCATTTGAAGAGACACTATCCTCATTGTTTGTCAATGGACTTAAGCCTAGTCTTAAGAAGTTATTTTAAAAATATAAACTTAAATGAGAAGCTGTGCCTTTAAATAAATGTATTAAATTAGCTAAATATTTTGGAAGAACTACAAATCAGGAAAAAAAATTTTTAACTAGTAAAATCACTGTTTTACAATAACAGCAACTCTAAATGGTGGGATACAAAAGACTCCCTGACTGCCATTTTTAATGGCAATCAATACAAATATTGAGGTAGCTGGAAAGGAAGAAATATAAAGAACAAAAGCTGTCTATATTGCAAGCAACAAAGACATGAAAACTAAGTTGTCAGTTTTTAAAGGGGAAAAAGAAATGACCCCTGGGCATGTAAAAGACCCAGGTTAAAACGAGTTCCTCATATGCCTTCTTAAAACAATGTGTTAAGCTAAAAATAGCTTTTAGTTACTGTATCCACAGTGGGAAAGTTTTAATTTAAACAAAAATTATACATTTTAAAAAGTGCTAATAAAAAAAAATTCCACATTCCACTAAGAAATTAGGTGCATTCTTTAATATTCAAAATCTTCTAACAGACATGATTCTTAAATAGCCTCTTTACCAATAACACACACAAAAAAAAACTGAATAAAAATTTTTAAAAAATATAAAGTAGCACAAAGACAAAAAAACAGCTCTTGAAAACTAGTGAGTTTTATATCTCTGTGTTTTATCTTGTGTTTCTGAGTGTTTATTTTGACTCATGGCTGAAAAATTTAGGCTGTAAGTCTCCTATTTGTCTACTCATTTAATATTATTAATTTCAAAGAAAACTATTATGTTTTCTAAGTTATCAATGTTAAATTTTTAAAAACAACATGTATTTTTAAAAATGTTCTTCCTAAATATATACTTAATGTACATTAAGTATAATGTACTTCCTTAATATATATTACCGATCAAATAAACTTGTGTTATACCTAATAAATATTTAAAATGAAAATATGTATAATATTTAAAATGAAAATATGTATATATAAGTTTTCATTTAAACAAATTGAGTCATTTTTCTGAGAAGTTTTCTTTGGACACATTATATTTTGTAAGGTGTCAGCTTAAAGATAGTCACCAAAATCATTTTGGTAACTTAAGTATTGTTCTAGTTTGCTAATGCTGCCAGAATGCAAAACACCAGAAATGGATTGGCTTTTATAAAAGGGGGTTTATTTGGTTACACAGTTACAGTCTTAAGGCCATAAAGTGTCCAATGCAATGCATCAACAATCAGGTTTCTTCACTGGAGGATGGCCAATGGTGTCTGGAAAACCTCTGTTAGCTGGGAAGGCATGTGGCTGGTGTCTGCTCCAAGTTCTGGTTTCAAAATGGCTTTCTCCCAGGACATTCCTCTCTAGGCTTCAGCTCCTCAAAAATATCACTCTCAGTTGCTCTTGGAGTGCTTGTCCTTTCTTAGCTTTTCTGGAGCAAAAGTCTGCTTTCAATGGCTGGCTTCAAACTGTCTCTCATCTGTAGCTACTCTCTCAGCTCCTGTGCATTCTTCCAAGTGTCCCTTTTGGCTATAGCAAGCTCGCTCATTCTGTCTGAGCTTATATACTGCTCCAGTAATCAAGGCTCATGCTGAATGGGCAGGGCCACGCCTCCATGGAAATTATCTCATCAGAGTTATCACCTATGGTTGGGTGGGTCACATCTCCATGGAAACACTCAAAGGATTCCAATCTAATCAGCACTAAAACGTCTGCCCCACAAGATTGCATCAAAGAATATGGCTTTTTCTGGGGGACATAATACATTCAAACTGGCACAAGTATATAAGGTATACATGGTATGTTTTTATTAAAATAAAAGAGAATAATTTTATCCTAAAGTAAAGTAACTGGCTGTTCAATAATGAGAATGAAAAAAATGTAGGGAAAAAACCTGAATGGATATAGAAATTTATAGAAGATTTCCAGAAAAGGAATTTTATTTCTTATGGTCAAGGTTAAGTAAGATTTAATAGGTGTACCTATAAGACTTTTAAGAGCTTTAGCATCAAATAGTATACAGACACAAAACTTCAATTTGTTTTTTTCTCTATTAAAATAACAATGTTTTCTTGGATTAGATCTGTTCTCAGCAAAAGACTGCAAAGGTTTTATTCTGAATAATCAGGGTAAGAGGCAAAGAATCTATCTTTTATTAAAATAACTTCTTATACTTTATATTAACTTCATCGTGGCCTTACATCTTTAAAAAAAACCTCACTTTTGAAAAAAGAAACACAAAGCAGGTTTGTTTGTTTTTACCATCATATTATCTCATATATTTACTTTTAAAATCTTTTATTGTTAGTTGAATTAAAGAAGAAAGTCATGTATTGTTTCACAGTGATCTGTGATCCTAGTTAACCAGGTGTTCAATGTGCCTAACCACTTTTAACATTTTACTTTCTCAAATCGAATGCTAAATAATATATCTTAAATTTTGTAAGATGTGTTGTCAAACTAAGAGGGATTTTCTGAACTTGTATTAGTTAGATTTATATGATAAAATGTTATAATGTATATATTCCAGAAACTATATAAAATTCCTAAAAATTTGTCGATGTCCATACTGTCCATAAAATATCTTACTATTGATCCTCCTCATATGAAACAACAGTATAATTTTATCAGGCATAATTTCAGTTATTCTTTAAAAATATGTTACATGGTACAATATAATCAAATTTCTTTCTCAATTGCAGTATTTAATAATAAAAACTCTAATTAGATGTTTCACTTTTATAAGACATTAATAAGTTAATCATAACCATTCTTAATCTTTTGTTTTAAATCTTTTATAACCCACAAATAACTTTTTGTTTTCTTCTGATGTTTTCCTAAAAACATTTGCAAGCAGCTATAAACCAGAATGCTTTGTCTTCAACCTGAAAAACCCATGAAAAGGGCTGTACCAGGTATAGAAGAATCAAGATGACACAAAGTTCTTTTTTTTTTTTTTTTATGCCTAGACAATTGAAAGAATATAAATGTACTGAGTTCAGGAAGAGTCTGGGATAAAAAAGTTCAGTTTTTGACATCTTTTATTTACTATTCCTATGAGATAGGCAAGTAACAGGAAAGTAAAAAGATGTTTTTCTTGCATGCATATATTTCTGAGCCATCAACATTAAGAGTTTTTAAAGCTATGGGGCCTTTTAAAACCTTTTAAAAGTCAGTGCAGATAGAAAACTCTGAGTTTGAGAGCTGAGCCCTGAGGCCCTTCTACTATTGAGGGATGAAGGAGATAATTAAGAACCAGCAAAAGACACTTGTCCTTGTTCACTAATCCTGTTTCCTTCAGATTCCACTACTGGGATATATAAAATGGAATATCAAAATGGTTCTGAGATATATGAAGATATTTGGCAATCAGTAGACTTGGATCAAACCAATTCTCATCTGCTATGGCTCAAGAAAGGAGAGAGACAGCTTGACTCTCGGGCCATTTCTGCTGCTAAGGCTGAAGTCTTGTTTGAGAGGTGGTCTCAAAAGTTTTGATTTTCCAGAGATTTGCAATGAAACATTATTTGGATTTCAAGGGACAAATGCCAAGTCCTAAATACCTTAAGTAAAAATAGGAATTTATTTGCTCTATTAAAAAAATGTATAGTAGAAATGTCTTTGGACATTGCTGAATCCACGTGTTTAAATCCGTAATTTCCATCACATGGGATTAACTGGGATTGAGAGACTCAGAACACCTGGCCCCTCCTTTCCTTATGAATAAATGGATGAAAGTATAAGTGATCAATGAATGAATGAATAAATAGATTTCCATTCTCAATGGTTTGGGTAAGTGAATATCCTTTATAGATTCAAGAGATGGAAGTCAATAGCTTCTGGAAGGCCCTCACAGTTACAAAAATGTGTAAGAATATTTGGGAATTTCTTTTTGAGAAAGGGGGTACTGAAGGCCATTTGGACTTCGGTTGACTCCTTGGAGGCTGGGGATTGGAATATATCTGTGGGACAAGTAGCTTAAGTTTACTTGGAAATGAGTGGTTTTTTCTGACCACTGTTGTGCTTTCCTCCATAGAAATCCTATTGCACTATACTAGAGGGCTGTAGCTTTCAAACCCCTGCTCTGAAACCAGCTAAGATTGGAGATAACTTTTGAGTCTCTTCATTCAAATTGGCTTCAAGCTCTTCTGCTGGAAATACATAAAACTTATGAAAATGTAAAAAAGTCCCTTAGAGTTCTAATTAATTGAAATGTGACCTTGTGGTCATATCTTCTGATCCTTTTAGATGGTCAGAAATTATAGACTCAAAAATGAGGTTGGAAATTCATGTTTGGATTATTGACTGAAGTTCAAGAAGTAATAAGAGTCCCTATGGCTAATGAAATGCAACGACTCTTCTAAAATAGGGGCAGGACATAAACTTTCGATGGCATCATTGGTTGTTTTCATGACTGTGCACTACTTAGGTTGGAAGAATCTTCCCATGCTTATACTTCCCTGGATAGAAAGGAAGAATACTGAAACTTGACCTCTTCTGCAATTTATCTTTCTTGGGAATGATCTAGAAGGCTCTTTGGAGAGCATATCCCACCCCTATCTCCCCATTAAAACCTCTTTTCAGTCTGAAATACTGAGGATTTTCTTGAAAACTGAAGGATTTTCTTGAAAACTGAGGATTTTCTTGAAAACTTTCTTTTCTTTTGGACTAAGTCCTTTCTATACTCCTGTATCACTCAGATGACTTGACCCCATATCCTGACCCCTCTGAAACACCCTAACAACCCTTTCCTGAATCTCCTTGGTCTTAACTCCATATACCACGGGGTTAAGAGCAGGTGGGAAGAGTAGATAGACATTGGCCAAAAGTATGTGAATATGGGGTGGAACATGATGGCCAATGCGGTGGGTAAAAAAGGAGAAGAGAGCTGGTGTGTAAGAGATGAGGATGACACAGACATGGGAACCACAGGTGCCAAGAGCTTTGGTCCGAGCCCCATGGGATGAGAGACGAAGGACAGCTTGTGCAATGAGGGCATAAGAGAGACCAATACAGAACACGTCAACTCCGATGACCAACAGAGCTGCTGTCAGCCCATACACACGGTTAAGCCTAGTGTCTCCACAGGCCAGCTTCACCACAGCCATGTGCTCACAGTATGTGTGCGGGATCACATGGCTCTGGCAGAAGCTCAAATGCCTAATAAGGAAGGGACATGGGAACATGAGCAGGGAGCCCCGCACCATAGCTACCACCCCAATGCGGGCAATGATGGTGTCCGTGAGGATAGTGGCATAGCGAAGTGGGTGGCAAATGGCCACATAGTGATCAAAGGCCATGGCCAGCAGCACGGTGGATGCCATCATGCAGAAGGCATGAATGAAGAACATCTGTGTCAGGCAGGCAGAGGTAGAGATATGTCCTGCTCCACACCAGAGGATGGCCAGTAGCTTGGGAACTGTAGGGAAGAAGGCAGCCAAGTCAATGGTTGCAAGCATGCAGAGGAAAAGGTACATGGGCTTGTGTAGGGCTGGTTCAGTGATAATAATGACCAGGATGGTTAGGTTGCCCACAATTGTGGCTGTGCCCAGGCAGCACACAGGGAGTGAGAGCCACAGGTGTAAGTGTTCCAGACCTGGGATGCCCAGAAGGAAGAAGACAGAAGAGTCCAGGCCAGTGTGATTGGGAGACATCATGGTCTCACCAAGACTGCTGGGCAACTTCTCTCATCACAGCTCCCCACCACCAACAGGATCACATTACCTGTAGAGAGAAAACACAGGACAGGGATATGAATGAGAATAGAGAAATACTTACTAGCTATATCAGGGAAGCTCTACCATCTATTGAATGGGTTTAATAATGCTATCTATCTCTCAAGAGTTGTTAAGAGGATCAATTGGGTTAATATTTGTAAAGGGCTTTGTAGAGTGCCAAAGAGAGTTGAATGGTGGCTCCAAACAAGTTACACCCATGCCCCAGCCCTCAGAACCACTAAATATAACCTTCTTTGGAAAAGGGGTCTTTTTAGGTGTAATTAAGTTAAGGTTCTAAAGAAAAGATCATCCTGGATTAGGGTGTGTTCTAAACCCAATGACAAGTACTTAGAAGAGAAGAGGAACAGACAGAAGCACAGAAGGGAAGCACATGTGAAGATGGAGGCAGTCACTGGGGCGTGATGCATCTACAAGACAAGGAACACTACACAGGCCAATAGGCACCAGGAACAGGTTTTCTCTCAGAGCCTCAAGAAGGAAGCACCCTGTTGACACAATGTTCTGGCCTCGATAACTTTGAGGGAATACATTTCTGTCATTTTAAGCCACCAAGTTTGTAGTTATTTGTTATGGCATCCCTACGTAGCTGATACAGTGCCTGGCACATAAAGTGAGCAAAGGCTCATAAATACTTAAATAAACTAGAATTGTCTCCTGAACAGCCTATTGTTCTCAAAGAAATGAATAGGACCTATTTATTCTTCTCAGGGGGGTACCTGAATATGCACATTATACTTTTATGGAGTATGGGGGGAGATTTGGTAGGACCATCACCACAGAACACAACATACAAACATTATTCACTCTATGAAGTTGGACATCATTTTTCTTACAGTTCAGCCTTGAATGGGTTCTAGTTTGTGGCCTGGTGCTTGATAATTATGTCTGACCTTAATACTCCTATTGTAGTACCATCATCCTTTTTGCTAATCAACAGCTATTTTCACATATCCTTGTTCTACCTCCATCTAAAATTTCATGATGTTTCACCACTCTCACACATCCAGTTTCCACTCTCCAGGATGTTGAATTAACCATTCAATTTCTGGAACAGAGAGCTCCAACTTTTCTCACCCTACTCCTGGGTCAATCCTTCTTTAACATTATTACCTCTGGTGCTTGGTAATTTCAAAGAAGAATGTAGCCAAATCCTTCTCAATCTCATCCATCCACAGTATCAAGAAGTTATTTCCAACTTGACTTATACCTGGACTGTGATGATTCATCTCTGTTGTGGAGAGGTGTTTATACTACACTCACATCGCAGCTTATACCTGGGATTGCATGTGAGAGATCTTGTTAGACACACTGCCCTATTAGTTTATGCCTAATGACAGGGACAGCAAAGATCAAAGGTCGCAAACAATTTACCTAGGATATTATCTTCCCTAAGAAGAAACACATCAGCATGAATGTTTAAACTTGGCCAGCAAGACTTATGGAATTTAGCCATGATCATTATTGATGTGATTTGAGCTCTCTAGAACTCTACCTATTATGTGGGTAAGAGCATACTCCAGATGTCATGCCTGTATTCTTTTAAGAGGCAGGATATTTTAAAGGCAGCAGGGTCTTCGAGTTTGTAGAGCATCAAGATGTGTTGGTAAACAAGAGTAGGTATTGTGATCTGAAAAAAAAAAAAAAATCTGGAGACAAAGGTTTGTATTCACCTGTTCTGGAAGTGTTGAACAGATTAATTTTCCTCTAGTATCCTAAAGTTTTCTGATCTGTAAAACAGGAACAGTGATACATTCAAAGATTGTGTGAATTTAAAGAAAAACACCTTGTACAGTTTCTAGTGCATAGAAGTTGCTCAGTGAATGTCACTTACTGCTATCATCTCATCATTTAATAGGAAAAGAATCTAATATGCAATACAGGATCCTCATGCAGTTTCATTATCGAAGTAGTATCTAATCCTGGATGAAACAAGTATATAATGAGTTACTAGTTTTCACTTAATGTAATGTATTCCATTGTAGGACACACTTTCTGATAAAATGAAAGTTCATGATACTTTCTCTGTATGCCCTCTAGGGTCAAATGAAAATCCTTGTAGATTTGAAGACATTTTCCTTGGCAGCTCTCAGCCAAACAATGTGCTCTCAGGATTGTTTTTTAAGATCTATGTTTGCTCACTGAGTTAATGTGGAGATCCAGTCATCAGAGTGACTCAACACAGAGAACAGTGCTGGAGCCAGAACTCGGGAGCAGAGGGGCTCGCTTCTCTTACCAACCACTACAGCCACCTCCCTCCCTGCCAACAACTTTAGCATATGCCAGACTTGCCTACACTTTTCAGTCTTCCCACAAATTCACTCACCCATAGTCAGGAGGCTTACCTTGATTCTTCTTTGGTTCCTCCTGTTCTGTAGGTCTCTGAATCCTTTATGACTTTTTTCCTTTGGAAGCTAGACTGAGCACAGATTACCATGTATTACTTGCATGCTTGGCTCTTTTGGACTGATATAAGTGAACATTACTTGAAGATTCTATAGTCTTTTCTTTTAAGCAATTCTAACCTTTGCAAACACCCATGCTCATCTTCTTGTTCACCTCGCTAACCCACTCAGAGAAACTGGTCCACTGCTTCACATCATTCTTTGTATAAAAATAACTCTGATAAATATTGTGAACATTCTCACTCACCTCTCTTTGAATCCCTCTCTGCATCAGTCTCTAATCTGAATCTTAATGTGACATTAAAGCCAATGCCTTCAGTAAGATGAAAGTTCCAGCATCACAATTTGGAGAAGCACTGAAGATGGAGAAGACTTTCTGTGCCATGATCCTGCTCCCCAAAAAGTCAAAGGCTGTCACCCTGTCTGCATGAGAGCATAGCTGAGCTTGGGCTACCTCTGTCCATGGTGAGAACACTGGACCATGAGAAAGCTCAAGGTATTCGTTAAGATTCCACTGATTCCCTCTACCCAATTTTCTGCTGTAGGTTTCTGCGGTGTCTAACTTACCAGGAACACAAATTTCTCTCAGATACTTAATGAATATTTATCTGTTGTTAGTAATTCCAGGACCTTCATAGTAAATGTCCCATTCTTGCTTCACAATGCCTACTAATCCTTGGTGTGGTTAACAATTCACTTACTTCTCCTTCTCTTTGCTGCTAAATCTCTCCTCTGTTCCCCTTTCGAATCACTCAGCCTAGAGCCAAACTCAAACTCTTGTTTTCAGAGTTGTGCTAACTAAAAGTCCAAATCAGACTATTCAGAAATGTTGCTCATCAAAATTCCCTTTCCTGGCCTCTATATTTCATTCTCTCTGCTTTGAAGCAACTCCCAGTTGCCCAAATAGACTTCTCCTAAAGGTTAAGAAATGCCTTTTCTAGTATCTTCCCCTAGCCCAAACTCACATGACTCCAGAGCTGTAGAACAAACAAAGTATAGAACTGTGGAATCACCCTCAGGAAACTGTAAGAGCATTAAGAATAACTTGACCTATTTGAATACTGGGCCTAGAGGCTGTTATACTGATGTCCCCTGTCTCACAGTCCCTCCTGGGAGTTTGATCGGTTGCACTGGGTTTAAGGCTAGAGCCATCTAACTTTATATCTCTCCATAGGGAGCTGCTGTGTTCTCTAGGAAATTGTACATTCAAGCTTATCTTTCCTGGTTGGCCAGATCAGAATATAGAGATGAGAAACTACAAGGTTTTTTGGAAGATTCAAAAGTGTTTGTATTCTTTGCTTGCAACCATTTCTCTGGTATTTTCCCCTCCTCTCAGAATTGGCTGTATTTACCGAGGGGCATCTACCATTTAGAGCCACTGAGAGTGAAAGTGCTGTGGATATCTGAGCTGGGTCCCTCACCCAAAGCAACTCCTTTTCCCAAGGATCCTAGGAAATAATTTCCTTCTTATTTCCTTCTATGATTATCCATGCCCAGTTCTGTTACCTTTACTCCTTCTTGAGGTAGTACTATTATAGTTTACTGTACATCTCTAGACTAGCTGTTGTTACCTAGCTGCAGTGGGATTGGCTTTGTGAAATGCTTTGCTATTTTTTTCATATCACTTGTGCACTATGTAGCAAGAAGGTGATGGAACTCAGTAAGGAATTGTACACATATGTAAAATCTAGGAGACAGACTTTGCTAAAGGCAGTTTTTCAACATATGCAGTAATTGTCCTGGGAACTGAGAAAGATTTGTGCACTAAATATTGCCAAGCCTTCTGTTTCCTGATGTCCTCTGATGAGAATCTATCCATTGTGCTTATCTCAGTAAACTGTCTTGTCAGAAATACTTTGCACCAATTCCCCAAACTAGTCTTCTGTGGGATTAACGCTCCTTAGTACTAACTCCTCCTTCCACACAGAATTTATTTGGTATACCCTCACCACTCATATGGTTTATTCCGCAATGCACCACAAGCCTTCTTCAGGTCTTAAACAGGTGATTTAAATTCCTAGTCCCATACTACCATTATGTGCCATCATCTGGGCAAGGACCCACATTGGACATGGAGACTTGCAAGATTTTTTCTACACAAAATTGTGGTTTCTTTCTGCAATTCACTGCAGGGCTTGGTTTCCTCTGGTGATTTTCTCCCCAATGTTGTATCCAAAGGCATCTATACTGACTGTAAGGCATCCCCAAAACTGAACTAACTCTGAATTCCAGTTAACTGCATTCTTTTGACTTTAGATCCTGAGAGACTTTCTAGGCTGGTAGTTCTCACACTTCACCATGCTTCAAAATTACCTGTGGCTTTTAAAATGTGGATTGCTAATCTGCACCCCCAGAGTTTCTGATACAGTAAATTTGGAGCAGGGTCCCCACATTTTCTTTCTAATAAGTTCTAAAGTGATGTTGATGCTGCTGGCCAGGGGATCACACTTTAAGAGCCACTCTCATGTGTAAAGGAAGATTTGTTAGAATTTGCTGGGGGTTTACTTTCCCAAATTGCTGTGTGCTCTGCAGTCCTTATGAGGTCTACTGGGTGATGTAGCTACCACATCTTTAATAAGTCATTTTAAAACCTAGACCAGAGCAGGTATATAACAACTTTCCTTTCTCAGAACGCTGTTCTGAAACTTCTTACATACTTGAGCTAAAGGTGACACCCAGAAGCTCACTCATGAAAAGAGGATTAAAAATAAAAAAAGGAGAAATGAACATTGGTAGCCCCTTTGCCCATATTGCAAAAGGAGTGTACCTCTGCTAGTTCTGAGAAGAGTCCTGGGTATTGCATTCTGTGGGCGAGTATAATAGCTTTATGGTGTGAAAACTTGGGCTAAACTATGATTTCCTAGAGTTTCCCTTCTAGAAAGTTTTTAATGGGGTGGGGACTAGGGATTCTCTTGTGAGACTTGGAAAATGGAGGGTAAGTAGCAGCCATTGTGTGGCATACATGCTCACACACCCACACCCACACACACATACACACCCTTATTTCCAAAGGGATTTTGCAGATGTTCTTGGAGATCCTAACCAGGTGAGTTTAAATTAAGTGATTTTCCTGGGTGTGCCTGATTTAATCAGTCGGGAAGCCTTAAACGTGAGCTTAGGCCTTGGTTGGATGAAAGACTTGAGCCTGTGGAAACCAGTTTCATCCCATGCCTGTGTGTTTCCAGCCTGCTAGTGTTCTTTCCTTCCTGATTGCCTCTTCTATGGAATTCAGACTTGCTTAACCAGCCTCCACAATTGTGCAAGCCATTTTCTTGACATTAACACCAAGTCTGCAGAGAAGATAAATGGATATTTGTCATCTTACTCTCATTAAACTGTTCTATTAAAAATATCTAACTAAGGTATGATATCTAGTAGGACAATTCTCTGAAATTTGTTGAACCTTACCTGATTCTTCTAATGGCCAACATACCTATTGTTATCACTGTCTTATAAAGGGTTGTTATTTATTTGCTTATTTCTTCAGTGGGCAGTGAGGTCTTTTGGGCAAGGAGATTACATATATATGTTTGTGTTTGGGTTGGTGTGTGTGTGTGTGTGTGGGTGTGTGTGTGTTTCGTCATACTGCTTCAGCTTCTCTGGTGGAATCCTCACTGGTATCTGACACAGGGACCCAATATGTTTCTTAATTTATTTCATTGTGTCATTGATACATGACTACAAGGAATTTTGGGTGTTTAGGTGAAGAAAAGGGAAAATGAAATGAGTTTTAAAATGAAAAATGAGACATAAATCAGACACAGAAAATATGGATGTTATCTTATACTACTAAAGGAACCTAATAAATATAAAATTCCAGACCAACTACATATTTTTCAAGAAAATATAATGGGAAGTTACTGGTGTCAGATATTGGCAAGTCAAATATTATAAATTTGTAATAAAAGGAGAAAATTTATGAGCATTCCTAATCAATACAGGAAAGATACAAGGGAGGCCACTATCACCCCCATTCCCTCCATACTGAGTGTCTGCTGGAGTTTACACCCAGGCACCAGGGAAGAAGAAATAAAAGCAGGAATAGAACTGCGCATGGTGTGAATATGTGCATAGATAGTATAAAATAACAACAGAGAATTTGTTGGGACTATTACAAGAGTTCAGCAATATTGATAGATAAAAGATTGAAATAAATATATGGGCAAAATTTATGGAATAATGTAAGAGATTATTATGAATATAAAATGTGAGATTAAACATCACACCATAATCCTGGAAGAAAGACTTGATAGTCTAAAGATATCTAAACTCCCTAAATGAATCTGTATATTAAAAGTAACTAATTGAATCCCCAAGAGGAATTTTGCGGAAATTGAAAAGTAATGAAATTTATCCAAAAAAAAAAAAAAAAAGGACCCAAGAATAGCCAAGTTGATAAGATCAAGCTGGCAAGACTTGCTCTAGCAGAAATTTAGAATATTTAAAACGTATAGAAGTTTCTGTCAAATTGTTCTAGGACAACATATGGAAAAATATAATGTAATGAAAATCCCAGATATAGACACATACATTTATTTTATATTGTGGCCTTACAAATCAGAAAGGACATGATGTTCTAATCAATATTTGGTGTTGGCTATCAATATATTTAAAAATAAAGTGAAATTTAATCCTTTCATGATCCATAAACAATGTAAATTTTAGGTGAATTAAAGAAAAATCTTAAAATTTTACAAGAAAATCACTTGATAGCACTGGGCAAACAAAAAAATAAAACAGAAAATGGACAACTTACAAATTAAGCAATTAATAACTGGACTTTTTATAATTTGCATCAATGTGACAAAATACTAATATCAAAAGTAGAGCTAAAGTTTGGAGAAAATTACTCAAACTTATAACTGACAAGGTGTTTACAAACATAAAATATAAATAAGTCCAAATCAATAAAAAAACTACTAACAACTTCTTGGGAAAATGGGCAAAAGCTTATGAGAAGAAAGTTCACATGGTTAACTAATAAATTTAGCAGAAAATGCATCTGTAGACAATAATGAGACGCCATTTTAAATGTATCAAATCTGCAAGGATAACCCATGCCAAATATTAGTAAAAATATAAGGAAATAGGCAGTCACATACAGTGACAACTATTTTGGAGAGAAATTTAATAATATGTGACAAAGATGAAAGTATGAGTTTCTATGAGTAAAGCAACTCTGTTTCTTTGTACACATTGTATTGTAGGATATTCCAACATTATAATATCATGGAACCACAAAGAAAATATTTTATGGCATCTTGGTGTAAAGGAATGAGTTGGAAGCAGTCCAGTCTTTATACCTGTGTCCATTCCCACCTCCAGCTGCAAAGAGGCTGAGGAGATCAAATAGCTTGGCACACCTGTAATGAATTTATTGGCATAAAACTGTATCATGGGAGACCAATTAGACATTCTGACCCAGAAAATCTGTAATATATCTGTATGAGGATGTTTTTACAGCATTATTTGTGATACCCAAAATTTAGAGCACCCAAATGAGACTCTAAAGAGAAATTTAAAGGATTGTATACTATGCTATAATTGAAATAAGGGTTTGAAAGCAATGCTATAGTTGAAATAAAGAACTAACTAGGTCATGCAAAATGTTGCATGAAAAAGGTTATATGGTAAACATTTTATATTAAAACACACATATATACAAATCAAGATATGTTTTAATAGCTCAAACCTTAAGGATTAAAGAATCAAAATGCATGAGAAAGATATATGCTAAATTTATGTTGCACAAGAGGAAGGAAGGGAGGAGAATGAAGATACAAATAGTTCCAAAGTGAATTTCAACTGTTTAACTTCTTTTTGGTACAAAAACAACAAACATTATCAGCAAGCCTTCTGTCACATTTATGGGTATTTGCTGTGTTACTCTCTGTACTTCCAGCATTTTAAATTATTCCATTAAAAATCTAGCTAAGTTGTTAATTTCTATTAGGAGATTTCACTGAAACCTTTAAGTTTTTTCCTTATTCTTCCAGGGCTGACATACCATTTGACACTGTCTAATGAGACTATGTTATTTAATTGCCTATTTTCTCCAGTTCAGTAAGATTTTTGGGACGAAGGAAAATTTTTCCAAAAGTGTCCTGAAGATTTCTTGGCTCATACTGGAATTCAATAAATACTCAGTGTATTAATTAATAAATTAATTTTATGCCTATGTAAAAGTATTAGTTTTAGCCCCACAATTCTCTTGTCCATACCTGTACTCCAAATATTTCAAGTTTTCACTCTCACCCTTTTTTTTTCCCTAAAAGTTAAGCTATAGGAAGTTAGCTAAGTATGTGGTATGTGGAGAGCTTAAAAAAGGTATAAAAATAACATTTGACAGATACTATTCAACATCAAAGAATATTGAGAATCTTGGAATATTTTCACTGGTATAGTAAACATCCAAAAAACTGTTTGCTTCTTACATGTAAGAAAAAGTTTTATTAAGGAAAAAAATAAGAAAAGATGGGGATTTTAAGAGAAAAGAAAGAATTTGTCTTTCACTGATGAAAATATGCAATGAACATCAGCTTCTGAGAATTGAATTTTAAAAAATGAATTGTTACACACACAGTTCAGCAAAAGCAATCTTCATATCCTGAGATTTAAAAAGAAAAACAGAGTAAATATCAATGTATAAGATTAAAAATGAGAGTCTCCAGGAATAATGTGCAGCACTTTTAAGCCTGAATGGAAAGAATCTGTTCCAGTCGGCCTCCCATATTTAGCTGCACTTAGTAAATATGCAGAAATTAAAAAAGTAATAGGGGCGCAGAGGGGGAAGATGGCAAAATAGGAAGCTCCAATAATTAGTCCTTAACCAGAACAGCTATTCAACAGGCAGGAATTGTCTGAGTCAACTATGTCAAACTCCAGAGTTCAGTTGAACACTGTACAGAATACAGGGACGAGAGAGCAAGAGGCTGCTAAATTATAGTTAAAACCAATGAATTGTTCTCGTGTGTGGCAGTTACTGTCGCCCATGCCCTTCTCTTGCAGCAGTCAGCAGTGTGGTCCAGCTCCTGAGGTAACTTGCTGTTTACAGAGAATGACATAAAAATCTAGTTCCATAAGATCTGGGGCAGAAAGTGCAGTACAATCCCTGATGACTGTTTTAGATTAGCTATTTCAGATCACTGTGGGACCAGCTCTGAGGGTGGCCATTTTTCCACCCACCCCAAAGGTACAGAAGAAACTTAAAGACAGTTTGCTTCCTCAGAGCTGTGGATGATAGTTGAGGGGCTGCATTTGCTGTGTAGAGGCCAAGACAAGAAAGGGCAGCTTTGGGGAGCCATGAAAGAAGCTCCTGCTGCCCTGACTGGACTTGTCCCATTCCTCCTCCAGGGCAGTTTGGAGACAGCCTGCACTCCCTTTGTAGGTGTCCGGACTTGTTCCAGCTGGAAAGACCAATTTGGTAAACTTCACTGTGGTACAGTGAATGTTGGTACAAGGCCAACATTACCCTCATACCAAAGCCAGATAAAGTACATTAAGAAAAGAAAACTATAGACTAATAACTCTTATGAATACAGATACAAAATTCCTCAACAAAAAACTAGCAAACTGGATCCAAGAGTATAATAAAAGTAGGCAGGGCAAGATGACAGCAGAAGGAGGTGTGGAATTTAGTTAGTCCTTTAGAGCAGTTAGTAAACAGCCAGGAACAGCTAGTAAATAGTCTGGAACAGTTGTTTGGGGGACATCCGTGACCGGACACATCACACACCAGTCTGGAATGGGTAAAAGGGCTGAAAAAACAGCTTGCAATTCTAAGTAAAGCCTTCCAAATGTCAGAGGCTGATGTCCCTCCCCCACTGGCATGGTAGACTGAGTTGGAACACTTCCCTGTGGATGAAAGAATGATTCTCTACTAGGAAGAAGGGAAGGTAGCTCAACCAAGCTCCAATTGTGGTTTTAATTAATGAATTTGGGTTACTGAATACAAGCTACAAGCACAGATAAATCTGGAGCAAACATGAAAGGAAACTTGATGTCTTTTAGCAGAATGCAGGGGAGGGGGAGGCTGATAGAAAAATAAATAAATAATAACAGACTTTTGGAATTTGCCAAACTCAGGGAAAGGCTGTGCAACAAGAAAAGGGGCTCAGGGAGCTGGGTACCAACTCTACCTCTTGACTGGTAAAACTGGGTGGCTGGGGCCTGGCTCTGAAAAGGGGATTGCCTTTTTCTTTCTCTCTCTCTCTCTTTGAAACTATTCTAAGTAGCTTATTAGAGAAAGTCTCAGGCAATTTCAGTTCTCAGCACTGATCCAGGCAAGGGTGGAATTAGGTTTAAGAGAAAAAGTAGGGAGTCAAGTAAAGGTGATAACTTCCTAAAGGGCATATCTTCCCCAAGAAAAGGGGGGGAGGGCCTAGGTCAAGTGACAGCCCTCCTTCAGAGAATTCAGACCACAGGGGTGGGGGTAGAAACAGCTTAAGTTTGGCTTCTGACTCACCCCAAATCTAAACCATGCCCTTGGCAGAGGTAGGTTCTGCTGAGAATTAAATGAAGCACAACTCTTTCTGCCAGTGGGGAGTGGTGGGCTGACAAGTTCCACCTGATGAGCAGGATAGGAAAAGCACAGAGTCTTGAGGCCTCACAGGGAAGTCTAACAAATTGCTGGGTCTCATCCTCAGAGAAACTTGATAATGATTACACACTCCTCCTGGACCTGTGTGGTATGGGAAAATCTGTTTGGGGGTGATCATATGTGGGTTGAATGTTCTCAAAAAAATTTCCATATACGCAGGGCAAAACTTGAATAACAAAAGCTGAAAAATTCTGATTATTTAAAGAGAAGGTATGCTAGAGGTCTAGAATAAATTGAACTGAACAGCAAAGAGCAGTTAGAGAACAAAGTCAAACAACAAGTAAACTTAGGTAAAAGAGGGAAAATGATCTCTAGAAGAAACTAACCAAGGAAACCAGATGCCAAGACACCAACAAAAAATTATGAGTTGCACTAGGAAAAACAAAGAGATGGCCCAAAGGAACAAACTAACACTTCAAGCAAGATTCAGGAGTTGAAACAACTAATTAAAGACATACAAACAAACATGCTAAATCAATTCAAAAATCAAATCAGTGAGTTGAGGGAAGATATGGAAAAGGTGATGAAGGATATAAAGAAGACATTGGGGAAACATAAGGATGAACTTGAAAGTTTGAAAAACAAATGGCAGAACTTATGGGAATGAAAGGTGCAACAGAAGAGACGAAAAAACACTATGGAGCCTTACAGCAGCAGATTTGAAGAGGCAGAAGAAAAGATTAGTGAACTTAGTGAACTAGAAGACAGGACATCTGAAATCCTACACACAAAAGAACAGATAGGGAAAAGAATGGAAAAATATGAGCAGGGTCTCAGGAATTGAATGATGACATGAAGCACATGAATATACATCTCATGGATGTCCCAGAAGAAGAGAAGGGCAAAGGGGCAGAGAGAATATTGGAGGAAATAATAACTGAAAATTTCCCATATCTTATGAAAGATAAAATTACAGATCCAAGAAGCACAGCATACCCCAAACAGAGTAGATATGAATAGACCTATGCCAAGACACTTACTAATCAGATTAACAAATGTCAAAGACCAAGAGAGAACTCAAAAGCAGCAAGAGAAAAGTGATACATCACATACAAGGGATGTTTGAGAAAAGTGTATGTGGACTTCTCAACAGAAACCATGGAGGCAAGAAGGGAGTGGTATGCTATATTTATGATCCTGAAAGTGATAAACTGCCAACCAAGAATTCTATATCTGGCAAAACTGTCTTTGAAAATGAGGAAGACTACTTGGGACATGACCCCCAGGGGAGTGAATCCCCTGGTGATGCAAGACATGACTCCCAGAAATGAGATTGGCCCTGGCATCAAGGGATTGAGAATGACTTCTTGACTGAAAGGGGGAAAAGAATGGTAACAAAATAAGGTTAGAGTGGCTAAGAGACTTCAAATAGAGTCCAGAGGTCATCCTGGAGGTTACACTTATCCAAATACCAGCTAGATATCCCAAAAGGCTGTAGTATGCCAAGCTCTAATTAACAGTATCCCTGAAATATGTAGCTCTCTCTCTGAGACTTTATAAAAGTTTCACTCACTGAGTTTTTCAGAAACCTAAATCCTCTAGAGTGTCCCTATTCTGGTTTGCTAATGCTGCCATTATGCAAAATAACAGACATGGATTGACTTTTATAAAGGGGTTTTATTTGGTTACAAATTTACAGTCTGAAAGCCATGAAAATGTCCAAATTAAGGCATCAACATAAGTTTACCTTCACCAAAGGAAGGCCAATGGCTTCCAGAAAACCTGAGAGCTGGGAAGGCATGTGGCTGGTATCTGCTGATCCTGAGATGTGTTCTAGCTCCTCTTTCTGCTCTGGTGCATTCTTCAAAATGTTACCCTTGGGCATTTTTCTCTCTCAGCTTCTCCAGAGCAAACTCTGGGCTAGTAGCTCCAAATTTCAGCAAAAGTCTGCTTTCAGGAGCCATCTCCAAAATGTCTCTCTCAGCTGCTCTGTAGTCCATCCATTGGTGAGCTCTTTTATAGGACTCCAGTGATTAAATCAATGGGCAGGTTCCATATCTCCATGAAAATAATCCAATCAAACAGTTCACTGAGCAGTTGATTGAGTCATATCTCCATGGAAACCCTCAATCAAAGGATTCCATCCTAATCAACACTAATACATCTGCCCCCACAAAATAGCATTAAAGAATTTGGCTTTGGTGTAGCATAATTTATCCAAATTAGCACAGTCCCTACGCCAGATAAGTCCCAAAGCCCACAGACAGCAGCGTCTTCAGGAAAATCTACCAGATGCAGCCCTTGTCCCCATAATGTTGACACCCCTTTTCAATATGAACAACTTAGGTTGATCACTGCCTAGACATCCTTGAAGATCAAGAAAGTGACTTAATGAGAGGAAGGGGTAGCAACAGACAAGATGGAATTTAACAAAGGATTACAAATGCTGAATCTTCATATAAACTTTTTTTTAGATACGAAGGTATTAGAGTAGCTAGAAGGAAAAACTGAAATGGTGAAACTGTAACCCATAATATTCTTTGAAATTTGCTCTACAACAACTCGTTTAATTGTACTTTGAAAGTTATCTCCTTTCTGTATATATGTTATATTTTGCAATAAGGGAATAACTGAAATTTTGAAACTGTAATTCGTAACATTCTTTGCCCTGACATTGTGAGATTGAGAAGTCCTTCTTGGACCAAAAAGGGAGAGAGAAATAAAAAAAATAGAGTTTCAGTGGCTGAGAGATTTCAAATGGAGTTGAGAGTTGCTATTCTTATGGCTGTTACTCTTATGCATCATATAGATATCTCTGTAGTTTTTAATGTATTGGAATAGCTAGAAGGAAATACATGAAACTATTGAACTGTGATCCAGTAGCCTTGAATCTTGAAGATGATTGTATAACTATATAGTTCTTAAGGTATGACTGTGTAATTGCGAAAACCTTGTGACTGTTACTCTCTTTATCCAGTATATAGACTAACGAGTAAGAAAACAAAGATAAAAAAATAAATATTGGGGAATAACGGGTATTGGATGTTTTGGGTATTCTTTTTTATTTTTATTTTTATCCTTTTTCAAGTAATGAAAATATTCAAAAACTCACTGTGGTGATGAATGTACAACTGTATGATAATACTGTGAACTGTTCATTATAGGCTTTGGATGGTTATCTGGTATGTGACTACCTCATAATAAAATTTTATTTAAAAAAGAGTTATTAAAAGAATTATTCACCATGATGAAATGGAATTTATCCCAGCTATTCAAGGTTTGTTCAGTATAAGTAAATCAATTAAGAGAATGAAGGAAAAAAACTATATGATCATCTGAATTGATGCAGGAAGGCATTCCACACAATCCAACTCCCCTTTTTGATTGAAACTCTTAGAATGCTAGGAATAGAAGAAAACTTCCTCAACATGAATGAGGCATATATGAAAAGCTCACATATAACTTCCTACTTAATGATGAGAACTGAGAACTTTCCCTCTAAGATCAGGAGTTTTCCATTTTTCTATGGATTGTTTTGGATTGTCTAGACATATAGAAAAATGTAAGAATCAAAAACACATTTTATCAAGATCACTGAATACTAATCACTTATAAAACTCAATTGTTTGCATATCAGCATTATTTTTCTCCAAAAAAAAAATTGTTTTTTGTACTCATTTTGTGCATGCCATTGTGCTTCATTTTGAAAAAGTAGACACCAGGTTTGCCTCCCCGGAAGATTTTATTCTGAAACTCCAAATGTTTTCAGAACCTCACATTTCCTGTTGTAACAACAAAAGATTATGCCCGCAGTAGTCCTAGAATATGTTGAGGGATGATATAGAAATATGGGTTCTAAGACAACTTCAAATGTTTCTGCCTGAGTCCTCAGGATCCGGATATATCTGATTCCCAAGCCTATTTTTTCATATTATAAAAATGTAACACATGTAGTTACATTACATTTCTACTGCTCTCAGGCCACAGTAGAAATAAGCAGCAGCAACTACCTTTTCCTAACTCCCTACATAGAGAATATATGTACACTCACATGCAAACATAACACACACATACACACTAATATAAAATGCTAATGCTCCTGCCTCCACCTGCCCCCCAACCCCTGGTCTCAATACAGGTCTTATATCTGTCCTGTGGGGCCAAGAGCTTCACGTAAACTTGACTGTGACTTAACCTGTGGATATGGCATCACAGTTTCTGCAGGAACTCTGGTTGCTTTCAGGGTGAGCAATTTTTGAATTGGGGTTGCATGTCTCTTACTAAAGGAATGGATGCTGACTACAACATCTGGGTGGGGAGAATGAACCAGAGTGGTCAGATGTAGTTATTCTGAAAACTTTGAAAAGGCACCATGTACCCTTCTCTTAAGACTGCTTTTACATGCTGGCTTCTATGAATTTGGTTAGCAATTTTGCTCCATTTTCATTCTGGTACATAATCTTTGGGGCAAGTATTCTAGAGAGAGTCAATCAATCCCACTGCCTGTGACAGCTGGAAAACAGTTTCTGTGAAAAGGGCATTTATCCTGTGATAGGAGAAAAGGAGTGATGACAGCCTTCCATAAATTTATGTTTCTCATTTACTTTTCCTTTCAGGGAATTGCTTCCATTTCACATCATGGTTATGGTATTTGAATTATTTTTCAATTCAAAGGTCTCCAAGTTCATCTACTCTCCTGTCTTCTTTTAACAAATAAATAAATATAATTTATAAAATACACATGTGAAGAAAGGAGGACCAACCCTAGCCAACCTTAATATTCCCATAGAGAGATCCCTGAGGTGATAAATGGGTCATATCCAGGTGTCCAGGAGTTAATATTAATTTCACCTTGGACATTTTGTGTTAAAGGAGCCTGTTTATCATACTTCTAAATAGCCCTTTCTATAGGATGGGCCCACTTATCATACTACTTGTACATTTTCTCTAAAACAGCACACACCAGCCCAATATAGCCTACTTCTTAGATTTGTCAATCAAAGTTGCATCCAGCCTTTGGTCTCCACTTAGTCCTTATTTCCTCACTATATTCTTACTATCACACAAAATCTCATCCTTAGTAGTTGTAAGTACTTTGTCCTTCCTTGTTCTCCAATATCCATTTTTTTGTATGGTCTTTTAAAAAAATGTATTGATCACCTCTCTTATTCTCTAATAAATTACCTTTGGAGAATATGGAGTCTGTGAAATATCTGACTCTATTATTCTCTGAATTTTTTATTTGAGTAGCAAATCCTGTACAATATTCTAAAGTAAAAGTCAAGTGATTTAATTTTATATGGTGAACATCATTCTCAATGGATTGGATTATTTGTCAACCTAACACTAGAAAAACAGTATTTTAAATATTTTAAACTCTCCCTCATTTTTGAAAGACAATTTTGATGAATACAGGATTCTTGGATGGCAGTTTTCCTCTCTTTCAGTATCCTGAATATATCATACCACTGCCTTCTCACCTCCATGGTTACTTCATCTTATAAAGCTTCCCTTGTATGTGATTGATTGCTTTTCTCTTGCTGCTTTCTCTTTGTCTTTGACATTTGAAATTCTGACAGTATGTGTTTTGGAGTAGTTCTATTTGGATCAATTCTATTTGTGGTATGCTGCACTTGTTAGACCTGTAATTTTATGTCTTTCATAAGAGTTGGAAATTTTTCATTGATTACTTCCTTTATTATTCTTTCTGCTCCCTTTTCCTCCTCTTCTCCTTCTGGGACACCTACAGCATATATATTCATGCACTTAATTTTGTCATTCAGTTCCCTAAGACCCTGCTCATATTTTTCCATTTTCTTCCTTATCTGTTTTTTTGCATGTAGGATTTCAGAAGTTCTATCCTCTAGTTTGGTAATCCTTTCTTCTGCCTTTCCAAGTTTGTTGTATGTCTTCCATTGTGTTTTTCATCTCCTCTATTGTGCCTTTTATTCCCATAAGTTCTGTCTTCTGTTTTTTCAAGCTTATGAATTCTTCCTTATGGTCTCCCAGTATCTTCTATATATCCTTCATCTCTTTTGTCACATTTTCTTTCAACTCATTGATTTGATTTAGAAGTTTTGTTTGAATATCTTTAATTAGTTGTTTCAACTCCTGAATCTGAGTTGTAAGATTTTTCCTTTGACTGGGCCATATCTTCATGTTTCCTGGTGTGACTCATGATTTTTTGCTGTCTAGGTATCTGATTTTCTTGATTAGTTCATTCTGGATGTTGTTTGCTCTCTTTTGCCTAGGGTTTTCTTGTTGATGGTCTGACTTCTAGCTTTTCTTTGCTTCTCTCAGTAGCCAGTTGTCAGATTGGCTCTGCCCCTTGTTTTCCCCCCAAATCAGGTGCTAACCATGGACTGCCACAGGGATGGGAGGTAGGCACTGGGCACCCCAGTAAGTTCACTGTGTATGGTAATACAAATCTATGGGCTCTCAGTAGTGCTCTGTTTTTCACTGGCCAATAAGACCTGGTTTTCTTTTAGATCCTTGCTTTAACAATTTGGTCTTCCATACTTCTCAGCCTAAACAGAGCTGGTTTTCCATACAGGGCAGGTAGACCAGCTCCTGTGGCCCTAAGAAAGCGTCTGTAGCACTTTTTTTAAAAGTGTTTCAACTCCCTTGCACCTTCTGTACTGTCCATCAGATGGCACTGTTCAGTAACTTAATTTTCCTTGGATGCTTCTTTGCCTCTGAGCATAGGCCATGTCTAATACAGATGAGCTGAAACTGCAGGATTCCTATGCCCTCAGTTTCCCAGCCAAAATCTGTCTCAATGTGGGGCTCCACCTGTGGCAAAATAATCCCTCAGCTAACTCAGGACACCAGCCATCCCCAAGGCAAGGAAATGGTTCTCCACTGCTGCTTCCCTCTAGGGTGGGGAAGGGCTCTCAGAGCCAGGACTGGAAACACAGACTCTGTCCAGGTTTTCTCAGTCTCTGTCCCTCGTTGACCTGGGCCTTGAAATGTCCTCCCCTGTCCCCCAGGTCTTCAAACAATGGGAGTATGTCTCACTATCTGAAAGCTTTTAAAATCTGTGTCCCTGGTGGGAGGGGTCCTGTCTGCTGATTCTGTGCCTTTCCTACATGAGACCAACTGAGGAGGAGAGGAGAGGACCAGCTGGTCCAGGATGGAAGATTCCTACCTGATATTTTTCCTTTCTTCAATTTGGCATTTGCAGGGTCTTTCTCTAGCCTGTATCCTCTTCCAGAGTTTCATACAATTCAGAATTGTCCCCTTTGTTTCACTGAATTTCTGGAGAGAAGTTTTCAGTAGCTGTTTATGTTGCCATGTTGAAGATGTCACCCCCAGCACCTTAATTTTTAATTGATGCTAAGAAAGGACTAGAAAATAAAAGACATGAATCTTAACAACATCGTAGAGTGTTTTCAGGAGGAAGAAAGTGATAATGGCATTCCTTATAGTATTAGGATTAGCAAACATTTGGGGAAAAGAAGCCTTGTTTATGAAAATGAACTGATTACTTTGAAAATAATATTGTATCCTCCAAATATTTTGTAAGTCAAAACAGTGAGGTAAGTACACATCTGATGTAAATCATAAGTCAATGACTTTAAATTAAGGTGAAGAAAATCTATTTCCTCAGTCAAAAGTAATTATTTAGAAGTTATATTATATATCTGGCTTTATACTGATGTGCTATTGATAGAGAGATCAATAAGTCATTGTTCATTACATGAGATGTTCAGTCCAGAGGTCCAGTAGATATATAACAGGGAAATATGTTATGATATAAACTGATATGATGTGGGAATTAAAGTTTTCTGATAATGCAGGTCAGAGTTTTTAACCTGGTCTAGGTAGAGTCATTACTTACAATTTAACCAATTGATTATCCAAAAGAATGGAGTATATTGAATTTATATTAAAAGACCAGATAGAAGTGATATTTAAAAGGATTGACTGAAGGAGTGAAATCCCTACATTAATCTATATATTCTCAAATTTACACTTAAATATAAAGAATAGTAGAGAAATTTATACCAGGATCACATGATTGTCCCCTATTAAATGGTTTGTACTGAATGTTCTTTTCTTATTATTTCCTTCACCTGCATAGTGGCATTACATGAAACCAAAATAAGCAACATATTGGGAATGACATAAAATATATCACTAGCTTATGTTGATTGGGAATCTTGAAAATACTCTCTCTCAGGTCTCAGTGTCAGGAATGATGGGTCTCTACAGAACAACTGGTTTTGATTAAGCTTTTATAAAACTTATAATTTGCCAGCACTCTCTCCTTTTGTATCCAAGGCATAAAGGATAAATTAAATACCAAATATAGCAATTTGTTAGAAAAGCACTGGGTGAATTCCTGTTTGCTTGCCTTTTTATTATACTGTCTTATTCACATTCTCCTTAGCCCTCTTTCCTTCAGTGTATATTTTTATCTTATACACATTTTTATAATGCATGTCAGTTCATAAGTTAACTATGTGACGGCTCAAAAAATAAACAATAAAAAGTAAATAAAACACAGAATGATTTGATTTACTCTAAGATATCTTAAAGAATCCCACCAAATAAGCACATATTGAATAAGAGGGTAGATGTAGACCCCTTGAAAAAATGGGTGGTCTGTCAAGAATAATTAAAGTTTGTAAAAAATTATCTGAAAAAATTATCCTGAGAAAGAACATGTTTTGTTGCATATAATTATTGGAGAATTATTTTTAAACTTGTGAAACCATGGTACCAGCAATATGAGTAATAAATAGTCATGATTCATTCTCATTCATAAGAATTCATTATATATTTTATACATAGTTACATTATGAGAATGATTCTCTACCCAAATATAAATTATGTGAAAAATAGTTGTTTTACATTGTTTTGCTTTTCTTGCTTGGTGAAACCTTTTCTCAATAATGTTCTTCCTCTTTCTGGAAAGAGTCCTTTCATGCTTCACTTTATATCACTCAGTAACCTGCAGAAACCAACTTTCAGTTACAGCACCCAAGGATGCTAAATGATATTAGAATCCTAAGTATTTAAAATATGAAAAATGAATGTGCTCTAGTCAAACACTATTTTTAAAGTTCTACCAAGTTTTTTATTTAAAACACATTTATGATGAAATTCATGCAATATTTTGAGACATTCCAATTAAAAATATACTATTCTCATGATTTTTAATTCCTGTTTTTCTTCTATCTTAAGCATATCATTTAGTCCCCATGCTGAGTGATCCATCAAGGATATGACTCCTGGACCATGGTCAATTAGTTTAGAAAGGATCTCTCAAAACAAACTGGGAAAATGGGAACACTTCCTAAGTGCTAGGAAAAGGGATAATATAGTCCAAGTGTTTCCCAAACATCTTAAACTAGCGAATATGGTCAATTCTGGCAAAGATATTTTCTTCCTGTGAATACCAAAATAAAGAAGGTATTCTGCAATGAGAAAAAAGAATGTCAAAGATACATAGAAAGAAGATGTATCAGAAACACAGACAGGGACCTGAGGAAACTTAGGTCATATATTCTACTTTTCTTTCCCTTTGATTTCTTGAGACAATCAGTATGATTATAGCATGTTACTGCATGATTACAAATTTTGCATGAACTACATAGACTTCAAATATTAGTGCTATCTTTTTCCTTTTCCTTCCTTTTTTTAATTTTTGAAGTTTCAGTGGTTGCCTCTGATTCCTTATGCTAAATGAAAAGCTGACAGTGTTCCTTTTCCTTAGATCTTCTGCCTTTAGGCAATCATTGGACAATATAAAGAGTGAGTGTGTGGATGTGTGAGCACCTTCTGCACATTAGTTTCTCTTCATGCACAGTTTAAGCACTTTGTGCAAGCCCTGCCTCAGCTCCTTGTTCTTCAATGCATAGACCATAGGGTTGAGGGCAGGAGGGATGACATTGTGTAATACATTGAGTAGAACGGGAAAGAGGGGAACTGTTTTTATTTTACTGTGGGTGATGGAAATGACAATGACAACTGTGTAAAAGAAAAGAATTAAGATGAGATGAGATGTACAGGTACTCAGGGCCTTGGATGCAGCTTCTGCTGAATTCAGCCTCAGCACAGATTGAAATATCAAAACATATGATAAAATAATCATACCCAGGTCACTGCCCATGAGTGTCCAAGCCAGAATTAGCTGGTAGATACTATTGACCCACCTGTCATCACATGATAAGCTCGTGACTCCAAGGTTAGAGCACAGACAGTTCTCAATTTGATTGAGGGAGCAGTAGTGTCTCTGAGCAGCCAACACAGGCACTGGGATGGTAAACAGGCTATTTCTTAGTACCATGAACACAATGGCTTTGACCACAAAAGAATCAGTAATTATTGATGGATATTGAAGGGGTCGGCAAATGGCTACATATCTATCTACAGCCATGAAGAAGAAGATGCCTGACTCCATGCCCACAAAACAATGTATGACATACATTTGAGCGAAGCACTCAGGAAGACTAATGGCCTTAGCATTGAACCACAATATGGCAAAAATCTTGGGCATGATGGTAGTAGCCAGGCCCATATCTCCCACAGCCAGGATGCCCAGGAAATGGTACATGGGCTGATTCAGTACAGTGTCTTGTTTGATGATGACCAGGATAAGGATATTGGCACTGAGAGCTAAGAGGTAGAGTAGAGCCAGAGGGAGTGAGAGCCAGTGCTGCCACTCATGAATGCCTGGGAATCCCATCAGGATGAACTCGGAGACCTGGAACTTAGAGGTGTTGGAATCTCTGAGAACCTGGATCATCCTCCCCTAAAAGGAAAAGTATTCAAGATTATTATTCTTTATTATCCTTACCACAATATGTAAAAAGCAATTATATATAGTGACATATCCCAGAGTAATTTGGGCAGATAATAAAAAATATATTTACAGCCTCCCCCTCCCCAGCCCCGAGGATCTGGGGGAAGGTGCGGATGTGTTGGACATCCTTACCCGGACTGGTGTTGATGTTGTCACAAGCATTGGGACTGGCGGTTTAATGTGCTGAGCCCTTGAGCATGGGACTTGCCCTCATGAAGCTCATTACCACAAAGGAGAGTTTAAACCTGCATGTAATGGTGCCTAAGAGTCTCCCCCTGAGTACCTCTTTGTTGCTCAGATGTGGACCTCTCTCTCTCTCTAACTAAGCCATCTTGACAGGTGAACTTGCTGCCCTCCCTGCTACGTGGGACCCGTCTCCCAGGATTGTAAATCTCCCTGGCAGTGCAGAATATGACTCCCGGGGAGGAATGTGGACATGGCATCATGGGACTGAGAGTATCTTCTTGACCAAAAGGGGAATGCAAAATGAGACGAAATAGTTTCAGTGGCTGAGAGATTTCAAATGGAGTCGAGAGGTCACTCTGGTGGAAATTCTTATGCACTATATAGATAACACCTCTTAGGCTTTAATGTATTGGAATAGCTAGAAGTAAATACCTGAAACTACCAAACTCCAACCCAGCAGTCTGGACTCCTGAAGACAATTATATAATAATGTAGATTACAAGGGGTGACAGTGTGATTGTGAGGACCTTGTGGATCACACCCGCTTTATCTAGTGTATGGATGAGTAGAAAAATGGGGATAAAAACTGAAGGACAAATGGGGTGGGATGGGGGGATGATTTGGGTGTTCTTTTTTCACTTTTACTTTTTGTTCTTGTTCTGGTTCTTTCTGATGTAAGGAAAGTGTTCAGAGATAGATTGTGGTGATGAACGCATGACTGTGTTATCATGCTGTGGACAGTGGATTGTATACCATGGATGATTGTATGGTGTGTGAAGGTATTTCAATAAAACTGAATTTAATAATTAAAATAAACAAAAAAAAAAACTAAAAAAAGCAATTATCTACAATCAAAATATTGAAAGTGGGATCAATAGAATCCTCTTTATTCTCATCATCCCACCAACACTTCTGGACATTTATTGTGAAGCCAGAGCTGTAGCATTTTCTATGTGCTAACTCAGTTAATCATCACAAAAACTCAGTACAACAGATCATAATATGTCCACTCTCTTATACAGAGGAAATGGAATATTAGAAAAAATGATGGCCTTATTCATGATCTCCCATGTAGTAAGTTTTAGAAGCAGGGCAAGAATCACATACCAAGGTCTGGGCTTTTAAGCTTGGCTTTGTTAAGCAGTTGTTTTCCTTGAAGGCTTAAGACATAGACTAAGCGTTGACTTATATTTTCAGGGGAAGTTTTCAATTAACACACTAGATTATATAATAGCCAAAAAAGCATTCTTTTCAAGTTCTTGAGAATTTGTGAAGCACTTATGAATAGTACTTAATCTTCATTAAACTGTAGGAGGTAGTTTATTATGCCCATTTTATAGTGAGGAAACTAATATATAGAATGCTAATGACCTGACTAAGGCCAAGCTAATATAAAAGAGAGAAAGTGAATTGGAAATCCCTGTATTCTTTAAATACAGTTGATTCTGATTTTGAGTAATTTTCCTCTATTTGGACAGATTTATATTTGCTTGATAGCCTGAGAAGAAGTAGAGCAGAAATGAAAAACACAATGATTATGAGGTAAATGTTTTGTCAGAAGGCCTGTTAAATCAAACTGTTCTATATCTAGGACAATTCTTAGATATTTACTTAAATTTTGATTTAACTCAAAAGAAAATTTCATGACCTTTATTGTAATGAATTTTTGTTATTTATTACTAGCTTTTTATGATTCCAAATACTAATAAAGTAATATAAAGGCACTGTATTTTTAAATATATGTATATGCATGTGATTTGAAACCATAGAATCCATAAAGAGGTCATTTTGTTGTAGACTTGATAGATTTATTCACCTTAACAAATGTAACAGTACTCCATATAAATTATAACATAATTAGCTAAGGGAAGAAAATAATAATTGAAAACAAAAAATTTTTAATCCTTAATAAAATATAACAAACAATTATTTCAATAAATATTCTAAATTCCAAATTAAAAATTAAACATACATGGGTTTAGTATTGAAGAGAGAAATTTAAACCAGATCTCTAATATTGTGTATTGGTTCCACAGTAACCTGGAGAGATCATGTAGAATAAAGACCCTGATGTCTACTGTTTGTCCATTTAATACTGAAACTAGAGCAGAAAAAGGGTTTAGGTTATACCTATAATGGTTACAGATGAGATCAATTCATCAACTCAGGACCAGGAAATAGCTTTACTCTTAATGAAAAGAGCATCTAGAGAGAATGTTTCTAACTGTTCAAAGAAGCAAAAAGAAGCCTATCAACATTTAGGGCATTGAGTAAAGAGACATATCTCACAAAAGAAATCAAAGGTACAGTCATGAATCATGCACATCTGTGGAGCTGCATTTAAATTAACTTTTTAATGTACCAAGACAATAAAGCAACACAAAACGTTTCTGGATGAGAAAACCCACAGAATCAAACCCAATAACGCTCTTAGGAATAACTGTCCTGTTAATGTACATAGGACTCACAAATGAAACAAAAACCCACAGTGAAACATGAGTTTAAGAAACAACCTGATGTGACTGTGTGATCATGAAAACTTGTGACTGACACTCCCTTTATTCAGTGTATGGACAGATGAGAAAGAAAGTAAAGAGAAAAATAAATAAATAATGGGGGAATAACAGGTATGGGATGTTTTGGGTGTTCTTTTTATTTTTATTCTTTTTTGGGGGGAGAAATTAAAAAGTTCAAAAATTGATTGTTGTGATGAATGCACAATTGTGTGATGATACTGTGAGCCATTGATTGTACACTTTGGATGATTAGCAGATATGTGAATATATCTCAATGAAATTGCATCAAAAATTGGGAAAGAAAACAACCTGAGAAAATAATCTTCAATAAAAGTTTGCAGATAAAACAATAAGAATTTCTATAATAAGCATTCAAGAAATTAAGGAAGGGAGATCATTTGTAAGACTACAAAATAAGAGCCTTTATACTAATAATATGAATGAGGTACTATGAAAAGTGGAAATTTTAAAAAATATTATTATAAAACAGAACATGGTTATTGAACTAAATGTTATATGGAAGAATGGATCAAGTACCTGTGATGGTTAGGTTCATGTGTCAACTTGGCCAGGTGTTAGTACCCAGGTGTCTGGTCAAGCAAGCACTGGCCTAAACATTACTGCAAGGACATTTGTGGCTAGTTAATAAACCAGAAGGCTGGTTTATTAAATCATCAGTCAATTGGCTGCAGCTGTGACTGACTGCATCAACAAAGAGCATGTCTTTCACAATGAGAGAATGCAATCAGCTGGATTTAATCCAATCAGTTGAAGACTTTTAAGTGAGATAGATAGAGGACTTCACTTCTTCAGCTAACAAGGGAAGCATTTCCTGAGGAGTTCATTGAAGTTGTCAGTTCATTTCCTGAGGAGTTCATGGAACATCTTCATTGGAATTGCCAGTTTGCTGCCTGCCTTAAGGAATTTGGACTTGTGCATACCCCCAGTTACATGAGACACTTTTAAGAAATCTTATACTTACAGATATCTCTTCTTGATTCTGTTTCCCTAGAGAACCCTAACTAATACAGTACCTAACTACACTATGCAACTAATGGGGCATCCAGAACACAAAAAGCAAAGGTTGAGGGAGAGGAAATATTTGCAGTCCAGTTGGCTGGGATTTTCCAGAATTGAGGAAAGGCATGTATCACATTTTAGAAATGCAAATGCTGAGCAAAATAAATAAAATCATATTTACACACATCTTAATTCAACTTCAGTACCCCACATGAATAGATAAACATTAAACACGAACTAAAATTTTTAAAGCCAATAGAAAATTTTAAAGTATAGATGCTGTCAATATATTACATTATATCATCAATGTTCTGATAGGAAATAATAGCAAAATTGGAATTTACACCTCATTAAAATTTAAATATTAGGGGAAAACAAGGTGATTTTTTTTATTATCAATATAATTTGAATGTAACCCAAGTTATTACTGAAAGAACGCAGGACAAGGGGGTAAAATGTATAGAAGAAATTGTGGAAAAAATGTGTGAAAATATGAGTAAATATAAGTAATATTGTCAATTAAAATAATAATGCTTTATAGGAGGAGTGGTGGTTACAAGATGGAAAAAGCTTTACTGACAGTATATGTTTTTCATTTTCTGTCTCCTCTGTTGGAATATCAATCACATGACAGCAGGGAGGATGGAAGAAGAAAAAGAAAGAGAGGGAGGGAGAGAAATGAGAAGAGAGAGTAATGTAAATCAAGTGAAGGGGAAGAGGATACTGGGAATTTCATCAAGTCAAAAAAAAAGCTAAATAAAATCATGAGGATTAGAAAAAAGGAAAAATTACATCATATACATCTGTAAATATTTTGTTAATGGATTGTACTTGTCAATAAAAGAGAGTCATTTTGATAATTATTTTTAGAAAACTATGGGCTATTTATGAGACACTTAAAACGAGAGTTTAAAAGGAAATAGGTGAAATGCACATTGTATTCTTGAAAAAGAAAATAATTTAGTAATATCAATATTGGATATTTGAAAAAGCAATAATTCAATTAAACATGATACTTATACATTGATATAAGGAACCTCTGGCAGAATAATATAATATTTATGGCTCACCTGAACTTAGATACATTAATTCAACTTAAAAAAAATTGAAGAAGATAATAGAAAGTTCACAATTATACTAAGAAACACAATTCTTGAAACAAAAAGTTGTAATGACATAGAACAGGACAATTAACAATATCATACCAAAGGATTTAGATATATGCCTACATACAAAACATAGATATTGCAGATTATTTTAAGCACACAGAAAATTAATGAGTGTCTACCATGTGGAAAGTTACAAGCAAGAAATAAAGAATTAATATCAATAAGGTGACAAAGCAAAGTACAAAAACAATATTACTTTGCATAAAAGAGACAAAGAAATGCAAAAATTTGGAAAATTTTAATTATGCTGTGAAATGATGAATGGCACATAAATAAAAATAATAATCACAAAAAGTATTGAACTGAAAAATAATAAGAATCATAAAACTTTGGGATTATGACAAAAATGATATTTAATAAATCCATCACTCTAAATGCATATAAACAAACAAAAATTGCTTAAAATCTAATCATTTAACTCAAGGAATTATAACTAACTTCATAATAAGCATGAAGCAAAAAGAATAAAAAATAAAACAATAAACTAATGAAATTGGAAAAAGAGGTAATAATAATTGGTCAAAAGCCAAAAGGCTTACTTTTCAGAGTCATAGACAAACTCTAAAAAATGATGCAAAAGTTATCAAAGATAAGACAAAAATGCAAGATGTTATTTAAAATTAGGATGTGGCATGCAGAAAAATCAGTTTAAAAATACTAAGGAATATAATGAATCACTTTATGATTCAAAATTGAAATATTTGAATCCTTGCAATTCTAGATTTTGAATACTGAATTGTAAATGATGAAAAGAGATAAAGAAACAGAAACAGAAATTGGAAATTTACCAAAAAAATTCCAGAAAAATTTGTCAGAGAATTTCAACAAACCTTCATAGAATATATAACTACTACTCTGTGTGCATTGCTCAATGAATTATAAAAAGAAGGAAAACTCCACCTGCTAAATTAAGATAATTTCTAACTGGAAGAGCATTTCAAAAAAATTTTAGGACTCTTTCTATTATGAATGTCCAATGTTAGGAGATGCAATCATGCAACATGTAAAAAATATATAACATGAATGAAAAATCCAAAACAGATCAGACAGATTAAAATTTATTTGATTATAGATGCTTATAAATTGTATATATCTTATAACTTCAATTTAAACCAAGAGAAAATGGAACTTTTGTAATATCATGTGTTATCTGGTGAAAATTCAAACATTATTTAATGCATATGACATGGTTGCAAATTACCTCGTTTTGTATTTATCAGTGTGGAAGAGGACCAATAGCTAATGGATTAGAAGAAAGAAATGCAGCTGGTATCTATTTTGGAACATATAATAAACTATGTTGAAATGCCAAGAACCTCTACAGAAAAACCTTTAAAAATGTGAGCAATTGCTTAGAAGAAAACTGTAATTTACGCTTACAATGGATTCTGTATTATTATTTAATCACTGATTTATTCTCAATTTAACATTCTTTCTTGACATGTATATAAGAGAAACTAAGTACTGTTTCTATTCTGGAGATTCTCTGAAGACCACAAGCAAGTAGAGGTCATTCTCACCAATATTCAAATAGTTTTGATAACATTGTGATGGTAAGGGGCTCTACAAACTTGAAAAATTGCCCAAGACTCTTGCAACCTCAGTTCTAATCTATAAAATAAGGTAATTCATTTCTAGCTTCTGAGATTGCAGTAAGGCTTAACTTCTCTGAAAATTCCTAATTGAAAACCTTGCAAGATGGAAGGATAATTAATATTTATCAGTTTGATTTAAAGGAGGACCTGGATGGCTATTACCTCAATGGAGACAACAACCACCGACACCGGACACCACAAAACAACTTCTAGGAATCAGACAGGTAAGTGAAAAATTAGCAGGAATATGTGTAAAAGCTCAATGGAACTGGAAAATGAATTCTGTTACAACCAAGTAAGCTCTGAGCTTGGAAAATTTGTGAAGAATTATATATATCCAAATGTCTAATACAATAACAGACAAAAAATTCATATGATTCTAAAGGGTGTTAGTGCTAAAATATTTTATTATAATTCAATAATTTTATATTAAGCCATAGTGGAAGTAGAAAATCTAATATTTTCTCATGTCAAGTTCCTATAAAATTTTCCAGTAGTCAGGTTAATTTAGCAGAGTGCACGTCACGATTTCTGAAGAGTTATTAAGGATTATTCTGTTCTTTTAGTATTATTTAAGTACTGCCACAGTGGCACTCCTAAAATGACCAGGAGCAAGGAAATCCCCAATTTAAAGATCAGTGTTATGAATCTGTGTCTGCTAGCTATGAACATTTGTACATGTAGCAGAATTACGTCCAAAATTTGCTTTCATTTCCATTACCATTGGCTGTCTTTGTTGGGGATGGGGTCCTGACACTATTATCCTAGCTCAACTCATTTAAGGCTACAGATGTTCACCACAAAGGACCTGATCATTCTGAAAAGACAAACTGACACAGTGGAACAAGGAGTCTGAATATGCTACCACGGCTGAGTCTTATCTTCTATAACACATCCTAAAATCTATGCACAAGGTTGGAAACACTGGCTCCAGCCCCAGCTTTGTACTCACTGTGGGGGTTACCGGCCTGGAGACCTCTTAAGTAGCAATCTTCTGTATATCAGAGCCTTTTTCAGCTACTGCAGATGGATCTAGGATTTTATGACAAGTGAGGAGAAATCCAGGAACTTGCATCCTGGAGAGAAAGCAAATTCCCCAGGGTGTAAAACCCAAGTCAGCCTGAAGCTGGTCAAACCCAGGGGGGATGGAAGATGTAATTAGGGACAAGTATTGAAATCACATTATATAGCTAACATCCATATTGACTATGGTTGAGCTAGCTTTTATTAAATATAGAGGTAAGTGGGTAAAAATGTCAAAGCTTTAGGATAGCTTTCTGTTTAAGTAAAGCCTTTTGGGAAGTCTTTTTGAGAGAAAAGAAGAATATGAAACCTGTTGCTCCATATATTTAGGTTTTGTAAGTGCAGATTTCCAAGGGATTTTCTTTTATTTTGCATCTTGATTATTTGTTCAAATAGGAATAAGCGAAGGCACTCAGAAAACAACTGGGATGGTCAGCTGTAGATATTGAATAATACTAAATGGTTGCTACAACACCAGACGATAGAGACCTGGAATTCTTTTTTTTTTAATTCAATTATATTGTGATATATTTACATACTGTACAATCATCCCTGGTGTACAATGAATTGTTCACAGCACCATAATATAGTTGTGCACTCATCACCACATTCAATTTTTGAACATTTTCATTACCATACACTAAAAAAGAATAAGAATAAAAGTTAAAGTGAAAAAGAACACCCAAAACATCTCATTCCCCATCCCTCCCCATTATTCATTTACTTTTTGTCTTTATTTTTCTATTCATCTGTCCATACACTGTATAAAGGGAGTCAGAGCCAAGAAGTTTTCATAATCACACAGTCACACAATTTAAGTTATATAGTTATACAATCATCTTCAACAATCAAGGCTACTGGGTTGCAGTTCAACAGTCATGTACTTCCTTCTAGCTATTCCAATATATTATAAACTGAAAAGGGGTATCTATATAATGCATAAGAATAACCTCCAGAATGACCTCTTGACTCTATTTGAGATCTCTCAGCCATTGAAAGTTTATTTTGCTTCATTTTACTTTCCCCTTTTGGTCCAAGAAGAGTTTCTCAATCCCAGAATGCCAGGGCCAAGCTCATCCCCATAAGTCAAGTCCTGCATTGCCAGGAAGAGCCGCACTCCTGGGAGTCACATCCCATGTGGGTGTGGGGGTGGGCAGTGAGTTTACCTGCATATCTGGCTTAGAGAGAGAGACCACATCTGAGCAACAAAAGAGATTCTCTGGGTTTAACTCTAAGACACAATTTTAAGTGGCTTAGCCTCTCCCTTGTAGCAACAAACTTCATAAGGGTGAGCCCCAAGATTGAGAGTTTGGCCTGTGAGAATATCCTTAATTCCCCAGGTGGGGAAATTTAATATTTCCACATTTTCCCCCAGACCCTCAAGGGGCTTTGCAAATATGTTTTCATTCTCTGCCAGAATTATTCTAGGATGTATTGGGGCTTCATACTAACCTGCACAAACCAACCAGATCTCACTCCCAAATCAATGCTCCAAGTGGTTATGCTGTTTGAATAAACTGCCCACACAAGTCAAATTGTATATTGTGTTACCAAAAAATAGAGATCTTGCACATAAACAACATCTCTTCCTTCAGTCCCACACAGAAGTGGAAGCTTAAAAAATTCTGTCAATATCATCCTTTACCCTTCAGTCTGATTTACCTTAGTCCTAACCAAGTCCATTCCATTCATATCTCTAATTGAAGTGTTATCTCTTTTTTCATACTCCTTAACATTTGCTGCATGGGTTAATGCCGACATTCATAGCTGCCAGACTCTGGCTCTGAGTCTCAGGTGTCACACAGTGTTCCAGTTTGCTAATGCTGCCATTTTCCAAAACACCAGGAATTGATTGGTTTTTAGAAAGGGTGTTTGTTTGGTTACAAAGTTGCAGTCTTAAGGCCATAAAGTATCCAAGAGAAGGCATCAACAATAGGGTACCTTCACTGGAGAAAGGCCATTGGCATCCAGAAAACCTCGGTTAGCTGGGGAGGCATGTGGCTGGCCTCTGCTGATGCCAGGTTGTATTCCAGCTCTGCTCTCAGCTCCTGTGCATTTTTCAAAGTGTCTCTTTTGGTTGCAGCACCTCCTTCTGTCTGTGAACACTTTTATAGGACTCCGGTGATTCAGTTAAACCCCACTCTGAAAGGGTGGGGTAACACCTCCATGGAAATTATCCAATCGAAAGTCTAGCCCACAGTTGATTGAGTCACATCTCCATGGAAACACTCAATCAAAGGATTCCAACCTAATCAACACTAGTATGTCTGACCCCACAAGACTCCATCAAAGAATATGACATTTTAGGGGACATAGTACATCCAAACCAGCACACACAGATACCCAATTCCAGGGCAGACCAGATTATACACAAAAAGCTCAGCATCTCACAATTTACAAATAAGCATTACAACTCAGGAATAGATATCATTGCTGTAAGAGCTTACAATCTAGGAACCTTTACAATAAGCCTTCCACTGATAACTGATGCCCTCAAATTCAGTTCTCAGAGTTTAGAAATAATATTTAGTCCATATCAGTGAGGCATTATAATATTTTTATTTTCATTTCTGGTTTATTTCACTCAACATACTGTTCTCAATGTCCACTCACCACACAACTTCACTCCTTGTAGCAGCTCAATATTCCATTCACTCTTCATCATTCCATTCATCAGTCAGTGTACCCTTAGGTCACCTCCATCCACTGCAAATCATGCATACTGACACCATAAGCCCCACTATGCAAATGTCCCTTCATGTCTCTCTTTACAGTTCTTCCAAGTATATACCCGATAACCAAGTTGCAGGGCCATATGGCAACCCCATGCTTAGCTTCTGTGGAACCCCCACACTGTCCTCCAGATGGGCTGCACCATTCTACTTTTCTACCGATGGTGACTAGGTATATCCCTTTCTCCACATTTTCTCCAGCACGTGTATCCCTCTGTTTGTGTTTTAGATGGTTTTATTCCCACACCATACATTCCATCCTAAGTAAACAATCAGTGGTTCCCTAAATAATCACATAGTTATGCATTCACCACCATTATCTATATAAGGACATTTCCGTTGCTTCTACAAAGAAAGGGGAAAACTTGGAAAAAGTAAAAAAAAAAAGAAAAAGAAAGAAAAAAGTGACAATTAAAAAGCAACAAAATGAAAGACAGTTAACCTAAAGTAGAATAAAAGAACCAGACAAAATCACCAATGCCAAGAGTCCCACACCCCTCCCTGATGTCCCCTCTTAAAGGCATTTAGCTTCAGTATATTGCCTTTGTAACATTAATGGAAGCATAATACAATGTTTCTCTTAACTATAGTCTATAGTTTGCATTGATTGTATTTTTTTCTCAAATACCACCCCATTTTTAAACACTTAAAAAGTTGACATTCATTTGTTCTCCCTCATGTAAAAACATATTTGTGCATTTAATCACAATCATTGACCACTCTAAGTTTCACTAAGTTACACAGTCCTAGTCTTTATCTTCTATCCTTCCCCCTGCTATCTTACATGCCCCAATCCCTCCTTCCTCAACCTTACTCACAGTCATCTTTGTTCAGTGTACTTACATTATTGTGCTACTATGACCTAATATTGTGCTCCAAACCTCTCTCTCCTGTATTTTCCTATCTATCTGTAGTGCTTCCTTTAGTATTTCCTGTAGAGCAGGTATCCTATTCACAAACTCTCTCAGTGTCTGTCTATCTGAGAATATTTTAAATTCCCCTCATTTTTGAAGGACAGTTACACTGGATATAGGATACTTGGTTGGCAGTTCCTCTCCTTCAGTATCTTAAAAATATCATACCAATGCCTTCTCACCTCCATGGTTTCTACTGAGAAATCTGCATATGGTCCTTTCAAGCTTCCCTTGTATGTGATGGATCACTGTTCTCTTGCTGCTTTCAGAATTCTCTCTTTGTCTTTGACATTTGATAATCTGATTATTAAGTGTCTTGACATATATCTATTTGGACCCATTCTGTTTGGGGCATGATGCACTTCTTGGATCTATAATTTTATGTCTTTCATATGAGATGGGAAATTTTCAGTGATTATTTCCTCTATTATTGCTTCTGCCCCTTTCCCCTTCTCTTCTCCTTCTGGGGCACTTATGACATGTACATTCATGTGCTTCATGTTGTCATTCAGTTCCCTAAGATACTGCTCATATTTGTCCTTCCTTTCCCCTTTCTGCTCTTTTGTGTGTAGGATTTCAGATGCCCTGTCCTCCAGTTCATGAATCTTTTCTTCTGCCTCTTCAATTCTGCTGTTGTATATATCCATTGTGTTTTTTTAACTTGTACTGTGTCTTTCATTCCCATACGTTCTGCCAATTGTTTTTTCACACTTTTGATTTCTTCCTTATGTGCACCCAGTGTCTTCTTTATATCCTTCATCTCTTTTGCCGTATCTTCCCTCAAATTGTTGATTTGATTGTTGGATTTAGAAGAATTGCTTGATTAATAATTAGTTGTTTCAATTCCTGTATCTCAGTTCAAGTGTAAGTTTGTTCCTTTGGGCCATATCTTCATTTATCCTAAGGTGACTTGAAATCTTTTGTCATTTAAGCATCTGGTTTCCTTGATTACCCCAATCAGATTTTCCCAGACCTGACATGCCAGGTCTCAGGAAGAAATGTAACGAGTGTCAAATTTCCCTGAGGAGCAGGTTGTCTGACTATTCTGTGAGTCCTTGATACTCTGTTCTTCTCTTATACTTCCCAGAAGGTGGTACTTAACCTGCAACTCCTGACCTGCATAAAGAGGTGTAGTCCCTTTAATTCATAGAGGATCTGTTCTGGCCAGGAGCCAAGGGTGTCAGAAGCCAAGCTTAAGTTGTTTGTTGTTTGCTTAATTTTCCCCCAGGCTCTCAGGTCTGAGTTCTCTGACAGAGGGCCACCACTTTATCTGGGCTCTGTCCCCCATTTTCTCAGGGAAGACACACCCCCCAGGGGCTTATTTTTTACACTTGAATTTCTCTTTTTTCTGTTTGACTCTGTGAACTCCACCCTTGCGTGGGTCAGCACTGACAATTGAAAATGCCTGAGGCTTCTTTTCATGAGCTGCTTAGAATGAGAGGAAAAAAAGGGAAAATGAGCAAAAGCCCCTTTTCAGAGCCAGCCCCAGCCCCTCAGTTTCACAAGTTAGCTGGTGTTTGTACCCAGTTCTCTGTGCCCCTTTACTTGGGACATAGCTGTTTTCTGGTATTTTCAGCTCAACTGTCTCCAAAAGCCTCTATTTTCATTGAGTTATGTAATTTTTTTTTTCTCCAGCCTGCCTCATCTCTGCTGGGAGGAACCTGAGATTTCTGCTTGCTCAGGGCTTATCTGTGCTTGTAGCTTGTATTCAATAGTCGGAATTTGTTAAATTAAAATCACAATTGGAGTTTGGTTGAGCTACATTCCCTTGCTCCTGGCAGGGACTGCTTCTTTCTACCACAGCAAAGTTTTGCAACTCAGCCTGCTGTGTGTGTGTGTGTGTGGGGGGGGGGTAGTTCTGCAGTTTTACTTACAGTTGTTATGCTGGGATCTCAGCCATTCCACCCATTCTTGACTGGTGTATGATGTGTGAACAGTCATAAATGTCACCCAACAGTTGTTCCAGACTATTTACTAGTTGTTCCTCACTATTTACTAGTTGCTCTGAAGGACTAACTAAATTCCACACCTCTCTATGCCACCATCTTTGAGACCTGGAATTCTTCTATTGTGCTGCACTTGGCCTGGGGAGGCTGAGCTCCAGTAAAGAAAGGGAAGGGAAGAAGACACTCTAGCTCTAGGCTGCAGATGAAGGGTCCTCTCTGGGTGTCCCAGGAGAAATTCTTAGGAAGAGTTTTGTCAATGAACTCAGTCCTATCTTCCACTTCACACAAACATACACCATCATGGAAAAGCACATGATTTTATACTATTCCATACAATATCACCACATCTGCATTTGTAGTAGCATAGAATGTCAATTACATGCTTCTCCAAACTATTTCTCACAATTGGATACTTTTCATTTATGCAAGCTAGACTCAGAAGTACTTTATTGATTACATAAAAAAACAGGCATCATTATTTATCCATTTTATAGAAGAGGAAACTGAGCCACATAAAAGTTAAGAAACTTGCCTGACATCACCCAAAGTGGTAGAGGTGTACTTTGAATTCAGATGTTAGCTTTTTCCCTTGGCACTCTCTACATCAACAACAACTCCAAGGTTTTATTTTAAGTTTTATCTTCTGAAAAGAGTAACATCTCAATTAGTAAAGCTTTGTACTGCTTTAAAGCTTATCACAAATTTCACTTCTATAACTGTTTTTCATTATCCAAGATTGCATTTCCCACACTGCTAACAATAACAATACTGAAGAATTTCTAATCTTTTCCTTTTCTTCTACATCCCTCCCCTTTGCTGCATAATTGTAAAATCTCTTAAGTCGAGGGGCTCACCTTATTCAAATGTGTCTTGAGTATCTAGCAAAATGTTTGATTCTTTGTAAATTCTGACAAATACAGGCTTTCAAAATGCTCAATATTGCCTCCTTCTTGCTGAATTTTCTCTCTACTTTTTTGGTTACTTTTACTCACATATAAAAGTTAAATATAAGAGATCCACTCCGTTATTTTTACAAATATCCACACTTAATGAGCACTTGGTGAACTTTATGTCTAGATTTTTCATTTGCTGGAAATTTTAAATAGTGACCCAAAATTCTGGGCAAGAGGAAATTATTATTCATCAAAGATGTAATGAACATTAATATAATCCAATAAATATAATAAATATAGTATAATATATAATGTATAATACAGTATTATATGGTATGATTTAAAATTATGTGATATGACATGATAATATGATGTTACATGTAACATGTAATGTAATATACACAAAATACAGCATTTCTGAAATACAAAATGAGCATAAGGAAGTGAGTGAGAAAAAAGATTTATAGGTAACTAATGTAATGGAATTTCATCAGCAGGAGATAAGGCAGGAAGCAATTTTAGTTACAACACATTCAGGTCAAGATTTGAGTTTTATTCTATTGAGAAGAAATCACTTAAGGGTTGAAGGTATAACTAATACAATAAGATTATGAGAACTATACTCCATTTGGGAGATGGTGTCAAGAAATATGCCAAAAGGATGGGAGGAGAGAAGGAAGAAGAAAGCAAATAATATTTTCTGTAAGTTTTACCAACTTCTAATAACCAAAATCACACACACGACTCTACTTCCCTCTTGTCTTACCTTCCTAATGTGGAAGAGATACCTCTTCCTGCTTGTCCACCTGCTCTCAGATACTTCTTTTCTTACTTACTCTACACCTTCATGTTCTCCATTTCAATTGTAATGCCTCCTTCCTTAAACATTTAAATATGTTTAATTATCAATCATTTTTTAAAACTATCCTTAATAAATGCTCATACTTCATAGACAAGACTTTTCTATGTTTTGTGGTCTACTTTTCCTCCAGCCCACCCTACGGATTGCTAAATCCACTGTAATGTAGCTTCTTGTCATTGAAACAGCCTATCAATGAAATTCTTGTAGATGAACTCAATCTATATATTACTAACCATATTTTACTAGCTCTCTCAGCATCTTTTTATATTATTAAATAGGCCCTTGAGGTAGATTAATTGCATTAATGAATAGCTTCCCTGTATCCACATACTTTGGTCCATAAATTTGAAATCCTCATCAATACTAACCTGGACTTATCTCTGAGAATTATTTTGTTAGTGGCACAATAACAAGCTTGATATAGGCATAAGTTATTAAAAATACATATATATGTTTTCACACATGTACCTCCTCTCTTGAAATCTTGACAATGACATCCTTAGAAAAAGCATAGGCTTTCAGGTTGAGGATGTGTGACCATATGCAGCAGAAATGAGGACTCCCAACTGAGGTTGGGTCTGGGCCAACTGATTACTGGATACATCCATGAATCCAGCTGAGATTAGATTTAATTTAATTTTAATTTAATTCTTGCTCAAGTTAGAACTTCCCACCTGAGTTCTAGTCTCACAAACAAAAATAAGTATGTATTTTTGTATGCCACTGAAGTTTTACGGTTGTTTATTGAACAATATTATTGTGGTGAAATAAAACTGATGCAGTCCTTCATCAAAAAACAGTCTCCCTTTTGGTTGATAGACTTTATAAACTTGTAATTCCTTTCATATCCCTGGACATTTCTGTCAAACTCTTTTGATGGACTTTTATTCCAATATATTAAATATAGCTCTTTTTCAGGAGTCAAATAGAAGATTAGTATTCTGTGGTCCCCTTTCTTCTCATTTTATCTTCTCTACACTTTTATAAATTTTCATTTCTTCAAAGCATGTATTTATTCCACAGATACACTTTGAATGTTGTGTATATGTGTGTATGCACATGAACGTGTATGCCATTCATTTTGTTGGATGGTGCAGTTACTTTGATGAACAAGAAAGGAAATATTCTTGCATCTACAAATGCTCTGTTTTGGTTGTGGAGAATCAACTAAAAGATTGTAATTAAGAAAACTGAAGGAAATAAAATATCAATGAGATAGTAACTGGAGAAGCCCTTTACAGAAATTTGCTACTAGAGCTGACTGATGAAAGTAAATAACTCATGAATAACATGATTAATAAATATGAACAAAGAAAGAGGTGTAGAACCCCACAACAAACAGAGACCCTGATATCAAAGACCAACAAGGACTCCACAATGAATATAGATGCAAAAATCCCTTATGAATATAGATGCAAAAATCCTCAGCAAAATGTGAGCAAACCAAATCCAACATCACATTAAATGGATTATATGCCACAACCAATGATCTTGAACATCTTTTCATGTGATTATCAGCCATTTTTATATCTTCTTTGTGGAAAATTTTTATTCAAGTTGTGCCAGTTTGAATGTATTATGTTCCCCAGAAAAGCCATGTTCTTTGATGCAATTTTGTGGGTTTTAAGTTGGAATGTTTGGATTAGGTTGTTTCCATAGAAATGTGCCCATCCAACTGTGAGTGATAACTCTGATGAGATAATTTCCATGGAGGTGTGGTCACGCCCATTCAGCGTGGACCTTGATTACTGGAGCACTATATAAGCTTAGACAGGAGTGAGCTTGCTACAACCAAGGACACTCTGAAGAATGCCCAGGAGCTGAGAGAGTAGCTGCAGATGAAAGACAGTTTGAAGATGGCCATTGAAAGCAGATTCTTGCTTTGGAGAAGCTAAGAGAGGGCAAACACCCCAAGAGCAACTAACAGGGACATTTTTCAGGAACTGCAGCCTAGAGAGGAAGGTACTGGGAAAAGCCATTTTGAAACCAGAACTTTGGAGCAGATGCCAGCCACGTGCTTTCCCAGCTAAAAGAGGTTTTCCAGACACCACTGGCCATCCTCCAGTGAAGGTACCTGATTGCTGATATGTTACTTTGGACACTTTTTGGCTTTAAGGCTGTAACTGTGTAACCAAATAAACTCCCTTTTATAAAAGCCAATCCACTTCTGGTGTTTTGCATTCTGGCAGCATTAGCAAACCAGAAAACAAGCCTTTGCCCATTTTTAAATTGTGGTGTTTGTCATTTTGTTGTTGAGTTGTAGGAGTTCTTCATATATTCTGGATATTTATCAGACATGTGACTTGCAGCCATTTTATCCCATTGTTTATGTTGTCTTTTCACTTTCACAATAATGTCTTTTGATATACAAAAGTTTTGAGTTTTGATGAAGTAATACTATAATCTTACCTCCATTGGACTGGAATGGGGAGACAGAGCAGAGGATAAAAATAAGAAGTACCCAAGGTTCAAGTGCATGAAATATCATTTATTAACAAAATAATTTGGAGAATTATCACTTTAGTATTTTAGAAAATAGCAGAATAAAAGAGAAACAACAAATGATCATCTCAATAACTGCAAACAAACAGCATTTGATAATATTTAATATCCATTCATGATAAAACTCTAGAAGAATCATAATAGAAAGAACCTTTCTCAACCTGATCAAACACATATACAAAAACCTACAGTTAACATCATACTCAAGAATGATATCCATCTTAGATTCCTAGTTGCTAAAACAAATACTATATACTGAGTTGGTTTAAATAATGGGCATTTATTGGCTTATGTTTCTGAGAGTAGAAGTCCAAAACTGAAGTATCAGCAAGACTATGTTTTCTCCCAGATTACCGTGTTACCTAGGGTGGGCTGCAGACAATTCTTAGGTCCTTGCCTTTTCTGTCGCATGGCAATGCACATGGCAGGGTTTCCCTCTTTCTCTTCTGGGTTCCTTTGACTTCCAGGTTCTTGCTTCTCCTTGCTTTCTCCTCTAGGTCTGAATTTCATTTTGTTTATACAAAACTCCACTAATCTGGATTATAGCCCAAACTGATTCAGGTGGGAACACCTTAACTAAACATAACAACTTTAAAATGTCCTAGTTACGATGGGTTCATACTCATAGGAGTGGATTAAGGTTAAGAGCATATTTTTCTGGGGTACTTAAGTCAATCCCTAACAAAGACTGGATATTTTCCCCTAATCATTCCTAACAAGTCAAAGATTTTTACTTATTCTATTGCTATGTTATATGGATATCATAGAGCAGTAAAAAAAAAAAATCAATAAAAGAGACAGAATGGGAATAATAATATAGAATGATATATCATTCTCTTTATTCTCAGACTAAATGATCAGATACAGATAAATTCCTTAGGAATATACAAAGTTTAATAAAAATAATAAGGAACTTTAATCAGTTCACAGGATACAAGGGAAATAAACAAAAAATGAAGTTATTCTCATATACCTGTGACAAACAATTGGAAAATGAAATTTAAAATTATATTTACATAAGATAAAAGTGTGATATATTTTGGGAAACATTTAATGAAGTATGTAAACTGTAAAGAAAAGATATTGCTAAGAGAATTTTTAAATGCCTAAATAAACGGAGAGATGAACCACATTTATGGAATGGAATATTCTAAGTTGTTAGACATTAATTTTTCCAATATTCATTCATTTATGGATTCAGTGCCAAATGAAGTCCCAATATGCTTTCTTGATGAAGGAATACACTGTTTCTCAATTTTATACTGAAAGACAGAGGATCCAGGAGAACCAAAACAATTTTGTAAAGGAAGAACATAGTTTGAAAACCTAGACATCTAATTTCAAGGCTTATTGTAAAGATACAGATATGGACAAGTGGTATTGTCATAAGGATATACATATAGATCAATGGAATGTTATAAAATGTCCAGAAGTAGCCCTACATGTACAATGTCAATTGATTTTCAACAATGATGTCAGGATACTTCAATGAAGACAGGTTGATTATATATATATACATATATATATATATATATAATATATATATATATAACATATATAATATATATATATAACATATCATATACAAAGTTAATACAGAAATTAACTTGAAATGGATCATAGACACAAATGTCACCACCAAAACTATAAAATTTCTACAGGAAACCATAGAAACCATAGATAATCATTGCAAACTTAGGGAAGACAAAGGTTCCTGGACAGAGTCTGGAAAGTAATAAATACAGTAAAAGAAAATTAATAAATTGACTAATCATGATTGAAACTATCTGCTTTTTGAAAGATACCATTAAGAAAGTGAGAAGACAAGCTGCAAACTGGGAGAAAAATGTTTAGAAAACACATATTTAGCATATATTCAAAATATTTAAATAAAATAGCTCAATATTAATAAGACACACACCTCATTTAAAAAAAAATAACTCTTTTGGGAAATGGTTTGGAAATTTCTTATAAAGTTGAATGTAGTCTCATTATACAATTTGGCAATTCCACCCATTGATAGTACCCAAGAGAAATAAAAATCTACTCCCACAAAAAAAGTGTACATCATTGTCCATATCAGCTTTATTCATACTAACCCCAAACAGAAGTTGACCTAAATGCATTCTTACTGATCAATGGTTAAAGGAATTCCAATTTTTATATACATATAGAATATCCTCAGCAATAAAAAAATTAACCTATTCATTTGTATAATAATATATTGCAGACCTCAAGAAAATTAAGATGAGTGAAAGAAGTCAGACAGTATAAGTACATAGTGTAGGATTCCATTCTTTAAAAATGTAAGAAAACAACTTATCCATAGAATTGAAAGGAGATCAGTGGTTACTTATGGCAAGGCTGTGGTCTTAATTAAAAGTGCACAGGAGTACTTTTTGGAGTGACAGCAATATTACACATTGTAAATGTGGTGGTAGTTACATGGGTGTTAAAACTCTTTGACTGAGACTGTACATTTAAATAAACGCATCTTATTTAATGTAAATTATATCACAATAAAATTGAATTTAAAATTTAAAAAATTCAGAAGTTACCTAATAAGGATTTTAAACAAAGTTTCCTTAACTCCAGGGTCATGTTATACTAGATTCCTTTAAACTGATAATCACAGCTCCATTGGAATTTGAGTCACACAAATAATAAACTAGAAACTCTTTTTTTTTTTTTTGGAGGAAAAACAGAAGAGAAAACACCTGTGCTAAGAGGTACTCAGTCATGCCTTTTTCTTGTATCCAACAACCTGTGATCATTAGCAAGTTAAAACAGTACATTGCTGATAGCAGCCCACAACTTTTATTTACATGATGTGGATCCTTGCTCTTTGTAAAATCCAACTCCTTCAGTGAAGTTGGTTTTGATTCTGCAGGTCTATGTGAATCCAACAGGATCAATACGTGGACCTAAATCTTTTCCAAGTCGTTCCATGAGGCACAACAGAGCTCTTTATTTCCAGTCCTATGTGCTTCAAAACTCCTTCATACTACTTGGATCCTCTGGAGTTGCAACATATCTACAACCTCATCTTAAGTGATTGTGATGGTTTGAAGATGTATGTGCCCCAGAAAAGTATGTTCTCAAAACTAATCTATTCCTATGGATGTAAACCTACTGTACGTGGGAACTTTCAATTAGGTTATTTCAGTTGAGGTACCCCAGGTGGGTTTTAATCTTCTTACTGAAGTCCTTTATAAGGGGATGAAACACACAGAAGACAGAGAAAAAGACACAGAAGCTGAGAAAGCAGGACACAGAAGCTGAGAAAGAAAGCCGCAGATGGAGCAGCCAGTGCTGAAAGCAGAGACCCAGGAGAGAAGGAAAGGACCAGCAGACTCCACCATGTGTCATGTGACAGAGGAGTCCAAGATTGCCAGTAGCTGGTCTTTGGGGAGAAAGCATTGCCTTAATTGGACATATTTGTGACTGCAGAATTATAAGCTTGTAAGTTAATAAATCCCGATTGTAAAGAGGAACCTAAGATGGCGACTAGGTGAGACAGAGAAAAAAACACCTCCATGGAAAACACTAGATAAAAAACCAGAAAAGACCCAGAACACCACTTCCAAAGTAGCACCAGCTGGACAAGTTCTGCTAAAGCCACGGGGAATGTGCGTTTGGTGAAACCAGGAGTCTGCATTCTGAAACGAGTGAGTGAGTAGGCTGAATCCCTCGGCCATGCTGTGCTGGGGGGAAATGGTGGATTGGACTTTAAAAAAAAAATAAAAGCAGCCCGGGAACAGCTGCAGATAAGACGGGAGTGGTCTGGACTAACATCTCGGTGTCTGGGGTGGAGGATACCCCTTCCTACACCCACTGCTGATTGTCTCAGGTCCAGGGAAACAAAGGGGAGACACACAACTTGCAGCAGTCTCCCCAGTGGATGGGGCTATTCCTGCCCGGGCCGAACAAACGGCGCAGAGCCAAGCCGGGAGGCCCAGCCTCACAGCCGTCGCCCCAGCGGGCAGGGCTGCTCCTGCCCGGGGCCGAGCATATGGCGCAGAGCCCAGCCAAGAAACCCAGCCTCCCAGCCATCTCCCCAGCAGACAGGGTTACTCCTGCCTGGCTGAACACACACCGCAGACCCGAGACAAGAAACCCAGCCTGACAGGGAGTCTTTCCTGCAGCATCACTCACATGACACAATATTGGCCATGGACATTGGCCTTGAATACACCCACGGCTTATTGACCTGGAGCTGGGAAAGTGGAGCTATGTGGAAAGGGGGAAGGTAACGCGTCCCATTCAACCATCTTTGTAGCGGGCTGGGAACGCCCCTACACAGCCTGGCAGCCCAGGGCTTCCCTGGAGGCCGGCGCTCACTTGTGACGTGGCACGGCCCTCCCCCCCTCAACAGAGATCCTGGAAAAGCACAGCAGGGAGGGGGGAACCACTCAAAAATCCCAGGGAACCTACGCCAATACCAAGGACTTTTGTGTCAGCAGCAGAGAACAGCCTTGTATCTCTGGGAACACCTGGGAAATTTGATTGTTAAACCTGCCGTTCCTCCCTAACCACTCAGGCACACACCCCTCATTGAGGGCAGACAGCACCAACAACACACCCAAATTAAGTGCACCAATTGGACCCCAAAAGAATCAGATCCCCACATAACACAAAGTTGGGGAGAACTGACTTGAGGGGAATAAGTGACTCACGGATGCCATCTGCTGGTTAGTTATGGAAAGTGTATGTCACCAAGCTGCAATTCTAACAAATTAAAGACTCACACTTGCCATCTGCTGGTTAGTAAGAGAAAGTGTACGCCACCAAACTGTGTCTCTGAAAAATTAGATCGATATCCTTTTTTTTTTATACAACTTGAAAGAACCCTATCAAAAAAAACAAATGCCAAGAGCCCCAAAACAACAGAAAATCTTAATGCATATGATAAAACTAGCTGATATCAAGAATCCAGCTCCAAACACACAAATCAAGATTTTGGAAGAAACGTTGTACCTTGCAAAATTAATTAAAGAACTACAATCAAAGAACAAAAACATGGCAAAGGATTTAAAGGACATCAAGAGGACCATGGCCCAGGATATAAGTGCCATAAAGAAGACCCTAGAAGAGCATAAAGAAGATATTGCAAGAGTAAATAAAAAAATAGATCTTATGGAAATAAAAGAAACTGTTGGCCAAATTAAAAAGACTCTGGATATTCACAATATAAGACTAGAGGAAGCTGAACAACATCTCAATGTCCTAGAAATCCACAGAATAGAAAATGAAAGAACAAAAGAAAGAATGGAGAAAAAAATTGAAAAAATCGCAATGGATCTCAGGGATACAATAGATAAAATAAAACGTCCAAACTTAAGACTCATTGGTGTCCCAGGAGGGGAAGAAAAGGGTAAAGGTCTAGAAAGAGTATTCAAATAAATTGTTGGGGAAAACTTCCCCAACCTTCTACACAATATAAACACGCAAAGCATAAATGCCCAGTGAACTCCAAATAGAATAAATCCAAATAAACCCACCCCAAGACATATTCTGATCAGACTCTCAAATACTGAAGAGAAGGAGCAAGTTATGAAAGCAGCAAGAGAAAAGCAATTCACCACATATAAAGGAAACAATGTAAGACTAAGTAGTGACTACTCAGTGGCCACTATGGAGGCAAGAAGGCAGTGGCATGACATATTTAAAATTCTGAGAGAGAAAAATTTCCAATCAAGAATACTTTATCCAGCAAAACTCTCCTTCAAATTTGAGGGAGAGCTTAAATTTTTCACAGACAAACAAATGCTGAGAGACTTTGCTAATAAAAGACCTGCCCTACTTCAGGTTCTAAAGGAAGCCCTACCAACAGAGAGACAAAGAAAGGAGAAAGAGATATAGAGAATTTTAACAGACATATATAGTACCTTACACCCCAAATCACCAGGACACTCATTTTTCTCTAGTGATCACAGATCTTTCTCCAGAAGGGACCATAAGCTGGGACATAAAACAAGCCTCAAGAAATTAAAAAAAAAAAAAAAATTGAATATACTCAAAGAACATTCTCCAAACACAATGGAATACAAATAGAAGTCAATAATTTTTGATCTATAACTCCACTATTTACTTCCTACATGATAAAAAATACACAAACTCTAAGGACAAATCAGTGGTTTTGAACTCAATGTAAAATATGTAATTTTAGACAACTATATAAAGGTGGGGGGATGAAGGAGTATAGGAACATAGTTTATGTGCCCTATTGAAGTGAAGGTGGTATCAAAGAAAAACAAGATTGATAGGGATTTAAGAGGTTAATTTTAAGCCCCACAATAAACACAAAGAAATTATCAGAGAATATAACCATAGAGGTGAAAAGTAGAGTTTGGGTTAAGAGAAATGGGGGAAGGGGCAATGGGGAGTTAAGAAAGGAGTGTAGGGTTGCTGTTTGAGATGAAGGGAAATTTCTAGTAATGGATGGTGGGAAAGAGCAAAACATCATTCTAAATGTGATTAATCCCACTAATGGTAGGACTAGGGAGGGAGTGGAATGGGAAGATTTAGGCTGTATATATGTTTCCACAATTGAAAAAAGAAAAAAAAAAAAAGACAGTCTAACTAGATGACAATTGAATGCTAAGGATGAACTTGGATGGGATTGGAGGGTGGAGGACAGGTGGCTCGAAGGGACGCAGTTGAGACATAAGGAAAAGGAAATATAGAATGTAAGCATTGTATCATTGTTGAATCCCTTATACTTCTTAGCTGCGCTTAATGGAATTACATAAAAGAACGTTCTTGTTCATGGGAAGTACATACGTGAATTATAGTGTATGTTCAAGGATGTGTGCAGCTAACTCTCATATGTTCAGAAGACACAGAAATATATGATGGATGATAGATAGGGAGGGAGGGAGGGAAAGAAATAGCGATGTGACAGCATGTTAAAGTTGGTGGATTGAGGTATCTGGGGAAGGGGGTCAGGAGTATGATGGAATTCTGTGTATGGGGCTAGTATTGTTTTTGCAGCTATTCATGTAACTTTGAATTTATTACAAAAAAAAAAAAAAAAAAAAGAGCAACAACCAGATTCATCCCCCTTCCGCATAATTTCCACACCCTCTTTCAATATGAAGAAGTTATGGTGATCACTGCCTAGACGAGCCCTGAAGGTTGAGAAAGTGATTAATCGAGAGGAAGGGGTAGCAACAGACAAGATAGGATTTAACAAAGGATTATGAATACTGAATCTTTATATAAATATTTTGTTTAGATGCTAGCATAATAGAATGGTTAGAAGGAAATAACTGAAATGGTGGAACTGCATCCCATAGCATTCTTTGAAATTTCCTCTATAGCTACTCATTAAATTGTACTTTGAAAGTTATCAACATACCATATATATGTTGTATTTCACAATAAGGAAATAACTGAAATTGTAGCATTGTATCCCATAACCTTCTATGAAATTTCCTAAATACTTGTTAAATTGTACTTTGAAAGTTAACACTGTTGTGTATATACGTGAAGTTTCACAATAAAAATGTATTAAAAAAATGAATTACAGGGGAAAAAAAAAATCCCGATTGTAAAAGCCAACCCAGTTCTGGTATGTTGCATTTCAGCAAAGCTTTAGCAAATGAAAGCAGTGATCAACTGAGCTTTTATGTAACTGAAAGACCTTGGTTATCAACTGATTTAGTTTTCCAGGGCTACGGTAAAGAAGTACCACAGAATAGATGGCCTAAACAAGCGTAATTTATTTTCTCACAGTTCTGGAGACCTGAAATCCAAAGTCAAGCTGTCAGTAGTACCATGCTTTCTCTGAAATCTGTGTAGGATTCTGGGTGTGGCTTGCAGGCAATCCATAACTCAGTCTCTGCCTCTGTATCAAGGCCATCTGTCTCCTGTCCTTCTTCTCTCTACTACTACTCATGGTGTCCACATTTCCTCTGCTTATAAGGGCTCCATTCATACTGTATTAGAGCCCATCCTGTTTGGTCTAAAATTGACAAATAACATCTTCAAAAATCCTATTTACAAATGGGTCCATGTCCACAGGGCCAGGTGTTAGGACTTGATTATGTAGAACATGATTCAATCCATAACACCAATGTGTGGCCCAAAAAATCATCTCAGAGTTTGCATTCTTCAGTTTGCTTTGTGCATCTTTAAAGTAATAGCCCACCTGTGTGATTAGGATGTCACACCATTTAATTACATATAGAAGTGAGTACAACTGCCATTTTCTGCCACCTCCTTTCACCTCAAGGAAAATTGAGAGGGGAAAGTGGTTAAACTTTTTATGATAAATAGATGGATAGGTAGGTAGGTAGGTAGGTAGATAGATGAATATATAGTTTTTGATAGTGTTCAAATCCTCAGCATCCATGTTCTAAAATTGTTATAAAGGATTTATTACAAAGACATAGCCTGAATATTTTATTGAAGAAATGACATTTGATTTTTACCAAAGAGGGAAAAAATTCCTAAAATTTGTTATCTATTATTATCCCCATTTCACAAATGAAAGTCAGAGAAACTAAATGTTTTCCATGCAGCCATTAAGCTGAGGAGAAGAGTCAGGAATAAAAACTACTTATCTCTGATACTGTAGATAAGTTTCTCTTAACAATTACACTATGTATTATAATATGTTGTTGTTATTGAAACTCTTTATTTCAGAATGTCACCAGACTTGATGGGTTGAAGCAAACAAAGGCCCTCCTTAAATACTACCTTGGAAGTATTGAGTCAATAACTACCACTTTAATACTTAATTGGCATGAAGAAATGTCTAGAAAATATAAGCACATGAATCTTAACAATGTCATAGAGTGTTTTAGGAGGAAGAATTTGGTAACAGCATTGTTCATAATATTAGAATCAGCAAATATTTAGAGAAAACAGGCCTCAATGTAAAATTAGCTATCTGTTACTCTTTAAAATAGATTTAAAAGATTGTCCCCCAAATATTTTATGAGTGAAAACAATGACTTAATCACAACACTAAAAGTGATATAAATAATAAGTCAATGACAATTTTTTTTTTGCTAGAGACCTTGTGGGTTTACAGAACAATCATGCATGAACTCCAGGATTCCCATATGCCACCCTTTTGTAAACAACTTGCATTGGTGTGGTACATTTATTACAATTGACAAAAGTACATGTTTATAATTATACTATTAACTATAGTCTACTATTTAACTTCAGGTTCATTTTTGTGTAGTGCATTTTCATGGATTTTTTTTTTACTTTTTATTTTATTAACATATATGCAACCTACCATTTCCCCATTAAACCACATTCAGATATATTTTTCAGTGCTGTCAATTATGTTCACAATGTTTTTCTACCATCACTGCATCCGTTACAAAAACATTTTGATCATTCCAGATAGGAACGCTACATTTTAAGCCTCAACTCCCTATTCCCTATCCCTATCCCTTCCCCTGGTTAACTTTATTCTAGATTAAGGTTTTATGAGCTTGGCTATTACAATTATTTCATATCAGTGAGATCATTTCAAATGTGTCATTTTCTGTCACAAGACATTTTGAAGTATGAAAACATCGTCTACTCAAAGGAACAATAGAAAGTGACAGACACAATCCTTGAGGAAGCTCAGACATTGGAATTACTAATCAAGGAAATCATAAATAAATTCAGTAAGCTATAGAAAAATATGGACAAATATGGACAAAGAACTAAAGGAAATCATGAAAATGACATAAGAAAAAAGCAGGAATTCAAGAGATGGCTATTTTTAAAAGGAATGAAAAAAATAAAAGCTGGAGCTGAAAGGTATAATGATTGAAATAAAATAAAATTACCAGAGGGGTTCAACAGAAAAGTGGAGGAGGCAAAAGAAAGAATTTCCAAAATTGAAATTATTCAGTGTGAGTACACAAAGAGAAAAGAATTAAGGGAAGTGAATAGAGACATAATGAAGTGTACCAACTTATACATTAGGGTAGTTCCAAAAGGAGAAGAGAAATATAAGAGGACAGAAAGAATACTGGAAGAAATAATGGATGAAAACTTACCAAATTTGAAGAAATACATGAATGTCCCCATCCAAGAAACTGAATGAACTCCAAGTAGGATGAACTCAAAAATACCCCACAGGGACACACTATAGTCAAATTGTCAAATGCCAAACACTGGGAGAATCCTAAAAGCAGCAGGAGAGAAGCTTCTCATCACATACAAGGGATCTTCAGTAAGAAGATATACAGAAGAGCAAAAATGCCCAATATTGTTAGTCATTAGGAAAATCCAAATCAAAACCACAATGAAATACCACTTCATACGCCCTAGTATAGCTGTTACTTAAAAAATGGAAAATAACAAGTGAAGATGAGAATGGGGAGAAATTGGAATTTTCATACATTGCTGGTAATCAAGTAAAATGGTCAAGCTGCTGTGGAAAATAGTTTGGTGACTCCTCAAAGTTAAATGTAGAATTACCATATTAGCAAGCAATTCCAGTCTTAGGAACATGCCCCAAATATTTGTAATAGGGACATAAAGAGGTATTTGTGTACCTACTTTCACAGAAGCATTATTAATAATAGCCAAAATGTGGAAACAATGCAAGTTTCCATCAATAGATTAATGGAAAAACAAATGTGGTATATACACACAATGGAATGAATTGTAAAATTTTTAAAAATTAAATTAAAAATTTTAAATCCATAAAAATAAATGAAGCCCTGATATATTCCACAACATGCATAAACCTTGAAAAATTATTATAAGTGAAATAAGCCAGGCACAAAGAACATATTGTATGATTCCACTTATAAGAAATATCTAGTAAAAGCAAGTTCATAGAGATAGAAAATAGATTAGAGGTTGCCAGAGGCTGGGGTGGCAGTGGGTGTGTGTGTGTGTGTGTGTATGTGTGTGTGTGTGTGTGTGTGTGTAATAGGGAGTTGTGGCTTAATGATAAAGTTTCTGGTTTGGGTGATGAAAAAGTTTTGGAAATGGATGATGTGGATGGTAACACAACATTGTAACTGTAATTAATGCCACTGATCTATACACTTACAATGGTTAAAATGACAAGTTTTTTGTTATATATGTGTGTGTGTGTATGTATATGTATGTTACCACAATAAAAAAAAAAAAAACTTAGAGTCATGCAGGAGCAGATAGAAATCCCAATTAAGCAAAATGTTGGGGGAGAGCAGGAAAAACTTATAAGGGGAAAGGACAAATGTACATAGTTCAGAAGCATGATAGACTCCCGCCAGATCAAAATAAGAGGAGCATCTAACTATTTTCTTCTCATGACTGTTGTTGTTTACTATTTTCTACCCACATCATATTAATATTATTAGCTTTGTACTTGATAGCCATTTTCGAAATCTTCTTTATATGATATAATTAGAAAAGTACCAGGCTTACAGATAAGAAAGAGATTTTTTGATGGGATCAATCTCTTTCATAATATTTATGCCACGATATTATAAAAATATATTTATATTCATAAATCATCCACAATTTATAAAAACCCTTAATTACTGGGATGGAGTTATTCATATTTATATCTGCAATGTCTAAAATGATAACCTGCTACATATTAGATGTCAATGCATGCATTCTGAGTGAATGAATAGAATAATGAATACATGAATAAAATTTAATTCCTGATTTTTAAAATTATAAAACTATAATCTTAGTAGTATTACCTGGAAAACATAAATGGGACCATCAGAAAAAATAAAACCAGAGTGTCTACCTCATAAATCACCAGAAAACATAAATTTCAAAAAAAAAAATCCCCCTTTATAAAAGAGAGAAAATAAAGGCTATCCAAAGAAAGCAGGAAAAAATAAGGCAGGAGGCAAAAAATATGTTAATTCAACCAATAAAGGTTAATTATTTAAAATACACTACAAATTACTCAAAATTCAAAGTGATTTTAAATACATACATACGTGCAATAAAAATGGGGTGCATCAGAAGCAAAATGTGCTTGAAGTATGCACAAAGTTTTGTTTTGTTTTGTTTTTTAGTAAACAGAAAAAATACCAAACACACCAAAGTCAGACCCAGAAATATGGAAGGAAATATTAATGTCAAAGTAGAAATCAAAGCAAGAAAATATTGGATCGACACCATGTTTCAGAAACAATAGATGAAATTCTTGACAGTGCAATTAAAGCTGACTGTATCAAATTGTTTCCTGTCCAAGTCTGATAAGCATTCTTTACAACCAAAATAACAGAAAGCACTGAAATGATTTTCCTCATTTTGTGAGTAAACTTCTCTTTAACCATATCACAGCTTATTAGCTGATCGTCAATTTCCTTTGTCATCACTGGTGTGGCCCTGAGAAAATAATTGCAAGGCTAATAAAACCTTGCAATTGGCATATGGTTAAAAGAATAATATGGGTTTATAATACAATAATTATGTTTCTTTGAAGATCAAAATTGTCATCCAAATTTTTTCTGTCAAGCTTGTAAATGCATATTTTATCTTTGCATACATTACATTTTTCAAATTGCTTTCACAGATATCATTAAAAGAAACAAGGATTACAACATTCATATATATGTAGGTATAACATTTAAACACATACAAGTACAAATACATATGCACAGATACATATGTAATTTACACAATTGATAGCTATGGAAATAAAGAGACTTTTGAATTTATTTCTGATAAATGTTTACATAGAGAAAACCAAGTTGTTACAAGTAGTTGAACAAACTGGATCATAACTTTTCAACAGTGAAGTCTTAACTATATATATCCATGCAACAAAAGCAAGGAGAAGAATTAGGGAAAATTTGCTAAATCTAAACTGAAAACAGAAAAATATTTTTGCAATTACTTCTGCCATATTCTCCAAAATACCTATCAGAAAAATGAGATAAATTTTCTCTTTATATTCTTCATATTTCCTTTTAATAGTAATATCTTTAATTATTATAAGCTTATGATGCCAAAACAAACTTAAAATGATTTCAGGACATCATAAATTAATTTCTTCTGCAAGGAATATTGACTGATACTGTGCTGTGGCTGTGGGCAGGGATATTGAAGGATAACATCAACACACAAATATCCCCATTTATAAAGTCCATCATCTGCTATCTGTCCTCATTCCAAACCTCATAAGCAATAACTTTTGTTCCTTTCTAGACATCCCTCAATTCTTAAGAACCGTGTTTCTCTCTCCATATGATAGTGTGTTCATGGTATCAAAAAATGGATGAATTCCAGCCATAGCTAAGTCTCTTTAGAAATCAACCAAGAAAAATTAAACGCTCATTTTGAGGATTAAGGGAAGGGCAGGTAACAAACAAGAGTATTCTGACCATTGGCCACCTAATCAAGAACTAGTGTCTCACTATTTCCCGATTCCTCCTTTTCAAGGGGGTGATTCATACTTCACTTGCACCACTACAGAATAAATGAATTCTATTTGGGTAGGAAAATAACATAGACATTCACAATAAGCATGATAAATTGTACTTAGCAGTAATCAGAGATTTGCAGAAATAAGCATTTTCTAAGGAAACCCAACTTTCCACAACATTTCTATCTTCAAACTATGTATATGGAATCAAACTTGCATTTCTGAGAATATCATAAGCAGGTCACGTACAATAAAAGCCTTTTTCCACTTTATCATACCTCCTACAAAACCAGATATCCTGTCATCAGCCTTTAATATGTCCTTTAATACCTTGGTTTCTAGATTGTGAAAAAGTGAGTTGAATGCAATCTGGTCCTGCTGCCCAGGGCCTTGGTTGAACACCATCACAATCCTACAATCAGTGTACACACACAGCCGTTCACATTTAACTTCCTTGATCTCTGTGTCCTACTGCTCTGAACCCTTAAAGAAAAATATGTTACATATCCCAAGGGGATATTTCAGAGCATCACAGACAGGAGTACTGTTGTGGGAATCCAGCTTAACTCTATAGAAAGAGGAAAAAGAATAAGAGCTTTCCATTCTTAATGCCCAAATGATGATACAAAATAAGTAAATAATTTCGTTTGTATGTATCTATAAGTTATTTTCAACCAAATAACTTGATTCTAATAAGATATTCGGAAATATAAAGCTCATACTGAAGACTTCATGGGGTGCAGTCTAGTTTCTACAGGAAGTAGTCATGAGAAAACAGAGATATTCTGGTAATTTTGAGAAAAACACAGCACATACATTCCAGAGGAAACTAGCAACTGGCTATAAATCTGGCAATTATAATCAGTATTTGAAACAGAATCCAGAACAAGACCACTGTTTTCAGAAGATCTCCTTCATTTTTTTCCTTTATTCGTTTGTTCCTAAAAAAACTGAATCATAAGTTTTATTCAATCAAACTTAGGATAATAATGGGGCTAGTTTTCCCCAAGGATGAAAAGGTACTGAGCTCAGAGAGAGGCTGTTATGCCAGTGATTTTGAGATTCTCAGGACATTATTTGCAGGGCACCATTTACCATCCTCCCTTTTCATGGTCAAGAACTACTCCCAGAAACACTTTAGCAGCTCTTGCCTAAACATGTGGATAAGAGAAATCCTTCCCTTCTCTTCTTATCCCTAGCAAATGTTTTTTTTTTTTTCATATGCTGTGGGATTTGCTGTCCTTAGAACCTGAAAGGATTCTTGGGACACAGTCTTGTATCTGCTTGGTTTTCACCCCATAGACAACAGGATTCATAGTGGGAGGCAGGAGCAGATAAATATTTGCCACCATGATGTGGCAAGATGGAGGGATAATGTGGTCCCCAAAGCGGTGGGAAAATAAGGAGAAGAGAGCTGGACTGTAGGAGAAAACAATGGCACAGATGTGGGCAGTGCAGGTGCTGAAGGCCTTCTGCCGAGCATCTGCTGATGAGAGGCTGACCATTGCCTGAAGGATCATGGTGTAGGAGACTGTGATGCACAGGATGTCAAAGCCCCTAATCAAGAGGGCAACCATCAGGCCATAGACAGCATTGACCTTGACATTGCCACAGGATAATTTGGCTATGGACATGTGGTCACAGTAGGTATGGGAAATTACATTCCCTCTGCAATAGGGCAGGCGTTTGGTGAGGAAAGTAAGGGGAATGATGAGCAACACACCTCTCAGGAAGGTGGCCAGCCCAGCCTTTGCAATAACAGGATTGGTGAGGATAATCAAGTAGCGCAGAGGGTAGCAGTTGGCCACGTAGCGGTCCAGGGCCATAAGCATGAGCACCCCGGACTCCATCACTGTGAAGGTGTGGATGAAGAACATCTGGGCCAGGCATTCATCAACGCTGATTTCCTTGAGGTGGAACCAGAAGATGCTGAGGGTTTTAGGGATTGTGCTAGAGCATACCACAATGTCAGTGAAGGAAAGCATGGCCAAGAAGTAGTACATGGGCCTGTGCAGGGAGTCTTCATAGTGGATGAGGTAGAGGAGTCCACAGTTCCCCACCATAGCCACAACATACATGGAGCAGAATGGAAAGGAAATCCAGACATGCATCTCCTCCAGGCCTGGGACTCCATTCAGAATGAATGATGCTGGGGCCAAGTCTGTTTTATTGAGCATTAGCATCATTATCTGTTATGGTCATTTATGTGAGTTTCTTAGGGTAAGAAAAAGAGAAGGGAAATGCAGATTGTTGTCATTGTCTCACCCTCCGTCAACTTTTTAAATTCCACAGTGCATTTTAATGATCAAGCACCACATTTTCTGGACTATCAGAGAAAAGCTTTTTGTTTGCTTGTTTATGTGTTGTTTAGTCATTAATTAATTGATCAGTTCATTCAGCAAATTCTTATTCAGTACCTACTATTTCCCAGTTCTCATCACCGACACCGATTCTACGTCAATTTGAAAAAGACTGTATTCCTATCCTCATAAATTTTTAATCAAGTGAAAATGTGTTCTGACTTTTCTGAAGGGATTTTTTTTAGGATACCTACTTAATTCTTAACAATTAGACACATTTCCCTTTGAAAGTAATGTTAAACAAAAGTTCCTGGATAATCTCACCAATGACCCAACAGTTGCAATGAGGATGTTTTTGTTCTTCATGAATTGCTGATGTTTATTTTGCTTACTATATTCAAGCACTGTTGTAAGCATTTGGCAAATAATAAATCCTTTATTTCTCAATAGAACTTGGGGTCTTATAATTCAGTGTAAAGATTTTGATTCAGTCTTCTCAGTTTAAAAATACCTCAACCTTGACCTTGTCTTTGGCTGCCATATATGTATTTATAGTACTGTTTTTCAAATTGTCTTCAGAATAAACTTCCAGCCGTGATTAGGGACTAGTTAACATTATTTCGGATGGTGAGATTATCAGTGGTATCACTTTTATCTTTCTACCAATCTCTCTGTTTACCATCAGGTCCTGTGAAATTTTTATATCTTAAGTGCTACTCATATGCAAAAATCAATTTCAGAAAAATATTAGATCTACATGTCAAGGCACAACACACATCCTCTTTGATATCTGGAGTAGGCAATGTTTGAAAAACAAAACCCAAAAAGTGCTAACAACAAAAAAATCATTGAAGTAAATTAAAATGAAATTTTCTATGAAGAGACACTTAAAATTATAAGAGGATAAGTTACAGACTAGAAGATATTCTCAATGAATATATCCAACACAAAATTTGTATCCAGTATTTATAAAGTACCCCTACAGCACCAATAACAAAGGAAGGGAGGAGCAAAAGACAAACATACACTTTAAAAAAGAGGAATAAAATTGTCAATAAATATGTAAATAGGCAAAGACTTTTTAATCATCAAGTAAATATGTGCAAATTTAATCTCTCATGGCAGATCAGTATACAGCAAACAGGAGTGCTAAAATTAAAAAGATCAAAAATACCAAGTGTTGGCAAGGATATTGAGCAAGTGGGATTCTCATACATTAATGGTATGAGTATAAATTGGAGCAATTATTTTTGAAATATCTTGTGAAATTAAACATATTCATAACCAAGAGTTCCATTTCCAACACAAATGTGTACATAAATTCACCAGAACACTTGATTGGAATGCATGTTACAGCACAATTCGTAGTAGACTAAAACTGGTAAACACCTAAATGTACATCAAGATTAGAACAGGCAAATAAATTTTGGTATATTCCCACAGCAGAGTTCTATATAACAAGGAGAATAAAAGACCTACTATGACATGCAACAGTATAGATGCATCTCACAAACATAGCATTAATTTTTAAAAGAGTATATAATGTTTGATGTCATTTATATGAAATACAAAAACTGGTCAAACTAATCTGCTATTAGAAACAATACACTGGTTTCCCCAGATGGGAGAAAGTGATAACTAAAAAGAAGCATAAAGTAGAGAGGTCTTGAAAGGTGCTGCTAAAATTCTTTTTCTTAATCCAGCTGGAGGGTGCATGGGAAACAGGTTGTAGGAATTTATCAGGATGTAATTTGATTAATTGTACATATTTCATATGTATAATTTATTAAATACAAAAATACTGCTGAGAGAACAGTATGAAGCAGGACGTTAATTCATCCCATTGCATTTTAGGTGTTCAATACCTGTATTTTTATATTCTACTCAGCTTGACCCCATTTTGGTGATGCATACAAAATTAATGCCTGAGGAACCTATTAAGCACCATCAAACAAATGCTCTTATGTACCCTGTTAGAGAAATGATTCCTCCTGCTCTCTATTAATAATAAAGTAATCTATTTTAAGATCATTACTGATAAGAGAATATAGTCACTCACACACAAATTCTACATCATAAAATGACACCAAGAGATGCAAAGCATATTTATCAAACAGTAAATCATGTTGAAATGATAAAGTGACAGGTTGATGAGCTAATCAGCATGCCCTTCTAGAACCTCACCTCAAGTCATTACAAAATAATAAATTTATAGAGGGTATGGAGAGGTGTACATGCTTATTAACCTTGTCTTGGGTAAATCAGGAACATCTTCCAAGAGGAAATGTTCTTAGGCCCGAAGCATGATTGGGATCCTGACAGATTGCCTGAAATGGGAGGAACAGCATAATCTCCTTTTGCTGTTTGATATTTTGGTGTTTTCCCTTCCAAAGCCCACCAATCACACAACCCCTGCCAAATGTAGCTAATCTCTGCTCATTCTTAAGGAAGACTCAACTGTCCCTTGCACCTGAAAGTGAATCATCCTCTAAATGCTCTTAAAATAATGTATCTACAATGAGGAAGAATTAGAGATAAGAAATTTATTTATTGAAAAATTATTTTCTTTCATTATATTTACCTTATGATACTGTAGAAGTCATTTCATCTTTGCAAATCTTCCACAATCCAATGAATTCACTGATATTAGGCACAGTTTGTGTTTACACTTACATATTAAATTGGACATAATTCTAATTAATTTTTAAAAATTATATGTGCTGTGCACAGAGTGCATTAGAATGGAAACTACTCACAAATATTTAAAGAAACATAGGCACAAACGTTTTTAAGTAAACAGAAAACATACCAAAGAACTGAGGACTATGTAGTAACTAATCCCAAAGAGAATTCAAAGCAAAAGCCTTGGATCAAGAACAAATTGGGAGAATAAAAGGTTGACAATATGCATTTAAAACCTGATTGTACCAATTTATTTTTTCATTTCCAGGTTTCAGAAGGTTTCTTCCCAACTCAAATCATCAAAACCACTGTTACGTACCTACTGATTTTGTTAATACACCCGGGAGGTTTTAAGTGAGGACTTCTCAAATTTACATTTAAGTCATATGGAAACTTATAGGCCTACTTTCAATTTTCTATTTAAGGGTAAGTGGTTTGTTTGTAAGCAGTTATTTTAGTTTTGGAATCTTAATAAATATCTTAATTTGTATTTTGGATAAAAGTATAAAATACAATGCTTGCAATATAAGAAATATTTGTCCTTGGAGACCAAAATTTCAATCAGTTAATAATTTACGTTTGTAGTCAACCTTTATATTTTGTTGCTTTCACATATATCATTAACAGAAACATAAATTTAAAACAGTACATATATATATTCTTATGTATATAAATACAATTAATTATTGTTGCAATAAGAGATTTATAAAATTATTTCTCAATAACTTATAATAATTATTACAAACTAATTAAATAGGAGTACTTTTGTTTTCTCCAAATTCCCTTTTAATACACTGAACTGTTTCTTTTAACTTTGATGTTCCACCATATATTTCCATGCGCAGTGTACTTCTGCAGCTTCTCTTGGCATTAGAGTGTATCATGACTGTGGAAAGCCGCCTCCCGAATCGGGCCTAGCGTATGCGCTGCAGCCTGCTCTAGAGTTACCCCCGCCCATCGAGTGAGCCAAGATGGCGCCTGCATCCTGTTTCCGCATAGTGACGCATGTATCCGCCACCCGCTCCTACCAATCGAAATCCTGTATACGCGATACTAGCCTAGAAGCTTATTGGTTGTTAATTGTGTATAAAAGGTCTTACCCGGACGGGGTAGGGTGAGACAGCCCACAAGGAGCCGTGCCTGACGGCCACATCGAGGCTGCTCTCCCACGAGGCGCCGTGCCCCGTGTGGGAACCAGTAACACAGAATGTTCATCTAGCTGTAGTAAAGGGCTTGCTTTCACAACTGCCGTGTGGTTCGAGTCGTGATTCATGACCAGGTTAGTTCGCGCAGTCTGCATCTCTCTCTCTCCTTCCCTGTTTCCCCTCGCCGGCCGGGAACCGGGGACCGAGCGGGGCAGCGCTGGACAAGTGGTGGCCCGTACGGGGAAGCTCCTCCTCCTGCCTCGCTCTCGACGGTCCCTGTGTGAGGAGAGCAGCGCTGCGCGTCGAGCTTACGGCGGACTTCCCGCGCCTGATCAACGCGAGAAGGTGAGTGCGTCTTATTACATGATAGTTAGGGCCCGTGGGTTTTCAGGTGACCCCGGGGGACTCGGAAGAGCTCTCCGAGTGACTGAAGTATAGTGCCGACTGCAATCATGGGGCAGTCCGGAAGTTCACCTCTCTTAGCTCCCTTAAAGAACCTTTTGAAACAACGGGGTATCTCGGTCAGGAAAAGCTCCCTTCAGCGTTTTCTTGATGATGTTGATACTTTTGCCCCTTGGTTTGCCTGCACCGGCAGCCTTAGCCTACCCTCTTGGATGAAGCTCGGTCGCGACATAGACCGAGCGCGCCAGACGGGCGTGTGTATGGACCCGATTCTAGTACCCATATGGGAGACCGTCCGTGCGGTCCTTGAACTAGAATCGGCTACCGGCCTAAGCCCGTCCTCTGTCTTGCAAGAAGCACGGTGCGCGCTCCAAGAAACCCAGTCAGTTTCGTCAGTGGACGGCTCCTGTAAGGGCAAACCGCCGGAGTCCAGTGACTCTGACTCAGAGTCAGATAGCGATACTGACGAGAAGGCGGAAGCATCCCCGCTAATTGAGTGGGAGGAGCCTCCCGCCACACCCGTGCGGCCTTCCGCCCCGCCAATGTCTACCGCTGCACCCCCAGGGACACCCCAGCTCCCAACTGACGCCTTGGGCGGTCCCACCAAAGGACCTTGCCGAGAGCTCCCTCTAGTGGCCATGCCCAGTAAATGTAATTATCCTTTGCTGCCAGACCCGGAAACCCCGATGGGTCGGTCAGGGGAGGGGCAACCTTTGCCGTACCCCCCGCCCGAGTATACAGGCCCTCAGGACCCTTTGCCATTAGGTAGTGGTGGGAGACATTTCTGGAGATGGAACCCTTTCACAACATTTAGACCTTTTGGCATGCTGGGTGGCTACCAGCCACTTGAGCCGCAGCCAGTCTCAGAAATGTACCCGGTTATTATCAATCCCCAAGGTGGCAATCGGCACGAATCATATGATTACAAACTATTGAGGGAATTGAGGCAGGCCGTCCATCAGTATGGCCCCAATGCCCCTTATACCTTGAACATGATCGAGAACCTCTCTGCTCTAAATCATACACCCGCAGATATTTTTCAGCTAGCCCGTGCTTGCTTGCCGTCAGGCCGATTCATAGATTGGAAAGCATGGTTTGAGGAGTTAGCTGAAGAGCAGGCCGCAAGGAATGCGGCGGGGAGACGTGGCGGGTGGAATGCTGACATGCTGTTGGGGAGAGGCGCCCATGCCCAGAACCAAACGGGTTTCCCACAAGAGGTCTATGCCCAGATCTTCCGCTGTTTTGTGGGTGCCTGGAAAAAGCTAACAGGTGAGGGAGATGCTCAGGCCTCACTCAGCAATATACACCAAGGCCCCACAGAACCATTTGCGGATTTTGTAGCCAGGATGCAAACCGCAGCTGAGAGAATCTTCTCAGATCCAGGAGTAGCAGAGACTGTGGTTAAGCAAATGATTTTTGAGCAGTGCAACAAGGAGTGCAAAGTTATCCTGGCACAAAACAGAGCAAAAAATTTGACAGAGTGGGTCAGGCTCTGTAGAGATGCTGGCAGCCCTTTAACTAATGCAGGTCTAGCTGCCATGCTAGCCAGCTCCCTACAGGTGGCTACAAAAAGCCCGAGAACCTTAGGGGCAAAGTCTAACGGGTGCTATGGCTGTGGCCAATCAGGGCACTTTAAGAGAGATTGTCCCAATAGACGTCAACCCCCTGCCACTCAACGGTTTGGCGAACCAGGTGCAGCAACCAGGCCGTGTGGCCGTTGCCACAAAGGCCCCCACCGCGCAGAAGACTGTAAATCGGTTTTCGATGCGCAGGGTAGACGCCTCTCTGGCCGCCCCGAGCAGATTCCAAAAAACGGGAAGAGGGGGTCCGCCCTTTCGACGGACCCCCTTGCATGCCATTCGACAACACAGGATCCGATCAAATTCGTGCGTCCCCCGGCTCAGCAGGACTGGACCTCTGTGCCACCTCCAGACTCGTACTAACCCCCTCCATGGGTGTCCAGTTAGTAGGGACCTCCTTCAAGGGGCCCTTACCGGCTGGTACTGTAGGGCTCATATTGGGAAGAGCATCCACGGCCCTGAAAGGATTAACAGTTATACCAGGACTTGTAGATTCAGATTTCACAGGCCGTGCCCAAGTTATGGTTCAATCTCAGCGGGGCACCTTAGTCATTGCAGAAGGTGATAAGCTGGCGCAGCTCCTGCTCTTACCCAGCTTACATGCAGTCTTTCCAAGCAGAATCAGACAGAGAGGGGAAAAAGGGTTCGGATCCAGTGGAGCGATTTTTGAGGGACTCCATATGTCCCTGGAGTCTCGACCTATGCTAACCATTAAGGTGCAAGGCAGATCTTTCTTGGGCCTGCTCGATACAGGGGCCGATCGGTCTATCATAAGACAACAAGAATGGCCCCCCACCTGGCCAACGAGCAGGGCGGAAGAGCCCATTAGAGGAATAGGCCAAATTTCAGCGCCCATGCTCAGTGCAGCTGCCCTTCATTGGGCCGATGAAGAAGGACACCAAGGCAGTTTCCAGCCTTATGTATTAGCCCTGCCTGTGTCTTTGTGGGGAAGAGACATTCTGACCCAAATGGACGTTACTTTAATTAGCGGCTACTCCCCAACCTCTAAGCGACTGCTAAAAGAAATGGGGTATACCCCCGGCAAGGGTTTAGGAGCTTCACTGCACGGACGTGCGGAGCCTATACAAGCTGCCCCCAAGTCTGACAGACGAGGCTTGGGTTTTTCATAGGGGCCACTGAGGAGAGATTCCCACCCACACCTATAAAACTAAAATGGAAAACCGAGGCTCCGGTGTGGGTGCCTCAGTGGCCCTTGCCACAGGAAAAACTTGCAGCGTTGCACGCCCTAGTATCAGAACAACTAGAAAAGGGCCATATCGCCCCTTCCACGTCACCGTGGAACACCCCTATATTCGTAATAAAAAAGAAATCTGGTAAATGGAGACTGCTACATGATCTAAGAGCTATTAACGATTGCATGGAGCCTTTAGGGCCCGTTCAGATGGGACTGCCCCTCCTCTCGGCATTACCGGAGCACTGGTCGATTTTCATCATAGATCTGAAAGATTGCTTCTTTTCTATTCCGCTCCACCCTGAAGACACCCCTAAGTTTGCCTTTACTGTGCCCTCTAGTAATCAAGAGGAGCCCTGTCAACGCTTTGAATGGACAGTCCTGCCCCAAGGCATGGCTAATAGTCCTACCATGTGCCAGCTGTATGTCGCTGCGAAGCTAGCTAGCACTCGGCAGCAGTTCCCTCAAGTGAAAATCATCCATTATATGGATGACATTCTCTTAGCCCATAGAGACACAGATCTTCTTAAAACAGTTTTGTCACATTTAGTCCTTAGTCTTAGAGAAGCTAACCTAGAGATTGCCCCTGAAAAAATCCAAATGACTGACATTACCACTTTCCTGGGGGCGAAAGTCGCACCCACTCATGTTTCCCCCCAAAAGGTGTCTCTCAGGCTAGACAATATACACACTCTCAATGATCTACAAAAACTCATGGGGGATATCAATTGGATCCGTCCATACCTAAAAATACCCAATGTCAAACTAACACCTTTGTTCGACCTGTTGAAGGGGGATTCTAATATAAACTCACCTCGAAGCTTCACTCCAGAGGCAAGGCGAGCACTATGCCAGGTGGAACAGGCGCTCAGTGGCGCTGCATTGAAGAGAATAGACCCTGATGAGCCTTTTGAAGCCTGCGTGCTGCCGACAGAATTACAGCCCACTGCGGTACTGTGGCAGCGGGGGCCGCTGCTCTGGGTCCACCCTGGAGTTTCCCCCAAAAAAGTCCTAGAGCACTATCCTACAGCGGTTGCAGACTTGGCCCTAGAATGCATTAAAAGGGCTGTGCAGCATTTCGGTCAGCAGCCCAAAAATCTCAGGGTGCCTTATTCTTCCCAGCAGCTTGAGATACTCACCGGATGCATAGATCAATGGGCCATTCTCCGGTGTACATTTCTTGGTCCCATTAACAATCAGTTCCCTAAGGCTCCTCTCTTGCAGTTTGTCACCCGGCACCCAGTGATTTTTCCCAAAGTAACCTCTCCTAGGCCACTAGCAGGCGCCCCCACCGTATACACGGACGGCTCCAGCTCTGGAACAGGGGCGTATTGTGTGGAGGGGGACACTCCTAAAACAGTACTCTTCCAACCACAAAAGCCTCAATGGGTAGAACTGCAGGTTATCATTGCAGTCCTGGAAAGCCTTTCCGAGCCCTTAAATGTCGTCTCGGATTCTGCTTATGTTGTGAACTCTGTACAAATTTTAGAAACGGTGGGCATTGTTAAACATTCCTCTACAGTAAGGACGTTCTTTGCCAAACTACAGGAGGTTATATGGACCAGGCAACACCCTTTTTACATAACCCATATTAGAGCCCACACAGGTTTGCCTGGCCCTATGGCCCAGGGGAACCATAGCGCAGATGTAGCCACTCGACAGCTGCACATCTTTCCGACGCTGGTACCGTATCAACAAGCCCGAGAATTCCATGCCAAGTTTCACATCAATGCAGGTACCCTAGCTAAGCGGTTCAGCATACCACGTGCAGCTGCTCGAGATATTGTCCGAGCCTGCAACAATTGTGCAGAGCAGAGAGCAGTCCCCTCGGTTGGGGTCAACCCTAGGGGTCTCACCCCAGGGGATACTTGGCAGATGGATGTCACTCATCATTCAGAGTATGGTAAGATCAAGTACTTACATGTGTCGGTGGACACATGCTCCCAAGTTTTATTTGCCTCTGCTGAACCAGGAGAAAGAGTCTCCCACGTCATTGCACACTGCCTTGCTGCATGGGCAGCTTGGGGTAAGCCAAAGACGTTAAAGACGGATAACGGGCCTGCCTACACTAGTAAATCCTTCCAAAAATTTTGTGACAACATGGATGTCCAATTAAAACATGGCATCCCCTATAACCCTCAGGGGCAAGGAATCATTGAAAGAGCGCACAGATCTCTCAAAGACTTGCTTAAAAAACAAAAAGAGGGTATAGGCCACGGCCTGTCCCCAAAAGCTCGACTGTCTGTAGCCTTGCTCACATATAATTTTTTAAACGAAAATTCACAAGGAATGACACCTGCCCTGCAACACACCACCCCGAGTCCTCCGCATAGAGGTCTAGTCCGTTGGAAGGATGTCCTGTCGGGGCAGTGGAAAGGCCCTGACCCGGTGCTCAGCTGGGCCAGAGGCTCTGTTTGTGTTTTTCCCCAGGAACCAGGACGTCAACCAGTGTGGGTTCCGGAAAGACTGGTGAGAACCGTGACATCACCTGAAGAAGCCAAGGAACAGCTGTCAGAAACGCCAACGAATATACAACCTAAACCATTAGACCAAGCCTCCGACCCTGCTGATGATGGCGACGACCGACAAGACGATAATAGTAGGACTGACCACCCCGCGGTTGCCCAAAAAGAGGATCGGTAACTCTGTTCTTTGCTCTCCTATAGCAATCCTTCTAATCTGCCTTTTTCTTTTTAGTGGAACTATATTTCCTCCACAAGCTTCAACGAGTCCTTCCCCCTCACCAATGACACACTGATCCTCTCTTTTGCTAACCTCTCTGTCAAGGTTGTCAACACCACAGTTGCGGCGAATGCTACTTGTGAAACTGGTAATGGCGAGTTAAGTAAGGGAGTCTTGCTTGAATTTCTTAACGTTACAGGGAAGAGCCGCCAGTCTTGTGAAGGGATCTTGAGTAAAAAGGAGACTCAAAGGTGCCTTTTCCTTCCAGGGCTTGCTCCTACAGTCTGCAACCGTTCCAAAGACCCGGATGCCTCGCCGCCCCGCTATCCTAGTGTATCGCCCAAGTTATGTCTGGCTCCCCGTCAAGGCAACCGACTGGGTTGGCCCTGTTTCTCAAGTTGTTTCACTTAACAATATCCCCTTCTCTAAGTCTAGGCGTCCAAGAGGCATAAAAGAATGGCTATCGAATGCTGCCAGTGTAGCTTCCTCTTTGTTTGTCCCAACGATCGGGCAGGCTGTGCTACAAGCATGGACAGATCGGCAGCTCGCCATAACGATGGAAACGGTAAATGGCTTGGTCAACCTTACCCGAGACGTGCTACGCCGCCACAATCAGATGCTGAACTTAAATTTCCAGGCCATTCAGAAACTCCAAGCGGAGATAGACGAACTTGGACTGGAAATAGATGGACTCTGGAGAGTGCTTCAGCAAACATGTGACACCCGGTGGCTTACGGTTAAACTCTGTGTCACTCCTGTCAGGGCCAACGTGACCGGAAGCATTTCCAGAGTCTCTGATTGGCTGAAAAGGTCATATTTTCCTGAATTTGTTAATCTCTCCCAACAGGTGGAATCTAGTTTAGACACAATTGGGGGGATCAAGTTAAAACCCGTTAAAGTCGATCTCTCCGGGTTAGGCGAGGTTCTACAGAAACTATTGCACAGTGTTTCTTCCTGGTTCTCTTGGCCCAATTTAACTAATTGGATCCTCATTGCAGTGGGATTATTGGTGGGATTAGTCGTTGTTAAATGTTTGCTAGAACGCCTGTTTCAAGCGCAGCAGCAATTGCGTGTTACCACTATGATGGCTATGACTCCCACCTCTGTTACCCCCGATAGTGACCGATTTATTAACCATACCCCTTCCTGGTCGCCTCAGGTGGGGCGCTTTGGAGCAAAATTTGTAGCGAATCGCATGGCTGTTTCTCGGGTGTAAAAGGCGACACCAGTAGTCATAATTTTGTCTCAGGTGGGTCTCTAGGGCAGAGTCCTAGTTGTGGCCAGACTGGACCCTAGCCATTGCACAGAGACACCTAGTGACACCCCCGACTCTGGTTACTGCTGTTCCTGCCCCCGTCGTTGTTCCCCAGTTGCCAGGCAAAGCACTGCAGGGAGAGTCACGTTGCTTCCAGCTTACGGACTCTCCGGTCTCCATATGACGTGAGCATTCTGGTTGGTGCTAGAGGCTCCGCCGCTGGATGGCTGAGGCCTAGTCCAGACTCCCCAAAGCACCAAAGAGGTTGTGAACCATTTGGGTTCACGGGAGCACGCTCATCACTGGAGACACTGGGTCAAAAATAAATAAGAAAGGGGGAGATGTGGAAAGCCGCCTCCCGAATCGGGCCTAGCGTATGCGCTGCAGCCTGCTCTAGAGTTACCCCCGCCCATCGAGTGAGCCAAGATGGCGCCTGCATCCTGTTTCCGCATAGTGACGCATGTATCCGCCACCCGCTCCTACCAATCGAAATCCTGTATACGCGATACTAGCCTAGAAGCTTATTGGTTGTTAATTGTGTATAAAAGGTCTTACCCGGACGGGGTAGGGTGAGACAGCCCACAAGGAGCCGTGCCTGACGGCCACATCGAGGCTGCTCTCCCACGAGGCGCCGTGCCCCGTGTGGGAACCAGTAACACAGAATGTTCATCTAGCTGTAGTAAAGGGCTTGCTTTCACAACTGCCGTGTGGTTCGAGTCGTGATTCATGACCAGGTTAGTTCGCGCAGTCTGCATCTCTCTCTCTCCTTCCCTGTTTCCCCTCGCCGGCCGGGAACCGGGGACCGAGCGGGGCAGCGCCGGACACATGACGAGAGAAAAGAATGTTAGTTCAGTGTTTTAATAATTTCTACACACAGAGAACAACAACATGGGTTGGTGAGGCTTTGAATATATACCAATTATTCACGTGTGACTTCTACCACTACTGGACTAAGGATTCCTATTTGGTTCAAAAAAGGCCACAACTATTCATAGCTATCATAAGTTACATTGAATTTTAATGCTTGTATTGGGAATATAAACATTTTCCCAGAAAACCCAACTTCACACAATACTTCGGCTTTCAAACTGGTTAGATGGGATCAACATTTATTTCTGGAAAAATAATAAACAAGTGATATATATTCAAAACGTTTCCAATTTTTCCTACTGCCTACAAAAAAAAAATCCTGTTGCTAGTCCTCTTTTGTATGTCCTTTAATACCTTATTTTATGGATATCAATAAAGTGGGCTGAATGCAGTCAGGTTAGGCTGTCCAGGACATCACAATCCTAGAATCAATGTACTAACACAACCCTCCACCTCTAAGTTCCTTGATCTCTGTGTACTATTGACCTCAGCCTTTAAAGGAATATATGTGTTTTTTACCCCAAGGGGACATTTCAGAACATCAGAGACACAGCTGCTGGTTGGGAATGTAGATAACCACCATGGGAGGAGCAAAAAAGTAGTGAGAGCTTTCTATTCTTGCTGCCGAAATTATGATTCATAAATATCTAAGTGAATAATTTCATATGTGTGCATCTATATGTGTTTTTATATGTAAGTATGTATATACGAGGGAGGGAGAATGAAAACAAGCATAAGCCAATTTTACTGAAAACTAGTGATTTTAATCTTTATTGCAGATTTGTATTCCCTTCTTTCCCACTGCTCTGTGGGAAATAGGTTGTAAGTGCTTAAGTAGAGAATGTTTCATTCATTTACACACTGATTCATTTGCTTATTTCTTATTTCATTCATGTATTGTTTCATTTCTTCTTAAAAATAATATGTATTGCATACTTACTACTCTCCAAGTTAGGCTAGCAACTATATTATGTAAACATGGACGCTGGTTCAAAAATTTTACCTTCAATGAGGGAAAATATAGATATTATGGCAGTCTAGAAAGTAATCAAAAGTTTAGGTTTATGGTCACTCTGGTGGGCTTTCTTATGCACTATAAAGATAACCCATTTTAGGTTTTAATGCATTGGAATAGCTGGAAGTAAATACCTGAAACTATCAAACTGAAACCCAGTAGCCTTGACTCTTGAAAATGATTGTATAGCAATGCAGCTTACAAGACATGACAGTATGGTTTTGAAAGCCTTATGGATCACACTCCATTTATCCAATGTAGGGATAGATGAGTAGAATAATGGGGACAAAAACTAAATGAAAAATATAGGATGAAGGGGTGTTTGGGGTGTTCTTTTTTACATTTATTTTTTATTCTTATTTTCACTTTTTCTGGTACAAGGAAAATGTTCAAAAAATAGATTGGGGTGATGAATGCACAACTATATGATGGTACTGTGAACAATTGATTATACCCTTTGGATGATAGCATGGCATGTGAGTATATCTCAATAAAATTGAATAAAAAAACTTTAAAAAAAGTTTAGGTTGATTATATGAAGGTATTAGGTTAGAAATAATTAGATGAATATCCAAACCTTGAAATAATAATGGTGATAAAGATGCTAATAATAATAAAATGACACATTAATTGATTCTAGTTTTACATTCATTTAATATAAATGATAAATGTAATGCCTGCATATTTAGAATAATATGAGAAAGTAAAAAGGTGATTTGAAGGAGATCATAAAGGATTCATAGTTCTGAAAGTTAGAGGAAACTTCTGATGTATCCCTATCCTTATTTTTTCAACTGTATGTCAATTTATTAGTATGCATTTATTATTTATGCTTTAACAAGAAAATGGGTCATATATTCAATATGTACATTGCTGTCTCCACTTAATATTAAAATGAACTCATCCCCAAATAGGGTTATTATGATTGAATAAATGTTCATCATGGATGTATATAATTTATTTAAACATGTTCCTATTCTTATAGAGAGTGAGATCCTTTGTATTGTTTAAGGAAAGCTATAATAAATGAACATATAAGTGAAATTTCAAGACATTTCTAATCTAATTCTTTCTTCAAAATAAATTCCTATTGTGTTTCAGAGTTCCCATGGTTTCATGTCAATAATTATGGGCAAATTTGATGAAAGACTACTGTCTCATTGATATTTAACCATATAGTTGCTTACTTACTAAGAATGTTAACTTTTAAAATTTTATATTACTGGTTGTAATGCATAGTGATGAGATAAAGTTGCTTGTATTATCTCTTTTTACTGGATTGTTAAGAATATTTTGTGATTCAACAAAAATATAATCTGTTTTTGTTAATGTTTTATATGTGCTTAAGAAGAATTAAATATTGTTTCTTATTTGAGTCAGTCTATGGCAACAAAACATAACTTATTAATTAAGCTTATTTATATTTTGTATTCTTGATTGGTCTTTGACAAAAAAATAGTGTATTCAAGTCTCCCGCTATTAGTCTTTCTCTTTATTTTTTCTTGCATTTCCTGTAGCTTCTGAATTATCAGTGAATTGCTGTATTTCTATGTATATGTGTATCTTACTTTATAATAAATTATAAATCATTACATTTTATCCAATTTTATATCTTTTGATACTTTTGGTGAAAACATTTCTTTTTTTTAAATTTAATTTTATTGGGATTGTTCACATACCATACAATTATCCAAAGATCCAAAGTGCACAATCAATTGCCCAAGGTACCATCATACAGCTGTGTACCCATCACCACAATTAAATTTTTTTCAATTTTTAGAATGTTTTCATTACTCCAGAAAAGAAATATAGACAACAAAAGAAACCTCAAATCCTCCCATACCCACAACCATTCCCCACCCCTCCATTATTGACTTATAGTATTGGTAGAGTACATTTGTTACTGTTGATGAAAGAATGCTAAAAAGCTACTAAGTGTAGTACATAGTTTGCAATAGGTATAATTCTTCCCTATATACCCCTCTACTGTTAACTTCTAGTTATGGTGTCATACATTTGTTCAAGTTCATGCAAGAGATTACTAATATTTGTGCAGTTAATCATGGACATTGTCCACCACAAGATTCGCTGTTTTATATATTCCCATCTTTTAACCTCCAGCTTTCTTTCTGGTGAAATATGTGATTCTCAGCTTCCCCTTTCCACCACATTCACACACCATTCAGCACTGTTAGTTATTCTCACCTCTGTCCATTTCCAAACATTTAGGTTCAACCTAGTTGAACATTCTGCTCATAAAAAGCAATCGCTCCCCATTCTTTAGCCTCATTCTATATCCTGGTAACTTATATTTCATGTCTATGAGTTTATATATTATAATTAGCTCATATCAGTGAGACCATGCAATATTGGTTAAAGCTAATCATTTTTGAGCTTGAACTTGTGTTTGACACTGTGTGATAAAATGAGAAATAAGTAACACAGACCCACCAAGAAGTTTCTTTTCCTCATTTTCTTAGCTAAAAAAGCACTCCATATTATATTAACAGCTACTATTATTAAATAGTATTCTGTTCCAAAAAAGAACTTAGCCATATAATTTTACTCAACAACTCAAGAAGATAAATCAACAGGAAAGATAATACACCCATGTTTCATGATAAGGAAATTGATGATCATGAGAAAATAATGCAGTCCATACAACTATTAAATAACAAGTTTGAATTTTCACTTCCATTTAACTGACTAGTAGTCATGAAGTATTACTTCTATTTTACGACAAAGCCATGGTAATGAAGCAAAAGAATTAGGTAATTCTAAGATGGCAATCATTATTCATTAAGTGAATTCAGTGGCTGTTTTGTTCTTTTGTCTGCTCACTGGATTATATATTAGAAATATCTCTGATTGTAAAGTCAAGGTGTAGTTTTCAATCCAACCATATCTCTTATAATTATTTATTTTAAATTGATTATTTGAAGCTTAGTCATCTCATTCCCTCATTCTTAAAATCACAATGAATATGTTAATTATATTCAACAAATAAATATTGCACTGATATTCCAGACATTAACTAATATTTGGAGATACATCATAAAATAAAAATAAAGTAGAGTCTGGTGCTGTGTTTCTTAATTTATTGTCCAGGAAGAACTTCTTTCATAATCACCAGGTGAATACTGTATGCTACTGTTATTAGATACATAGAAGACATCCAAATGAAGACATCCAAATAAAATAGTACAATGTCTGAGATTAAAAATACTCTCAATAGCATCAGTACAGATTAGGCATATTTTATGAACATATCCATGAACTTAAAGATATTGCATTAGAAACTATTCAAATTAAAACACACAGAGGAAAAAAGAATCCAAAAAAGTAAAGAACAGCACTGAGCTGTGAGAAAATCTCAGGAAGCTAATTATGTGTGTAATTGTAGTCCCTGAAGGAAAGGAGGTGGATTGGGTACAGAAAAGAAAATTGAAGAAATCATGCTGAAAAATTTTTCCAAAATTGATAACAGATACACAAAGATAAAAACAAAAAAATGAAAAAGAGCAAGAGACATAAAGAAAACTACACCATGACACATCCTAACCTAATGTGTCAAAGCCAACAATAAAGAAAACATTGTAAAAGCAGGCAGAAGATAAAGAAGGACATGTTGCATATAACAGAAGAAAGATAGTGATCATAACAGATTTCTTATCAGAAATAATGTACAAAAGAAGAGAGTAGAGAAAAATTTTTAAATACTATAAGAAAAAGAATTCCAACCTAGAAATATATAGTCAAAGACAATATCTCTCAAAAACACATGCAAAATAAAGACATTTTCATGTACTAAAGTTGAAAAAATATGTTATGGGCAAATCCGCACTAAAGGAAATGTTGAAGGACGTCCTTCAGGAAGAAGGAAAATAGTATCAGAGGAAAATCTGGATCTAGCCAAAGGAATGAAAAGTGCTGGAAGTGTTATCTACATGGAAAATATATAAGGTTGTTTTCACATTATTTAAATCTTTTCCAAAGATAATTGCCCTTGGGGCAGATTGAGTTATGTACCCTAGGAAAAAATGTTCTGAATCTTAAGCCCATAACTGTGGGTGTGGACCTAATTTAAACAGGACTTTTGGAAGTTGTCATTTTTAGTTAAGATGTGACCAACTGAATCAGGATGTGTCTTAATCCTATTCTTAGAAGCCTGTAGAAAGGAAGCCATGGGGAAAAGCCAAAATCCTGAAGTCAACAAAACCCAGAAAAGAAAGGAAAGGGCATTGCCATGTGGAGGGAGAGACAAGGAACTCAAGACTGCTGGCCAACCAGGATACCAACAACCCTGGGAGGAAGCAAGTTTTCTAGTCTAAAATTACAAGACAATAAGTTCTTGTTGTTAAGACAACCCATTGTGTGGTATTTGTCTTAGCAGCCTGGTAAGCTAAGACAACTCTATAAGCAAAAATAACAACAATCAACTGTGGAATTGATAACATAGGTATAAGCAACTACATGTCAATAGTGGCATAAAAGCCAGAATGGCAAAAAAGCAGTATGCAGCTATAGGGTGCTTATTCTAAAAGTGAGGTATATAATATCATTTGAAGGTACATGTAGCCATAAGGCAACTACTAAAATGCCAAAAAAAAAAAACAAAGAAAACAAAAAAATTTATAGCTAATAAAGCCAACAAAGAAGATAAAGTGCAATCATAAAAAATACTGAATCCAAAAGAAGGCAAAAAAAAAAAAAAAAAAAAGGAAAAGGTAAAAAAGAACAGATGGGACAAATAGAAAGCAAACAGCAAAATAATAGATTTAAGTCTTACCATATTGAATAATCACATTTATGTAAATCATTTAATATTCTAATTGAAATCATTCATTGTCAAATTAGATGAAAAAGTAACACCCAATATTATGATAACTACAAGAAATGTACTTGAAATATAGGTTAAAAGTAAAAGGATTGGAAAAATTACACCATGCTAACACCTGTCGAAAGAAAGCTGACACTGTGCCACTGATTATATCCTTCGGATAGTTTGTATGAAGTGTGAATGTATCTCAATAAAATTGCATTTAAAAAAGGTAGCTGAAGTGGCTATTTTAACATCAACAAAATATATTTCAGAGCAGAGAGTACTACTAAGGATAAAAAAGATCAATTGCATAATATTAGCAGGCTAAAACAGGACATAAAAATCATAAATGTTTATGCTCTTAATAAAAGAACTTCAAAATACATGCAACAAAAACTGATAAAACTGCAAGGAAAGATAGAGAACACCAAAAATAGATGTGAAGATTTTACTACCTCCCTCTCTCAGTAACTATAGAAAAATTACACGCAAAATTGGATAGAAATGAGTAAAGTTAACTGCACTTTCAACCACTCTAGCACTGGAGGAAACATTAAATTAACACTTTGGTTTGTTCCATTTGAACCTGTCCTCTTTTTGATTAGAATACAAAAGAAAGAGTTGGTGAAATCAATGGCTACATATCATGTGTCTCGGACCTTTTAATCTGCTCTAGCATACATATAATCCCAGGCACAGCAGTTGCAATTCTGGCTATGCTTCATTGAGCCTCCAACAATGTACGGTAAATCTCCAGGTTCCACCTTGTTTCTTCAGGGGTCAAATGGGAGAATTAAACCATGATATGACAGGGACCACCATCACTGCATACTTGAGATCTTTAATGGTGGCACTGTTTTCTTCCACCCACTCCAAATAATTGTATTTCTTTTGATTTACTAAGTTGGAAAAGGAGTGGAGTCAGTTTTATTGGCTTCTACATAGACTTCTCCACTATGATAGCTCTTACTACAGAGGCCCAGGATGTAATGTGGTTATTACTTTCAATTATATACTCAGTGACAGGGGAAATGAACAATAGATGCACCTATGACTTAGTGGACACAGTGAAAGCCAGATTTAGCCAGGAGTTTGTTAACTGTTCCCCTTAAGCACTATTCTTATAAGGGGGCCATGATGATATTTTGTATCTCCAGGTATCAATGTCAACTCAGATGCTGTATCCTGGTATTCCCCAAATGGCTGAATATTCCCATTAACTCAGGTAAACTCACACAAGTAAATGGCTATGAGTCTATTTGTGAAAGGACTGAAAGAATCATTACAGAGAATACTTGTTACAGTGTATATTTGCAGGGAGGGTCTTTTCCCCTGGGGACCTGGACACCCCCTCAGTTAAAGGGTTCTGAATAAGAAAATTGGGCCAAGTCTGGGAAGAGAATCATGGCATTTTATTGTGTTCACTACCTACAGCTTTATTCTTCCTTTCTTCCAGTTGTATATGTTAAGCAGAAAACTTGTTGCGTATTCTTCTAGCAATGGTGCCATGTTCTGTTAACTACATCCATGTCTCTCTACAAATGAAGTCCTCTTGGCTGCCCCTCTGATCTTGCTGGTTATTAAAGTAATAGCAGTCCTCCTGGCTTCTGGCAATTACTTTGCCTATATTATTATACCTGTCCTATATTATTTCAAGTCTCTGTCATCTCTACAGATACCCATCAGCCCTGTCCTCAGACTGCCTCTCCTACTGTCCTATTTGTGGAGAAACACATCTGAACATTTCAGTGATGCTGGTGCCCCTTTCACCTTTCACAAGTGAATTCCTTAGTGAGTGTTGTGTCCTCCTGGCCCTTCCAAAAAATTTAATGACTTTTCTACCCTTATATACATATATATTTCTACATGCCCATTTCCTTCCGTGTTTTCATTACTTTCCCTATCAGCTGCCAGGCAAATTCAGGCATTCCCTCCTAACATCAATTTCTTCGGGCTTCAAAGAATCACTCTAGCAGTGAGTTTGACCCATCTCTTGGAGTTCTACAGGGTGTAAATATAGTGACAAGGTCAATAAATTCTTCCTTACCTTCTCACATTTTCTGTTCCCCTTGATTAATCACCCTGAAATTACAATCCCCTGGATCCTGCCAATGCATGCTGTTTATTTCTTGCAGCTCATTCCAGGTGTAACCTCACTGGTTAAGGGACCTAACTCGACTTACTAGCAGAATAACCTGGAGAGGAGAGAGGGGAAGCTCCTGAGAGTGAAAACCATAACCTTGTGTGCTAGACTGGAGCTGCTATGTACCCCAGAAAAGACCATGTACTTTTAATCCATCCTTGTGGCTGCAGACCTATTGTGGGTGGGACCTTTTGATTAGGTTGTTTCAATGGAGATGTGACCCACCCATTCAAGGTGGGTCTTAATCCTTTACTGGAGTCCTTTATGAGATGATAAAAGGCAGAGACATAAGATAAAAGGCACTGATAATTGTTTTGTGATTATGCAAATCACTGACATTATTCTTAGAAAATATACATGAAGGATTTAAAAGTAAACAGGCACAGTGTGTCCAACTTACTCTCATATATTTCATAAAAAATAGTATATACATGTACCTATATACCAACATATGAGAAGAAGGAAAATTATAAAGTAAATGGGGCTAAATATAAAAACAAAACCTGGTTAATCAGTATAAAGGATAAGTAGCATTGGTTTTGCTAGTCTTTCAACATTTCTATAAGCTTGAAATTATATCAGAATTAAACTTACTTTAAATTTTATTACAGTTATATACCAGGCAGTACATTAATTAAAATTGTATCCTATTTTTCCAGGAGTTGAAATGTTTGTGGATTTTGTCTGCTTTTAAATTTATTAGTTCTTTTTTCTTAATATTCCAAATAAATATTATTTTCATTAATTTTGAATTATTTTTCTGCTTCAGGCCCAGAAACCTGGATATGCCCCGATGTATGCACAGAGAAGTAGAGAAAAATGGCCTTCTAAAGAGAGAAAGATGATGCCATTCACACATGCACACACCTGGAAGTGATAAACAGAAACAGGAAAAATTAGCTCAGAGGAACAAGAAAATTTTGTTTCTTCAAGTTTCTGATCTCAGGAAATCCAGTTTCACTTCCACCCTAGCTTCTATGAAATTCCTCTCTATATTTGTATTAAATTACACACGATTAGTTAACATTGACTTAACCGGGATTATCTTAAAACCAGAAGATGCCTCTTGATTTCCAGACTCTAGAGTACGTATTTGCATAGAATAAGTGCTCTTCAATTTATATTTTAAATGATAATTTCTGTTCCACTTGTTTGAGTTTCTTTTATGTGATAGTATTAGTTTATTTTGGAAATCCATAGTCTATATCCCTTACAAATTCTCATAATTTTTTTCTCTTTATTTCTTTTCTGCACTGCAATATTAAGTGGCTCTTGCATAAATTGCTGACATTTTCAATACCACAGGACCATAATGTGTGTGTATTATTTCTTCTGGAGTAGCATGTTATTTCCATTTTGTTTCAATGAACTTCCTTTTTAGCATGCTCATTCTTCTTTAATAGAAACACCATTTTATATCTTTATTGAAAATATACACAATATACCTTCTTGAATTATTTATTTCTTCTATTTCCTAAAACATTTTTAAACTTTTATATATTTACAAAAGATGACTCTTTTTTTCTTTATAAGTTTTTAAATTTAAATAAGCAATTCAATTTTGTTAAGAAAGTCAGGCTAATAAGGAAGATCTGTCTCATTATTTTCATTACACATGAGAAAACTGACAAAACTTACCTTGAATATCAAACTGGAATGTGAGTAACAGTACAAAATGTGTTACTTAGTAACTAGCATCTGCACCCCAAATTCATTGTGCAAAACATACTCATAAAATAGTCTATCTAGCTAATGGCATATTCTAAGCATGTGCCAAGTGGAAATAAACCCAAATCAGAATGAAATACATGACAATAATAGACTAAACTTTATTTCTGTTTTTCACTGATTTTAAGATCATAAAAAAGAGAAAAAATTAAAGGGTTAACTTTTACACTGGGCAAAAAATTCTGCATCTGCCTCCTGCCTTAGAGGTATCTTTATTTCTATTCATCTGAAGATCTCCTTTCACCATCTCAAGCTGCCTACATCCCGGGGTGGCTGCAGTAGGACTGGAGTTACAGGAGAGGTGATGATAGTGTAGATAAACCTGGTGAATCAGTGAGAGGACCAGCAAGAGAAAAAAACCTCACTCAATGTCATTCTAAAGAGAATAATGAAGTTGGTATTAACTGATTGTAAGTGGGGGTAAGGAGACAAAAATGCATGTTGAAGAAAAATAAAAGGATGTTGGCACAGCCAGAGACTAATATTAGAAAGATTTTTATCAATAAACCTCTTGTCATGAGGGGGAAAGGAAAGAAAACTGTTACTGAATAGCTCTAAGAGCTGCTTGGCAAATGCTATATGAGAAACATCCGGTAGGAACCCTGAGGTCAAAGCAAGCCTGAAATCACTCTCCTCTATACTTGCATCTCCTCCAGTGCCTCCCATTGGCTCAATTCTACCAAATTCCAGAAGATAAAGGAGTATGAATTATGCAGTACATGAGAGTGTTCTGGGGAACACATCAGTGCAGAAAGGGCAGAGCAAGGATACGAAGAGGCAAATGAAGCAAGATGCAGATTCTTGCAGTTATTTATGTCTTTTGGGTTCCTTCTGTCCATATTGGATCATCTTCCCATATTCTACCTAGATTCCCATTATAAAATGTTTTCACTCTGCTCATCTGAAGTGTTTTCCATTCCTACCTCTGCATTCCACATTACTGGAGTGACACTTCTTCAGGCTGACTGCCTTCTCAGCACAATTTGCAGCTATCACTGAGCAAGCATGACCTGTAATTTGTGTCTCAATCATTTAGTTCTTTGGTTGGTGTCTGTGTTGGTGTGTCTGCATGTGTTTGTTTTTATTTCTAGGAGGTGGAAATCAATCATCAATTTCTGGATTTTGTTCCATGTGACTGGTTTGGTAGAAAGTTCTCCCATTTCACACATAGTGAGGTGTGTTTTTTTCCCTCAGATACACTCACAATCATTTATTTTTAAAATGTGAAAAGGGTTCTCAAAGGCTTTCCTTACCCTTCCATTTTCCTTTAAGTTCTACCCACTTTAGAAGAAACTGAAGCCCAAGTGTAACATGGAAAATGTTTCCATGTCTTATTTGATTTTTAGGCCCAAACAAAGCACCTTTGAAAACCTGCCCTAAGCTCTTTTGTCCTAAGTGCATAAACCATAGGGTTTAGGGCAGGAGGGATGATGTTGTGCAGCACATTGAGTAGAACAGGAATCAAAGTAGTCTGAGTCTCTACCAGATGAGTTACTGAAATCACTATGACCACAGTATAGAAAAAGAGGATGAGGATGAGGTGAGAGCTACAAGTGCTCAGAGCCTTGGATGTAGCTTCAGCCGAGTTCAGTCTAAGTACAGAGCGCAAAATCAAAGTATATGACAAAATTATAAGACCTAGATCACTTCCCATACCAACCCAAGCCAGAACTAATTGACAAATGCTATTTGGCCTCCTGTCATCACAAGCCAGTCTTGTGACCCCGAGGTTAGAGCATAGACAATGCTCAATCTCATTCTTGGAGCAATAATTACGCTGAGCCGCAAGGACAGGCAGTGGAATGACAAATAAGCCATTTCTAAGCACCATGAATAGGGTAGCTTTTAAGATTAAGGCACTGGTGACTACTGACGGGTATCGAAGAGGGTGACAAATAGCTACATATCTATCAAAAGCCATGCAGAGAAAGATACCAGACTCCATGCCAGCAAAGCAGTGAATTGCATAAATCTGAGCAAAACACTCAGGGAGAGTGATGACTTTGGCATCAAACCAGAAGATGGCCAGGATCTTGGGCATGATGGTGGTGGCCAGGCCCATGTCCACCACAGAGAGTATGCCTAAGAAATGGTACATGGGTTTCTGTAGAGTAGAATCCTGGAAGATGGTGATGAGGATGAGGATATTAGCACCAATTGCTAATAGGTAGAGGAGAGCAAAGGGTAAGGAGAGCCAGTGTTGCCACCTGTGAATGCCTGGGAATCCCATCAGGATGAACTCAGAGACCTGGAATTTGGAGCTATTAGAGACTCTAAAAGAGATAGACATATTTTCCTAAGGAAAAGAAAAATTTCAATGTTGCTGTCTCCAAGCCTAATCACAATTAAATACCATTTTAAGACTGTCTCCACATAATGCAATTTGGTGCTGTAACAATATGAGTTCTATAATCCACATCTTTTGTAGTAATTTAAGGTAAATCATAGGAAAGTTCTAGGACTTTACCAGCAGAAGACAAAGTTAAAGAAAATTATCAGTGTTGACAATCCAGGGAAAATTCAACATGAATCTCAAATCACTATTTGTATTTTCTTCAGTTATCAGGGGTTAAGAGCTACAGTAGAAATATAATTCTCTCCAGTCTTTTTCAAAACCTTTCTTCAGTCTCTTGAAAAATTTCATGGAATCAAGTGTTTGTGTTTGTTTTCTTCACATTTTTATCCACTTAGCTAGGCTCAGATTTTTATTAACTAATAATGGCTGAATTTTTTGAAAAATGTTAAATTAATAGAGATTGAATTTTGTAGCTGCACCATTCCAAGTTGATATAGATGTGCATTAGTGTTGGCTTCCAAAAACTTGATAACATGGACTTTTAAAGCATTGCTGACATAAAGCTTGTTGCAGATTGAAAGAGGGGAGCTTTTCTTCAATATTCTACCTTCTGTGGACTTCTGATAAGATCACAAAAAATAGCTTAAAAGGAAGTTAAGCCATCCTGGATGAAGTTGTAAATTTCAGGAGTCATCCATTGGAGACATAAACAGGAAGTAATGTTTTTTTCTGGTTGAGTCTTAAAGAACCTAAAGAGATATATAAAAACAGATTTAAGTAAAAGTAATAAATTGCTTTCTATCTTATTTAAGAAACCAGGACTACGTGAAGTAAATGCACCGTCCCGAAGCCACATCCTAAAACTCAGTTTTCTCAGCCGCCCTCCCTGCTAACTCTCCTCCCCTGCTCCACTCAGCCCTCGGGGGTCGCTGGGGAGCCCAGTCCTCCCGCCCTGGAGGGACCGCGGATCACCTCGGGAGAGCGTGGAGGGGCCGCGACCTGCGCTCCGGGTGGGCGGTTGAGGTCGATGGGGGCCCTCACTTCTCTCCAGGGGAAGGAGCCCCGGGCGGGCGCCGACGAGGGCAGGGCTGCGAGGGGGGCGGCTGCCTGGGGGAGGGGGCTCCCGGTGATTCAGCCCCCCGGGAGGCGGCAGGGGCCAGAGGAGGCAGAGAGATGGCGACTGGCCAGTCCGCGCCTGGGCGCCCAGTTTGGCGGGAGCCCGCGGCCCGAGTGCGGAGCCCAGACGGGGAGGACGCGGGGACTGGAGCCCAGGTCGGCTGGGCCCCCGCAGCCAAGGGGAACGCGCCCACGAAGACTGTGGAGGAGGTGCTGGGCGACTCCAGCCATAGCGCAGGGCTTAGTCTGGAGCAGGTCAAGAAGCTCAAGGAGAGATGGGGTCCAAGGAGAGATGAGTTCCCAGCTGAGGAAGGAAAAACCTTGCTGGAATTTGTAATTGAGCGGTTTGAAGACTTACTAGTTAGAAGGCTGTATGTATATCTTTTGTTTTGGCTTGGTTTGAAGGAGGTGAAAAAACAATTATATCCTTTGTAGAGCCCTTTGTAATTGTACTTAAATTAGCAGCCAATGCAATTGTGGGTGTGTGGCAGGAAAGAAATGCTGAAAATGCAGTTGAAGCCCTTAAGGAGTATGAACCTGAAATGGGCAAAGTGTTTTTACAGGACAGAATGTACAGCAGATTAAAGCTAACGACATTGTTCCTTGTGATATTGAAGAAGTTGCTGTTGGTGACAAAGTTCCTGCTGACATAAGTCTAACTTCCACCAAATTGATAACTTTCAGAGTAGACCAGTTGATTCTCAGAGGTGAATCTGTCTCTGACATCAAGTACACTGACCCAGTCCCCAACCCACGGGCTGTCAAGATAGGAAGAACATCCTCTTTACTGGCACAACCACTGCTGCTGCAAAAGCCATGGGAGTGGTGGAGGCCACGGGAGTTTTGCTGCTTTGTATATATTATGTCCCCCAGAAAAAGCCCTATTCTTTTAAAGCAAACTTGTGAAGGCAGATTGATTAAGCTTTCTGATTAGGATGTGATCATTTGATTGAATATTTCCATGGAGATTTGACCCGGCCCATTCGGGGTAGGTCTTGATTTGTTTACTGGAGTGCTTTAAAAGGAACGGACCCAGAGGCTTGCTGACACTTTGAGATGCTGGCCCAGGGTGTGCTCCTGAGAAGCTAAGAGAGACAAAAAATGCCCCACCCAGAGTTTGCTCTGGAGAAGCTAAGATTGGACAAAACATCCAGGGAGCAGCTGATGCTTACTGATGCTTCGAGATACTTGGAGTTGCAGACAGAAGGGTGTTTGGAGATGCTAAGCTAAGAGATGAAACCCAGAGATCCCCTAGAGAAGTGCAGACACCAGCGACATGCGTTCCCTGCTGACAGAGGTGTTCCGGACACCATCAGTAGTTCTTCAGTAAAGGTATCATCTGTTGATGCCTTTGTTTGAACACTTTTATGGCTTTGGACTGTAAATTTGCAACCAAATAACCCTCCTTTATAAAAGCCAATCCATTTCTGATATTTTGCTTAGTGGTAGCATTAGGAAACCAGAACAGGAATTAAAAATGAAATCGGCAAGATCCTGGATGAAATGGTGGCAAGGGAACAGGACAGAACACCCCTCCAGCAAAAACTAGACGTGTTTGGGAAGCAGCTTTCCAAAGTAATCTTCCTTATGTGCATTGCAGTCTGGATCATAAACACTGGACATTTTAATGACCCATTTCCTGGAGGCCCCTGGATCAGAGGTGCTCTCTACTATTTTAAAATTGCAGTGACTCTGGCTGTTGCAGCCATTCCTGAAGGTGTGCCTGCAGTCATCATCACCTGCTGTCTCTTGGTACTTGCAGAATGGCAAAGAAAAATGCCATTGTTCAAAGTTTCCCTTTTGTGGAAACCCTTGGTTGTGCTTGTTATCTGCTCAGACAAGGCTGGTACACTTACAACAAACCAGATGTCAGTCCTGTAGGATGTTCATTCTGCACAAAGTTGAAGGTGATACTTGTTCTCTTAATGAGTTTACTATAACTGAATCAACATATGCACATATTGGAAAAGTGCATAAAAATGATAAATTAGTGAAATGTCATCAGTATTACCATCTTGGAGAATTAGCAACAATTTGGACTCTGTGTAATGACTCTGCTTTGGTTAACAATGAGGCAAATGATGTTTATGAAAAAGTTGGAGAGGCTACAGAGAGTTCTGTCACTTGCCTGGTAGAGAAGATAAATGTATTTGATGCTGAATTAAAGGTTCTTTCGAAAATAATGTCTGCAACTCAGTCATTAAACAGTTGATGAAGAAAGAATTCAGCCTAGAGTTTTCACATGATAGCAAGTCAATGTCAGCTATTGTACACCAAACAAGCAAAGCTGCGTATCAATGAGCAAGATGTTTGTGAAGGGTGCTCCTGAAGGTGTAATTCACTGGTGTACCCATATTTGAGTTGGAGGTGCTAAGATTCCTCTGACCCCTGGGGTCAAACAGAAAATCATGTCTATCATTCAGGAATGGGGTAATCACAGTAATGCACTGTCATGCCTGGTTTTGGCCACTCATGACAATCCAATGAGAAGAGAAGGAATGCACCTCGAGGAATCAGCCAACTTTATTAAATATGAGACAAATCTGACTTTTGTTGGCTGTGTGGGCTTGCTGGATCCTCCCAGGGCAGAAGTGGCTTCATCCATGAAGCAGTACAGGCAGACCAGCATCCAAGTCATCATGATCACAGAGGACTATAAGGGCACAACTGGGCCATCTGTCACTGCATTGGCATCTTTGGGCAGGACAAGGATGTGACATCCAAGACGTTTACAGACCAGATGTTTGATGAACTCAGTCCTCCAGCCCAGAGAGATGCTGGATTCAATGACCACAGTTTTTCCAATGTTGAACACTCCCACAGGTCTAAAATTGTAGAATTTCTTCAGCCTTTTGTTGAGATTACAGCTGTGACTGGGGACAGTGTGAATGAGGCTCCTGCTCTGAAGAAATCTGAAATAGGCATTGCCATGGGCTCTGGCACTGTGGTGGCCAAAACCGCCTTTGAGTTGGTCCTGGCTGATGACAACTTATCCACCATCATGGCAGCCATTGAGGAGGGACAGGACATCTACAATAACATGAAGCAGTTCATCCGCTACTTCATCTCATCAAGTGTAGGGGGTGGTTGTGTGTATTTTCCTGACAGCAGCACTTGGTTTTCCTGAGGCTCTTATTCCCATCTCCAATGCCCACTTGCTCTGATCAATCTGGTGACTGATGGCCACCAGCCACTGCCCTGGGATTTAACCCTCTTGGCCTGGACATCATGAATGAGGCACCCTGGAACGCAAAGGAGCCAGCAAGTGGCTCTTTTCCTGTTATTTTGCTTTTGGCTATTACATTCGTGCCCCTGCTATGAGTGCCGCTACATGATAGTTCAACACTGCTGACAGCTGTCCAAGAGTGTCCTTCTACCAGCTGAATCATTTCCTACAGTGTAAAGAGGACAACCCTGACTTTGAAGGAGTGGATTGTGCAGTCTTTGAATCCCCATACCTGATGACAAGGGCACTCTCTGTTCTAGTAATCACAGAAATGTGTAATGCCCTCAATCAGTTGTCTAACCAGTCCTTGCTGAGGATGCCCCCGTGGAGAACATTTGGCTCATGGAGCTCCATCTGCCTGTCCATGTCACGCCATTTCCTGATCCTTTACATAGAAAACCCTTGCCACTTCTCTTCCAGATCACACTGTTGAATTTGAGCTAGTGGATGATGGTGCTGAAAATCTCCTTCCCTGTCATTCTGTTGGATAGGACACTCAAGATTGTGGTCTGCAACTACCTGGAACCTGACAAACTGATAAAGAGTGTGTGCAGCCTGCCACCAAATCATGCTCATTCTCAGGGGGTACCATCAGGATTTCCTGGTCATTTGTACTGCTCATAATGCCCCTGGTGGTCTGGCGCTATAGTATAGATGCTAACTTTAGTGATGTGTTCTGGCCTTGACTGACAGTTTTACACAAAGAAGATGTTTAACATAATCTTTTTCTAATTATTATTGTTTAAAGCAACTGTCTATTTCTGCTGAGTTTTCAAATGAACATGTTGGTGGGTCAAGGAGGTTTCATACTCCAGATTTTGTTTTGCTTTTTCTGCTTCCAGTGAGAAAAGAGTTTCCTTTTTTATACACACAACTAAGGTGCCCATTGACATGTACAGAGAACTAACACAATTATATGTAAATTTTTTTTGTAGATGGTAGAGCATGTACAGTGTTCTGTTTAATACTCATCCTTTTATAAAAATAGTTGAGCCAGCAGATATCAGCAAATTAACTCGTAGCAGATTTCAGGAAATGAATGTGTGTTGTCTTTTCTAAAACTAAATAGCATGTATTGTGTCTTTTGCATAATCATCTGGATTTAGTTTGGTATCACAGTCTAATTTTTATTCATAAGCCAATTTTTCTGCACTGAGCAGAATACTGCTACATCAGTCTAATTTTGGGTTTGCCACTTCCCTCTCTCTCCTCATGCCCCCCGTTGACCTCCACCTACAACATCCTTAATCCCAAATCCACTGGCTTCCTCTCCTGTAGTGTTTTGAAGGTTTTGTTTCTGTCAGTCTTAATAAGAGGTATGCTGTTCTTGTTTGTGCAGAAAACATGGTTCCAGATTCAATCTACTGGGTTTGTGTACGTGTGTGTTGTTTTTCAGGTTATTTATTTAAATGTCTAATGTGTTTTATTGTAACAGGAATTGTTTTGCCAACATTTCCTGTTTCAGTGGCATTTCACAAACTAGTTTAAAAAGAAAAATAAAACATTTTAAATGGGCAGAAAAATAACTGTCTTGGTTTTAAGTCTTACATGGCTTAGCTTTAACTATCTAGTATGGGTGTCCAACTTCCTTTTAAGTTCTTAGCTCAGAACTTTGGCATTACTGTGCTCCAGTGGTGGGGGATCCTATTCTGCTGTGTAATCAGGTGTAGGAATTTTATTTTTTTTCATGTACAGGTATGAGCTATCATCTGTGATTTGCATTTAATACAGGTTCCTACTGGCCTGCTTTAGCCTGGTGTGGAGTGCTTAAGGGTGTGCGTGGGTGTGTTTTGTAAAACCTGTAAGAGTACCTGACCAATGAACCTATTGAATAGAGCTATTTTTATTTGGATATGATGCTAACCACCGCCACCATTCCTATGGTAAATGTTTGTGCATGTTTCAAGATCAGTCTTAACTGATGGTGTATAAGTCATTAACAGTCCTAAGTGTGGTGTTTTTCTCCAGTGCCTTCCAACATTCATCAGTGAGTATTTTCCTCCCTGCAGTTTGGATGCTTTAGCCTAAAGGTGGCCACCACTAAATGACAAAGCTGTATGACCTAACAAATAGTAAGTTCCTTCCTCCCCACCCTCCAAAAAAAACCACTTATTAGCTTTCCTCAAATTCTGTTGCTTTTCATATACTTTTTTTCCTGCACAATGGCCCAACCAGTCACTCAGACAGCATAGCCTGAAATCAGCAAATCAGCTGCCCACTTTACTCACCCCTCACAAACTATTCCTTCCTCAGCCTGTGGAAGTAATTTGAGGAAAGGTTTATACACTCCTTCTCTACAATGCTAGTGCTTCTGATGGAATTCAAACCTTAAATGCTTCTAATGCTGTCTGGTCATGCTTGTTTCTCAATCCTCCATGCTTCTTTCTTTTTGCCAGCAGTTTGGTCTTTCAAAAACTAGTATTGCCCTGTATGAAAAACATTCATGCCATCCATCAAATGAATTTCAAACTCCTTTCAAATACATAAGGCACTGTCAAATATGATACAAACCCACTGAGTGTCATCTCTGGATATAAACCTCCTGGTATCCTAACTTCACATGCACATAATATTTGCTGTTTATTAAAATTATTACTTTCCCAAGACATTTCATTCTCAAAGTTGTTGCCATGGTGGAAGCTACTACAGGTTTATGTGCAAAAAAAAGCAAGATGGAAAACAGGTATCAAAATTTTAAAATGGCATCTTAATGTTGTCACAAACATTGGGACTGGTGGTTTGATGTGCTGAGCCCTCGATCATGGGACTTGCCCTTATGAAGCTCGTTACTGCAAAGGAGAGGCTAAGCTTGCATATAATTGTGCCTAAGAGTCTCCCCCTGAGTACCTCTTTGTTGCTCAGATGTGGCCCTCTCTCTCTCTAACTGAGACCCCTTGGCAGGTGATCTCACTGCCCTCCCCCTTATGTGGGACCTGACTCCCAGGGGTGTAAATCTCCCTGGCAATGCAGGATATGACTCCCAGGGATGAATCTGGACCTGGCATTGTGGGACTGAGAGTATCTTCTTGACCAAAAGGGGGATGCAAAATGAGACAAAATAGTTTCAGTGGCTGAGATATTTCAAATGGAGTCAAGAGGTCACTCTGGTGGATGTTCTTATACACTATATAGATAACACCTCTGAGGTTTTAATGTATTGAAATAGCTAGAAGTAAATACCTGAAACTACCAAACTCCAACCCAGCAGTCTGGACTCCTGAAGATGATTATATAATAATGTAGATTACAAGGGGTGACAGTGTGATTGTGAAAACCTTGTGGATCACACCCCCTTTATGTACTTTATGGATGGATGAGTAGAAAAATGGGGATAAAAACTAAATGACAAATAGGGTGGGATGGGGGGATGGTTTGGGTATTCTTTTTTCGCTTTTATTTTTTATTCTTATTCTGATTCTTTCTGATATAAGGAAAATGTTCAGAAATAGATTGTGGTGATGAACACATAAATATGTGAACATACTGTGAGCAGCTGATTGTGTACCATGGATGACTGTATGGTATGTGAATATATTTCAATGAATTTAAAAAAAAATGGCATCTTAAAATTAGGATTGATACCAATTTTAATTATATTTATTATAGGTTTATTCTAGGTATAATTACTTTTAATACAGAAAAAAAAATCTGAATAAATTAAAAGTCCCCTGTGATATCACCAACAAGAAGATATTCTCATTAACAACTAGACACACTTCCTCTCAGATATTTCTTGTTGTCTTTATGTTTGAAGAAAAATATACTCACTAATAATGATTAAATCATCCTTCTTTAATGGTGGATATAAATTGAAGAAAAGTCAAGTAAAATGTATCCATTGCAAAATTTAATGAATAACAATAACAGGTACAAATATGCTTGGAGATGAAGCTATTTTTACTTTGAGGATTTAGATAGAGTTCTGAAGATTCAGCCTAATAGTTCCATTTTGTGAGCTTGGGAGTGTGTAAGCCATTCGACCATATGAACCCTGGCATTTCTGCCACTCACTTATTACTACATATCCTCATATACACAGCGTGTATCTTTGATGTCTTCTCCATTTTATTTTAAGTGTTATTTTCAGATTGATATTTGTGTGAAACCCTTAAGAGAAGGAAGAAATTTGATCTCATAGAAGGAAAATAACTGTTTTTAATATTTCTTGACAATTTGTGGACAGCAAAAAATAGAATGTGACTCTGCTATGTAAAACTGTTATTATATTAATCCTAAAGGTAAGACAACAGAACTAAATAACATTGGTCAGCTGTTTTATAAATAAGGTAATATCTAGACCCTCATATGACCTTGATATTTTCAAACTGTAGTTCCATCCCCCTTTGTGACCATTTCCTATTGCAGCATGCTCTCAAAACAACTCAAGGAAAAGTTTAGGATGAGCCATTGGAAGCTCTTGGATTTAGCAATGTGACTATGCCAAGATTTCAGTACTTACTGCGGTTAAAAGCAGAAACTCACAGTCTGAAGTCCTTTCATTAGAAGTTTCCTGCTGGGCAAACACAGAGCTTTCTGAGAAAGGAGCTTCACTTGAGATGGCATGTTCTCAGCTCATACAGGGCACGGAAGTTATGGGCTTCTGCAATTTCTGGCAAGTAATAATGGGTTCAATGATTTAAGGATAATAGCCCTACTTTGGAGACCTCAGGGGGAATGTCCCACAGAGAAATCTGAATTCCTAGGATGTTAAACCCCAAAAGATTAGAAAGGAGATTAACTCAGAGACAAGTTTCCTCTAGAAGTTACCTGAGAATTTACATAAGCAAAAAAAAAAAATCTTCATTATGAAAACAACATAAGTCTATAACACAGAAAATTTTATTATAGTGTTTGAATTGTTCTTAAGTACAAGATGTAGATGGTTCTAAATTTGGGGAGTTAGGATGTTTCTTTACATATTCTTAAAGTAGAAAACACTTATTCTATTAAAAATAAATATTAGGGGGAATGTTACTTCTGACACCACAGAAATAAAAAGGATTATAAGAGGGGGAATAACTGCCAACAAATAAGACAAACTTAGATAAAATGGAAAAATTCCTAGAAACACATGAACACCCCCACTGACTTTATAAGAAATAAAAGACTTCAACAGACCAATTACAATAAAAGTGTTTGAATCAATTTTGCTGGAGATGTATATATATATATATATGTGTGTATATATATGTATATATATGTATCATTGCATTTAGATACACAGTTGCTTAACAACTAAAAATGTTGCATTTTTATTTTTTATTTCTTGTTTTATTGCACTAAGCTCTGAAATTTTTAATTTATTTCTTCTTTATAGACATTTTTGAGGTTTCCGTTTTGTTCTACTAAAATTTCTTTCAGATTATATATTCAAAATGTTTGTTTTATAAGCACTAGATAAGAAAGGATATTCTCTTATTGGGAAAAAAATACAATTTTTTTTTCAAGTTTTATCTATCTTTCAACATTTTGCATTAGGCAAATCTCCAAAAGTATTAAGTACTGCTTTTGAAATTGTGCATTCTTTTAATCTTCAGATTAATAATTGTACTTTTAAGAATGGTGGTGTTCAGCTGGGCTGCTTACTGCTCCCCAATGTAGCTGGAACAGTCCAGGATGGGGGTGGATTATTTTAAATATGGGGCAGAAATGAAGCCAAGAATTCCCCAGTGTTCAGCTTTTGGGCCATGGGATGGTTAATTTTATGTGTCACCTTGTCTGGACTCCGGTATCCAGTTGTTTGGTCAAACACTAGTCTAGTTGTTGCTGTGGGGGTGTTTCGTAGATGGAATTAGCATCTATTCTCAGACGACTTTAAGTAAAGGTGCTTCTCATCCATGTTGAGGGTGGGCCTCATCTAAGCAGTTGGAGGCCTTAGGAGCGAGAACTGGGGGTTCTGAGAAGAAGTCTGCATCAAGACTACACCTTCCACTCCTTCCTGAGTTTCCAGCCTAAGGTATTTGGGCTCAAGACTTCAAAATCACACTTGTCAGAATTTCTAGCCTCTGGCCTGCCACACAGAATTCAGACCTGCCAGCCACACAATCATGTGAGCCAATTCCTTACATATCATAAACATGTAAAAACATGTGTATAAATATAAATATATAAATAAAAGAAAAATAATAATGCTCTTCATCCAGTAGTATTTCAGGGTATCAAATGACTCCTGGGTACTGTTTGATGACATTCCATATTAAGTTCACAGATTGATGATGAAATACAGTTTATTTAAGGACATTTCATGTATTCAGTTCATAAATTGATGATGAAATACAGTTTATTCAAGTCTAAAAACTTGAATTCAAATTCTGCTTCTTCTACTCATTATCACTGGTCCTTGGGCAGCCACTTATACTCTATAACCCTCCAAGTTTTATTTGAAAATTAAAATATCTTTCTCAAGTAATTGTGAGAATTTTTAAAGATGTAAAATGATGTGAGATCAAGTACAGGACCAAACAACCAATTTTGATACTCCAATTAAAGTTACTGTTGTTCATTAAAAATTTTCCTGAAGTGTTTTCATACATATCTAACTATTAACATTTATGTAAAATGTGTTGTTTATTTTCTTTCTTTTTATTTTTAAAGCCTTATCCTATTTTCTTTTTATTTCTATTCCCTTCTCCTCTTCCCGTTATTACTGGCTTACAAACAAAACTCAATTCCTCCCTTCTTGTTTTAATGATTTTTCAAATTTAATTCAGTCAGCATATTTTACTGGGGAAATCAGGACATGCTCAGAGACCATATACCAGTTCTTGCCTACCCACCAATTTTTTCCTGTTTGTTGATGTTTCAATATTGTTTCCATTCTGCAGCCAGGAAGAGAGAGAGAGAAGTCAGGTCTAATTGAATGGCATGATCTTACTTTGAACCCAAAGACAGGAACAAGTGGCCCCAGCTGCTTATCAGAGCAGGACTCTACAAAAAAGTTGCTTGCTTTTTTTTTTTTTAAACATGCTTTTTGCTCAGCAGCCAGTAGTTAGAACTTAGTCACATGGTCACACCTAAATATGATCAGCACTCTGAGATTAAAGGTAGCATGTCTCAAAATACTGGACCACTAAAAATGTTACTACTGTAGTGGACCTCTGAATCTTCATAGGGCTTATTTTCAAGCCTCTGGGGGGCCTATGTCTGAGCAAGGTTAAGATATTCTTTTTCCTTACCTGATTTGATGGACATATTACCATCATTATAGTGGACCAGGATGATGGGTTATGGGATGCCTGTATAGTCCAGATCTCTTTGTACTGTTATAGTTGATGTGGTGCCGAGGAATGACTAGAAATGTATAATATTGGCCATGCCAAGTGTGCTGGTTTGGATGTATTATGTTCTCCAAAATGCCATGTTCTTTGATGCAATCTTGTGTGGGCATATATTATTGGTGTTGATTAGATTGGAATTCTTTGATTGTTTCCATGGAGATGTGACTCAAACAACTATGAGTGAAATGTTTCATTGGATAATTACCATGGAGGTGTTACCCACACATTCAGGGTGGGTGTTAATTGGATCACTGGAGTTGTATAAAGGAATTCACAGACACAGGGACTCAGAGCAACTGAAAGTGACCTTTTGGTGAGAAGTTGAAGCCTAGAGAGGACCATCTTGGGAGAAAGCCATTTTGAAACCAGAACTCCAGAGAAGATGCCAACCCTGTGCCTTCCCAGCTAAGAGAGGTATTTGGACACCATCAGCCATCCTCCAGTGAAGGTACTCTGTGTTGATGCCTTACCTTGGACGCTTTATGGCCTTAAGACTGTAACTTTGTAACAAAATAAGCTCCCTTCATAAAAGCCAATCCATCTCTTGTATTTTGCATTCCAGCAGGATTAGCAAACCAGAACACCAAGTGAAGGCAAATTCCTTCTGAACCTCCTTTATGATAGACATGAGAAAAAATAAATTCACTCTATCAAGTATGCATACTCTGTACCTGAGGCCACACTAATCTGATATAGCAGAAATATTACATCTAAAACAGCAGCCGCAATTAGGGCTACTATTTTGTTAATTTACCCTCATCCTCAAGGATCAGTATCATTTTTGTAGGGGCCAGACTCATGAAGTAAATGGAAGAAGGAGGCAATCAACTTTGAATACTTTTGGTCTTTAAGTGTTTCATTAAACTCTGCTCTTACCACCAAACCCCCATCAGTGTGATGCTGTATTTGGCCAGTGAAAGAGGGGGAGGCCATTTCAGAGGCTTCCCTTTGGCTTTTTCTTCTAAAACAACATTAACTCCAAAGGCCATGGAAACCATGTGTGGGTTCTGTTAATTATCAAGTAAGACTATACTAATTATACATTTGGAAACTGAGTAAATGATCCCCAGGTAGATCCATACCTCATCAGACCTACTGTAAGTCAGACCTAGGCCATGACCTCATATATTACCAGATTCCGTATTCTTTAATCTTAACAGGATGTCAAGATGATGTTTCAGTTTCTTGGGTATCAACGTCAACTCACTGTGTGCAATGGTCTTCAACATGTTTGGGCATTCCACTTCCCATAAGTAAATTGCTGTAAGATCCTTAGGAAGACTGGGGAAATCATTGCTATATATACTTGCTGTGGTGTTGCTGCATCCTTCCTCTTGGAAACTCATATATTCTTCAAGTCATTTGGTCGTGAGTCTGAAAATTGGCTCAGTTACAAAAACTGGTCAAGCGAATATAATTTTGGGTGGGGGCAGTTGTGCTTAACTTCCTGATCATCTATTCTTGATGTCTTTTAATTGTGTTGATTAAGCAATCCCATTACTGTTTGCCTTAGGGATAAAATACTGTATTAACCATCTTCATAGTTTTCTTTTGGTCAGTTCGTTTGGATTCTGATCTTGTTCACTGTGCATCCACTTGCAACTGGTGACATTTATCTCTCACCTCCATGGCTATCAAGCAGCCCACATCTGTAATGCCATCTCCAAGTGTCAGGTCTGGACAACCAAGGAAGGGCACCACAGAGTATACTCTGAACGTTCCCAATGAGCTGTCATTGGGTGGGATTTATGGCCTTACATAACATATCCACTTGATCATGCCCAATTCTATGGACTTGGTCTTCTCTCACACCACCTGTCATCACAATTCTGGCATTTCCTACTTAGAATGAGCTATTGTTTCCTCCAACATTGTAACAGCCATTATGGAAGCTTGTTTGCATTGTCTCTTGGTAGCCCTACCTTCAAGTTAAATACTGTATCCTAGTAGAATGATTCCACATCATGAACTTTTAGCTAAATTTATGTTCCACTGCCTTCATCCAACAACTTCAGAATCCAGTCCCATAAATGACATCTTTGGATTCAGATTGCCTGTCCAAAAGGGATAAGTTGGCTCTTTTCAGCTAAGTGCAATCTCCTGAGGGGAACCAACAAGTAAATTTTCAATCACCAACACCCTCAGTAGAAGTAGGGCAATGAGGAATTCAGTCCGGGTAGTTTTGTGTTTGTGTATTTGTTTTCTTTTTCTTAAAGAGGTCTGCAGATTGCCTAAACCTCAAACACTATAAAACCTGTATTCACATCTAGATATAGGGAAGTAAAGAATCTGGCTAATCGAGAAAAATGAAGCAGATGCATAGAAAGTGGCGAGAAAGGCTTTAAACTCAAAAGTGAAAGGGAAATTTTGGTGCTTGATGGTGATGCAATTCCTAATTCTAGAAGGCTTATTTCTCTTCCCCCATTTAAGCAACACTCCTTTTTTTTTTTTTTTAAACTAGATTTCAAATTTTTTAAAGTGATTTTGAGTGAGCTTTATTTCCTACAATAAAGAAGAGTTCTCTTGATTTGCAGGCTTGGTACTGAATATTTAAATAGAGTAAATAAATGCTTTTCAATTTATATCTTCAGTGAGCATTTCCATTTTATTTTCTGGTCTGTTATAACTTATGTTGTGCTTAATTTGTCCAAATCTCTCTAGCTGCTCTCTGCAGCTTTTCTTTTCTTTTCATAAATTTCCTGACTATTTTAAAATTTCTTATTCAGTATTGCTTAGATCGTTGGCACTTTCAATTTTGTGTAATGGCAATGTATGTATTTCAGACATTCCACTTTCCCGTCATCACAGTCTATGTGTACTTTATAGAAACACTTTCCTTACATCCTTTTAAGAAATACAATATATAATTTTGGAGTATTTTCTATTTACCAAAATATTTTGCTGTTAAGTAATTTTTTTTTCCTTATGAGTTTACTCAAAATTGATCTATTCTCTTTACTAAACAAATGAAAATAAACTAGTCATAGCAACAGATAAATATCTGGGATTTTGTCATCAACATCAGGTCCAGATCCTATTCCTCTTCAGGAGATCTATATACAAAAAAAAAAAAAAAAAAAAAAAGGTTATCTGACCCATACATACCCAGTATATGGTGGTGAAACAGGGACCAATAACTGCAGTGAACATTTTTATTTGAAAAGGTGAAAATAAGAGTCATACAGTCTGAGCTCAACAGCAATTCTGAACTCAGGCTGGGCAAATGTCAAATTACTTCCACTGTGGGGTTGGGAAATGCACATTCTGAGACCCCATTTCTGATCCCTGGAAATGGCTGCCCAGGTCATTGTTCTACTGGGCTCTTGGCACTGCCCTCTGGATTTCTTCCCTTTCTCATTATTTTCTGGCTTCTTCTGGAGAAGGCATTGGAAGATATGCCCTCAGAGAAAAATTCTCAGACTCTCCTGCCTTTTAGTCCAGGCTGGCAGCACTTTTCTAACGCAAATTCCTTAAAACTTTTCTGGTTCTGTATCTGGTTGTGGTTCATGGCATACACCAAAGTCCACACCAATTGTTTTTGAGCTATGCCTCTCCCTCTAAACCTAATTACTGCTACTTTAGGCACATCCAGCTGCTCTGGGACAGCACCATTAACATTTCTTGAAGCCCTGGGGTAGAGTTTAGAGAACCTACTAGACAAAATCCTCATCCTTTTGGAGGTCTTAACAAGAATCTTATTACTTCACCCTGACTGAGATATGGATTTGATTTTTGCTCCCTGCTATCCACTCTGGGTTAAGAAAATGTTTTTCTGGTGGGAGAAGCTGGTGATTTAAAAAAACAAAAACAAAAACAAAAAACTTTTATATTGCAATCCAGCAAATTCCACCCTCTATATTCCTCCTTACAGTCTACCTGTAAACTGGACACTTGTTTGGTTATTTTTTTTTTTTTTAAGTTTATCTCTTCTTGTAATACCTTAACATATGCAGCCAAAAACTAATGAAGCACATTTGACACTCATAACATCCTTCTCAGAAATTTCTTTCCTCAAATACAGATGCTCATTGAACCCATGTGATATCTTCCAAATTTCTGCAGGTGACATTTATGAAATGGGCCATCATATTTAGAGTCTACTATAGAAGTTTCCTTGCCATTTTCCCAGCCTTCACTTGCTACTGAGTTCCAAAACCAATGCCATATGTAGGACCCAGAGCCTGGGACCCCTCCCCTCCATAGTGATTTCAAGTAACTGCCTATTTGAGCAGGACAGATATTAAAGGTCATCAGAACTCCCCAGGGGAGGAAAATGTGTATTGTAATTAAAACATTGACACTGCACTCCCCATCGCTATTGATAACAAATGTCCACACCCTTGTGCCACAAGACCCTGACAAAACTCTGTTCTCACACCCTCCTTGTCCTAAGCCTAATAAACCACGCACTGGCATCTGCTGTTTTTGCAGCGTGCTAACTTCCAACTTTCCTTGCCAGTCACTGCTGTGGAACCATCTCCCATAAGTAAGTCCTATTAAACTCATGTCTAACTCTATGCCTGGCATGTTCTTTGGTCTTGGGGTAAGATGGTTTAGAACACCATATATTTTAGGTTTTAATACAGCAGCCCCCACCAATACTTAACAATTTCTGTAGCTGCTACCTGTAGCCATGATAACTCTGAATAATGAACTACCCCAAAAATGACTGGCTTTAAAACAAACAAAAACATGTATTTAGCTCACCATTCTTTTAGTCCATGGCTTTGACTGGGCTATAAGTCTACTCTTTCTTAGGTAAAACTCACATATCTTGAGGTCATCAGGGATATTTCTAAATTTGCTTTATGTGATACTTGTTTGAAGTTAAATTTGAATTTATTTAAATTTATTAATTTTTTTCATTCCTGGTTTATTGAAATTCTTTTTCTTTATTCTTACAAATGGGTGCTGAATTTTAACAAATGATAGTTCTACATATGCTGGGAAGCATTTTATTTTTTATTGTTATTGAGGTAGGAAAAAATCATTCTTTAAATATTGGACAATATTTTATTCCAGGGATACACTCAACTTCTTCAGATGTATTTATATGGAGATAGACTTATTTATGGTTTCAGTTTTCTAATACTTTCTTTATGAGTTAGTTTTACATGTGTTCTAAAGTAGTATTTTTTTCTTCTTCTTCTTTTTTTGTACTGAACTTATCTATTTTGGCTATATTGCAATTCCAGTTTTATAAAGTAAGTTCTAAAGTTTTCCTTATTTTTTTTCCCTTTTCATGCAGTCATATGAGAACAATAGATCTGTTCCTTAAAAGTTAGCAATTTTAAGAATGGTCTAGGGCTGTGTTGGTAGTGGCTTAGCAGCAATAACTTAGCCATGATAGGTCTGAAAAAAGAGACAAAACAAAATAGGGTTATTATGGCAAAGAGATTTCATATGGAGTCAAGAGGCCAGTTAGAAAGGTACCGTTTTCTTAATCTCAGCCAGATATCGCAAATTGCTTAGGTATGCAAACCCAAAAGCAACAGTGTTTCTGAGGACATCTGGTCACCATGAACCAGCTTGAAAATTATCTAAGTCTTCTGAATTTTCCAAGGCTGCCTCAGCTCCTCCTCACCTTTCTGTCCTCCTCCTATTTATCCCCAGGGCCTTGCTGAGTTGCTGTTTTATAATAGGGGCCCTGAAGCTGCTTCAGACCACTGTCTTAGCCCCTTTTAAAGTCAAACCTAATAAAGGAGGCTCAGGGACTGCCTCTGTCTCCTACACTCCTTGGGCTAAAGCTGAACTGAACACCATAACCAAGGAAATTCCAAATCCTACAGAAGATCCCACAGAATCAATGGAATGCATTCCTTAATTGGTATGTGAAATCAATCTCCCAAAAAATCTAATTCCAAAATTACCTCTTTAAAGAATTCCTTTCAATGAGCTTAAAAAGTAAAAATCTAGCCATAATAGCACTCTGAAAAGCCTGGCCTGGAGCATGCTTCTGCTTCTCCTAATCCTGCTGCTCCCTGTGTTCCTTCCTTGTATCCTTCTCTAACTGACCATTAAAATCTAAACTGCTTGAATGACACCCTTAGTAACATTTAGCCCCCTATCAATGGCAGAGCTCAGGGTTATTATTAAAGAATTTTCCTATCCTAAAACATGTCAAAAGAAAATTTTTATGCTAGTTGGCATTTATAATCCAAGATTGCCTAAACTTTTCCAATTTGTACATATAGCTTTCAGTCTAAGTGAGATAAAAAATATGCATAGATAGATGATGGTATAGGTTTGTATTGTTATGGGTATGGCATTAGGTAATAGTTATCTAAATGGGAAAAGCTGGAAAATAATATAAAGGACCATACAAATGTTATAGGTAGGGTTACTCCCAGAAAGGCCTGCCAGATTTAGCTAAGGACTCTTCATTGTAAATCATGGACTATAGTTAATAGTAGTATTATAATAACTTTCTTTCATTGGTTGAGACAAATATACACCACTAATGCAATATGTTAATAAATGGGGTGGGGGCAGGATATGGGAACTCTGCACTTTCTGCATAATTTTTCTATTAAACTATAATATTTCCAATTAAAAACAAAATTGCTAAGGAATTATTAAAAGCCAAACTTGTAAACAAAAAAAGGATGAATCCATCTGGGATTAAAAAACAATCCTCTCAGACCTTTGGTGTTCTTTCAGGTCTTTCATCTTTTCCTTACATTTAAAGAGACACTACCCTAATTATCTCTCAATGGATGTAAACCTGATCTTAGGAAGTTAGTTAAAATGCAAACTTAAAGTGGAAGCTACTCCTTTAAATAAACTTGTTCAATTAGCAAAACATTTTGAAAAATCTCTGACTTTGGATAAAAATTTTAAAAAGACAAGTAAAATCATGCTTAAAAATTACAGCAACTATTAAAGGGTGGGATAATAAAGCATAAAAGTCTCCCCAATTGCACCTTTTAATAACATTCAATACAAATATAGAGGTACCTGTAAATGAAGAAATACAAAGGACAATAGCTGTTTATATTGTAAGCAACAGGGACATTGAAAATTAAGCTGTCCATTTGTAAAGGTTAAAAAGAGACAAAAAGAGCACCAGTCACATTAAAGACCCAGGCTAAAATGAGTTTCTCATGTGCTTTCTTAAAAAATGTGTTAAATGAAAAATAGCATGGAACTACAGTATCCACAATGGGAAAGTTTTAATTAAAACAAAATTATACATTTTTTAAAGAACAATCTTAAAAATGTTTCCAGTCTCTCAGCAAGATGGCAGAGTGTTGGGCTGTGGGTTTTAGTTACTCCTCTGGGTTAGCTGGCAGATAGCCAGAAAGTATGTAGAAGGGCACCACAGAGGAATCTGAGGTTGGACATGCATCATACAACAGTCATGAGTGCGTGGAGCATCAGAGATCAGAGAAATCTGTAAGTTCTCATAGCCAGTGGCCCATGCCCTCTCTCTGCCAAGCAAAACAGACTGTTTTGTGGCTGGTTTCCCAAGGGAGGAGGGACCATTGGTGCTGAGAACCAGGAGGAAGAACTGCTGTTGCAAGACTGATTAACAAAGTCAGACTGCTGAACAAAACTCCAGCCTTAGATAAGCTGAGACCAGACACTGGAGAATCTGGGAGTACTCAGCCTGGCAGAGAGGAGATAGGGCTAGAAAAACAGCAAAAAAAAAAAAAAAAAAAAAAAAAACAACACACACACACAAGCTGAGAATTTTGGAGTTAGGGGTGAACATAATACAGAGAAGGGCTGGATGCAAACAGAGTCAGACACATATGCAAACCCAGGAGGCCAGGGCCCTTCTCTGAAAAGCTGGATTTTCTGGTTTCTTGTTTGCTCCTCAATTGCTCTCCAATTCCTTGTATTTTTGCATTTCAATAGGCCATCAGAACTGCAAGGACAGAATTAAAGTGTTTTTCTTTAAATAGTCTATACTGGGCCTATCTTATTTTATTTTATTTTATTTTATTTTATTTTATTTTATTTTATTTTAAATCTTTTTCTCTTTTTTTAAAACAGCTATTCTAAAGAAAACCTCAAAGACTTGCCCAGGCAAGACCACAGTTAAAATAGCTCTGATAGACAAAGCAATAAGTCTAGTGGGGAAGACAATTCATTTATCTTCCACCCCCCTGAAAAAAGGGGGTGTGGTCCAGCTTGAGTGGAAGCCCTCCTTCATGGAACTCAGACACCAGGGTCTGGAATTTAGAAATCAACTTCAGTCAGTGATGCCCCCAACAGGGTCAGGGTCATCAGGAGAACTAAAGGCTCCATAGCTCTTTACACTGGTGGGGGTGCTGCAGGCTGGCAAGCAACACCTGCTGGACAGGATAGGAAAAGCAAAGAATCTAAAGGCCTCACAGGAGGGTCTCATTCTCAAGGAAACTCCATACCCTCCTCCTGAAACCTGGTCTTCCCTGGACTGGGAAAATGTGACTGGTTTACCATATTTGAGGAGACCCTCACCAAAAAAGGCTACATAGAGGCAGGGCAAAAACAGAAAAATAAGAAGTGAAAAACTCTGATCAACTAAACAGAACCTAAGTGAGAGGCTTAGAATCAGCTGAACTGAACACCAAAGGTTAGAGAACAAAGCCAACCAACAAGAAAACCCTGGGTAAAAGAGTGAAAACGAGCTCCAGAATAAACTAACCAAGAAAGTCAGATGCCTAGACAGCTTAAGGTAATAAGCCTTGCTAGGAAACATGAAAATATGGACCAGCTAAAGGAACAAACTCATAGTTCAACTGAGATACAGGAGTAGAGATAACTAATGCTAAATCAAGTCAATGAACTGAAGGAAGAACTAATTAAAGATGTTCAAACAAATCTCCTAAATCAATGCAAAAATCAAGTCAATGAACTGAGGGAAGACATAGCAAAAGAGGTGAAGGATATAAGGAAGACAGTGGATGACCATAACGAAGAATTCATAAACAAGTGGCAGAAATTTTGGGAATGAAGGACATAATGGAGGAGAAGAAAAAGACAATGGAAGGATACAACAGTAGATTTGAATAGGCAGAAGAATCAGTGAATTGGAAGACAAGACATTTGAATTCATACACACAAAAGAACAGATGGTGAAGGGAATGGAAAAATACAAGCAGGGTCTTAGGGAGCTCAATGTCTACATGAAGTACCCAAATATACATGTTATGTGTATCCCAGAGGGAGAAGAGAGGGGAAAATGGGTGGAAAGAATAATAGAAGAAATGTTCACTGAAAATTTCCTAAACCTTATGAAAGACAGAAAATTACAGATTCAAGAAGTACAGCATACACCAAACAGCATAGATCCAAATAGAACTATTCCAAGACACTTACTGATCAGATTGTCCAGTGTCAAAAACAAAGAGAATTCTGAAAGCAGCAAGAGAAAAGCAATCCATCACATGCAAGGGAAGCTTGATAAGACTATGTACAGATTTCTCTGCAGAAACCATGGAGGTAAGAAGGCAGTGGTATGATATATTTAAGATACTGAAAGAGAAGAACTGCCAACCAAGAATTTTAACTGTCCTTCAAAAATGAGTGGGAGATTAAAATATTTTCAGACAAACAGACAGTGAGAAAGTTTGTGAATAAGCGACCAGTGCTACAAGAAATACTAAAGGGAGTCCTACAGGCTGATAGGAAAAGACAGGAGAGAGAGGTTTGGAGAACAGTGTAGAAATGAAGCTTATTAGGAAGGGTAAAAGGAGAGAGATGGAAAAATAAGACATGGCATATAAAATCCAAAAGACAAACTGGTAGAAGAAGGTACTACCCTTACAGTAATAATGCTAAATGTCAATGGATTAAACTCCCCAATAAAAAGACACAGACTGGCCAAATGCATAAAAAAACAAACAAACAAAAAAAAAACGGGACCCATCTATATGCTGTATACAAGAAACTCACCTTAGACACAAGGACAAAAATAGGCTGAAAGTGAACAGTTGGAAAATGATATTTTATACAAACAGCAACCAGAAAAAATTGGGAGTAGCTATATTAATATCAGACAAATTAGGCTTCAAAGGTAAAACAATTAAAAGAGACAAAGATGGACACTATATATTAATAAAAGGGTCAATTCATTAAGAAACATAACAATCATAAATATATATGCACCAAGCCAGAGTCCCCCAACATTCATGAGGCAAACACTGAGAACACTGAAAGGAGAAGTAGATATGTCACAGCCTGAGGGGACTTTACCAGTCAAAAGACCAAAGAGAATGCCCAGTATTTGCTGAAACATGAACTTTATTTGGGGCTTACTCACAGGGAGGCAGAATTCAAATGACTTTTCTCTCGCCAGGCAGGTACTGCTTTCGCAGGGAAAATTGGCCACTTGATTCAGAGAACAGCAAGCCCTTTTATAAGGGTTTTAGACAAAAAATTCCTAAGGGTTGGGGGAGCATAGATGTAGGAACAGCTCACTCTGATCTGAGGAGTGGTGCAGTGAAAGACTAGAATAACATTTGGACAATTACATTTTGCTCTTTTTGTGAGACTAAGGGTCTCTCACTTCCTGCCTGCTTCCCATAAAGTTATATTTGAAGGTCAATTTACCCTTTTTCTCCTTACTGGCTTACAAAGACAATAGGTTAAACATTTAGCTGTCTAGGTCACACAGACTGTTGTGCACCAAAGATCTGCAGGCCTGTTTTGCTCAGGCCATGGGTTGCCACAATCCACCCCTGCACAACAGTTTGCATTGACCATAGGACAGACTTTACATCCATAATTTACAACAATGATACAATAAACAACATAGTAATAATATACTTGTACAGAGAGATGATAAACCTGTTAGCAAGTGGTGCTATGGCCAGGTTAATGAGTTCTACCATTTAGCACAAGTACTGCCTGGGCTAAAATACCTAAAGGAGAACACTACCAGGCATTCTGCTTTACTCTACATCTAGTTTTCCTTCCATGCCTGCCATTGGTGGGTATTCTGCCACACTAGCATGGCATCCCAGGTGATTTGGATGGCCACAGTGATAGTCCATGGGAGGCTAGTGGTGCCTGACAATGGCAATTCAGCACATATCCAGCACTGGTACCTACTGTGGACTGAGGTTACAGCAGAAGCCCACCATAGAAATGTATTTCCTGCAGTGCTATGGGTGAAAAGAAAAGATCATATGGGGTACAATAAGGGGTAAATCTTGGTGATCTAACAATACACAAGCTACATTTCCATCCATAGACAACAGTGCTCCAGGCAAAGGAGCATTGTGTGGGGGTTTGAGATACCACACCTTTTCCCCTGAGGTTGTATAAGGCTTTCAGGGGTTAGATCTAAAGTTAACCTGGGCATAATGAGAGTCCACATAGTAATATACATCATTCTCTTGGGTATGGGGGGCTCAGGATTAACAACATACACTTTAGACATTTTTTGAATAAATTGTGGTCAAATATTTAAGTTTTGGGCAACCCCAACCTCCCATAGGCTTAGGATGCCCAGCCAACAAGGCTGCATAGGCCAGGACCAGGGCCAATTGACCTTATTCTCCCCAATTTCTAGTGTTTGTGGCACAGGAAAGAGCAGGTTATTATCATTGCCTTGCTGCAGCTTGAGAGCAGCTGGCTCCCTTATTTGAAATCATAAGGCCTGCATGGGCCCTGCGGTTACCATTTTCACAGGAGCAGGAGCAGCCGCTCTGGGTCTGGAGTTAATGTTAATCAGAGCTGGATGCAGTCATCAAGTCCATTGTTGTAGGGAGTTTTTATCATCCTTTAAGTGTTCCTTTAAAAGACCATTCATTCTTTCAATTAACCCTGCTGCTGTGGGGTTATAGGGCAAGTGAAACATCCAAACGACATCATGTTCTGTAGCCCAGGCCTGGGTTAACTGCCTGGTAAAGGGGGTCCCCCATCACTATCTACATGTGTGGGGACCCCAAAAACGGCACTTAACTTTTTTATACTATGTATGTAGCTTTTTGGTTGGCTTTTCCTACTGGGAAAGCTAATAAAAGTCCTGTAGCCGTGTCTACAGCTGTAAAAGCATATCTTGCACCTTCTGATAGAGGAAGTGGCCTGATGTAGTCTACTTGCCACCAGGTAACAGGAATTTGGTCCTAGCCAATGTGTCCAAGTTGGTTTGGAAGCATTCTGGGCCTCACAGTGAAGAGGAAGGACAGGTGTCTACTACCTCTTTTAGTTTCTGCTGAGCAGCAGGCAACTGGAACTGCTGTGCCAGTTTCCACAGAGATAGGTGCCCTCAGTGCCCAGTTTTCCAATGTAGCCATTCAGCTGCCTGATGTGTCACTGGTGCCAAACTGCAGATTTTCACCAGGGCATCTGCTTTGATGTTGCTGGGCAAAGAGTTAGCCTTATGGGCTGATATAGGGAAAACAGTTATCTTATGCCTTTGGTGGGCTCTCCAGATGTCTTCCCACATTTCTTTCACCCATAAAGGGTGACTGACCACTGTCCATTGTTCTTGCTTCCATGTAGCCATCCATACCATCAGGCCTCAGTAAACATCCCAATTATCTGTATAAATACTTAAAGCATCCCCCAGCTCATGGGAAGTCACCATCCATACCGCCCATAACTCTGCCCATTGGCTGCTTTGCAGAGTTCCCATTTCTCACCAGATGGTATCAGTGCTCAGCTGGACAGCCACTGCTGTCCAGTTAGTTGGCTGCCCATGTGCCGACCCATCTGTATACCAAGCAGAGTTAGTCCATCAACAATGGGCATTGGGGGAGGAGGTACCTCAGGAAGGCTGGGAGGTAGCGAGATAAACTGTTCTTCTATATAGGAGACTGGTCCCAGGATTTCATGCAATTCTGCACTTAAAGGGCTGTTGTTGAAAACACTGCATTGTAGGAGGTAAGCTTTCCACTTTGTTAATGTGCTCAACTGAGCACTCCCAGAATGTGGCTTGCTTAAGGTGTCACAGATCCACCCCTGCATAGGTATGGCTGTTTGTAAAGTCACTGGACATTTTTGAGTTAGCCCTTCTACTTATAATAGGGTACTATAAGCAGCACACAATTGCTTCTCTAAAGGACTATATTGAAACTCTGCACCTTTCCATAATTGTGACCAAAATCCAATAGGTACATGTTTAGCCTGTTGCCTTTGCCACAAACCCCACCCAAAGCCAATGTCAGTACTGACCACATCCAATTCACAAGGCACATCAGGGTCCACCCCCCTTAAGGCTTGTGTCTGCACCACAGCATGCTTTGATATCCAAAGTCAGCCTGTTGGGGAATGTCCCACTCCCACATTTTTCCCTTTGGAACTAACAAATACAAAGTTTTAAGAATTTGTGCCAGTGAGGTATAAAAGACCTCCAATAACCCAATAGTCCTAAATAAGCCATTAATTGTTTGGGGGTACATGGTGTAGGGTAATTCTGGACTTTATCAATAATAGCAGAAGGAATAGTTCTTGTCTTACCCGACCAGACAACACCAAAAATTTAATAGAACACCCAGGTCCTTGCATTTTTTCTTGGTTTATCACCCATCCTCTACTGTCAACGTGGGTCATCACTGTTTTAGCAGCCTCTTCCAGGTCTAGAAGAGAATTGCTAGTTAACATTATATCATCAATATAAGGGAACACAGTGACAGCATCAGAAGTCATCCGTTTTGTTAAATCTCTAGCCACTAGGCTGTGGCAAAGAGTGGGGCTGTGAATATACCCCTGTGGCAACACTGTGAAAGTCCACTGTTGTCCTTCCCACTTGAAGGTGAACACAGGTTGACTGGAAGAATCTAGAGGAATGCTGAAGAAGACATTAGCAAGATCTAACACAAAATGAAACAAGCCTAATTTTGTGCTAGTATCCTGGAGCAATGTGGTGATATTCGGCACTGCTGCAAAGGAGGGGTTATCTTATTTAGCTCCCTATAATCAATAGTCATTCTCCAACTGCCATCAGACTTCTTTACTTGAAGGGGCTATGGGTGGGAATAATAATACCCACCCTTTCTAACTCCTTTATCATAGCTGTTATTTCCTGGTGCCCACCAGGTAACTTGTACTAGTGAATGGCAACTGTGTGCCTAGGAGGCACCTTTACTGGTGACCATTTAGCCTGTCCTCTCAGGACTGCTTTTACAACTTGACACTGGAGGCGGAATTCCCCTATAGTGGTCTGCAGGGTGACATTCTGCAGAATATCAATCCCCAGTGTCTATTCTGGAATAGGGGATATATATACTGTGTAAGTTTGGGGAGGTAGCCGGCCAATTTGCATTAAAACCTGTTTTTGAGTTGCTTTAACTCCTTGGCCCCCATAACTGGCAATAGTTAGTGTGGGGCCTCCACTTCATGGTTTCCTCCCATATATTAGGGTGCATTCTGCTCCTGTGTCTACAAGGGCTAAAGCTCTACATTCATAAGTGGGAGACCAAAAAATTGTTAATTGAATGTGTGGCCTCTGATCCCCAGTGCTCCCATAAATTGCTCTTATCTGGGAATCTCGGCCTTGCCCCAAATCCAGGGGAAATAGGGCCTCCCAAACCTCCTCTGTTGGTGGAGCAGAGGGTGCCATTTGCGTACCATGTGCCTGATAGCCTAATGCAACTTTTTTTCCTGAAGTTTTAATTTCCTGCTTAGTAAACCTCTGCTCTTTGGGCAATTTACTCAACAGTTTAACTACTACAGGATTTAGCTGCCCATCAATTTCTTTTATTTCTGTTCCAGCTGCTATGAGATCTGTCCACATTTGCTTACGTGACACCCTATTTGGCCTGTCATGCTCTCTGGGGACTTGCCTCATTGCTCCAACCCCAGCCTTGTTTTTCCACAGATGGTCCATTTCTCCCAACTCCGCAGTCTCTTGGGCAACTTCCATAAGAGGCTTTCCTATTAGGGGCTTGAGGAGGGACATTAAAGTTCCATAACATTGATTAGGGGCTGTGTGCAGAATCGTTCCACACAAACCTCGAGTGAAAGTGACACCATCTGGTCCCACAGTTTCATTAGCATAAATAGACTGTTTCATGCCTAAACCCTGAAGTATATCCTGAAGCTCCTCTATGCTATTCCATTGTAGTGGTGTGTGGGGTAAGTCCCCTTCCTGTGGCCACACAATTTTACATTGTTTGACTAGCCACTGAAAGAGTGAGTGAGTCTCTGTGGTAGTTCCAAGCGAGTACAGTCACTGGCATAGGAAAGGGTGAGTGCAAATGGTGGCTAACTTACTCATTTCCCACCCAGTGAGCAGAGTGATGTCTGCACCATCATCCCATAGCCATGGCAACCAGTTTACTAATGGCTCGCTAGGCTTTTGTCCATATTGATTCTCAAAATCCCTTAATTCTGCTGGGGAGAATTCCCGTGATGTGACAAGCACCTTTGGCTCATCAGGGGCCCACTCTGCCTCACCCTCCCCTCCTTGAGTAGAGCCTACTGGCCATTCTGATTTAATTTTGTGTCAGACCAAAGGATGGACAAGCTTATGCTCCTCTTCAACCTCCCATTCTGACTGTGACTCTTCCTCTGAAGAGAAATCCACAGGGTCCCAAACCTTAGGATCCCAGACAGGTGAGGATAGAATGCATCTGACTTGCATTTTGTGCAGCTCACGTCCTTTCACCTTAGCATAATGGCATGCAAGCGTGGCCAAATTTTCATCTACTTGCTTTAACCTTTCATTCAAAGTATCCCTCAGCTCGGCTTGTGTAGCCTCATATCCTTTTCCAGTTTTAGTTTATCCTTCAGGCGGCATATGGCTGCCTTTGCTGCCAAAGCTTCCTCAGTAGCGGCACGTAAGGCTTCTAACAATGGCCATCCCACCACAGCTGCAATCTGGCAGCCACTTTTCTTTTTCTGGATTCCCAAGTCACCTGCCACCTGCTGTAGGGTATCTAATAGTCCCACCAGGAAGGTGCACATGCCTCCATAGTCCCTCAGTGGGACCCATTCATCCAGGAGGGTAGCTACCCCTCCCCACATTGAAGTCTCAGGCCACCCCAGTATCCCCCCCCCAGGGTCTCTCCCTTCCCCAGTTTCATGCCTGCAGAAGTGGGGGCCTCTTTGGTCTCCTAGCTGGCCTGCCAATTGTCACAGCCCGAGGGGGTTTTGCCAGTCAAAAGACCAAGAGAATGCCCAGCATTTGCTGAAACATGAACTTTATTTGGGGCTTACTCACAGGGAGGCAGAATTCAAATGACTTTTCTCTAACCAGGCAGGTATTGCTTTTGCGGGGAAAATTGGCTATGTGATTCAGAAAACAGCAAGCCCTTTTATAAGGGTTTTAGACAAAAAATTCCTAAGGGTTGGGGGAGCATAGATGTAGGAACAGCTCACTCTGACCTGAGGAGTGGTGCAGGAAGGACTAGAATAACATTTGAAGAATTAAATTTTGCTCTTTTTGTGAGACTAAGAGTCTCTCACTTCCTGCCTGCTTCCCATAAAGTTACATTTGAAGGTCAATTTACCCCTTTTCTCCTTACTGGCTTACAAAGACAATAGGTTAAACATTTAGCTGCCTAGGTCACGCAGACTGCTGTGCACCAAAGATCTGCAGGCCTGTTTTGCTCAGGCCACGGGTTGCCACAAGATACCTCTACAAAAATAGTTGGAGACTTCAATACACTGCTCTCATCAATGGATAGAACATCTAGACAGAGGATCAATAAGGAAATGGAGACATTGAATTGTCTGATATATGAACTAGACTTGACAGACATTTATAGAACACTACACCCCACAACATTAGGATACACATTTTTCTCAAGTGCTCATGGAACATTCTCTAGGACAGACCACATGTTGGGTCACAAAGTAAGTTTCAACAAATTTGAAAACATTGATATTATAAAAAACACTTTCTCAGGTCATAATGGAATGAAGCTGGAAATAAATAACAGGCAGAAGATTGCAAAATTCACAAATATATGGAGACTTAACAACACACTCTTAGAAAACCAGTGGGTAAAGGAAGAAATTACATGAGAAATTAGTAAATGCTTCGAGGCAAATGACAATGAAAACACAACATATCAAAACATGGGATGCAGCAAACATGGTGCTGAGAGAGCAAAAATTGAGGAATTAAAACTCACCTCATCCTTTCAAAAGTGGTGTCTCTGCCTCTCCAGCTAAGTCGCCACAGTATGGTGTAGAGGTCCCTGCCCGGCTGGTGGCATCCTGGCACTGCTATTCTGGAGCACTCTCTGCCCTTTATCTAGCCTTTTTCATGGAGGAGAATTTTGCTCTGCCTCTCCTAATCTGCCATCTTTCCAGAAGTCTCTTATTCTTTTTAACAGTTCTTCTTCCTTACTGCATGGGTATGAAATCCAGAACATGCTCGGTATGGAAGGAAAGGGGGTGATGGCAGCCCCCTATGTACTTTTCCTGTATTCGTTAGTAATGCTCTTAAATTTTCTCTATTTAGTACACATTTCTAATTTTTTGACTTGCTAATATGTGGCACCACTTTCTTCATATTTTGTTTTCTTAAAACATATATAGTTGGCCTGGCATTTCATATTTATTAAGTTTACGTAGTAACATTATATAACACTTTCATTTCTTTCTGTCTGATTTATGTCTTTTATCATTTCTAAAACTCATTTTATTTCCCCTGTTTCTTCTCCTAAACACCCCAAATTCTGTGTAGACATATTCAATGACACAATGAAATAAATTAAGGAACACATTGGTCCCCTATGTTAGATATCAGTCAGGGTTCAATAAGAGAAGCTAAACAAGTAAGATATTACATACAGACACACTCACACACATGCACACACACACACACACACACACAATCTCCTTGCCTTAAAAGATCTTACTGTCTACTGAAGAAATAAGCAAGTAAATAACATCCTTTTATAAGACAGTGCCGTAATAGGTACGTCAGCCCTTAAAAGAATCAGGTAAAATCCTAAAAAATTCAGAGAATTATCCCACCAGATATTACACCTAAATTAGACATTTTGAATGGTACAGTTTAAAGTACAGAAAAGTAAAGAGAGTAATATGACAAATATCCATGTATCTGCTGTGCAAACTTGATGTTAATGTCAAGAAAATGGCTTGCACAATTGTGGGGCTTGGTTAAGCAATTCTGAATTACAAAGAACAGGAGTGAGGAAGGGAAGAACACTAGCAGGCTGGAGCCCTACAGGCATGGGATGAAGTTGGTTTCCACTGGTTCAAGTCTCTCATCCCATGAAGGCCCAAGCCCACCTTTAATCCTTACCAACTGATTAAATCAGGCATTCCCAGGATAATCACCCTAATTTAAATTCACATGCATAGGGTTTCCAAAGTAATTTCTTCCTTTACCCACCGGTTTTCTAAGAGTGTATTGTTTAGTCTCCCTTTGCATCAGCACCTGGATTAGTGTCTGAATAACTAGGAATAGGTGTGTGTGTGTGTGTGTGTGTGTGCGCGTATGCCACACAATGACTGCTGCTTCCCCTCCATTTTCCAACTCTCACAAGAAAAGCCGTAGTAGTCCACCCTGTCCAAAAAATACCAGAGTAGAACTCTGGGAAATATAGTTTAGCCCTCCCAAGGTGACATACCACAAAGATGTTATACCCCCCCAACAGAAGCACCATTTAGGACTTTTCTCAGAACTTTCTGAGAGGTAGACTTGTTTGGGGGGATGGGCAAAGGAATTACAAAAGTTCATTTCCTCCTTGTTTTATTTTTAATCCTCTTTTCATTAGTAGGAGTGAGGTGGCTTGAAAGCTTCTTAGCATCGCCTTTAGCTCAAGATAAGTAAGAAGGTTCAGGACAGGGTTTTGAGAAAAGAAAGTTGCTATATACCTGCTCTGCTGGTTTTAAAAATGGTTTGTTAAAGATGTGGTAGCTGTGCTGCCCAATAGAACTCACCAGAAGTGCAGACCAGATAGCAATTTGGGAAAGAAAACCCAATCAAAATTTTTGAAATCTTTATTTTACGTATGACAGTGGTCCTTAAAGTGTGATTCCCTGGCCAGAAGCATCAGCATCACTAAACATTTGGGGACTCTGCTCCAAATTTACTGTATCAGAATCTCTGGGGATGGAGTGTAGCAATCCACATTATAAAAAGTGCTACAGGTAATTTTGAAGTATGTTAAAGTGTGAGAACTACTGACCTAGAGAGTCCCTTAGGATCTAAGAACAAGAGTATGCAGCTAATCAGAATTCAAATGTAGTCCAGTTTTTGGGACTCTTCACAGTCAGTATAGAGGTCTTGAGCTATGGTGTGGTTGGGAGAGAACAGCACTAGAGCAACATTTGGAAAGGTGATGAGAAAACCAAGTCCTGCAGTAAACTGCAGAAAGAAATCACAATTCTGAACAGAAAATCTTGGAAGTCTCCTTGCCCAATGTGGGTCCCAGATGACAGCACATAATGATTTTATGGGACTAGGAGTTTAAATAACCTGTTCAAGATCTGAAGAAGGCTTCTGGTGCATGGTGGTACAAGACATATGAGTGGTAATGGTATACCAAACAAATTTTGCATGGAAGAGTGACTTAGTACCAAGGTGAGTTAGTCCCACAGAAGACTAGTTTGGGGAATTGATGCAAAGCACTCTCTGACAAGACAATTTACTGAGATGAGCACAATGGATAAATGCTCAGCAAAGGACACCAGGGGATAGAAGCCTTGGCAATATTTAGTGCAGAAATCTTAGATTTTCTCAGTTCCCAAGGTAATTAATACATGTGGTGAAAAACTACCTTTAGCAAGGTATGTCTCCTGTATTTTACATACATGCACAGTTTCCTACTGGGTTCCATTATCATCTTGCTACATCATGCACAGGTAATATGAAAAAAAATGGCAAAGCATCTCACAAAGACAATCCCACTGCAGCTAGGCAATGATGGCTGGTCTATAATAGCACAGTCCCAAGGAGTAAAGGTAAGAGAATAGGACATCGATAATCATAGAGGGGAATAAGAGGGAAGGCATGACCTTCGATCCTTGGAGAAAGGACTTGCATTGGACACAGAGATGGATCCAAATCAGATCCCCATAGCATTTGTAACCTCAAAGGCCCTAAAAAATTAGATGTTTATAGGTAAGTAAGGCCAGTACTGAGATGTGGGGAAAATACCAGAGAAATGGTTCCAAGGTAGTGGAATACAAATACTCTTTTCCCTGATTCTCTCAAAAAGCCTTGTACTTTCATCTCTATTTCCTGATCTGGCCAAGCAGGAGAGATAAGATTGAATGTCCTGTTTCCTAGAGAACATAGAAGCTCCCTAGGGGGAGAGATTTAACTTTGATGGCTCTAGCCTTAAACCCAGTGCAAACTACCAAACTCCCAAGAGGGACTGTGAGACAGATTTCATCAGTATAACAGCCTGTTGTTCCAGTATTCAGATAATTGAGAGGGGGAAGAGAACAGTAAGGCTTTTGCAGTTTCCGGAGGATGCTTCCACAATTATGTACCTTCTTATTTCTACTACTCTGGAGTCATGTGAGTTTGGGCCAGGGGAAGATTCTGGAAAAGGCATTTCTTAACCTTTAGGAGAAGTCTACATGTACAACCAGGAGTAGCTTTAAAGAAGAGAGGATGAAATACAGAGGCTAGGAAAGGGAATTTTCCTGAATAACATACCTGAATAGTCAGATTTGGAGTTTTAGTTAGCAGAACCCCTGAAACAGGACTTTGAGTTTGGCATTAGGCTGAGTGATTGGAAAGGGGAACAGAGGAGACATTTAGCAGCAAAATGGAGAAGTAAATGACTTGCTAACCATGCCGATGATTAGGAGGCATTGTGAAGCAAGAATGGGACATTTACAATGAAGGTCCTGGAATTACTAACAACAAACAAATTTTCGTTAAGTACCTGAGAAATTTATTGCCTGGTAAGGCAGACACTGCAAGAACAACAGCAGGAAATTGGGTAGGGGGTATCTGCAGAATCTTAATGAATACCTTGAGCTTTCTTGTGGTCCAGTGCTCTCACCATGGGCACAGGTAACCCAAGCTCACTATGCTCTCATGCAGAGAGGGTGACAGTCTTTGACTTGTTGAGGAGCAGGATCATGGCACAGAAAGTCTCCATCCTCAGTGCTTCTCCAAATTGTGATGCTGGAACTTCCATCTTACTGAATGTGGCTTGATTTCTTATTAAGAGTCAGATTAGAGATTGAGTAGACAGGCAGATTCAAATAGGTGGGTGTGAATGATCACAGTTTTTATCAAGCAGTTATTTTTTATTCAAAGAATGATGTGAAGCAGTAGACTCATTTCTGTGGGTGGGGTAGGAAGGTGGTGGGGTGAGCAAGAAGGTAAATTGACTGCTTTTAAAGGTTAGAATTGCTTAGAAAGAGAAGACTATAGAACCTTCAAGTAATGTTCACCTACATCAATCCAAAGCAGCCAAGCTAGTCAAGTAATACATGGTAATCTGTGCTCAGTCTAGCTTCCAAAGGAAAAAAGTCATAAAGCATATTCAGAGACCTACAGAACAGGAGGAACCAAAGAAGAATCAAGGTAAGCCTCCTGACTATGGGTGAGTGAATTTGTGGGAAGACTGAAAAGTGTAGGCAAGTCTGACATAAGCTAACATTGTTGGCAGGGAGGGAGGTGGCTGTAGTGGTGTGGTAAGAGAAGTGAGCCCCTCTGCTCCTGCATTCTGGCTCCAGCACTATTCTCTGTGTTGAGTCATGCAGATACCTCTTCTCCACATTAACTCAGTGAGCAAACATAGATCTTAAAAAACAATCCTGAGAGTATGTCATTTGGCTGAGAGCTGCCAGGAAAAATATCCTCAAATCTATAATGATTTTCATTTTACCCTATATCATGAACTTTCATTTTATCAGAAAGTGTGCCCTACAATGAAATACATTATATTAAGTGAAAACTAGTAACTCACTGTATAGTTGTTTCATCTGAGATTAGATCCTACTTGGATCATGAAACGTCACTGAAGATCCTGTATTGTATATGAGATTATCTGCCTATTAAATGATGATGATGACAGTAAGTGACATTTATTGAGCACCTTCTAGGCTCCATAAACTGTACAAGGTGTTTTTCTTTAAATTCACACAATCTTTGGATGTGCTATTATTCTCATTTTACAGATCAGAAAACTTTAGGATACTAGAGGAAATTAACTTGTTCAAAACTTCCGGGTGAGGTAAATTCAAAGTTCTGACCTCAGTTGTTGTTTTTTGTTTTGTTTTGTTTTTTTTTTTCTAGGTCACAATGCCTACTCTCTTTTTTAACAACACAATTTGATGCTCTAAAAATTCCAAGATCCTACTTCCTCTAAAATAGCTCTCCTCTTAAATTAAGGCAGGCATGATATTCTGAGTATACTCTTCTCTGTATATGAAGTAGAAGTCTAGAGAGCTAAAAATAACATCAATAATGATCAGGGCTAAATTCCCTAAGTCTTGATGGCCAAGTTCAAACTTTCACCTTGATGTGTTTCTCCTTAGGGAAGATAGTATCCTAGGTCAGGTGAACAGGACTTTAGATCTTTATTGTCCTTGTCATTCCAGGCACAAACTCAGAGCCCTGTGGGTCTAGCAAGACCATTCACATGCAGCCCCCGGTGTAAGCCCCTATGCAATTGTAGTGTAAAGAGAGATGAGTCATCAGAGTCCAGATAAGAGTCAAGGGGGACCTAAAAATTCACTGCATGACATTGTGGATGGATGAGATTGAGAAGGATTTGGCTACATTTTTTCTTTGAAATGACAGAGCACCAGAGATAATGTTAATGAAGGACTGATCCAGGAAAAGGGTAGGAAAGGTTGGAACTTTGTGTTTCAGAAATAGACTGAAGTCCACAAAGGGGGAAAATTCAACATCTTGGGGAATGGACACTGAATGTGTGAAGGTAGATGAAGTATCATGAAGTTTTAGGTAAAGGTAGAAAACGGATATGTGAAAATGGCTGTTGATTAGTGAAAGGGTTGGAAGCTACTAAATAGGATTATTTAAGTCAGACGTAATTATCAAGCATGAGATCTCAATTAAAACCCATTCTAAGTTGAAAAGCCAAAAAAAGAAAAAAATTATGTCCAACTTCATACATGTTTACAGAATGTTTTCTGTAGTGATGGCCCCACCAAATCTCTACCCATAACCCATAAAAGTATAATGTGTGAATTCAGGTATAGTCCTGAGAAGTTTTGCCTTTCCTTTGAGAACAGCAGGATGTACAGGAGACAATTCTAGTTTATTTAAATATTTATGAGCCCTTTCTCACTTATTTACCAAACATTATTTGTCAGGCACTGTACTAGTTGCCTGGTGATGCCATAGCAAATTACTACAAACTTGGTAGCTTAAAATAAGAGAAATGTATTCCCTCAAAGTTCTGGAGGACAGAACATTGTGTCAACAGGGTGCTGCCTTCTGGAGGCTCTGAGAGAGAATCTGTTCCTGGTGGCTATTGGCTTGTAGTAGTAGTCTTTCGCTTGTAAATACATCACTCCAATTTCTGCCTCCATCCTCACACATATTTCCCTTGTGTTTCTGTTTGTTCCCTCTTCTCTTCTCTTCTAAGGACTTCTCATTGGATTTAGAACCCAGCATATTCCAGGATGATCTTTTCTTCAGATCCTTAGCTTAATTATATTGGCAAAGACCCTTTTTCCAAAAAGGAAATATTTAGGTGTTCTGAGGGTTTAGCCATGGGCATATCTTATTTTGAGACACCATTCTACTCTCTATGGCACTATTCAAAGCTCTTTACAAATATTAACCCAATCAATCCTCTTAACAACTCTAAGAGAGAGGTATTATTATTATTATACCCATTTAATAGATGGTAAAACTTGCCTGATATAGCTAGTGTTTATCTATTCTCATTTGTATCCCTGTTCTGTTTTTTCTCTCCAGGTGATGTGATCCTGAGTGGGGGTTTCTGACCAGAGGACGATGCCCAGTAATCTTGGTGAGACCATGATGTCTCCCAATCACAGTGGCCTGGACTCTTCCGTCTTCTTCCTTCTGGGTGTCCCAGGTCTGGAACACTTCCACCTGTGGCTCTCACTCCCTGTGTGCTGCCTGGGCACAGCCACAATTGTGGGCAACATAACTATTCTGGTCATTGTTATCACTGAACCAACCCTGCACAAGCCTGTGTACCTTTTCCTTTGCATGCTCTCAACCATTGATTTAGCTGCCTCCGTCTCTATGGTTCCCAAGCTACTGGCCATCCTCTGGTGTGGAGCAGGACATATCTCTACCTCTGCCTGCCTGACACAGATGTTCTTCATTCATGCCTTCTGCATGATGGAGTCCACTGTGCTGCTGGCCATGGCCTTTGATCGCTATGTGGCCATCTGCCACCCGCTTCACTATGCCACTATCCTCACAGACACCATCATTGCCCGTATTGGGGTGGTAGCTATGGTGCGGGGTTCCCTGCTCATGCTTCCATGTCCCTTCCTTATTGGGCATTTGAACTTCTGCAGAAGCCATGTGATCCCACACACATACTGTGAGCACATGGCTGTGGTGAAGCTGGCCTGTGGAGACACCAAGCCTAACCGTGTGTATGGGCTGACAGCAGCTCTGTTGGTAATCGGGGTTGACTTGTTCTGTATTGGTCTCTCTTATGCCCTCATTGCACAAGCTGTCCTTCGTCTCTCATCCCATGGGGCTCGGACCAAAGCTCTTGGGACCTGTGGTTCCCATGTCTGTGTCATCCTCATCTCTTACACACCAGCTCTCTTCTCCTTTTTTACCCACCGCTTTGGCCATCATGTTCCACTCCATATTCACATTCTTTTGGCCAATGTCTATCTACTTTTCCCACCTGCTCTTAACCCTGTGGTATACGGAGTTAAGACCAAGGAGATTCGGGAAAGGGTTGTTAGGGTGTTTCAGAGGAGCCAGGCAAGACATCTAAGTGATCCAGGAGTATAGAAGGGACTTAGTCCAAAAGAAAAGAAATTTTTCAAGTTTAGGAAATCCTCAGGACTTCAGACTGGAAAGAGGTTTTAACAGGAGAAAGATATCCTCCAAAGAGCCTTCTAGATCATTTGCAAGAAAGATAAATCATAGGGGAGATCAAGGAGGCTCAGTGTTTTTCTTTACCTTTCAGGGAAGTTTAAGTATGGGAAGATTCTTCCAATCTAAGTAGTGCCCACTCATGAAAACCACCAACAAGGCCATGGAAAGTTTATATCATGCCCCCAGTTTAGAAGCATCTCTGCATTTCATTAACCATAGAGACTCTTGTTACTTCTTGACCCTCAATCAAGACTCCAAGCATGGATTTCTAACCTTATATATCTGCAAGCATCAAAAGACAGGACCATAAAGCCACTTTTAAAGAAATTAGAGCTATAAGGAACTTTTAAACTTTCTCATGGATTCTATGTATTTCCAGCAGAAGAGCATGAAGCTAATAAGAGGGAAGGGACTCACAAGTACCCACAATATTAGCTAGTTTCAGAGAAAAATTTTGAAAACCATAGTCCCGTAGTACAGAGCAATCAGATTTCCATGGAGGAAAGCACAGCAGAGGTCAGGAATCACTATGCATTTCTTAATAAACCTGGGCTATTTGTCCTGCAGCTATGTTCCTGTCCCCAGCCTGCATGGAGTCAGCCAGTGTCCAAATGGCCTTCAATACCCCTTTTCCAAAAAGAGATTCTCAAATATTCTTATGCTTCTGGAGGTCTTCCAGAAGGCATTGATTTCTATCCTCTTGGATCTATAAAGGATATTCACTTACCCAAGTAATTCAGAATGTGAGTCTTATTCATTCATTTATCATTTATACAATCATCCATGTATTCATAAGGAAAGGAGGGGCCTGTGGTGTTTAATCTCTCAATTCTAGTTAATCCCATGTCATGGAGAGTTCTTATCTGTGAAATTGGGATTGGACATCAGTGCTGTACGTACTGAATCTTCTGTTCTCCAGGAAGAATATCTTCAGACAATTGGACTAATAAATTCATTAACAAATGAGCACTTTTAATTTAGAATTTATTGATGGTTCAAATTGGCTGTTTTTCATCCACTTAGTATGCCTCACCCTGTTAGGAGAAGAGGCCATAAATCCCCTTACTGGAAATTCACATACCTTCCCAACCTTGGAAAGGACAAAAAACAACTTTTTAAAACTTTTAGTCTCAGGAATATAATAACTTAATTAGGATACTTCACATAGGTGGACATAAGCAGTTTGCATATCATTAGTATTTAATTAAGTATGCTGAGCAATATCTATTTTCAGAAGAAAGACAAATAACACTATTCTATAGGAAGATTGCCAGTGTACTAGTTTTAATTTTTCATGCTTATCAAGTTGAAATTTTCTAAGCAGATTGTTAAGAATCACAAACAGTTGTGGACACCACAATTCATCACCTTAATTACTATTTTACACTCTGAATTAACCTTCATGCTAGCACACAAGCCCTGCAAACCCCAAATCTGAAACATTGCTATACTCTGCATTGTATGTCCCTACAGTCAAAATGTAGACCAGTGTAGAAGAACGTATGTAAACCTGCAGATTGTAATTGCCATTTTTCATAAATTCTATTTCCTGACTACAAAATAAATTTTAACTCATTTCTAGGAGAACTTCTGTCATCAATGTTACAAGTACCCTTTTCTCATTGAACTACCTTACAATGTGTCTTATTGGCCACTGATCTATTTCTTTAAAATCTATTCTCTGCGTCTTCTATGGTGCTACAAAATCTTAGTTTTTCTTCTTTGTTTCTAACATTTCTTTCTCATTCTCCTTAATTGTGTTTTTTTTTTCATGAACGTGACATTTAAATGGTGGTGTTTCTCAGGGATCCATCCTTGGCCATCTTCTCAGTGCTTCCAATCTCAGTCCTTGGCAATGAGGCCTTTGGAAGGCAGTAGTGTAAGCCCAGAACAGGATCCCAGCAGAGGGCTTCTGCAGGAGACAGCACCTGAGTGTATGTATAGAGAGGGCAGCATGTTTCCATCAGGGGATTTCTCTCAAAATTTCATTTTTTCTTTAAGTCATGACTTATGAATGCTTGCCTACTCCCTTCCCACTGTCACCATCTCTTTCTTCTAACAATAGCAACTTTTTAAATTTTCTATCAACATGATGAGAACTTTATTCCCCTAAGTTATTGATAGTTTGTCTGAACTTTTTTTTTTGGTAACATACATAGTACACAAAATTTTTCATTGTAACCATTTTTAAATATACACTTCAGTGTTATTAATTGCACTTATGATGTGCTACCATCGCCACCACCTATTAACAAGACTTTTTCATGACCATATATAGAAACTGTACCAATAAGCAATTATTTCCTGTTCCTCCCCCCTCCCCTGGCCCCTGGTTATGGGTTTATTTGCAGAGTGTGACTTAGAGAGGGGCCATATTTGAGTAATAAGGGAGTTCTTAGAGAATGACTCTTAGGTATTAGTTATAGTCAGGCTTAGCTTTATAAATTTTAAGATTAAGGAACTGGTACACTAGCATAACTCTGGGGTAGCTGTGGTTGTTATTTTAGAGATGAGACAGTGAATAAGAGTCATTGTAATGATTATAATAAGGAAAAAGATTAGCAAGGTTTGAAATATGCTACGAATCCAGGTTCTTCAAGAATTAAAATTTAGCTGGCATTGTTTTAAATTATGGTATTCCAGTTCAAACTTTGGTTATATAATCAGCATCTCCAATTATATCCTGTAAACAAAGAGGAAATTTTCTAATTGAATTTATGCAAATAATTATATCTCCAAGAAAATAAGAATATTAAATAAGAGTTTTCTAATTCTAGGGGCTTAGGTAGTGAGAAAAAGGTAAATTTTTTCTGAGTTACAGATAATTTAGGGAAAAGTAAAAGGGATTCTTCATATCTACAAAATAAAACATTAAAATATCAACACTATTCAAACAAAATTTATCATTATTTTCCATCATTCCTTCAGTTCTAAATAATAGTTTTTGTTCTGCTCGATCTTGTGTTAGCGACATCATGAACTTGTCAGCTTCTTACTAGATTTTTGGAAATCCTGACTCAGTCCTGTGTATGATTTCAATGTTTTTAAAGCAATGTCATTAGAAGCTGGTGCCCTAGAGTACCTGGGACGGTCTTTTCCACGGGTGTTTGTGACAGTATTTTTTGTTTAAGACAAAGTACTCTGGCTTATAGCTGATTGCAAGTGTTTTTAGGAAAATATGGGAGTAAAACAAACAATTACTTGAGGATTACAAAAGACTTAAAACAAAAGATTAACAATGGTTATGGTTAACTTGTTACTGTCTTATAAAAATGAAAGATCTGGTGAAAGTTTATTACAAAATAATAAAATTGGGAAGGAAATTTGATTGTTTTGTGTTTTTAAGATTAACTGAAATTATGCCTAACATTATACTGTTGTTTCATATGAGGTAAATCAGTACTAGGATATCTTATGGACAGTAAGAACATTGACAAATGTTTAGGAATTTTATTTAGCTTATGGAATATATTAATAATATTTTACTATATAAATCTATCTAATCGAAGGTCAGAAAATCCAAGTTTGACAACGCTTCTTATGCAATTTATGACATATTATTTAGCATTTATTTGAGAAGGCAAAATATTAAAATTTGTTAGGAAGATCAAACACTTGGTTAAATAGGATCATAGGTCACTGTGAAACAATACTTGGCTTTCTTTTTTAATTAAAGGAACAACAAAAAGTTTTAAAAGTAAATATATGAGTAACATGATGGTAAAAAAAAAACTTTTTTCAAATGTGAGATTTTTAAAAAATCATTAAGAACACTATAAAGTTCATATAAAGTAAATGGGTTATTTTGATAAAACACAGATTCTTTGACTTTTACACTGATTTTTCAGAATTAAAATCTTTGTAACCTTTTACTAAGAACAGACCCATTCCAAGAAAACTTTGTTATTTAATAGAAAGAAAACCAGTATTGCATCAGTATACTATTTGATACTAAGGCTCTTAAAAGCTATGGATAGATTTTTTTAAATCTTACCAAAATTTGACCATAAGAAATAAAATTCTTTTCTGTAAATCTTTTACGTTTCTATATCCATTCAGGTTTTGTTACACATTTTTTTTTTCTCATTCTGTAAAAACCAGATACTTTACTTTAGTACAAAATTATTTTGTTTTTCATTACTAAAAACACATCATGTACTTAAGTTACCAAAATGATTTTGGTGACTGTCTTTGAGTTGACACCTTACAAAACATAATTACTGTCAAAATAAAACTTGTCAGAATAATGACAATTTGGTTAAACACAAACTTACATATATATACATATATATATAGTTTTTTTGTTTAAACACTTACTAGATATAATATGCACTTATTTGATCAATAAAACTGTATATGTTTAGGAAGAACATTTCCAAAAATGCATGTCTTTTCTTTGTACTTAACATTGATAACTTAGAAGGCATAATTGTTTTCTTTCAAATTAATAATATTAAATTAGTATAGAAATAGAAGACTTAGAATTTAAAATTTTCATCCATGGGTCAGAAAAAATAGACTAAGAAATGCAAAAAGACAAATAATAGAGATATAAAACTCACTAATTTTTGTAACAGAGATGGCTTTTTTTTGCTTTGCCACTTTATATTTTTAAAAAAAGTTTAATCAGGTTTTTTTTTATGTGTGTGTTTTTGGTCAACACGTTATTTTAGAATCATTTTATCTGTTAGAAGTATTTGAATATTAATTAAAGAAGGCAACTAACTTCTTGGTGGAGTCTGGAAACTTATTTTTTAAGTGCACTTTAAAAAATGTATAATTTTGTTTAAATTAAAACTTTCCCATTGTGGATACTGTGGCTCCAAGCTAATTTTAGTTTAACACATTTTTTGAGGAAGCATATGAGAACCTTATTTTACCCTTGGTCTTTTACGTACCCAGTGCTCTTTTTTCTTTTTTTAACCTTTAAAAATGGACAACTTAGTTTTCAATGTCCCTGTTGCTTGCAATATAGACAGCTATTGCCCTTTATATTTCTTCATTTATGGGTACCTCTATATTTGCATTGAATGTTATTAAAAGTGGCAATCGAGGAGTCTTCTATAATTTTTTATCCCATCCCTTTGGAGTTGCTGTAATTGTAAAGCTATGATTTTACTTGTCTTTTTAAAATTTTTATCCTGAGTCAGAGTTTTTTCAAAATGTTTTGCTAATTTAACAAGTTTATTTAAAGAAGCAGCTTCCCCTTTAGGTTTGTATTTTAACTAACTTCCTAAGATCAGGTTTACATCCATTGAGAGATAATTAGCATAGTGTCTCTAAATGTGTAAGGAAAAGATGAAAGACCTGAAAGAGCACCAAAGGTCTGAGAGGATTGTTTTTTAATCCCAGATGCATTCATTCTTTTTCATTTGCAAGTTTGGCTTTTAATAAGTCCTTAGCAATTTTGTTTCTAATTTGAGAAATTATAGGTTTATATAAAAATTATGCAGAAAATGCAGTTCCCATATACCCCTCCCCCTCCATTATTAACACATTGCATTAGTGGTAGTATGTTTGTTTCAACTGATGAATGAATATTACAATTGTACTGTTAATTACAGTCCATGATTTATTATAAGGAATCCTTAGCTAAATTTGGTGGAACTTTGCAGGAGTATCCCTACCTGTTACATTTGTAGGGTTCTTTATGTTGTTTTCCAGCTTTTCCCATTTAGAAACTTATTACTTATTACCTATAACCATAACCATGCACACCTATACCATCATCTATCTCTATATATTTTTTCATCTCACTCAGACTGAAAGCTATATGTACAAATTGGAAAAGGTTAGGCAATCTTGGATTATAAACTCAAATTAGCATAAATTTTTTCTTTTGATATGTTTTAGGATAGAAGAATTCCTTAATAATAGCCCGGAGCTCCGCTATTGAGAGGTGGCTAAAAGTCACTGAGGGTGTCATTCCAGCAGTTTAGAAGATCTGGTCTTATAGGTATTTGCAAGATTTTAATGGTGAGTTAGAGAAGGATACAAGGAAGGAACACAGGGGAGCAGCAGGATTAGGAGAATCAGAAGGGGCAGCATGCTCCAGGCCAGGCTTTTCAGTCAGGGTGCGAGTAAGGCTAGATTTTTACTTTTTAAGCTCTTTGTAAGGAGTTCTTTAAAGAGGCAATTTTGGAATTAGATTTTTTGGGGGATTGATTTGACATACCAATGAAGGAATGCATTCCATTGTTTCTGTTGAATATTCATAGGATTTGTAATTTCCTTGGTTAAGTTGCTTAGTAGAGCTATAGCCCAAGGAGTGTAGGAGATAGAGGCAGTTCCTGAGCCTCCTTTATTAGGATTGACTTTAAAAGGGGCTAAAAGAGTGGATCTGAAGCAACTTCAGGGTCCCTATTATAAAAGGGCAACTCTGCAAGGCCCTGAAGATAAATAGGAGGAGGACAGAAAGGTGAGGAGGAGCTGAGGCAGCCTTGGAAAATTCAGAAGACTTAGATAATTTTCAAGCTGGTTCATGGGGACCAGGTGTCTTCAGAAACACTTGCTTTTGGGTTTGCATACCTAAGTAATTTGTGATATCTGGCTGAGATGAAGAAAATGGTAATTTCCTAAATGGTCTCTTGACTCCATATTAAATCTCTTTGCCATAATAACTCTATTTTGTTTTGTCTCTTTTTTCAGACCTATCATGGCTAAGTCATTGCTGCTTAGCCACTACCAACACAGTCCTAGACTATTCTTAAAATTGCTAACCTTTAAGGAACATTCAATCTATTGTTCTCATACTACTGCATGAAATGGAAAAAAAATAAGGAAAACTTTAGAACTTACTTTATAAAACTGGAATTGTAATATAGCTGAAACAGATAAGTTATGTACCAAAAAAAAAAAAAAAAAGAATGATATACTACTTAAGAACATATTTAAAACTAACTCTTAAAGAAAATATTAGAAAATTGAAATCATGAATAAATCTATCTCCATATAAATACATCTGAAGAAGCTGAGTGCATCCCTGAAATAAAATATTGTCCAATATTTACAAAATGATTTTTTTCCTACCTCACTAACTAAAAAAATAGAATGCTTCCCAGCAAGTGTAGAACTATCATTTGTTAAAATTTAGCACCCATTCGTAAGAATAAAGAAAAAGAATTTCAACAAACAAGGAATGAAAAAAATATTAATAAATTTAAATAAATTCAAATTTAACTTCAAATAAGTATCACATTTAAAGCAAATTTAGAAATATCCCTGCTGATCTCATGATATGTGAGTTTTAACTAAGAGAGAGTAGAATTATATCCCAGGCAAACTCATGGACTAAAAGAATGATGAGCTAAATACATGTTTTTGTTTGTTTTAAAGCCAATCAATTTTGGGGTAGTTTATTATTCAGAGTTATTGTGGCTATATATAACAACTCTAGAAACTGCTAAGTAGTGGTAGGGGCTATTGTAATAAAATCTAAAATATATGGTGTTTCAAACCAGCTTAGCCCGAAGACCAAAGAACACATCAGGCGTGGAGTTAGACATGAGTTTAATAGGACTTACTTACAGGAGATATGTTTCCACAGCAGCAGCTGGCCAGGAAAGGTGGAAGTTAGCACTCTGCAAAAGCAGCAGGTGCCAGCAGATGGTTTATAAGGGTTAGGACGAGGAGGGTGTGAGAACTGAGTTTTGTCAGGGTCTTGTAACACAAGGGTGTGGACATTTGTTATCAACAGTGATGGGGAGTGGATTGTCAATGTTTTAATTACAATACATTTTTTCCTCCCTTGGAGAGGTCTGATTACCTTTAATATCTGTCATGTTCAAATAGGCAGTTACTTGAAATCACTATGGAGGGGCCTGGGGCCTGGGTCCTACATAAGAGGGCATTGGTTTTTGGACTCAGTATTAAGTGAAGGGTGGGAAAATGGCAAGGAAACTTCTATAGTAGACTCTAAATATGATGGCCCATTTGGTAAATGTCACCTGCAGAAATTAGGAAGATATCAGAGGCATTCAATGAGCATTTATATTTGAAGAGAGAAATTTCCAAGCAGAGTGTTACAAGTGTCAAACGTGCTTTACTAGTTTTTGGCTGCATATGTTAAGGTATTACAAGAAGAGATAAACTTAAAAATGAACAACAAAAACAGCCAAAGAAGTGTCCAGTTTACAAGTAGACTGTAAGGAGGAATATAGAGGGTAGAATGTTCTGGATTGCAATATAAAAGATTTTTTTTTTTTAACCACCAACTTCTCCCACCAGGAAAACATTTTCTTAACCCAGAGTGGCTAGCAGGGAGCAAAAATCAAATCCATATTGCTGTCAGGGTGAGGCAGTAAGATCCTTCTTAAGACCTCATGAGGATGAAGATTTTTCCTAGCAGATTCTCTAAACTTTAACCCAGATGGATATTTGGGTTTTTTCAAATGTCCTTCAACTAAGACAGATTACAAATTTCATTATCTTTTGATTGGTTCATGGTGTCCAGCTGTCCTCAAAACATTGCAGACTTTGGCTTTGCAAACTTTGGCAGTTTGTGGTACGTGGCTGAGACATACATAGAGTGACTTCCTGATGGCTTCCAACTCCATTTTAAATCTCTTCACCATATTTTATTTTCTATTTTGTATTTATTTTCATATTTTCTATTTTATGTCTTTTCTCAAACCCATCAATGCTGTACAATAGCTTCAGATGATGTAATTAGAAGTGATCTAGTTATTGAGCATACACAGACTGATTATGTTTAGTCACAGAACATATGTAAGAAAATGGGGGCCTTTATATGATGATGGGCATGATTTTTAGTATTATAATGAGGTATAGGGGATCTGCAGTTTAAAATCTAAGCTACTGGGCATGTCAGGCAGGACCATTTTAGTTAAATCCAGCTTTGGTTATCAAGATAACTTTGGACTTGGGGTGGGTTAGTTCTGAGCTGACCCAAGACTCATCATTAGTAAACATTAGGGACTGTTTTTTGTGACCATAAGACTCTAAAGTTGAAAAACTGGATAAATGTGTACAAGTGAAGGTTAGTCAGAAGGTTTTTACAATCACAATGGCACAAGATAAAGGCTATACAAACATTATCAGATTATCAGAGATCAAGGTAGCTGAATTACAGTTCAGGTTTCAGGTATTTCCCTCCATCTACTCTAATATATTAGAAAGTAAAAAGGAATATCTATATAATGATTCAGTCATCATAATCAGTCCTTAAATCCTAACTTCTCAGTTACAGTAGGAATAAAGAAAAAAATCTCAACACAATCGGCATGAAAAATTATAATAAAACTAAAAAAAATCAAATTAAAATTCAAACAAGTATCATATTTAATGAAATTTAGAAGCATCCCAGCCGACTTCCAGATAAGTGAGTTTTACCCAGGAGAGGGTACAATAATAGCCCAGCCTAAGCCATGAACCCAAAGAATTATGAACTAAATTCATGTTTTTGTTTGTTTGTAAGCCAACTACTTTAGGGATAGTTTATCAGAATTATTGTGACTATGTATAACTAATAGAGAAATTGTTAACTAGTAGTAGAGGCTGCTTTAATAAAACCTAAAATTTTTGGCATTGATTTTGGATTCAGTAGTAGGTAAAGGCAGGGAAAATGGCAAGGAAATTTCTATAACAGATTCTAAATATGATGGCCTACTTGATAAACCCTACCTGCAGAAATTTGGAAGATTTCACATGCATTCAATGAGCATTTGTATTTTAAGCAGAAAAATTTCCAGTAAAACTGTTGAGAGTGTCAAAAATGTTTTATTAGTTTTTGCCATGTTACAAGAAGAGAAAAACTTAAAAAAAATAAATTTTCAGTTTACAAGTAGATTGTAAGTAGGATTATAGAGAATAGAATTTCCTGGATTGAAATATAAAAGTTTTTTTTTTTTTAATCACCAGCTTCTCCCACCAGAAAAACATTTTCTTAACCCAGAATGGATAGCAGGGAGCAAAAACGTAATCCATATCACAGTCAGGATGAGGTACTAACATTCTTGTTAAGGCCTCCATGAGGATGAAGATTTTGCCTGGTGGATTCTCTAAACTCTACTCAAGAGTTTCAAGAAATGTTAAGGATGTTGTCCTAGAGCAGCTGAATGTGCCTAAAGTAGCAGTGAATAGGTCTAGAGGGAGAGGCATAGCTCAAGAACAATTGAGGGTGTGGACTTTGGTGTACACCATGAACCACAACCAAATACATAATAACTGCAGGTTTTAAGGAATTTGCATTATTAGAAAAGTGCTGCCAGCCTGGACTAAAAGGCAGGAGAAAGGCTAAGAATTTTCTTTTGAGGGCATATCTTCCAAAACCTTCTTCAGAGGATGCCAGAAAATGATGAGAAATGGAAAAGATCCAGAGGGCAGAGTCAAGAGCAGTAGAAAAATGACCTGGGAAGCCATTCCCAGCGATCAGAAATGGGGTCTCATAGGTGCATTTCCCAAAACCACAATGTGAATAATTAGACATTTATCCAGCCTGAATTCAGAATTCCTGTTGAGCCCAGACTGTGTGCTTCCCATTTTCACCTTTTCAAATAAGTGTTTATTGCAGTCATTGGTCCCTGTTTTACCACCATATTCTGTGTATGTATGGGTCACATAATTTTTTGTTTGTTTGTTTGTTTTTTTGGTATACAGATCTCCTGAGAAGGAATAGAATCTGTACTTGATGTTGATCACAAAATCCCAGGTTTTAAATCAGTTGCTATGACTAGTTTATTTTCATTTGTTTAGTAAAAAGAATAGATCAATGCCATGTAAACTCATAGGAAAAAAATTACTTAACAGCAAAATATTTCAGTAAATAGAAAATAATTCAAAAATTACATACTGTAATTATTAAAAAGATATGAGGATAATGTTTCTATAAAATACAAATAGATTGTGATGAGGGGAAATTGGAATGTCTGAAATACATTAGGCAGAATTGAAACTGCCAACAATCTATGAAAAACTCAAGAATTCTTAAAACAGTCAGGAAATTTAAAAAGAAAAGAGGAGAGGGCAAGATGGCAGCATGGAGAGAAGTGGAATTTAGTTAGTCCCCTGGAGCAACTAATAAACAACCAGGAACAACAAGTAAATAATCTGGAGCAACTACTGGGGGACAACTGTGATTGTTCACACATCGTACACCAACCTGGATTGGGGGAAATGCCTGAGATCACAGCCAGGAGCCTCCTCCCCCACCATGGCATGCTGAGTTGCAAAACCTTGCTATGGTAGAAATCAGCACTCTCTGAGCAAGTGAATATAGCTTGGTCCAGCTCCAATTGTGGTTTTAAACAACAAATTTGGACTGCTGAATACAAGCAACAAAGATAGACAACATCCCTGACAAGCAGACAGAGGATTTTAGTGATGGCTGACCTTAAAGAGCTAGAAGATGTCTGTGTCCCAAGAGGGGGAGCCCAGAAGACCAGGTGTTATCTCTGGCTGATGGGTGAAACCGGGGAAATGGACTGGCTCTGAAAAGGGACTTTCTGTCCCTTTTTCTCTCTCTGAACTTGAGTGGCTCAGTGGACAGGGCCTCAGCCATTTTCAGTTCAAGCCTTCTGATCCAGACAAGGGTGGAGATAACAGAGTCAGAGGGATAAAGGAGATATTCAAATGAAGAAGACAACACCCTAGGGAGTGTATCTTCCTTAAGAGAAAGGAGGTGGGGGCCCATCTCTACTACTGGCCTTCCCTTCAGAACCAGACCCCAGAGCCTGGGGGACAACAGCCAAAACAGAAACTAAAGAGGCCACAACTCCTTACACCAGTGGGGAGAGACAGACTGACAGGAGCCCCCTGCTGGGCAGCTTGGGAAAAGAACAGAAGATAGAGACCTCACAGGGAAGTCTATCAGTCTCTAAGACACACACAGGGACAATTAAAACTGAATATAACCCTCTTCTGAGAACTGAACCTATTCTAGTCTGGAAAAATCTGATTGGGGTAACCAAGGAAATCAGATCCTAGACAACAGAAAACTATAAACTATACCAAGAAAAATGAAGATATAGCCCAGTCAAAGGAACAAACTTACACTTCAGTCAAGATACAGTTGAGATATTGTATCAATTTAATGAAGCAATCTATTAAAGATTTTCAAAGAAATATGCTAAATCAATTAAAAGACCAAATCAATGAGTTCAGGGAAGACATGGCAAAGGAGATGAAGGCTATAAAGAAAACACTGAACAAACATAAGGTAGAAATCAAAAGTTTGAAAAAACAACTGGCAGAATCCATGGGAATAAAAGCACAACACAAAAGATGAAAAGCACAATAGCAGATCTCAAGAGGCAGAAGAAATACTCAGGAACTGGATAACAAGACACCTGAAATCCTACACACAGAAGAAAAGATTGGAAAAATACGAGCAACAGCTCAGGGAATTGAATGACAACATGAAGTGCATGAATATATATGTCATGGGTGTCCCAGAAGGAGAAGAGAAGGTAAAGCAGGCAAAAGCAATAATACAGGAAATAATCAGTGGAAATTTCCCATCTCTTATGAAAGACATAAAATCAGAGATCCAAGAAGCACAATGTACTCCAAACAGAATAGATATGAATAGACCTATGCCATGACACTTAATAATCAGATTATCAAACATCAAAGACAAAGAGAATCCTGAAAGCAGCAAGAGAAAAGTAATCCATCACAAACAAAAGAAGCTTGATAAGAATATGTGTGGATTTCTCAGCAGAAATCATGGAGGCAAGAAGAAAGTGGTATGATATATTTAAGATACTGAAAGAGAAATACCACCAACCAGGAATCGTATATCTGGCAAAAGTGTCCTTCAAATATGAGGGAGAGTTTAAAATATTCTCTGACAGACAATGACAGTTTGTGAACAAGATACCTGCTCTACAGGAAATACTAAAGGGAGCACTACAGACATACAGGAAAAGAGGAGTGAGAGGTTTGGAACACAATTTTGGGAGATAGTAGCACAGCAATGTAAGCACACTGAACAAAGATGTGAGTATGGCTGAAAGAGGAATGTTAGTAGCATGTGGGACACCAAAAGGAAAGAGGAAAGATGAAGACTTGGACTGTATAACACAGTGAAACCTAGAGTGTGCAACAATTTTGATAAAATGTACAAAATGTTTTTACATGGGGGAGAACAAATGAATGTAAGCCTTGCAAGGTGCTAAAAATAGGCGGTATTGGGGGAAAAATACAATCAATGCAAACTAGAGACTATAGTTAACAGAAACATGGCATTATGCCTCCTTTAATGTAACAAAGGCAATATACCAATACTAAATGCCTATAAGAGGGGGCCATAAGGGAGGGGTACAGGATTCTTGGCATTGGTGATGTTGTCTGACTCCTTTATTCCACTTTAGTTTAATTCTATCTTTCCTTTTGTGGTTGTTTTAGCTGTCATGTTTTTTTCCCTTTCTTTTTCATTTTCTCTCTACCTTCATTGACTCTTGCTCTTCTTTGTGGAAGAAATGGTAATGCCCTATATAGACAGTGGTAATGGTGGCAAATGCATAAAACATGATTATACAAGGAACTGTTAATTGTTTACTTAGGATGGAATGTATGGTTGTATACAAAACTGTTTCAAAAAAATAAATGGTTTGATGAAGAAACCTTGAGAGCACTATATTGAGCGAAATAAGTCAGATGCATAAGGACAAATATTGCATGGTCTCACTGATATGAACTAATTATAACATGTAAACTCACAGACATGAAATATAAGTTACCAGGATATAGAACAGGGCTAAAGAATTGGGAGCAGTTGCTTGTTATGAGTAGAATGTTTAACTAGATTGAACTTAAGTTTTTGGAAATGGACAGAGGTGATGATAACACATTATTCTGAGAATAACTAACAGTGATGAATGGTGTGTGAATGTGGTGGAAAGGGAAAGTTTAGAGTTACATAGGTCACCAGAAGGATAGTTGGAGGTTAAAAAATGGGAACATATAAAAACAGTGACTCTTGTGGTGAACAATGTCCATGATTAACTGAACAAATATTAGACATCTCTTTCATGAACTAGATGAAATGTATGACACTACAACAAGAAATTAATAGAGAGGTATATAGGGAAAAAATATACCTATTGCAAACTATGTATTACAGTTAGTAGTATTTTGACATTCTTTCATCAACAGTAACAATTGTACTACACCAATACTATGAGTCAATAATGCAATGTGGGTAGTTAGGGGTATGGGAGGATTTGAGTTTTCCTTTTCGTCTTTATTTCTTTTCTGGAGTAATGAAAATGTTCTAAATTTGAAAAAAAAAATTAATTGTGGTGATGGATGCACAGCTGTATGATGGTACCATGGATATTTGTGCACTTTTCATTTCTGGATGATTTTATGGTATGTAAAAAATCTCAATGAAATTAAATTAAAAAAAAACATATACATCTTTAAAAAAGAAAAGAAAAGCTGCAGAGAGCAGCTAAGGGAGACTTAGCCAAAGTAAGCACAATGTAAGTTGTAACAGAACAGGGGGAGAACCTAAGATGGAGGCTAGGTGAGACAGGGCAAAAAAAACACCTCCATGAAAAATACTAGATAAAAGCCAGAAAGTGACCCAGAACACCAGTTCCAGTGATGTACCAGCTGGACAAGTTCTGCTAAATCCACAGGGACCGTGAACTTGGTGAAACCGGTAGTCTGTGTTCTGAAATGAGTGAGCAAGCTGCTGAATATCCAGCAGACACGCTGTGGTGTGGGGAAACTGAGGGTTGGTGTTTGGAGGTGAACTAGTTCTTTTTTTAAAAAAACCAAAGTGGCTGCAGATATGGCAGCAAGAACCACACAGTGAAGCATGGCAGGAACAGGCTGTGCAAACGCCTCAATATCTGGCATGGAAGATAGCCTTTAGTGCACCCGCTGCTAATTGTCTTGGAATGAGGCAAGCAGAGGTAAGCCAAAAGAGGAAAAAAACCATGCCCCTTGCAGCCATCTTCCTGGCAGGCTGGGAACACTCCTGCCCATCACTGGGGCCACAGCCCAGAGCCGTGCCAAGAAACCCAGTATGATGCGGGGTGTTTCCAGTGGCAAACGCACACACCACAGTGTCAGGCATGGACAACAGCCTTTCGCACACCCACAGCTAATTGTCCCAGAGCTGGGCAGGCGGGGCTGTGCAAAAAGGGGGAAACTGGCATGCACCATTCAGCCATCTTTACAACAGGCTGGGAATGTGTCTACATGGCCCGGTGGTCCAGAACTTCCTGTGAGGGATGGCACACACTTGTGACATAGCACAACCTTCCCTCAGCAGAGGCCCTAGAAGGGCACAGCTTAGAAGAGGGATCCACTCAAAAAATGCCAGAGACAATACCCCAATACCAAAGACTGTGGGTTAGCAGCAGAGACAATCTGTGGTGAGACTAAAATGAAGGTTTAGACTCTTGCAGCAGTCTTAAATCTCCAGGAACACCTGGGAGGTTTGATTATTAAAGCTGCCATGCCTCCCTAACTGCTCAGACACACGCCCCCATATTCAGGGCAGACAGCACCAACAACACACCCAAACTTGGTGTACCAATTGGACCCCACAAGAACCAGACCCCCACACACCACAAAGATAAAGTTGGGGAGAACTGACTTGAGGGGAATAGGTGACTCGTGGATGCCATCTGCAGGTTAGTTAGAGAAAGTGTACGCCACCAAGCTGTAGATCTGACAAATTAGAGATTCATCCTTGAATAATCCTACATATCCTAAAAGAACCCTAACAAGTAAAACAAATGACAAAGAGGCCAAAAACAACAGAAAATTTTAAAGCATACGATAAAACCAGATGATAAGCCAAACCCAAACTCCCAAATCAAAAGCTCAGAGGAGAAACAGTACTTGGAGCAATTAATCAAAGAACTAAAGACAAACAATGAGAGCATGGTTATAAAGGACAGGAAGAAGACCTTAGAAGAGCATAAAGAAGAAATTCCAAGAGTAAATAAAAAAATAGACGATCTTATGGAAATAAAAGAAACTGTTGACCAAATTAAAAAGATTCTGGATCCTCATAATACAAGACTAGTGGAAGCTGAAAAATGAACCAGCAACCCCGAAGACCACAGAATAGAAACTGAAAGAACAAAAGAAAGAATGGGGAAAAATTTTAAAAAAATTGAAATGGACCTCAGGGATGCTATAGATAAAATAAAACATCCAAATATAAGACTCCTTGGTGTCCCAGAAGGGGAAGAGAAGGGTAAAGATCTAAAAAGTGTATTCAAAGAAATTGCTGGAGAAACTTCCCAAACCGTCTACACAATATAAATGTGCAAAACATAAATGCCCAGTGAACTCAGTATAGAATAAATCCCAATAAACCCACTCTAATATGTATTCTGATCAGACTGTCAAATACTGAAGAGAAGGAGAAAGTTCTGAAAGCAGCAAGAGAAAAGCAATTCACTACATACAAAGGAAACAACATAAGACTAAGTAGTGACTACTCAGTGGCCACCAGGGAGGTGAGAAGGCAGTGGCATGACATATTTAAAATTCTGAGAGAGAAAAATTTCCAACAAAGAATACTTTATCCAGAAAAGCTCTCCTTCATATTTGAGGGACAGCTTAAATTTTTCACAGACAAACAAATGCTGAGAAATTTTGCTAGTAAAAGACCTGCCCTACTTGAAACACTAAAGGGACCCCTACCAATAGAGAAACAAAGAAAGGAGAGAGAGAGAGATGGAGAAAGGTTCAGTACTAAAGAGATTCAATATTGGTTCATTAAAGCGCAATAAGACAGAGAGGGAAAAAATATATCTGACAAACATAAACCAAAGGATAAGATGGCTGATTCAAGAAATGCCTTCACAGTAATAACATTGAATGTAAATGGATTAAACTCCCCAATTAAAAGATATAGATTTGCAGAATGGATCAAAAAATATGAACCATCAATATGTTGCATACAAGAGACTCATCTTAGACACAGGGACACAAAGAAATTGAAAGTGAAAGGATGGAAAAAATATTTCATGCAAGCTACAGTCAAAAGAAAGCAGGAGTAGCAATATTAATCTCAGATAAAATAGACTTTAAATGCAAGGATTGTATGAGAGACAAAGAAGACCACTACATACTAATAACAGGGAAAAGTCAATAAGAAGAAAATAACAATCATAAATGTTTATGCACACAATCATGGTGCCACAAAATACAGGAGGTAAACACTGGCAAAACTGAAGGATGCAATGGATGTTTCCACAATAATTGTGGGAGACTTCAACACATCACTCTCTCCTATAGATAGATCGGCCAGACAGAAGGCCCATAAGGAAATTGAAAACCTAAACAATCTAATAAATGAATTTGATTTAACAGACGTATATAGAACACCACATCCCAAATCACCAGGATACATATTCTCTAGTGATAATGGAACTTTCTCCAGAATAGACCATATGCTGGGACATAAAACAAGCCTCAATAAATTTAAAAAATTGAAATTATTCAAAGCACATTCTCTGACCACAATGGAATACAATTAGAAGTCAATAACCATCAGAGGCTTAGAGAATTCATAAACACCTGGATGTTAAACAACACACTCCTAAAATAAATGGTTTATAAGGTAGAATGTAGGAGACCTAACGACAGAGAGCAATTAACAAAGGGGGAATGGTAACCCAATATGAACCGACAAGCTATCATGGATAAATTAAACATTCTGGGAATGCCCAGGAATGACTATGGTTTGTTAATTTCTGATGGGTATGGCAGGAACAAGTTCGCAGAAATGTTGCTATATTAGGTTATTTTCTTGGCGTAGAGTAAGAACATGGTGGAAGTAAAGTAGTTATTTTAGGTTAGGGGTCTTTTTCTCAATCCCTTTTATAGTTTGTTTGAAATATTTTTTTATTGTATATCTTTTAAAAAATTTTTTGATATACTTAATTTAAAAGTTATTTAAGAGTTAATGGCAGTCAATGCAATATATGATACTGGAGTGGATCAAAGAATGGAAGAGAAAAGCTCAAAGGGGACATAAGGAAAAATTGGAATATGGAATTTAAGCTTTATATCCATATTAATTTTCTTGAATTAACTGCCATTAAGTTAATGACATAAGTGAATATCCTTGTTCATAGGAAATGTACATGGAGGTATTATGAGTTCAAGGAGTATGATATATGCAACCTGCTCTCAAATGTTCAGAAGATGATAAGTGAGTAGATAGATAATTGATAGAAAGATAATAGATATAGTTGAAAGAAAGAGAAGGGGGGAGGGTGGGAGAGAGAACAAAGGAAAGAAGGAAGGAAGGAAGGAAGGAAAGAGAAAGAAGTTACTGCAAAGGTAGCAAAATGTAAAATTGGTAGATACAGATATCTGGGGATGGGGGGGCTTTGGAGTTCTCTGTGTAGGGTTTGTATTCTATTTGCAACTGACCTATATGTTTGAAATTATTTCAAAATAAAAATTAAAAATAAAGTTATAACAGAACATAAAATAAAAGGAGAATGGTCATTGAACATATAAATTGAAAGTGTTTACTCTATTTAAATATTCAGTACCAAGACTGGAAATCAAGAGAACTCTTCTTTATTGTAGGAAACACAACTCACTCAAAATCACTTAAAAATTTTTTAAAATTTAGTTTAAAAATAAAGGAATGTTGCTTAAATGTGGAAAGAAAATATGCCTTCTAGAAGTAGGAATTGCATCACCATCAGGCACCAAAATTTCCCTTTCACTTTTGAGTTTAAAGTCTCTCTTGCCACTTTCTATGCATCTCCTTCATTTTTCTGATATTAGCCAGATTCTTTACTTCTTTATGTACGTGGCTGAACGTGGATACAGGTTTTGTAGTGTTCAAGGTTTAGGCAATCTGCAGACCTGTTTAAGAAAAAGAAAGCAAATATACAAACACAAAACTACCCAGACTGAATTCCTCATTACCCTACTTCTACTGAGAGTGTTGGTGATTGAAAATTTATATCTTGGTTCCCCTGAGGAGATTGTACTCATTTGAAAAGAGCCAACTTATCCCTTTTGGGCAGGCAATCTGAATCCAAAGACATCATTTATGGGACCAGATTCTGAAGTTGCTGGATGAAGGCAGTGGAACACAAATGTAGCTAAAAGTTCATGATATGGGATCATTCTACTAGGATACAGTAATTAACTTGAAGGTAGGGCTACCAAGACACAACGCAAACAAGCATCCAGGATGGCTCTTACAATGTTGGAGGAAGCAATGGCTCATTCTAAGTAGGAAATGCCAGAATTGTCATGGCACGTGGTGTAAGAGAAGACAAAGTCCATGGAATTGGACATGATTAAGTGGATATGTTATGTAAGGCCATAAATCCCACCCAATGACAGCTCATTGGGAAGGTTCACAGTACACTCTGTGGTGCCCTTCCGTGGTCATCCAGACCTGACACTTGGAGATGACATTACAGATGTGGGCTGCTTGATAGCCATGGAGATGAGAGGTAAAAGTTATCAGATGCAAAGTGGATGCACAATGAACAAGATCAGAATCCAAGGGAACTGACCAAAAGAAAACTATGGAGATGGTTAATACAATATTTTCACCCTACGGGAAAAAATATATGGGGAATCAGTAATGGGATTGCACAATCAACACAACTAATAGACAACAAGAATAGATGATCAAGAGGTTCAGGACAACTGCCCCCACCCAAAATTATTTCCCTTGACCGGTTTTTGTAACTGAGCCAATTTTCAGACTCAGAACCAAATGACTTGAAGAATGTATGTTTCCGAGAGGAAGGATGCAGCAACACCACAGCAAGTATATATTGCAATGATTTCCCCAGTCTTCCTAAGGATCTTACAGCAATTTACTTATGGGAAGTGGAATGCCCAAACATTTTGAGGACCATTGCACACAGTGTATGAGTTGACATTGATACCCAAGAAACTGAAACATCATCTTGACCCCCTGTTAAGATTAAAGTGTATGGAATCTGGTAATATATGAGGTCATGGCCTAGGTCTTATGTACAGTAGGTCAAAGAATGTATAGATCTACCTGGAGATCATTTACTCAGTTTTCAAACATATAATTAGAATAGTCTTAACATGATAATTAACAGAACCCACACACGGTTTCCATGGCCTTTGGAGTTAATGTTGTTTTAGAGGAGAATGCCAAATGGATTGTCTCCCCCTCTCTCACTGGCCAAATACAGCATCATACTGATGAGGATTTGGTGGTAAGAGCAGAGGTTAATGACAGGCTTAAATACCAAAAGTATTCAAAGTTGATTGCCTCCTTCTTCCATTTACTTCATGAGTCTGGCCCCTACAAAAATGATACTGATCCTTGAGGATGAGGGTAAATTAACAGAATATTAGTCCCAATTGCAGCTGCTGTTCTAGATGTCATATCTCTGCTATATCAGATTAGTGTGGCCTCAGATACAGAGTATGCATACTTGATAGAGTGAATTTATTTTTTCTCATATCTATCATAAAGGAGGTTTAGAAAGAATTTGCCTTCACTTTGCATGGACAATAGTACATATTCATAGTCATTCCTCAGCACTGCATCAATTTTCTCCTCTCTTATAATAGTACAAAGAGATCTGGACTATCCAGGCATCCCATAACCCATCATCCTGGTCCACTATAATGATGGTAATATGCCCATCAAATCAGGTCAGGAAGAAGAATATCTTAGCCTTGCTCAGATATAGGCCCTCCAGAGGCTTGAAGATAAGCCCTGTAAAGATTCAGAGGCCCACCACTGTGGTAACATTTTTAGTAGTCCAGTGTTTTGAGATATGCCAGGACATTCAACTTTAATCTCTGAGTGCTGAACATATTTAGATGTGACGTGTGACTATGTTTGAACTACCAGATGCTGAGCAAAGGGCTTGTAAAAAACAAAAAAGGAAAAAAGCAAGCAAAATTTGTTTAGATTTCTGCCCGGATAAGCAGCTGGGGCCACTTGTTCCTGTCTTTGGGTTCAAAAGTAAGATCAGGCCATTCCATTAGACCGACTTCTCTCTCTCTCTTCCTGGCTACAGAATGGAAATGATATTGAAACATTAACAAACATAACAAAAAATTGGTGGTAGGCCAGGATTGAAATATGGTCTCTGTGCATGTCCTGATTCATCCCAGTAAAATATTCTTACCAATTATATTTGAAAAAATCATTAAGACATAGAAGGGAGGGATCTGAATTTTGGTTTGTAACCAGTAATAGTGGGAAGGGGAGAAGGGAAAAGAAATAAAAAGAAAATAGGATGAGAGTTTAAAAAAAAAGAAAGAAAATGTATAACACATTTTACATAAATGTTATTAATTAGATATGTATGAAAACATGTTAGGAAAATTTTTATTAAAGAATAGTAACTTTAATTGGAGTATCAAAATTGGTTGTTTGGTCCTGGACTTGATGTCATATCATTTTATATCTTTAAAAATTCTCACAACAATCACTTCAGAAAGATATTTTAATTTTTCAGTTAAAACTTGGAAAGTCATATAGTGTAAGTGGATGGCCAAGGATCATTGATAATGAGTAGAAGAAGTGAAACCTGAATTCAAGTTTATTGGACTTGAATAAACTGTATTTCATCATCAATTTATGAACTGAATATATGAAATGTCCTTAAATAAACTATATTTCATCATCAATCTGTGAACTGAATATATGGAATGTCATCAAACAGTACTCAGGAGTAATTTTATAGTCCAAAATACTACTGGATGAATGGCACTATTTTTTCTGTGTGTTTATATGTTTATATTTATACATGTTTTTACATGCTTATGGTATGCAAGGAATTGGCTCATGCAATTGTGTGGCTGGCAGGTCTGAATTCTGTATGGCAGCCAGAGGCTAGAAATTCCAACAAGAGTGATTTTGAAGTCTTGAGCCCAAATACCTTAGGCTGGAAACTCAGGAGGAGTGGAAGGTGTAGTCTTGATGCAGACTTCTTCTCAGAACCCCCAGTTCTCGCTCCTAAGGCCTCCAACTGCTTAGATGAGGCCCACCCTCAACATGGATGAGAAGCACCTTTACTTAAAGTCATCTGAGTACAGATGCTAATCCCATCTATGAAACACCCCCACAGCAACAACTAGACTAGTGTTTGACCAAACAACTGGACACCAGAGTCCAGCCAAGGTGACATATAAAGTTAACCATCTCATGGCCCAAAAGCTGAACACTGACGAATTCTTGGCTTCATTTTTGCCCCATATTTAAAATAATCCACCCCCATCCTGGACTGTTCCAGCTACATTGGGGAGCAGTAAGCACCCCAGCCAAACAGTACCATTCTTAAAAGTACAATTATTAATTTGAAGATTAAAAGAATGCACAATTTCAAAAGCAGTACTAAATACTTTTGGAGATTTGCCTAATGCAAAATGTTGAAAGATAGATAAAACTTGAAAAAAAATTGTACTTTTTTTCCCAATAAGAGAATATCCTTTCTTATCTAGTGCTTATAAAACAAACATTTTGAATATATAATCTCATAGAAAATTTTAGTAGAACAAAAAGGAAACCTCAAAAATGTCTATAAAGAAGAAATAAATTAAAAATTTCAGTGCTTAGTGCAATAAAACAAGAAATAAAAAATAAAAATGCAACATCTTTAGTTGTTAAGCAGCTGTATATCTAAATATAATGATACATATATATACATATATATATATATATATATATTCAGCAAAACTGATTCAAACACTTTACTTGTAATTGGTCTGTGGAGGTCTCTTATTTCTTATAAAGTCAGTGGGGGTGTTCATGTTTCTAGGAATTTTTCCATTTTATCTAAGTTTGTCCTATTTATTGGCAAACAGTTATTCTTCTTCTTATAATCCTTTTTATTTCTGTGGTGTCAGAAGTAACATTCCCCCTAATATTTATTTTTAATAGAATAAATATTTTCTACTTTAAGAATATTTAAAGAAACATCTTAACCCCCCAAATTTAGAACCATCTACATTTTGTACTTAAGAACAATTCAAACACTATAATAAAATTTTCTGTGTTATAGATTTATGTTGTTTTCATAATGAAGACTTTTTTTTTTTTGGCTTATGTAAACTCTCAGGTTACTTCTAGAGGAAACTTGTCTCTGAATTAATCTCCTTTCTAATCTTTTGGGGTTTAACATCCTAGGAATTCAGGTTTCTCTGTGAGACATTTCCCCTCAGGTCTCCAAAGTAGGGCTATTATCCTTAAACCATTGAACCCATTATTACTCGCCATAAATTGCAGAAGCCCACAACTTCTGTGTCCTGTACGAGCTGAGAACATGCCATCTCAAGTGAAGCTCCTTTCTCAGAAAGCTCTGTTTTTGCCCAGCAGGAAACCTCTTGCAATGACAAGACTTCAGACTGTAAAGTTCTGCTTTTAACCATAGTAAGTACTGAGATCTTGGCATAGTCACATTGCTAAATCCAAGAGCTTCCAATGGCTCATCCTAAACTTTTCCTTGAGTTGTTTTGAGAGCATGCTGCAATAGGAAATGGTCACAAAGGGGGATGGATCTACAGTTTGAAAATATCAAGGTCATATGAGGGCCTAGATATTACCTTATTTATAAAACAGCTGACCAATGTTATTTAGTTCTGTTGTCTTGCCTTTAGGATTAATATAATAACAGTTTTACATAGCAGAGGCACATTCTATTTTTTTGCTGTCCACAAATTGTCAAGAAACATTAAAAACAGTTATTTTCCTTCTATGAGATCAAATTTCTTCCTTCTCTTAAGGGTTTCACACAAACATCAATCTGAAAATAACATTTAAAATAAAATGGAGAAGACATCAAAGATACAGGCTGTGTATATGAGGATATCTAGTAATAAGTGAGTGGCAGAAATACCAGGGATCATATGATCAAATGGCTTACACACTCCCAAGCTCATAAAATGGAACTATTAGGCTGAATCTTCAGAACTCTATCTAAATTCTCAAAGTAAAACTGGCTTCATCTCCAAGCATGTTTGTACCTGTTATTGTTATTCATTAAATTTTGCAATGGATACATTTTACTTGACTTTTCTTCAATCTATATCCACCATTAAAGAAGGATGATTTAATCAATTATTAGTGAGTATATTTTTATTTAAACATAAAGACAGCAAGGAAGTGTGTCTAGTCATTAATGAGAATATTCTCTTGTTGGTGATATCACAGGGGACTTTTCCTTTATTCAGATTTTTTCTGTATTAAAAATAATTATACCTAGAATAAACCTATAAGAAATATAATTAAAATTGGTATCAATCCTAATTTTAAGATGCCGTTTTAAAACTTTGATACCTATTTTCCATCTTGCTTTTTCTTGCACATGAACCTGTAATAGCTTCCACCATGGCAAAGATTTTGAGAATGAAATGCCTTGGGAAAGTACTAATTTTAATATACAGCAAACATTATGTGCATGTGAAGTGCAGGACACCAGGAGGTTTATATCCAGAGATGACACTCAATGCATTTGTATCATATTTGACAGTGCCTTATGTATTTGAAAGGAGTTTGAAATTCATTTGATGGATGGCATGAAGACACGAATGTTTTTTACACAGGGGAATACTAGGTTTTGAAAAATCAAACTGCTGGCCAAAAAAAAGAAGCATGGAGGATAAAGCATGGAGGATTGAGAGACAAGCATGACCAGACAGCTTTAGAAGCATTTAAGGTTTGAATTCCATCAGAAGCAGTAGTATTGTAGAGAAGGAGCATACAAATCTTTCCTCGAATTACTTCCACAGGCTGAGGAAGCAATAGTTTGTGAGGGGTGAGTAAAGTGGGCAGCTGATTTGCTGATTTCAGGCTATGCTGTCTGAGTGACTGGTTGGGCCATTGTGCAGGATAAAAAGTATATGAAAAGCAACAGAATTTGAGGAAAGATAATAAGTCTGGTTTTTTTTTGGGGGGTGGAGAGGAAGGAAGTTACTATTTGTTAGGTCATACAGCTTTCTCATTTAGTGGTGGCCACCTTTAGGCTAAAGCATCCAAACTGCAGGGAAGAAAATACTCACTGATGAATGTTGGAAGGCATTGGAGAAAAACACCACACTTAGGACTGTTAATGACTTATACACCATCAGTTAAGACTGATCTTGAAACATGCACAAACATTTACCATAGGAATGGTGGAGGTGGTTAGCATCATATCCAAATAAAAATAGCTCTATTCAATAGGATCATCAGTCAGGTACTGCTACAGGTTTCACAAAACACACCCACGCACACCCTTATACACTCCACACCAGGCTAAAGCAAGCCAGTAGAACCTGCAGTAAATGTAAATCACAGATGACAACTCATGCCCGTACATGCAAAAAAATAAAATTCCTACACCTGATTACACAGCAGAACAGGATCCCCCCCAGTGGAGCAAAGTAATGCCGAAGTTCTGAGCTAAGAACTTAAAAGGAAGTTGGACACCCATATTAGATAGTTAAAGCTAAGCCATGTAAGACTTAAAACCAAGACAGTTATTTTTCTGCCCATTTAAAATGTTTTATTTTTCTTTTTAAACTAGTTTGTGAAATGCCACTGAAATAGGCAATGTTGGCAAAACAATGCCTGTTACAATAAAACACATTAGACATTAAATAAATAACCTGAAAAACCACACAAGTGTACACAAACCCAGTAGATTGAATCTGGAACCATGTTTTCTGCACAAACAAGAACAGCATACCTCTTATTAAGACTGATGGAAACAAAACCTTCAAAACTCTACAGGAGAGGAAGCTGGTGGATTTGGGATTAAGGGTGTTGTAGGTGGACGTCAATGGGGGGCATGAGGAGAGGGAGGGAAATGGCAAACCCAAAAATACTGACTGATGTAGCAGTACTCTGCTCAGTGCAGAAAAATTGGCTTATGAATAAAAATTAGACTGTGATACCAAACTAAATCCAGATGATTATGCAAAAGACACAATACATGCTATTTAGTTTTAGAAAAGACAACACACATTCATTTCCTGAAATCCGCTACCAATTAATTTGCTGACATCTGCTGGCTCAACTATTTTTATAAAAGGATGAGTATTAAACAGAACACTGTACATGCTCTACCATCTACAAAAAATATTTGCATATAATTGTGCTAGTTCTCTGTACATGTCAATGGGCACCTTAGTTGTGTGTATAAAAAAGGAAACTCTTTTCTCACTGGAGGCAGAAAAAGCAAAACAAAATCTAGAGTATGAAACCTCCTTCACCCACCAACATGTTCATTTGAAAACTCAGCAGAAATAGACAGTTGCTTTAGACAATAATAATTAAAAAAAGATTATGTTAAACATCTTTACGTAAAACTGTCAGTCAAAGCCAGAACACATCACTAAAGTTAGTGTCTATACTATAGCGCCAGACCACCAGGGGCATTATGAGCAGTACAAATGGCCAGGAAATCCTGATGGTACCAGCTGAGAATGAGCATGAGTTAGTGGCGGGCTGCACACACTCTTTATCAGTTTGTCAGGTTCCAGGTAGTTGCAGGCCACAATCCTGAGTTTCCTATCCAACAGAATGACAGGGAAGGAGATTTTCAGCACCATCAGCCACTAGCTCAAATTCAACAGTGTGATCTGGAAGAGAAGTGGCAAGGGTTTTCTATGCAAAGGATCAGGAAATGGAGTGACATGGACAGGCAGATGGAGCTCCATGAGCCAAATGTTCTCCACGGGGGCATCCTTAGCAAGGACCGGTTAGACAAACGATTGAGAGCATTACATATCTCTATGATTACTAGAACAGAGAGTGCCATTGTCATCAGGTATGGGGATTCAAAGACTGCACAATCCACTCCTTCAAAGTCAGGGTTGTCCTCTTTACACTATAGGAAATGACTCAACTCAGCTGGTAGAAGGACACTCTTGGACAGCTGTCAGCAGTGTTGAACTATCATGTATCGGCACTCATAGTAGGGGCACGAATGTAATAGCCAATAGTAAAATAACAGGAAAAGAGCCACCTGCTGGCTCCTTTGGGTTCCAGGGTGTCTCATTCATGATGTCCAGGCCAAAAGGGTTAAATCCCAGGGCAGTGGCTGGTGGCCATCAGTCACCAGATTGACCAGAGCACCTGGGCATTGGACATGGGAATAAGAGCCTCAGGAAAACCAAGCGCTGCTGTCAGGAAAATACACACAACCACCCCCTACACTTGATGAGATGAAGTAGCGGATGAACTGCTTCATGTTATTATAGATGTCCTGTCCCTCCTCAATGGCTGTCATGATGGTGGATAAGTTGTCATCAGCCAGGACCAACTCAAAGGCGGTTTTGGCCACCACAGTGCCAGAGTCCATGGCAATGCCTATTTCAGATTTCTTCAGAGCAGGAGCCTCATTCACACTGTCCCCAGTCACAGCTGTAATCTCAACAAAAGGCTGAAGAAATTCTACGATTTTAGACCTCTGGGAATGTTCAACATTGGCAAAACAGTGGTCATTGAATCCAGCATCTCTCTGGGCTGGAGGACTGAGTTCATCAAACATCTGGTCTGTAAACGTCTTGGATGACACATCCTTGTCCTGCCCAAAGATGCCAATGCAGTGACAGATGGCCACAGTTGTGCCCTTAGAGTCCTCTGTGATCATGATGACTTGGATGCTGGCCTGCCTGTACTGCTATCATGGATGAAGCCACTTCTGCCCTGGGAGGATCCAGCAAGCCCACACAGCCAATGAAAGTCAGATTTGTCTCATATTTAATAAAGTTGGCTGATTCCTCGAGTTGCATTCCTTCTCTTCTCATTGGATTGTCATGAGTGGCCAAAACCAGGCATGACAGTGCATCACTGTGATTACCCCATTCCTGAATGATAGACATGATTTTCTGTTTGACCCAAGGGGTCAGAGGAATCTTAGCACTTCCAACTCAAATATGGGTACGCCAGTGAATTACACCTTCAGGAGCACCCTTCACAAACATCTTGCTCATTGATACGCAGCTTTTCTTGTTTGGTGTACAATAGCTGTAATTGACTTGCTATCACGTGAAAACTCTAGGGCGAATTCTTTCTTCATCAACTGTTTAATGACTGAGTTGCAGACACTGTAACATTCTATTTTAGAAAGAACCTTTAATTCAGCATCAAATACATTTATCTTCTCTACCAGGCAAGTGACAGAACTCTCTGTAGCCTCTCCAACTTTTTCATACACATCCTTTGTCTGATTGTTAACCAAAGCAGAGTCATTACACAGAGTCCAAATTGTTGCTAATTCTTCAAGATGGTAACATTGGTGACATTTCACTAATTTATCATTTTTATGCACTTTTCCAATATGTGCATATGTTGATTCAGTTATAGTAAACTCATTAAGAGAACAAGTATCACCTTCAACTTTGTGCAGAATGAACATCCTACAGGACTGACATCTGGTTTGTTGTAAGTGTACCAGCCTTGTCTGAGCAGATAACAAGCACAACCAAAGGTTTCCACAAAAGGGAAACTTTGAACAATGGCATTTTTCTTTGCCATTCTGCAAGTACCAAGAGAAAGCAGGTGATGATGACTGCAGGCACACCTTCAGGAATGGCTGCAACAGCCAGAGTCACTGCAATTTTAAAATACTAGAGAGCACCTCTGATCCAGGGGCCTCCAAGAAATGGGTCATTAAAATGTCCAGTGTTTATGATTCAGACTGCAATGCACATAAGGAAGATTACTTTGGAAAGCTGCTTCCCAAACACACCTAGTTTTTGCTGGAGGGGTGTTCTCTCCTGTTCCCTTGCCACCATTTCATCCAGGATCTTGCCAATTTTGTTGTTAATTCCTGTTCTGGTTTCCTAATGCTACCATTATGCAAAATATCAGAAATGGATTGGCTTTTATAAAGGGGGTTATTTGGTTGCAAATTTAGTCCAAAGACATAAAAGTGTTCAAACAAAGGCATCAACAAGATGACACCTTTACCGTCGATGGTGTCTGGAACACCTCTGTCAGCAGGGAACGCATGTGGCTGGTGTCTGCGCTTCTCTAGGGGATCTCTGGGTTTCATCTCTTAGCTTAGCATCTCTAAACACCCTTCTGTCTGCAACCCCAAGTCTCTCGAAGCATCAATAAGCATCAGTTGCTCCCTGGATGTTTTGTCCTTTCTTAGCTTCTCCAGAGCAAATTCTGGGTGGGGCATTTTTTGTCTCTCTTAGCTTCTCAGGAGCACACCCTGGGCCAGCATCTCAAAGTGTCAGCAAGCTTCTGGGTCCGTTCCTTTTAAAGCACTCCAGTAAACAAATCAAGACCTACCCCGAATGGGCCTGGTTAAATCTCCAAGGAAATATTCAATCAAATGGTCACATCCTAATCAGAAAGCTTAATCAATGTGCCCTCACAATATTGCTTTAAAAGAATATGGCTTTTTCTGAGGGACATAATATATACAAAGCAGCAAAACTCCCGTGGCCTCCACCACTCCCATGGCTTTTGCAGCAGCAGTGGTTGTGCCAGTAAAGAGGATGTTCTTCCTATCTTGACAGCCCGTGGGTTGGGGACTGGGTCAGTGTACTTGATGTCAGAGACAGATTCACCTCTGAGAATCAACTGGTCTACTCTGAAAGTTATCAATTTGGTGGAAGTTAGAATTATATCAGCAGGAACTTTGTAACCAACAGCAAGTTCTTCAATATCACAAGGAACAATGTCTTTAGCTTTAATCTGCTGTACATTCTGTCCTGTAAAAACACTTTGCCCATTTCAGGTTCATACTCCTTAAGGGCTTCAACTGCATTTTCAGCATTTCTTTCCTGCCACACACCCACAATTGCATTGGCTGCTAATTTAAGTACAATTACAAAGGGCTCTACAAAGGATATAATTGTTTCTTCACCTCCTTCAAACCGAGCCAAAACAAAAGGTATACATGTAGCCTTCTAACTAGTAAGTCTTCAAACTGCTCAATCACAAATTCCAGCAAGGTTTTTCCTTCCTCAGCTGGGAACTCATCTCTCCTTGGACCCCATCTCTCCTTGAGCTTCTTGACCTGCTCCAGGCTAAGCCCTGCGCTGTGGCTGGAGTCGCCCAGCACCTCCTCCACAGTCTTCGTGGGCGCGTTCCCCTTGGCTGCGGGGGCCCAGCCGACCTGGGCTCCAGTCCCCGCGTCCTCCCCGTCTGGGCTCCGCACTCGGGCCGCGGGCTCCCGCCAAACTGGGCGCCCAGGCGCGGACTGGCTGGTCGCCATCTCTCTGCCTCCTCTGGCCCCTGCCGCCTCCCGGGGGGCTGAATCACCGGGAGCCCCCTCCCCCAGGCAGCCGCCCCCTCGCAGCCCTGCCCTCGTCGGCGCCCGCCCGGGGCTCCTTCCGCTGGAGAGAAGTGAGGGCCCCCATCGACCTCAACCGCCCACCCGGAGCGCAGGTCGCGGCCCCTCCACGCTCTCCCGAGGTGATCCGCGGTCCCGCCAGGGCGCGAGGACTGGGCTCCCCAGCGACCCCCGAGGGCTGAGTGGAGCAGGGGAGGAGAGTCAGCGGGGTGGGCGGCTGAGAAAACTGCGGCTTAGGAAGTGGCTTCGGGAAGGTGCATTTACTTCAAGTCGTCCTAGTTTCTTAAATAGGATATAAAGCAAAGTATTACTTTTACTTAAATCTGTTTTTATATATCTATTTAGGTTCTTTAAGACTCAACCAGAAAAAAACATTACTTCCTGTTTATGTCTCCAATGGATGACTCCTGAAATTTACAACTTCATCCAGGATGGCTTAACTTCCTTTTAAGCTATTTTTTGTGATCTTATCAGAAGTCCACAGAAGGTAGAATATTGAAGAAAAACTCCCCTCTTTCAACAAGCTTTATGTCACCAATTCTTTAAAAGTCCATGTTATCAAGTTTTGGAAGCCAACACTAATGCATATCTATATCAACTTGGAATGGTGCAGCTACAGAATTTAATCCGTATTAATTTAACATTTTTCAAAAAATTCAGCTATTATTAGTTAATAAAAATCTGAGCCTAGCTAAGTGGATAAAAATGTGAAGAAAACAAACACAAACACTTGATTCCATGAAATTTTTCGAGAGACTGAAGAAAGGTTTTCAAAAAGACTGGAGAGAATTATATTTTTACTGTAGCCCTTAACCTCTGATAACTGAAGAAAATACAAATAGTGATTTGAGATTCATGTTGAATTTTCCCCGGATTGTCAACACTGATAATTATCTTTAACTTTGTCTTCTGCTGATAAAGTCCTAGAACTTTCCTATGATTTACCTTAAATTACTACAAAAGATGTGGATTATAGAACTCATATTGTTACAGCACCAAATTGCATTATGTGGAGACAGTCTTAAAACGGTATTTAATTGTGATTAGGCTTGGAGACAGCAACATTGAAATTTTTCTTTTCCTTAGGAAAATAATGTCTGTCTCCCTTAGAGTCTCTAATAGCTCCAAATTCCAGGTCTCTGAGTTCATCCTGATGGGATTCCCAGGCATTCACAGGTGGCAATACTGGCTCTCCTTACCCTTTGCTCTCCTCTACCTATTAGCAATTGGTGCTAATATCCTCATCCTCATCACCATCTGCCAGGATTCTACTCTGCAGAAACCCATGTACCATTTCTTAGGCATACTCTCTGTGGTGGACATGGGCCTGGCCACCACCATCATGCCCAAGATCCTGGCCATCTTCTGGTTTGATGCCAAAGTCATCACTCTCCCTGAGTGTTTTGCTCAGATTTATGCAATTCACTGCTTTGTTGGCATGGAGTCTGGTGTCTTTCTCTGCATGGCTTTTGATAGATACATAGCTATTTGTCACCCTCTTCGATACCCGTCAGTAGTCACCAGTGCCTTAATCTTAAAAGCTACCCTATTCATGGTGCTTAGAAATGGCTTGTTTGTCATTCCAGTGCCTGTCCTTGCAGCTCAGCGTAATTATTGCTACAAGAATGAGATTGAGCATTGTCTATGCTCTAACCTCGGGGTCACAAGCCTGGCTTGTGATGACAGGAGGCCAAATAGCATTTGTCAATTAGTTCTGGCTTGGGTTGGTATGGGAAGTGATCTAGGTCTTATAATTTTGTCATATACTTTGATTTTGCGCTCTGTACTTAGACTGAACTCGGCTGAAGCTGCATCCAAGGCTCTGAGCACTTGTAGCTCTCACCTCATCCTCATCCTCTTTTTCTATACTGTGGTCGTAGTGATTTCAGTAACTCATCTGATAGAGACTCAGACTACTCTGATTCCTGTTCTACTCAATGTGCTGCACAACATCATCCCTCCTGCCCTAAACCCTATGGTTTATGCACTTAGGACAAAAGAGCTTAGGGCAGGTTTTCAGAAGGTGCTTTGTTTGGGCCTAAAAATCAAATAAGACATGGAAACATTTTCCATGTTATACTTGGGATTCAGTTTCTTCTAAAGTGGGTAGAACTTAAAGGAAAATGGAAGGGTAAGGAAAGCCTTTGAGAACCCTTTTCACATTTTAAAAATAAATGATTATGAACGTATCTGAGGAAAAAAAAACACCTCACTATGTGTGAAATGGGAGAACTTTCTACCAAACCAGTCACATGGAACAAAATCCAGAAATTGATAATTGATTTCCACCTATTAGAAATAAAAACAAACACATGCAGACACACCAACACACACACCAACCAAAGAACTAAATGATTGAGACACAAATTACAGGTCATGCTTGCTCAGTGATAGCTGCAAATTGTGCTGAGAAGGCAGTCAGCCTGAAGAAGTGTCACTCCAGTAATGTGGAATACAGAGGTAGGAATGGAAAACACTTCAGATGAGCAGAGTGAAAACATATTATAATGGGAATCTAGGTAGAATATGGGAAGATGATCCAATATGGACAGAAGGAACCCAAAAGACATAAATAACTACAAGAATCTGCATCTTGCTTCATTTGCCTCTTCATATCCTTGCTCTGCCCTTTCTGCACTGATCTGTTCCCCAGGAGATGCTCATGTACTGCATAACCCATACTCCTGTATCTTCTGGAATTTGGTTGAATTGCACCAATGTGAGGCACTGGAGGAGATGAGAGTACAAGAGGAGAGTGATTTCAGGCTTGCTTTGACCTCAGGATTCCTACCGGATGTTTCTCACATAGCATTTGCCAAGCAGCTCTTAGAGCTATCCAGTAACAGTTTTCTTTCTTTCCCCTTCATGACAAGAGGTTTATTGATAAAAATCTTTCTAATATTAGTCTCTGGCTGTGCCAACATCCTTTTATTTTTCTTCAACATCCATTTTTGTCTCCTTACCCCCACTTACAATCAGTTAATATCAACTTCATTATTCTCTTTAGAATGACATTGTGTGAGGTTTTTTTCTCTTGCTGGTCCTCTCACTGATTCACCAGGTTTATCTACACCATCACCACCTCTCCTGTAACTCCAGTCCTACTGCAGCCACCCCAGGATGTAGGCAGCTTGAGATGGTGAAAGGAAATCTTTAGATGAACAGAAATAAAGATACCTCTAAGGCAGGAGGCAGATGCAGAATTTTTTTCCCAGTATAAAAGTTAACCCTTTCATTTTTTCTCTTTTTGATGATCTTAAAATCAGTGAAAAACAGAAATAAAGTTTAGTCTATTATTGTCATGTATTTCATTCTGATTTGGGTTTATTTCCACTTGGCACATGCTTAGAATATGCCATTAGCTAGATAGACTATTTTATGAGTATATTTTGCACAATGAATTTGGGGTGCAGGTGCTAGTTACTAAGTAACACATTTTGTACTGCTACTCACATTCCAGTTTGATATTCAAGGTAAGTTTTGAAAGTTTTCTCATGTGTAATGAAAATAATGAGACAGATCTTCCTTATTAGTCTGACTTTCTTAACAAAATTGCATTGCTTATTTACATTTAAAAACTTATAAAGAAAAAAAGAGTCATCTTTTGTAAATATATAAAAGTTTAAAAATGTTTTAGGAAATAGAAGAAATAAATAATTCAAGAAGGTATATTGTGTATATTTTCAATAAAGACATAAAATGGTGTTTCTATTAAAGAAGAATGAGCATGCTAAAAAGGAAGTTCATTGAAACAAAATGGAAATAACATGCTACTCCTGAAGAAATAATACATACACATTATGGTCCTGTGGTATTGAAAATGTCAGCAATTTATGCAAGAGCCACTTAATATTGCAGTGCAGAAAAGAAATAAAGAGAAAAAAATTACGAGAATTGGTAAGGGATATAGACTATGGATTTCCAAAATAAACTAATAAATACTATCACAGAAAAGAAACTCAAACAAGTGGAACAGAAATTATCATTTAAAATATAAATTGAAGAGCACTTTTTCTATGCAAATACGCACTCTAGAGTCTGGAAACCTAGAGGCATCTTCTGGTTTTAAGATAATCCCGCTTAAGTCAATGTTAACTAATCGTGTGTAATTTAATACAAATATAGAGAGGAATTTCATAGAAGCTAGGGTGGAAGTGAAACTGGATTTCCTGAGATCAGAAACTTGAAGAAACCAAATTTTTCTTGTTCCTCTGAGCTAATTTTTTCTGTTCCTGTTTCTTATCACCTCTAGGTGTGTGCATGTGTGAATGGGCATCTCTCTCTTCAGAAGGCCATTTTTCTCTACTTCTCTGTGCATACATCGGGGCATATCCAGGTTTCTGGGCCTGAAGCAGAAAAATAATTCAAAATTAATGAAAAAAATATTTATTTGGTATATTAAGAAAAAAGAACTAATAAACTTAAAAGCAGACAAAATCCACAAACATTTCAACTCCTGGAAAAATAGGATACAATTTTAATTAATGTACTGCCTGGTATATAACTGTAATAAAATTTAAAGTAAGTTTAATTCTGATATAATTTCAAGCTTATAGAAATGTTGTAAGACTAGCAAAACCAGTGCTACTTACCCTTTATACTGATTAACCAGGTTTTGTTTTTATATTTAGCCCCATTTACTTTATAATTTTCCTTCTTCCCTTATGTTTGTATATAGGTACATGTATATACTATTTTTTACGAAATATATGAGAGTAAGTTGGACACTCTGTGCCTGTTTACTTTTAAATCCTTCATGTATATTTTCTAAGAATAATGTCAGTGATTTGCATAATCACAAAACAATTATCAGTGTCAGAGAAATGATGTTAATACAAACCTAATCCACAGTCCATACTCAAATTTTGTCAAACGTCTCTATAATGTCATTTGTGGCAATTATTTACAGGTTTGGGATCTAATCCATGTTCACACATTGTGTATGGTTGCTATGTCTGTTTATTCTACTCTAATATGTCACATTTTCTCATATTTCTTTGACTTTGATTTCTTTTTAGAGTACATGCCAGTTATTTTTTAAGGTGCCCTCAATCTGGGCTTGTCTGATGTTTTCTCATGAGCAGTGTGGTGGCCATTCACATTTTATTCTCACATGTCCCTTTAAGACAACCCAATGCAGGTAGCAGAGCTGAGTAACAGGCGCTGGCTGCTCCACCTTTGCATGTGCCATGGCACTCACACCAAGGTCCCAATTTCCTCAGCTGCTCTGAGCCAATGACTGGACACAGCAAGGGAACTAGTGCTTGCCCATTCTTGCCAGAAATGGGACACTTTAAATGGGCAACCTGTGCTTGGGTTCTCCCCATTGGCCTGTCTGACAAGTTAAAGCTGCTCTGAGGGCTGATGCTTTTAGTAAGCAACCTTTCCTTCCCTCTACCACTTCACAAGTGACAGAGATGCATCATCATCTAGAGGCTCACTCAACGTCTCCTCATTCCTTACCCTTAATACTTCGCAAGTATTTCCCCAATAAATCTATCTAATGTCTAATCCCATCCTGGTGGCTGCTTCTTGGAGGACTAGAACCATTACTGATGGTAAAGGGAGTCAACTGGGGGAACAATGACTAGAAGAACAATTGACTTGCCTCATTATTACTATATTTTGTATCAATACCATGCGCAGGGTTAAATAGAAACTGATGGATGCTAACAAATACTGAAAACTTAGTGTCATAACTTGCAAAGAGACCCTTATATCCTGCAGTAAAATAGAAGACACAGCTAAGGAGAAAATGCTGGGCTTGATAATTGAGTCACAAGGCAATAGTCATTCAGTATTCAGCATGTCAGTCTGTTGTATTTAGGTCTAGGTCCTGATTGGGAAAGCCTGGAACCCTGAAACATGCCATGTGGATATCTCGATGAATGCCCCTGATGGTTTGGCTCTGCATATCCCTGAAACCCTTGTAGTTTGCAAAGTGGTACACACCTTCATTATAAGAATTAAAGCCACATTTTTGCCTGAAGACTCTGAAGTGGTCTCTCCCATACAAGGTATTTCAGTTTGCTAAAACAGCCAAAATGCAATATACCAGAAAATGGTTTGGCTTTTAACAATGGGGATTTATTCAGTTACAAGCTACAATTCTAAGTCCATGAAAATGTCCAAATTACAGCACCAAAATTGGATACCTTCTCTGATGAAAGGCTGCTGGCATCTGAGGTTCGTCTTTCACATGGGTAGGTAACATGGTGACATCTGCTGGTCCTTCTCTCCTGGGTTCTGGTTTCAATGGCTTTGTCTCTCAGCTCCTGTGTGTCTCCTTGCTTCTCTGGACATTTCTCTCTCTACCTTGTTCCAAATGTCTCTGCCTTCTATCATCTTATAAAGGACTCCAGTAAAGGATTAAGACCCACCTTGAATGGGTGGGTCACATCTCCATTGAAACAACCTAATCAAAAGTTCCCACCCGCAATAGGTCTGCAGCCACAAGGATGGAATAAAAGTACATGGTCTTTTCTGGGGTACATAGCAGCTCCAATCTAGCACACAAGGTTATGGTTTTCACTCTCAGGAGCTTCCCCTCTCTCCTCTCCAGGTTACTGTGCCAGTAAGTAGGGTTAAGTCCCTTAACCAGTGAGGTTACACCTGGAATGAGCTGCAAGAAATAAACAGCATGCATTGGGAGGAGCCAGGGGATTGTAATTTCAAGGTGATTAATCAAGGGGAACAGAAAATGTGAAAAGATAAGGAAGAATTTATTGACCTTGTCACTATATTAACACCCTGTAGAACTCCAAGAGATGGGTCAAACTCACTACTAGAGTGGTTCTTTGAAGCCCGAAGAAATTGATTTTAGGAGGGAATGCCTGAATTTGCCTGGCAGCTGATAGGGAAAGTAATGAAAACACGGAAGGAAATGGGCATGTAGAAATATATATGTATATAAGGGTAGAAAAGTCATTAAATTGTTTGGAAGGGCCAGGAGGACACAACACTCACTAAGGAATTCACTTGTGAAGGGTGAAAGGGGCACCAGCATCACTGAAATGTTCAGATGTGTTTCTCCACAAATAGGACAGTAGGAGAGGCAGTCTGAGGACAGGGCTGATGGGTATCTGTAGAGATGACAGAGACTTGAAATAATATAGGACAGGTATATTAATATAGGCAAAGTAATTGCCAGAAGCCAGGAGGACTGCTATTACTTTAATAACCAGCAAGATCAGAGGGGCAGCCAAGAGGACTTCATTTGTAGAGAGACATGGATGTAGTTAACAGAACATGGCACCATTGCTGGAAGAATACGCAACAAGTTTTCTGTTTAACATATACAACTGGAAGAAAGCAAGAATAAAGCTGTAGGTAGTGAACACAATAAAATGCCATGATTCTCTTCCCAGACTTGGCCCAATTTTCTTATTCAGAACCCTTTAACTGAGGGGGTGTCCAGGTCCCCAGGGGAAAAGACCCCCCCTGAAAATATACACTGTAACAAGTATTCTCTGTAATGATTCTTTCAGTCCTTTCACAAATAGACTCATAGCCATTTACTTGTGTGACTTTACCTGAGTTAATGGGAATATTCAGCCATTTGGGGAATACCAGGATACAGCATCTGAGTTGACATTGATACCTGGAGATACAAAATATCATCATGGCCCCCTTATAAGAATAGTGCTTAAGGGGAACAGTTAACAAACTCCTGGCTAAATCTGGCTTTCACTGTGTCCACTAAGTCATAGGTGCATCTATTGTTCATTTCCCCTGTCACTGAGTATATAATTGGAAGTAATAACCACATTACATCCTGGGCCTCTGTAGTAAGAGCTATCATAGTGGAGAAGTCTATGTAGAAGCCAATAAAACTGACTCCACTCCTTTTCCAACTTAGTAAATCAAAAGAAATACCATTTCTTGGAGTGGGTGGAAGAAATTAGTGCCACCATTAACCATCTCAAGTATGCAGTGATGGTGGTCCCTGTCATATCATGGTTTAATTCTCCCATTTGACCCCTGAAGAAACAAGGTGGAACCTGGAGATTTACCGTACATTGTTGGAGGCTCAACGAAGCATAGCCAGAATTGCAACTGCTGTGCCTGGGATTATATGTATGCTAGAGGAGATTAAAAGGCCCGAGACACATGATATGTAGCCATTGATTTCACCAATTCTTTCTTTTGTATTCTAATCAAAAAGAGGACAGGTTCAAATGGAACAAACCAAAGTGTTAATTTAATGTTTCCTCCAGTGCTAGAGTGGTTGAAAGTGCAGTTAACTTTACTCATTTCTATCCAATTTTGCGTGTAATTTTTCTATAGTTACTGAGAGAGGGAGGTAGTAAAATCTGCACATCTATTTTTGGTGTTCTCTATTTTTCCTTGCAGTTTTATCAGTTTTTGTTGCATGTATTTTGAAGTTCTTTTATTAAGAGCATAAACATTTATGATTTTTATGTCCTGTTTTAGCCTGCTAATATTATGCAATTGATCTTTTTTATCCTTAGTAGTACTCTCTGCTCTGAAATATATTTTGTTGATGTTAAAATAGCCACTTCAGCTACCTTTTTTAAATGCAATTTTATTGAGATATATTCACACTTCTTACAAACCATCCGAAGGATATAATGAGTGGCGCACACTGTCAGCTTTGTTTCGACAGGTGTTAGCATGGTATAATTTTTCCAATCCTTTTACTTTTAACCTATATTTCAAGTACATTTATTGTAGTTATCATTATATTGGGTCTTGCTTTTTCATCTAATCTGACAATGAATGATTTCAATTAGAATAATTCAATGATTTACATAAATGTGATTATTTAATATGGTTAGACTTATCTATTATTTTGCTGTTTGCTTTCTATTTGTCCCATCTGTTCTGTTTTACCTTTTCCCTTTTTTTTTTTTTTTTTTTTTTTGCCTTCTTTTGGATTCAGTATTTTTTATGATTGCACTTTATCTTCTTTGTTGGCTTTATTAGCTATAAATTATTTTTTTATTTTTTATTTTTTTTGCCATTTTAGTAGTTGCCGTATGGCTACATGTACCTTCAAATGATATTATATACCTCACTTTTAGAATAAGCACCCTATAGCTGCATACTGCTTTTTTGCCATTCTGGCTTTTATGCCACTATTGACATGTAGTTGCTTATACCTATGTTATCAATTCCACAGTTGATTGTTGTTATTTTTGCTTATAGAGTTGTCTTAGCTTACCAGGCTGCTAAGACAAATACCACACAATGGGTTGTCTTAACAACAAGAACTTATTGTCTTATAATTTTAGACTAGAAAACTTGCTTCCTCCCAGGGTTGTTGGTATCCTGGTTGGCCAGCAGTCTTGAGTTCCTTGTCTCTCCCTCCACATGGCAACGCCCTTTCCTTTCTCTTCTGGGTTTTGTTGACTTCAGGATTTTGGCTTCTCCCATGGCTTCCTTTCTACAGGATTCTAAGAATAGGATTAAGACACATCCTGATTCAGTTGGTCGCATCTTAACTAAAAATGACAACTTCCAAAAGTCCTGTTTAAATTAGGTTCACACCCACAGTTATTGGCTTAAGATTCAGAACATTTTTTCCTAGGGTACATAAATCAATCTGCCCCAAGGGCAATTATCTTTTGAAAAGATTTAAATAATGTGAAAACAACCTTATATATTTTCCATGTAGGTAACACTTCCAGCACTTTTCCTTCCTTTGCCTAGATCCAGATTTTCCTCTGATACTATTTTCCTTCTTCCTGAAGGACATCCTTCAACATTTCCTTTAGTGCGGATCTGCCCATAACATATTTTTTCAACTTTAGTACAGGAAGATGCCTTTATTTTACATGTGTTTTTGAGAGATATTGTCTTTGATTATATATTTCTAGGTTGGAATTCTTTTTCTTATACTACTTAAAATTGTTTCTCTACTCTCTTCTTTTGTACATTATTTCTGATAAGAAATCTGTTATGATCATTATCTTTCTTCTGTTATATGCAACATGTCTTTCTTTATCTTCTGCCTGCTTTTACTATGTTTTCTTTATTGTTGGCTTTGACACATTAGGTTAGGATGTGTCATGGTGTAGTTTTCTTTATTTCTCTTGTTCTTTATCATTTTTTTGTTTTTATCTTTGTGTATCTGCTATCAATTTTGGAAAAATTTTTCACCATTATTTCTTCAATTTTCTTTTCTGTACCCAATCCACCTCCTTTCCTTCAGGGACTACAATTACACACATAATTAGCTTCCTGAGATTTTCTCACAGCTCAGTGCTGTTCTTTACTCTTTTGGATTCTTTTTTCCTCTGTGTGTTTTAATTTGAATAGTTTGTAATGCAATATCTTTAAGTTCATGTATATGTTCATAAAATATGCCTAATCTGTACTGATGCTATTGAGAGTAATTTTAATCTCAGACATTGTACTATTTTATTTGGATGTCTTCATTTGGATGTCTTCTATGTATCTAATAACAGTAGCATATAGTATTCACCTGGTGATTATGAAAGAAGTTCTTCCTGGACAATAAATTAAGAAACACAGCACCAGACCCGACTTTATTTTTATTTTATGATGTATCTCTAAATATTAGTTAATGTCTGGAATATCAGTGCAATATATATTTGTTGAATATAATTAACATATTCATTGTGATTTTAAGAATGAGGGAATGAGATAACTAAGCTTCAAATAATCAATTTAAAATACATAATTATAAGAGATATGGTTGGATTGAAAACTACACCTTGACTTTACAATCAGAGATATTTCTAATATATAATCCAGTGAGCAGACAAAAGAACAAAACAGCCACTGAATTCACTTAATGAATAATGATTGCCATCTTAGAATTACCTAATTCTTTTGCTTCATTACCATGGCTTTGTCGTAAAATAGAAGTAATACTTCATGACTACTAGTCAGTTAAATGGAAGTTAAAATTCAAACTTGTTATTTAATAGTTGTATGGACTGCATTATTTTCTCATGATCATCAATTTCCCTATCATGAAAAATGGGTGTATTATCTTTCCTGTTGATTTATCTTCTTGAGTTTTTGAGTAAAATTATATGGCTAAGTTCTTTTTTTGAACAGAATAACTATTTAATAATGGTAGCTATTAATAAAATATGGAGTGCTTTTTTAGCTAAGAAAATGAGGAAAAGAAACTTCTTGGTGGGTCTGTGTTACTTATTTCTCATTTTATCACACAGTGTCAAACACAAGTTCATGCTCAAAAATGATTAGCTTTAACCAATATTGCATGGTCTCACTGATATGAGCTAATTATAATATATAAACTCATAGACATGAAATATAAGTTACCAGGATATAGAATGAGGCTAAAGAATGGGGAGCGATTGCTTTTTATGAGCAGAATGTTCAACTAGGTTGAACCTAAATGTTTGGAAATGGACAGAGGTGAGAATAACTAACAGTGCTGAATGGTGTGTGAATGTGGTGGAAAGGGGAAGCTGAGAATCACGTATTTCACCAGAAGGAAAGTTGGAGGTTAAAAGATGGGAATATATAAAACAGCGAATCTTGTGGTGGACAATGTCCATGATTAACTGCACAAATATTAGTAATCTCTTGCATGAACTTGAACAAATGTATGACACCATAACTAGAAGTTAATAATAGAGTGGTATATAGGGAAGAATTATACCTATTGCAAACTATGTACTACAGTTAGTAGCATTTTAGCATTCTTTCATCAACAGTAACAAATGTACTCTACCAATACTATAAGTCAATAATGGAGGGGTGGGGAATGGTTGTGGGTATGGGAGGATTTGAGGTTTCTTTTGTTGTCTATATTTCTTTTCTGGAGTAATGAAAACATTCTAAAAATTGAAAAAAAATTAATTGTGGTGATGGATACACAGCTGTATGATGGTACCTTGGGCAATTGATTGTGCACTTTGGATCTTTGGATAATTGTATGGTATGTGAACAATCTCAATAAAATTAAATTTAAAAAAAAGAAATGTTTTCATCAAAAGTATCAAAAGATATAAAATTGGATATAATGCAATGATTTATAATTTATTATAAAGTAAGATACACATATACATAGAAATACAGCAATTCACTGATAATTCAGAAGCTACAGGAAATGCAAGAAAAAATAAAGAGAAAGATTAATAGTGGGAGACTTGAATACACTATTTTTTTGTCAAAGACCAATCAAGAATACAAAATATAAATAAGCTTAATTAATAAGGTATGTTTTGTTGCCATAGACTGAATCAAATAAGAAACAATATTTAATTCTTCTTAAGCACATATAAAACATTAACAAAAACAGATTATATTTTTGTTGAATCACAAAATATTCTTAACAATCCAGTAAAAAGAAATAATACAAGCAACTTTATCTCATCACTATGCATTACAACCAGTAATATAAAATTTTAAAAGTTAACATTCTTAGTAAGTAAGCAACTATATGGTTAAATATCAATGAGACAGTAGTCTTTCATCAAATTTGCCCATAATTATTGACATGAAACCATGGGAACTCTGACACACAATAGGAATTTATTTTGAAGAAAGAATTAGGTGAGAAATGTCCTGAAATTTCACTTACATGCTCATTTATTATAGCTTTCCTTAAACAATACAAAGGATCTCACTCTATACAAAGAAAACTACATAACTCTACTAAAAGAAATAGAAGGGGACCTTAAAAGATGGAAAAATATTCCATGTTCATGGATAGGAAGGCTAAATGTCATTAAGATGTCAATTCTACCCAAACTCATCTACAGATTCAATGCAATCCCAATCAAAATTCCAACAACCTACTTTGCAGACTTGGAAAAGCTAGCTATCAAATTTATTTGGAAAGGGAAGATGCCTCGAATTGCTAAAGGCACTCTAAAAAAGAAAAACGAAGTGGGAGGACTTACACTCCCTGACTTTGAAGCTTATTATAAAGCCACAGTTGCCAAAACAGCATGGTACTGGCACAAAGATAGACATATAGATCAATGGAATCGATTTGAGAATTCGGAGATAGACCCTCAGATCTATGGCCGACTGATCTTTGCTAAGGCCCCCAAAGTCACTGAACTGAGTCAGAATGGTCTTTTCAACAAATGGGGCTGGGAGAGTTGGATATCCATATCCAAAAGAATGAAAGAGGACCCCTACCTCACCCCCTACACAAAAATTAACTCAAAATGGACCAAAGATCTCAATATAAAAGAAAGTACCATAAAACTCCTAGAAGATAATGTGGGAAAACATCTTCAAGACCTTGTATTAGGCGGCCACTTCCTAGACTTTACACTCAAAGCACAAGCAACAAAAGAGAAAATAGATAAATGGGAACTCCTCAAGCTTAGAAGTTTCTGCACCTCAAAGGAATTTCTCAAAAAGGTAAAGAGGCAGCCAACTCAATGGGAAAAAAATTTTGGAAACCATGTATCTGACAAAAGACTGATATCTTGCATGTATAAAGAAATCCTACAACTCAATGACAATAGTACAGACAGCCCAATTATAAAATGGGCAAAAGATATGAAAAGACAGTTCTCTGAAGAGGAAATACAAATGGCCAAGAAACACATGAAAAAATGTTCAGCTTCACTAGCTATTAGAGAGATGCAAATTAAGACCATAATAAGATACCATCTCACACCGATTAGAATGGCTGCCATTAAACAAACAGGAAACTACAAATGCTGGAGGGGATGTGGAGAAATTGGGACTCTTATTCATTGTTGGTGGGACTGTATAATGGTTCAGCCATTCTGGAAGTCAGTCTGGCAGTTCCTTAGAAAACTAGATATAGAGTTACCATTCGATCCAGTGATTGTACTTCTCGGTATATACCCGGAAGGTTGGAAAGCAGTGACATGAACAGATACCTGCACGCCAATGTTCATAGCAGCATTATTCACAATTGCCAAGAGATGGAAACAACCCAAATGTCCTTCAACAGATGAGTGGATAAATAAAATGTGGTATATACACACGATGGAATACTACACGGCAGTAAGAAGGAACGATCTCGTGAAACATATGACAACATGGATGAACCTTGAAGACATAATGCTGAGCGAAATAAGCCAGGCACAAAAAGAGAAGTATTCTATGCTACCACTAATGTGAAGTTTGACAAATGTAAAACAAATGGTTTATAATGTAGAATGTAGGGGAACTAGCAATAGAGAGCAATTAAGGAAGGGGGAACAATAATCCAAGAAGAACAGATAAGCTATTTAACATTCTGGGGATGCCCAGGAATGACTATGGTCTGTTAATTTCTGATGGATATAGCAGGAACAAGTTCACAGAAATGTTGCTGTATTAGGTAACTTTCTTGGGGTAAAGTAGGAACATGTTGGAAGTTAAGCAGTTATCTTAGGTTAGTTGTCTTTTTCTTACTCCCTTGTTATGGTCTCTTTGAAATGTTCTTTTATTGTATGTTTGTTTTCTTTTTAACTTTTTTTTTCATACAGTTGATTTAAAAACGAAGGGAAAGGTAAAAAAAAAAAAAATAGAAAAACAAAGAAAAAAAGATGTAGTGCCCCCTTGAGGAGCCTGTGGAGAATGCAGGGGTATTCGCCTACCCCACCTCCATGGTTGCTAACATGGCCATAGACATAGGGGACTGGTGGTTTGATGGGTTGAGCCCTCTACCACAGGTTTTACCCTTGGGAAGACGGTTGCTGCAAAGGAGAGGCTAGACCTCCCTATGGTTGTGCCTAAGAGCCTCCTCCCGAATGCCTCTTTGTTGCTCAGATGTGGCCCTCTCTCTCTGGCTAAGCCAACTTGAAAGGTGAAATCACTGCCCTCCCCCCTACGTGGGATCAGACACCCAGGGGAGTGAATCTCCCTGGCAACGTGGAATATGACTCCCGGGGAGGAATTTAGACCCAGCATTGTGGGACGGAGAACATCTTCTTTACCAAAAGGGGGATGTGAAAGGAAATGAAATAAGCTTCAGTGGCAGAGAGATTCCAAAAGGAGCCGAGAGGTCACTCTGGTGGGCACTCTTATGCACACTTTAGACAACCCTTTTTAGGTTCTAAAGAATTGGGGTAGCTGGTGGTGGATACCTGAAACTATCAAACTACAACCCAGAACCCATGAATCTCGAAGACAATTGTATAAAAATGTAGCTTATCAGGGGTGACAATGGGATTGGGAAAGCCATAAGGACCACACTCCACTTTGTCTAGTTTATGGATGGATGAGTAGAAAAATAGGGGAAGGAAACAAACAGACAAAGGTACCCAGTGTTCTTTTTTACTTCAATTGCTCTTTTTCACTCTAATTATTATTCTTGTTATTTTTGTGTGTGTGCTAATGAAGGTGTCAGGGATTGATTTAGGTGATGAAGGTACAACTATGTAATGGTACTGTAAGCAATCGAAAGTACGATTTGTTTTGTATGACTGCATGGTATGTGAATATATCTCAATAAAATGAAGATAAAACAAAACAAAACAAAACAAAAAAAACTGATGATAAAAAAAAAATAAATGTAAAAATGAACACCCCAAACACCCCTTCACCCTATATTTTTCATTTAGTTTTTGTCCCCATTATCCTACTCATCTATCCCTACATTGGGTAAATGGAGTGTGATCCATAAGGCTTTCAAAACCACACTGTCATGTCTTGTAAGCTACATTGCTATACAATCATTTTCAAGAGTCAAGGCTACTGGGTTTCAGTTTGATAGTTTCAGGTATTTACTTCTAGCTATTCCAATGCATTAAAACCTAAAATGGGTTATCTTTATAGTGCATAAGAAAGCCCACCAGAGTGACCATAAACCTAAACTTTTGATTACTTTCTAGACTGCCATAGTATCTATATTTTCCCTCATTGAAGGTAAAATTTTTGAACCAGCGCTCATGTTTACATAAAATAGTTGCTAGCCTAACTTGGAGAGTAGTAAGTACGCAATACATATTATTTTTAAGAAGAAATGAAACAATACATGAATGAAATAAGAAATAAGCAAATGAATCAGTGTGTAAATGAATGAAACATTCTCTACTTAAGCACTTACAACCTATTTCCCACAGAGCAGTGGGAAAGAAGGGAATACAAATCTGCAATAAAGATTAAAATCACTAGTTTTCAGTAAAATTGGTTTATGCTTGTTTTCATTCTCCCTCCCTTGTATACACATACTTACATATAAAAACACATATAGATGCACACATATGAAATTATTCACTTAGATATTTATGAATCATAATTTCGGCAGCAAGAATAGAAAGCTCTCACTACTTTTTTGCTCCTCCCATGGTGGTTATCTAGATTCCCAACCAGCAGCTGTGTCTCTGATGTTCTGAAATGTCCCCTTGGGATAAAAAACACATATATTCCTTTAAAGGCTGAGGTCAATAGTACACAGAGATCAAGGAACTTAGAGGTGGAGGGTTGTGTTAGTACATTGATTCTAGGATTGTGATGTCCTGGACAGCCTAACCTGACTGCATTCAGCCCACTTTATTGATATCCATAAAATAAGGTATTAAAGGACATACAAAAGAGGACTAGCAACAGGATTTTTTTTTTGTAGGCAGTAGGAAAAATTGGAAACGTTTTGAATATATATCACTTGTTTATTATTTTTCCAGAAATAAATGTTGATCCCATCTAACCAGTTTGAAAGCCGAAGTATTGTGTGAAGTTGGGTTTTCTGGGAAAATGTTTATATTCCCAATACAAGCATTAAAATTCAATGTAACTTATGATAGCTATGAATAGCTGTGGTCTTTTTTGAACCAAATAGGAATCCTTAGTCCAGTAGTGGTAGAAGTCACACATGAACAATTGATATATATTCAAAGCCTCACCAACCCATGTTGTTGTTCTCTGTGTGTAGAAATCATTAAAACACTGAACTAACATTCTTTTCTCTCGTCATGATACACTCTTATGCCAAGAGAAGCTGCAGAAGTACACTGCGCATGGAAATATATAGTGGAACATCAAAGTTAAAAGAAACAGTTCAGTGTATTAAAAGGGGATTTGGAGAAAACAAAAGTAATCCTATTTAATTAGTTTGTAATAATTATTATAAGTTATTGAGAAATAATTTTATAAATCTCATTGCAACAATAATTGTATTTATATACATAAGAATATATATATGTACTGTTTTAAATTTATGTTTCTGTTAATGATATATGTGAAAGCAACAAAATATAAAGGTTGACTACAAACATAAATTATTAACTGATTGAAATTTTGGTCTCCAAGGACAAATATTTCTTATATTGCAAGCATTGTATTTTATACTTTTATCCAAAATACAAATTAAGGTATTTATTAAGATTCCAAAACTAAAATAACTGCTTACAAACAAACCACTTACCCTTAAATAGAAAATTGAAAGTAGGCCTATAAGTTTCCATATGACTTAAATGTAAATTTGAGAAGTCCTCAGTTAAAACCTCCCGTGTGTATTAACAAAATCAGTAGGTACGTAACAGTGGTTTTGATGATTTGAGTTGGGAAGAAACCTTCTGAAACCTGGAAATGAAAAAATAAATTGGTACAATCAGGTTTTAAATGTACATTATCAACCTTTTATTCTCCCAATTTGTTCTTGATCCAAGGCTTTTGCTTTGAATTCTCTTTGAGATTAGTTAGTACATAGTCCTCAGTTCTTTGGTATGCTTTCTGTTTACTTAAAAAGTTTGTGCCTATGTTTCTTTAAATATTTGTGAGTAGTTTCCATTCTAATGCACTCTGTGCACAGCACATATAATTTTTAAAAATTAATTAGAATTATGTCCAATTTAATATGTAAGTGTAAACACAAACTGTGCCTAATATCAGTGAATTCATTGAATTGTGGAAGATTTGCAAAGATGAAATGACTTCTACAGTACCATAAGGTAAATATAATGAAAGAAAATAATTTTTCAATAAATAAATTTCTCATCTCTAATTCTTCCTCATTGTAGATACGTTATTTTAAGAGCATTTAGAGGATGATTCACTTTCAGGTGCAAGGGACAGTTGAGTCTTCCTTAAGAATGAGTAGAGATTAGCTACATTTGGCAGGGGTTGTATGATTGGCGGGCTTTGGAAGGGAAAGCACCAAAATATCAAACAGCAAAAGGAGATTATGCTGTTCCTCCCATTTCAGGCAATCTGTCAGGATCCTAATCATGCTTCAGGCCTAAGAACATTCATCTATTCCTCTTGGAAGATGTTCCTGATTTACCCAAGACAAGGTTAATAAACAGGTACACCTCTCATACCCTCTATAAATTTATTATTTTGTAATGACTTGAAGTGAGGTTCTAGAAGGGCATGCTTATTAGCTCATCAACCTGTGTCACTTTACCATTTCAACATGATTTACTGTTTGATAAATATGCTTTGTCATCTCTTGGTGTCATTTTATGACATAGAATTTGTGTGTGAGTGACTATATTCTCTTATCAGTAATGATCTTAAAATAGTTTACTTTATTATTAATAGAGAGCAGGAGGAATCATTTCTCTAACAGGGTACATAAGAGCATTTGTTTGATGGTGCTTAATAGCTTCCTCAGGCATTAATTTTGTATGCATCACCAAAATGGGGTCAAGCTGAGTAGAATATAAAAATACAGGTATTGAACACCTAAAATGCAATGGGATGAATTAACGTCCTGCTTCACACTGTTCTCTCAGCAGTATTTTTGTATTTAATAAATTATACATATGAAATATGTACAATTAATCAAATTACATCCTGATAAATTCCTACAACCTGTTTCCCATGCACCCTCCAACTGGATTAAGAAAAAGAATTTTAGTAGCACCTTTCAAGACCTCTCTACTTTATGCTTCTATTTCGTTATCACTTTCTCCCATCTGGGGAAACCAGTGTATTGTTTCTAATAGCAGATTAGTTTGACCAGTTTTTGTATTTCATATAAATGACATCAAACATTATATACTCTTTTAAAAATTAATGCTATGTCTGTGAAATTCATCTATACTGTTGCATGTCATAGTAGGTCTTTTATTCTCCTTGTTATATAGAACTCTGCTGTGGGAATATACCAAAATTTATTTGCCTGTTCTAATCTTGCTGGACATTTAGGTGTTTTCCAGTTTTAGTCTACTACGAATTGTGCTGTAACATGCATTCCAATCAAGTGTTCTGGTGAATTTATGTACACATTTGTGTTGGAAATGGAACTCTTGGTTATGAATATGTTTAATTTCACAAGATATTTCAAAAATAATTGTTCCAATTTATACTCATGCCATTAATGTATGAGAATCCCACTTGCTCAATATCCTTGCCAACACTTGGTATTTTTGATCTTTTTAATTTTAGCACTCCTGTTTGCTGTATACTGATCTGCCATGAGAGATTAAATTTGCACATATTTACTTGATGATTAAAAAGTCTTTGCCTATTTACATATTTATTGGCAATTTTATTCCTCTTTTTTAAAGTGTATGTTTGTCTTTTGCTCCTCCCTTCCTTTGTTATTGGTGCTGTAGGGATACTTTATAAATACTGGATACAAATTTTGTGTTGGATATATGCATTGAGAATATCTTCTAGTCTGTAACTTATCCTCTTATAATTTTAAGTGTCTCTTCATAGAAAATTTCATTTTAATTTACTTCAATGATTTTTTTGTTGTTAGCACTTTTGGGTTTTGTTTTTCAAACATTGCCTACTCCAGATATCAAAGAGGATGTATGTTGTGCCTTGACATGTAGATCTAATATTTTTCTGAAATTGATTTTTGCATATGAGTAGCACTTAAGATATAAAAATTTCACAGGACCTGATGGTAAACAGAGAGATTGGTAGAAAGATAAAAGTGATACCACTGATAATCTCACCATCCTAAATAATGTTAACTAGTCCCTCATCACAGCTGGAAGTTTATTCTGAAGACAAATTGAAAAACAGTACTATAAATACATATATGGCAGCCAAAGCCAAGGGCAAGGTGGAGGTATTTTTAAACTGAGAAGACTGAATCAAAATTTTTACACTGAATTGTAAGACCCCAAGTTCTATTGAGAAATAAAGGATTTATTATTTGCCAAATGCTTACAACAGTGCCTGAATATAGTAAGCAAAATAAACATCAGCAATTCATGAAGAACAAAAACATCCTCATTGCAACTGTTGGGTCGTTGGTGAGATTATCCAAGAACTTTTGTTTAACATTACTTCCAAAGGGAAATGTGTCTAATTGTTAAGAATTAAGTAGGTAGCCTAACAAAAATCCCTTCAGAAAAGTCAGAACAGATTTTCACTTGAGTAAAAATTTATGAGGATAGGAATTCAGTCTTTTTCAAATTGACGTAGAATCGGTGTCGGTGATGAGAACTGGGAAATAGTAGGTACTGAATAAGAATTTGCTGAATGAATTGATCAATTAATTAATGACTAAACAACACATAAACAAGCAAACAAAAAGCTATTCTCTGACAGTCCAGAAAATGTGGTGCTTGATCATTAAAATGCACTGTGGAATTTAAAAAGTTGAGGGAGGGTGAGACAATGATAACAATCTGCATTTCCCTTCTCTTTTTCTTACTCTAAGAAACTCACATAAATGACCATAACAGATAATGATGCTAATGCTCAATAAAACAGACTTGGCCCCAGCATCATTCATTCTGAATGGAGTCCCAGGCCTGGAGGACATGCATGTCTGGATTTCCTTTCCATTCTGCTCCATGTATGTTGTGGCTATGGTGGGGAACTGTGGACTCCTCTACCTCATCCGCTATGAAGACTCCCTGCACAGGCCCATGTACTACTTCTTGGCCATGCTTTCCTTCACTGACCTTGTCATGTGCTCTAGTGCAATCCCTAAGGCCCTCAGCATCTTCTGGTTCCACCTCAAGGAAATCAGCTTTGATGAATGCCTGGCCCAGATGTTCTTCGTTCACACCTTCACAGTGATGGAGTCCGGGGTGCTCATGCTTATGGCCCTGGACCGCTACGTGGCCATCTGCTACCCTCTGCGCTACTCGATTATCCTCACCAATCCTGTTATTGCAAAGGCTGGGCTGGCCACCTTCCTGAGAGGTGTGTTGCTCATCATTCCCCTTACTTTCCTCACCAAACACCTGCCCTATTGCAGAGGGAATGTAATTTCCCATACCTACTGTGACCACATGTCCATAGCCAAATTGTCCTGTGGCAATGTCAAGGTCAATGCTGTCTATGGCCTGATGGTTGCCCTCTTGATTGGGGGCTTTGACATCCTGTGCATCACAGTCTCCTACACCATGATCCTCAGGGCAGTGTTCAGCCTCTCGTCAGCAGATGCTCGACAGAAGGCCTTCAGCACCTGCACTGCCCACATCTGTGCCATTGTTTTCTCCTACAGTCCAGCTCTCTTCTCCTTATTTTCCCACCGCTTTGGGGACCACATTATCCCTCCATCTTGCCACATCATGGTGGCAAATATTTATCTGCTCTTGCCTCCCACTATGAATCCTGTTGTCTATGGGGTGAAAACCAAGCAGATACAAGACTGTGTCCTAAGGATCCTTTCAGGTTCTAAGGACAGCAAATCCCACAGCATATGAAAAAAAACATTTGCTAGGGATAAGAAGAGAAGGGAAGGATTTCTCTTATCCACATGTTTAGGCAAGAGCTGCTAAAGTGTTTCTGGGAGTAGTTCTTGACCATGAACAGGGAGGATGGTAAATGGTGCCCTGCAAATAATGTCCTGAGAATCTCAACATCACTGGCATAACAGCCTCTCTCTGAGCTCAGTACCTTTTCATCCTTGGGGAAAACTAGCCCCATTATTATCCTAAGTTTGATTGAATAAAACTAATGATTCAGTTTTTTTAGAAACAAATGAATAAAGGAAAAAAATGAAGGAGATCTTCTGAGAACAGTGGTCTTGTTCTGGATTCTGTTTCAAATACTGATTATAATTGCCAGATTTATAGCCAGTTGCTAGTTTCCTCTGGAATGTATGTGCTGTGTTTTTCTCAAAATTACCAGAATATCTCTGTTTTCTCATGATTACTTCCTGTAGAAACTAGACTGCACCCCATGAAGTCTTCAGTATGAGCTTTATATTTCTGAATATCTTATTAGAATCAAGTTATTTGGTTGAAAATTTTTCTCCAAGCCAGTTCACACATGTAATTGTTTCACTACAGAATAACTGCAGATCCTGTTTTCTTTAAGAGGGTTTTTGAAAGCACACAGTCCACAGGAAGAGATAGATCTCTTAACCAAATATAAAAAAATGAATTTTTTTTTTCATGAAAGCACCAGGAGAGGGGAACAAAAAGTACTTGTTTCATCTTATTTCCAATTGTAGAATTTAAAAAGAAAATTAAACTTCTCTCTAATACTTAAAGTTCTTCTGCTTTAAATAAGGGTTGAAGAAAATCATACTTTCATATTAATGTTTCATAAAATAAGATATTGTGTAGAAATATGGAGTAAACATTTTTTATTCTTTTCTCTCCCCATTGAATGGACAAGAATATACATTGCTTTTCCCAATTCAATTAATTATACTCATTGAATTGTATTTAATTATTTGATGAGTCATCTTTATTTATGTATCATTTTAAGATCCTACAAAAGAAATCCCACCTTCTAAAACATAACTGCCCTCCACATATCCTGCCATTTCTCTGCCCCCCTTGACATTGAAACTTCTAGTAACATGGTGTCAACATTCTCTCCCTCTACTTTCTCAAAATCATTCTTCCTCTGGTTTGTCTTTCCCCTATCTCTCTAATCACCTGAAAATGCTTTTGTCAATTTCATTAGTGCCTTCCATGTTAACAAATAAAATAGGCCTCTTTCTGTGCTCACGTAGCATTACCTCTCAGAAATACTTGAATTGCATTGAATATTCCTGATAATTTGAAATACTCCCATTGTTTGCTTCCGAAGCACATTCATGGTTTCCTTCATTCTTGCTGAACACTTCTCTACAGCCTCACTTTCTAGATCATCTTTCTTTATGCCAGATTCTTACATATTTGTCATATCATTGCATTCAACCCTAATTTTTTCCTTACATTCTGTTCCTAGGAATTCCCTTCCAGTTACTTTGTCCTAAGTATTGTCTATGTACTAATTATTCTAAAGATGAGGCTAAGGTTCAGAGAGCTGTTTTCCACATACTTCTTACTCCTGATGCCCATCTTCTGAAAGTGGAAAGCTTAGTTTTTTCCACTCTGACTCCACTCCTATTTCTCATCCCCTGCTTTCTGTACAATGTTTTGGCATATCTTTTTGTATATTTGAATATCTTTGAAAACAAATTTAGTGATTTTATGTGTTTCAACTTAAATACATCCTATTGTGCTAAAGATCTCAATCTTTTGTTTATTTTTTCACTCAGCAGTTTGGTTTTCTTATTAAAAACTTTTTAATTGTAGTAACATATATACAATCCAAACATTCCCATTTTGACCACTAATGATGTCCAATTTAGTGGTATTAATTACATTCATAATATTGTGCTACTATCACCAATATCCATTACCCCAACTGTTTTCATCACCTTAGATATAATCTCTGCATCAACTGAGCAAAAGCTCCCTCTTCTCCACTATACCACCCCCCTCATCACACCATGGCCTGGCTCATGGTAACCTATAGTCTACTCTCTGTTTCTAGAAAATTTGGCTATTCTAGGTGAGATCATACATTATTTTGCATTTTGCTTCTGGTTTATTTCACTCAACATGTCTTCAAGTCTCATCCATCTTGTAGCTTGTACCAGAACTTCATTCTTTATCGTGGCTGAATGGGTTGAATATAACACATTTTGTCCATCCATTCATCTGTTGATGGACACTTGGATTGCTTACACCTTTTGGCTATGGTGGATAACGGTGTTATAAACCCTGCTATACAGATATCTGTTTGAGTTCCTGCTTTCAGTTTTTGGGGGTATATACCAAGAAGTGGGGTTGTTGAGTTGTGTGATAATTCTGTTCAACTTTCTGAGGTAACTGCAAACTGATTTCCATAGTGGATGTACCATTTTAAAATGTACTGTCATCACAGATACCCATTAACCCTACTTTTGATCACCTCGTACAGATGCTACTTATTATACTATAACTCCTTCCTGCCCCCACTGTAGCCACTGGCAACCTAAACGACAACTTGTCTCTATGAAATTTTCTTCTAGGTATTTCTTGTGAGCAAGATCATACATTTGCCTTTTTGTGTTTCATTTATTTTATTCATCATGATGTCTTCAAGGTTTATCCATTATTAGTGATGGTAGCCCAGTAATATGATTATAATCAATACTATTTAATTGTACACTTGTATATGGCAAAATGGTGCATTTTGTGATGTGTATTGCTACAATAAAAAGTTTGAAATGAAAAAATATTTGTGTTCACTCTCATCCCTCCCCAATATATAAATAATCACACACAAGCACACACTTATAGATACATACAAATGAAATTATTTACTTATTTTGTATCATCATTTGGGCATGAAGAATGGAAAGCTCTTATTCTTTTTCCTCTTTCTATAGAGATAAACTGGATTCCCACAACAGTACTCCTGTCTGTGATGCTCTGAAATATCCCCTTGGGATATGTAACATATTTCTCTTTAAAGGTTCAGAGCAGTAGGACACAGAGATCAAGGAAGTTAAATGTGGACGGCTATGCGTGTACACTGATTGTAGGATTGTGATGGTGTTCAACCAAGGCCCTGGGCAGCAGGACCAGATTGCATTGAACTCACTTTTTCACAATCTAGAAACCAAGGTATTAAAGGACATATTAAAGGCTAATGACAGGATATCCAGTTTTGTAGGAGGTATGATAAAGTGGAAAAAGGCTTTTATTGTATGTGACCTGCTTATGATATTCTCAGAAATGCAAGTTTGATTCCATATACATAGTTTGAAGATAGAAATGTTGTGGAAAGTTGGGTTTTCTTAGAAAATGCTTATTTCTACAAATCTCTGATTACTGCTAAGTACAATTTATCATGCTTATTGTGAATGTCTATGTTATTTTCCTACCCAAATAGAATTCATTTATTCTGTAGTGGTGCAAGTGAAGTATGAATCACCCCCATGAAAAGGAGGAATTGGGAAATAGTGAGACACTAGTTCTTGATTAGGTGGCCAATGGTCAGAACACTCTTGTTTCTTACCTGCCCTTCCCTTAATCCTCAAAATGAGTGTTTAATTTTTCTTGGTTGATTTCTAAAGAGACTTAGCTATGGCTGGAATTCATCCATTTTTTGATACCATGAAAGCACTATCATATGAAGAGAGAAACACGGTTCTTAAGAATTGAGGGATGTCTACAAAGGAACCAAAGTTATTGCTTATGAGGTTTGGTATGAGGACAGATAGCAGATGATATCAAAGGTGGACTTTATAAATGGGGATATTTGTGTATCGATGTTATCCTTCAATATCCCTGCCCACAGCCACAGCACAGTATCAATCAATATTCCTTGCAGAAGAAATTAATTTATGATGTCCTGAAATCATTTTAAGTTTGTTTTGGCATCATAAACTTATAATAATTAAAGATATTACTATTAAAAGGAAATATGAAGAATATAAAGAGAAAATTTATCTCATTTTTCTGATAGGTATTTTGGAGAATATGGCAGAAGTAATTGCAAAAATATTTTTCTGTTTTCAGTTTAGATTTAGCTACATTTTCCCTAATTCTTCTCCGTGCTTGTGTTGCATGGATATATATAGTTAAGACTTCACTGTTGAAAAGTTATGATCCAGTTTGTTCAACTACTTGTAACAACTTGGTTTTCTCTAGGTAAACATTTATGAAAAATAAATTCAAAAGTCTCTTTATTTCCATAGCTATCAATTGTGTAAATTACATATGTATTTGTGCATATGTATTTGCACTTGTATGTGTTTAAATGTTACACCTACATATATATGAATGTTATAATCCTTGTTTCTGTTAATGATATCTGTGAAAGCAATTTGAAAAATGTAATGTATGCAAAGATAAAATATGCATTTACAAGCTTGACAGAAAAAATTTGGATGACAATTTTGATCTTCAAAGAAACATAATTATTGTATTATAAACCCATATTATTCTTTTAACCATATGCAAATTGCAAGGTTTTATTAGCCTTGCAATTATTTTCTCAGGGCCACACCAGTGATGACAAAGGAAATTGACGATCAGCTAATAAGCTGTGATATGGTTAAAGAGAAGTTTACTCATAAAATGAGGAAGATCATTTCAGTGCTTTCTGTTATTTTGGTTGTAAAGAATGCTTATCAGACTTGGACAGGAAACAATTTGATACAGTCAGCTTTAATTGCACTGTCAAGAATTTCATCTATTGTTTCTGAAACATGGTGTCGATCCAATATTTTCTGGCTTTGATTTCTACTTTGTCTGACATTAATATTTCCTTCCATATTTCTTGGTCTGACTTTGGTGTGTTTGGTATTTTTTCTGTTTACTAAAAAACAAAACAAAACAAAACTTTGTGCATACTTCAAGCACGTTTTGCTTCTGATGCACCCCATTTTTATTGCACGTATATATGTATTTAAAATCACTTTGAATTTTGAGTAATTTGTAGTGTATTTTAAATAATTAACTTTTATTGGTTGAATTAACATATTTGCTTTGCCTCCTGCCTTATTTTTTCCTGCTTTCTTTGGATAGCCTTTATTTTCTCTCTTTTATAAAGGGGGATTTTTTTTTTTTTGAAATTTATGTTTTCTGGTGATTTATGAGGTAGACACTCTGGTTTTATTTTTTCTGATGGTCCCATTTATGTTTTCCAGGTAATACTACTAAGATTATAGTTTTATAATTTTAAAAATCAGGAATTAAATTTTATTCATGTATTCATTATTCTATTCATTCACTCAGAATGCATGCATTGACGTCTAATATGTAGCAGGTTATCATTTTAGACATTGCAGATATAAATATGAATAACTCCATCCCAGTAATTAAGGGTTTTTATAAATTGTGGATGATTTATGAATATAAATATATTTTTATAATATCGTGGCATAAATATTATGAAAGAGATTGATCCCATCAAAAAATCTCTTTCTTATCTGTAAGCCTGGTACTTTTCTAATTATATCATATAAAGAAGATTTAGAAAATGGCTATCAAGTACAAAGCTAATAATATTAATATGATGTAGGTAGAAAATAGTAAACAACAACAGTCATGAGAAGAAGATAGTTAGATGCTCCTCTTATTTTGATCTGGCAGGATTCTATCATGCTTCTGAACTATGTAAAATTGTCCTTTCCCCTTACAAGTTTTTCCTGCTCTCCCCCAACATTTTGCTTAATTGGGATTTCTATCTGCTCCTGCATGACTCTAAGTTTTTTTTTTTTTTTATTGTGGTAACATACATATACATACACACACACACACACACATATATAACAAAAAACTTGTTATTTTAACCGTTGTAAGTGTATAGATCAGTGGCATTAATTACAGTTACAATGCTGTGTTACCATCCACATCATCCATTTCCAAAACTTTTTCATCACCCAAACCAGAAACTTTATCATTAAGCTACAACTCCCTATTACACACACACACACACACACACACACACACACACCCACAGCTGCCCCAGCCTCTGGCAACCTCTAATCTATTTTCTATCTCTATGAACTTGCTTTTACTAGATATTTCTTATAAGTGGAATCATACAATATGTTCTTTGTGCCTGGCTTATTTCACTTATAATAATTTTTCAAGGTTTATGCATGTTGTGGAATATATCAGGGCTTCATTTATTTTTATGGATTTAAAATTTTTTAATTTAATTTTTAAATATTTTACAATTCATTCCATTGTGTGTATATACCACATTTGTTTGTTCATTCATCTATTGATGGAAACTCGCATTGTTTCCACGTTTTGGCTATTATTAATAATGCTTCTGTGAAAGTAGGTACACAAATACCTCTTTATGTCCCTATTATGAATATTTGGGGCATGTTCCTAAGACTGGAATTGCTTGCTAATATGGTAATTCTACATTTAACTTTGAGGAGTCACCAAACTATTTTCCACAGCAGCTTGACCATTTTACTTGATCACCAGCAATGTATGAAAATTCCAATTTCTCCCCATTCTCATCTTCACTTGTTATTTTCCATTTTTTAAGTAACAGCTATACTAGGGTGTATGAAGTGGTATCTCATTGTGGTTTTGATTTGGATTTTCCTAATGACTAACAATATTGGGCATCTTTTGCTCTTCTGTATATCTTCTTACTGAAGATCCCTTGTATGTGATGAGAAGCTTCTCTCCTGCTGCTTTTAGGATTCTCCCAGTGTTCGGCATTTGACAATTTGACTATAGTGTGTCCCTGTGGGGTATTTTTGAGTTCATCCTACTTGGAGTTCATTCAGTTTCTTGGATGGGGACATTCATGTATTTCTTCAAATTTGGTAAGTTTTCATCCATTATTTCTTCCAGTATTCTTTCTGTCCTCTTATATTTCTCTTCTCCTTTTGGAACTACCCTAATGCATAAGTTGGTACACTTCATTATGTCTCTATTCACTTCCCTTAATTCTTTTCTCTTTGTGTACTCAGACTGTATAATTTCAATTTTGGAAATTCTTTCTTCTGCCTCCTCCACTTTTCTGTTGAACCCCTCTGGTAATTTTATTTTATTTCAATCATTATACCTTTCAGCTCCAGCTTTTCTATTTTTCATTCCTTTTAAAAATAGCCATCTCTTGAATTCCTGCTTTTTTCTTATGTCATTTTCCTGATTTCCTTTAGTTCTTTATCCATATTTGTCCATATTTTTCTATGGCTTACTGAATTTATTTATGATTTCCTTGATTAGTAATTCCAGTGTCTGAGCTTCCTCAAGGATTGTGTCTGTCACTTTCTATTGTTCCTTTGAGTAGACGATGTTTTCATACTTCAAAATGTCTTGTGACAGAAAATGGCACATATGAAATGATCTCACTGATATGAAATAATTGTAATAGCCAAGCTCATAAAACCTTAATCTAGAATAAAGTTAACCAGGGGAAGGGATAGGGATAGGGAATAGGGAGTTAAGGCTTAAAATGTAGCGTTCCTATCTGGAATGATCAAAATGTTTTTGTAACGGATGCAGTGATGGTAGAAAAACATTGTGAACATAATTAACAGCACTGAAAAATATATCTGAATGTGGTTTAATGGGGAAATGGTTGGTTGCATATATGTTAATAAAATAAAAACTAAAAAAAAATCCATGAAAATGCACTACACAAAAATGAACCTTAAGTTAAATAGTAGACTATAGTTAATAATATAATTATAAACATGTACTTTTGTCAATTGTAATAAATGTACCACGCCAATGCAAGTTGTTTATAATAGGGTGGCATATGGGAATCCTGGAGTTCATGCATGATTGTTCTGTAAACCCACAAGGTCTCTAATAAAAAAAAAATTGTCTTTGACTTATTTTTTATATCACTTTTAGTGTTGTGATTAAGTCATTGTTTTGACTCATAAAATATTTGGGGGACAATCTTTTAAATCAATTTTAAAGAGTAACAGATAGCTAATTTTACAATGAGGCCTGTTTTCTCTAAATATTTGCTGATTCTAATATTATGAACAATGCTATTACCAAATTCTTCCTCCTAAACACTCTATGACATTGTTAAGATTCATGTGCTTATATTTTCTAGACATTTCTTCATGCCAATTAAATATTAAAGTGGTAGTTATTGACTCAATACTTCCAAGGTAGTATTTAAGGAGGGCCTTTATTTGTTTCAACCCATCAAGTCTGGTGACATTCTGAAATAAAGAGTTTCAATAATAACAACATATTATAATACATAGTGTAATTGTTAAGAGATACTTATCTATGGAATCAGAGATAAGTAGTTTTTATTCCTGGATCTTCTTCTTAGCTTAATGGCTACATGGAAAACAATTAGTTTCTCTGACTTTCATTTGTGAAATGGGGATAATAATAGATAACAAATTTTAGGAATTTTTTTCCCTCTTTGGTAAAAATCAAATGTCATTTCTTCAATAAAATATTCAGGCTATGTCTTTGTAATAAATCATTTATAACGATTTTAGAACATGGATTCTGAGTATTTGAACACTATCAGAAACTATATATTCATCTACCTACCTACCTACCTACCTATCCATGTATTTATCATAAAAGGGTTAACCACTTTCCCCTCTCAGTTTTCCTTGATGTGAAAGGAGGTGGCAGAAAATGGCAGTTGTACTCACATCTACATCTAATTAAATGGTGTGGCATCCTAATTACACAGGGGAGTTATTACTTTAAAGATGCACAAAGCAAACTGAGCAATAATGTAAACTCTGAGATGATTTTTTGGGCCACATATTGGTGTTATGGATTGAATCATTTTCTACACAATCAAGTCCTAACACCTGGCCCTGTGGATATGGACCCATTTGTAATAGGATTTTTGAAGATGTTATTTGTCAATTTTAGACCAAACAGGGTGGACTCTAATACAGTATGACTGGACTCCTTATAAGCAGAGGAAATTTGGACACCCTGAGTAGTAGTAGAGAGAAGAAGGACAGGAGACAGATGGCCTTGATACAGAGGCAGAGACTGAGTTATGGATTGCCTGCAAGCCACCCCCAGAGTCCTACACAGATTTCAGAGAAAGCATGGTACTACTGACAGCTTGACTTTGGATTTCAGGTCTCCAGAACTGTGAGAAAATAAATTACTATTGTTTAGACCATCTATTCTGTGGTACTTCTTTACAGTAGCCCTGGAAACTAAATCAGTTGATAACCAAGGTCTTTCACAGTTACTTAGAAGCTCATTTGATCACTGCTTTCATTTGCTAAAGCTTTGCTGAAATGCAACATACCAGAACTTGGATGGCTTTTACAATCGGGATTTATTAACTTACAACTTACAGTTCTGCAGCCACAAATATGTCCAATTAAGGCAATGCTTTCTCCCCAAAGACCAGCTACTGTCAATCTTGGACTCCTCTGTCACTGGCACATTGTGGAGCCTGCTGGTCCTTCCCCTCTCTCCCAGGTCTCTGCTTTCAGCACTGGCTGCTCCATCTGTGGCTTTCTTTCTCAGCTTCTGTGCCTTTTTCTCTGTTTTCTGTGTGTTTCATCCCCTTATAAAGGACTTCAGTAAGAGGATTAAAACCCACCTCAGCTGAAATAACCTAATTGAAAGTTCCCACGCACAATCCATAGGAATAGATTAGTTTTGAGAACATACTTTTCTGGGGCACATACAGCTTCAAACCATCACAATCACTTAAGATGAAGTTGTAGACATGTTGTAACCCCAGAGGATCCAAGTAGTATGAAGCAGTTTTGAAGCACGCAGGACTGGAAATAAGAGCTCTATTGTGCCTCATGGAACAACTTGGAAAAATTTAGGTCCACGTATTGATTCTGTTGGATTCACATAGACCCGCAGAATTGAATCCAACTTCACTGACGGAGTTGGATTTTACAAACAGCAAGGATCTACCTCATGTAAATAAAGGTTGTGGGCTGCTATCAGCAATGTACTGTTTTAACTTGCTAATGATCATAGGTTGTTGGATACAAGAAAAAGGCATGACTGAATACCTCTTAGCACAGCTGTTTTCTCTTCTGTTTTTTCTCCAAAAGAAAAAAAAAAAAAGAAAAGATTTTCCAGTTTATTATTTGTGTAGCTTGAATTCCAGTGGAGCTGTGATTATCAGTTTAAAGGAATCTATTATAACATGACCCTGGAGTTAAGGAAACTTGTTTAATATCCTTATTAGGTAACTTCTGAATGTTTTAAATTTTAAATTCAATTTTATTGGGGTATAATTTACATTAAATAAGTGCATTTATTTGAATGTACAGTCAATTAGTTTTAACACCCATGTAACTACCACCACATTTACAATGCATAATATTGCTATCACTCCAAACAGTACTCCTATGCACTTTCAGTTAAGACCACAGCCTTGCCACAAGCAACCACTGATCTCCTTTCAATTCTATGGATAAGTTATTTTCTTACATTTTTAAAGAATGTAATCCTACACTATGTACTTTTAGTGTCTGACTTCTTTCACTCATCTTAATTTTCTTGAGGTCTGCAATATATTATTATACAAATGAACAGGTTAATTATTTTATTGCTCAGGATATTCTATATGTATATCTAAATTGGAATTCCTTTAACCATTGATCAGTAAGTATGCATTTAGGTCAACTTCTGTTTGGGGTTATTATGAATAAAGCTGATATGGACAATGATGTACAAGTTTTTTGTGGGAATAGATTTTTATTTCTCTTGGCTGTTACCAGTGGGTGGAATTGCCAAATTGTATAATGAGACTACATTCAACTTTATAAGAAATGTCCAAACCATTTCCCAAAAGAGTTCATTTTTTTCAAATGAGGTGTGTGTCTTATTAGTATTGAGCTCTTTTATTTAAATATTTTGAATAGATGTTAAATATGTGTTTTCTGAACATTTTTCTCCCAGTCTGTGGCTTGTCTTCCCACTTTCTTAATGGTATCTTTCAAAAAGCAGATAGTTTTGATTTTGATTAGTCAATTTATTAATTTTCTTTTATTGTATTTATTACTTTCCAGACTCTGTCCAGGAACCTTTGTCTTCCCTAAGTTTGCAATGATTATCTATGGTTTTTATGGTTTCCCCTAGAAATTTTATAGTTTTGGTGGTAACATTTGTGTCTATGATCCATTTCAAGGTAATTTCTATATTAACTTTGTATATGATATGTTATCTATCTATCTATCTATATATATAATCAACCTGTCTTCACTGAATTATCCTGACATCATTGTTGAAAATCAATTGACATTGCATGTGTAGGGCTACTTCTGGACATTTTATAACATTCCATTGATCTATATGTATATCCTTATGACAATACCACTTGTCCATATCTGTACCTTTACAATAAGCCTTGAAATTAGATAGTCTAGGTTTTCAAACTTTGTTCCTCCTTTACAAAATTGTTTTGGTTCTCCTGGATCCGCTGCCTTTCAGTATAAAATTGAGAAACAGTGTATTCCTTCATCAAGAAAACTTGTTGGGACTTCATTTGGCACTGAATCCGTAAATGAAAGAATATCAGAAAAATTAATACCTAACAACTTAAAATATCCCAATCCATAAATGTGGTCCATCTCTCCATTTATTTATACATTTAAAAATTCTCTTAGCAATTTCTTTTCTTTGCAGTGTACATACTTCATTAAATGTTTCCCAAAATATATCACATTTTTATCTTATGTAAATATAATTTTTAAATTTCATTTTCCAATTGTTTGTTGCAGGTGTATGAGAATAACTTCATTTTTTGTTTATTTCCCTTGTATCCTGTGAACTGATTAAATTTCCTTATTATTTTTAGTAAACTTTTGTATATTCCTAAGGAATTTATCTGTATCTGATCATTTAGTCTGAGAATAAAGACAATGATATATCATTATATATTATTATTTCCATTCTATGTCTCTTTTATTGATTTTGTTTTTTTACAGCTCTATGATATCCATATAATATAGCAATACAATAAGTAAAAACCTTTGATTTGTTAGGGATGTTAGGGGAAAATATTCAGTCTTTGTTAGGGATTGACTTAAGTACCCCAGAAAAATATGCTCTTAACCTTAATCCACTCCTATGGGTATGAACCCATTGTAACTAGGACATTTTAAAGTTGTTATGTTTAGTTAAGGTGTTCCCACCTGAATCAGTTTGGGCTATAATCCAGATTATTGGAGTTTTGTATAAACAGAATGAAATTCAGACATAGAGGAGAAAGCAATGAGAAGCAAGAATCTGGAAGTCAAAGGAACCCAGAAGAGAAAGAGGGAAACCCTGCCATGTGCATTGCCATGTGACAGAAAAGGCAAGGACCAAGAAGTGTCTGCAGCCTGCCCTAGGTAACATGGTAATCTGGGAGAAAGAATAGTCTTGCTGATAGTTCAATTTTGGACTTCTACTCTCAGAAACACAAGCCAATAAATGCCCTTTGTTTAAACCAACTCAGTGTATAGTATTTGTTTTAGCAGCTAGGAATCTAAGATGGATATCATTCTTGAGTATGATGTTAACTGTAGGTTTTTGTATATGTGTTTTATCAGGTTGAGAAAGGTTCTTTCTATTATGATTCTTCTAGAGTTTTATTGTGAATGGATATTGAATATTATCAAATGCTGTTTGTTTGCAGTTATTGAGATGATCATTTGTTGTGTCTCTTTTATTCTGCTATTTTCTAAAACACTAAAATTATATTTCTCCAAATTATTTTGTTAAAAAGTGGTATTTCATGTACTTGAACCTTGGGTACTTTTTATTTTTATCCTCTGCTCTGTCTCCCCATTCCAGTCCAAAGGAGGTAAGATTGTAGTATTCATCAAAACACAAAACTTTTGTACATCAAAAGACATTATTGTGAAAGTGAAAAGACACCATAAGCAATGTGATAAAATAGCTGCAAGTCACATGCCTGATAAACATCCAGAATATATGAAGACCTCCTACAACTCAACAACAAAATGACAAACACCACAATTTAAAAATGGGCAAAGACTTGTGTTCTGGTTTGATAATGCTGCCAGAATGCAAAACACCAGAGATGGATATGCTTTTATAAAAGGGGATTTATTTGGTTACACAGTCTTAAGGCAATAAAGTGTCCAAGGTAACACATCAGCAATCGGGTACCTTCACTGGAGGATGGCCAATGGTGTCCAGAAAACCTCTGTTAGCTGGGAAGGCATGTGGCTGGCGTCTGCTCCAAAGTTCTGGTTTTAAAATGGCTTTTCCCAGTCTGTTCTTCTCTAGGTTGCCGTTTCTCAAAAATGTCACTCTTAGTTGCTCTTGGGGTATTTGTCCTCTCTTAGCTTCTCCAAAGCAAGAATCTGCTTTCAATGGCCATCTGCAAACTGTGTCTTATCTGCAGCTACTCTCTCAGCTCCTGGGCATTTTTCAGAGTATCCCTCTTGACTGTAGGAAGCTCACTCCTTCTGTCTGAACTTATATAGTGCTCCAGTAATTAAGGCCCATGCTGAATGGGTACGACCACACCTCCATGGAAATTATCTCATCAGAGTTATCACCCACAGTTGGGTGCGGACATTTTCATGGAAACAACCTAAACCAAATGTTCCAACTTAATCTCCACTAATATGTCTGCCCCACAAGATTGCATCAAAGAATATGGCTTTTCTGGGGGACACAATTCATTCAAACTGGCACAACTTGAATAAAAATTTTCTAGAAATAAGATATAAAAATGGCCAATAATCACATGAAAAGATGTTCAAGATCTTTGGTTGTGGCATATAATCCATTTAATGTGATGTTGGATTTGGTTTGCTAACATTTTGTTGAGCATTTTTGCATCTATATTCATAAGGGATTTTTGCATCTATATTCATTGTGGGGTCTTTGTTGGTCTTTGATATCAGGGTAACGGTGGTCTCTGTTTGTTGTGGGGTTCTATACCTCTTTCTTTGTTCATATTTATTAATCATGTTATTCATGAGTTATTTACTTTCATCAGTCAGCTCTAGTAGCAAATTTCTGTAAAGGGCTTCTCCAGTTACTATCTCATTGATATTTTATTTCCTTCAGTTTTGTTAATTATAATCTTTTAGTTGATTCTCCACAACCAAAAGAGAGTATTTGAAGGTGTAAGAACATTTCCTTTCTTGTTCAGCAAAGTAACTGCAGCATCCAACAAAATGAATGGCATACACATTCATGTGCATACACACATATACACAACATTCAAAGTATATCTGTGGAATAAATAAATGCTTTGAAGAAATGAAAATTTATAAATGTGTAGAGAAGATAAAATAAGAAAGGGGACCTCAGAATACTAATCTTCTATTTGAATCCTGAAAAAGAGCTATATTTAATATATTGGAATAAAAGTCCATCAAAAGAGTTTGAAATAAATGTCCAGGGATATGAAAGGAATTATAAGTTTATGAAGTCTATCAACCAAAAAGAGAGACTGTTTTTTGATGAAGGACTGCATCAGTTTTATTTCACCACAATAATATTGTTCAATAAACAACCGCAAAACTTCAGTGGCATACAAAAATACATACTTTTTTTTTATTTTTGAGACTAGAACTCAGCTGGGAAGTTCTAACTTGAGCAAGAATTAAATTAAAATTAAATTAAATCTAGTCTCAGCTGGACTCATGGAGTATCCAGTGATCATTTGGCCCAGACCCAACCTCAGTTGGGAGTCCTCATTGCTGCTACATATGGTCACACATCCTCAACCTGAAAGCCTATGCTTGTTCTAAGAATGTCATTGTCAAGATTTCAAGAGAGGCAGTACATGTGTGAAAACATACATATGTATTTTTAATAGCTTATGCCTATATCAAGCTTGTTATTGTGCCACTAACAAAATAATTCACAGAGCCAAGTCCAGGATAATATTGATGAGGAATTCAAATTTATGGACCAAAGTATATGGATAAAAGGAAGCTATTCATTAATGCAATTAATCTACCTCAAGGGCCTATATAATAATATAAAAAGATGCTGAGAGAGCTAGTAAAATATGGTTAGTAATATATAGATTGAGTTCATCTACAAGAATTTCATTGATAGGCTGTTTCAATAACAAGAAGCTACATTACAGTGGATTTAACAATCAGTTGGGTGTGCTGGAGGAAAAGTAGACCACAAAACTTAGAAAAGTCTTGTCTATGAAGTATGAGCATTTATTAAGGATAGTTTTAAAAAAAATGATTGATAATTAAACATATTTAATGTTTAAGGAAGGAGGCATTACAATTGAAATGGAGAACATGAAGGTGTAGAATAAGTAAGAAAAGAAGTATCTGAGAGCAGGTGGACAGGCAGGAAGAAGAGGTATCTCTTCCACATTAGGATGCTAAGAAGAGATGGAAATAGAGTTGTGTGTGTGATTTTGGTAATTAGAAGTTGGTGAAACTCACAGAAAGTATTATTTGCCTTCTTCTTGCTTCTCTCCTCCCATCCTTTTGGTATATTTGCAGACACCATCTCCAAAATGGAGTATAGTTCTCATAATCTTATTATATTAGTTATACCTTCAATCCTTAAGTGATTTCTTCTCAACAGAATAAAATTCAAATCTTGACTTGAGTGTGTTGTAACTAAAATTGCTTCCTGCCCTATCTCCTCCTGATGAAATTCCATTACATTAGTTACATATAAATATTTTTTCTCACTCATCATATGTAACTAATAGCTCACTTCCTTATGCTCCTTTTGTATTTTGTATTTTGTGTATATTACATTACATGTTATCTGTAACATCATTATCATGTCATATAACACAATTCTATATCATATCATATAATACTATACTGTAAATTATAAATTATACTATAATTATTATATTTATTAGATTATATTAATGTTCATTACACCTTTGGTGAATAATAATTTCCTCTTGCCCAGAATTTTCGGTCACTATTTAAAATTTCCAGCAAATGAAAAGTCTAGACATAGTTAAATTTCACCAAGTGCTCATTAAGTGTCGATATTTGTAAAAATAAAGGAGTGGATCTCTTATATTTAACCTTTTATATGTGAGTAAAAGTAACCAAAATAGTAGAGAGAAAATTCAGCAAAAAGGAGGCAATTTTGAGCATTTTGAAAGCCTGTATTTGTCAGAATTTACAAAGAATCAAACATTTTGCTAGATACTCAAGACACATTTGAATAAGGTGAGCCCCTCAACTTAAGAGATTTTGCAATTATGCAGGAAAGGGGAGGGATGTAGAAGAAAAGGAAAAGATTAGAAATTCTTCAGTATTGTTATTGTTAGCAGTGTGGGAAATGCAATCTTGGATAATGAAAAACAGTTATAGCAGTGAAATTTGTGATAAGCTTCAAAGCAGTACAAAGCTTTACTAATTGAGATGTTAATCTATTCAGAAGATAAAACTTAAAATAAAACCTTGGAGTTGTTGCTGATGTAGAGAGTGCCAAGGGAAAAAGCTAACATCTGAACTCAAAGTACACCTCTACCACTTTGGGTGATGTCAGGCAAGTTTCTTAACTTTTATGTGGCTCAGTTTCCTCTTCTATAAAATGGATAAATAATGATGCCTGTTTTTTATGTAATCAATAAAGTACTTCTGAGTCTAGCTTGCATGAAGGAAAGGTATCCAATTGTGAGAAATAGTTTGGAGAAGCATGTAATGGACATTCTCTGCTACTACAAATGCAGATGTGGTGATATTATATGGAATAGTATAAAATCATGTGCTTTCCCATGATGGTGTATGTTTGTGTGAAGTGGAAGATAGGACTGAGTTGATTGATAAAACTCTTTTAAGAATTTCTCCTGGGACACCCGGAGAGAACCACTCATCTGCAGCCTAGAGCTAGAGTGTCTTCTTCCCTTCCCTTTCTTTACTGGAGCTCAGCCTCCCCAGGCCAAGTGCAGCACAATAGAAGAATTCCAGGTCTCAAAGATGGTGGCATAGAGAGGTGTGGAATTTAGTTAGTCCTTCAGAGCAACTAGTAAATAGCCAGGAACAATTAGTAAATAGTCTGGAACAACCATTGGGGGACATTTGTGACTGTTCACACATCATACACTAGTCAGGAATGGTGGAATGGCTGAGATCCCAGCATAACAACTGTAAATAAAACTGCAGAACTGGCACCCCCCCGCACCCCCACCAGCAGCAAAGCAGGCTGAGTTGCAAAACTTTGCTGTGGGAGAAAGAAGCAGTCCCTGCCAGGAGCAAGGGAATGTAGCTCAACCTAACTCCAATTGTGATTTTAATTTAACAAATTTGGACTATTGAATACAAGCTACAAGCACAGATAAGCCCTGAGCAAGCAGAAATCTCAGGTTCCTCCCAGCAGAGATGAGGCAGGCTGGAGAAAAAAAAAATTACATAACTAAATAAAAATAGAGGCTTTTGGAGACAGTTGAGCTCAAAATACCAGAAAACAGCTATGTCCCAAGTAAAGGGGCGCAGAGAACTGGGTACAAACACCAGTTGACTGCTGAAACTGAGGGTCTGGGGCTGGCTCTGAAAAGGGGCTTTTGCTCTTTTTCCCTTTTTTTCCTCTCATTCTAAGCAGCTCATGAGAAGAAGCCTCAGGCATTTTCAATTGTCAGTGCTGACCCAGGCAAGGGTGGAGTTCACAGAGTCACACAGACAAAGGAGAAATTCAAGTGTAGAAGATAACTCCCTGGGGGTGTGTCTTCCCGGAGAAAATGGGGGACAGGGCCCAGATAAAAGTGGTGGCCCTCTCTCAGAGAACTCAGACTTGAGAGCTTGGGGGAAAATTAAACAAACCACAAACAACCTAAGCTTGGCTTCTGATACCCTTGGCCCCTGGCCAGGACAGGTCCACTATGAATTAAAGGGACTACACTTCTTTATTCAGGTCGGGAGCTGCAGGCTGACAAGTACCACCTGCTGGGCAGTATAGGAAAAGAACAGAGTCTAAAGGCCTCACAAAAAAGTTGGACAACCTGCTCATCAGGGAAACTTGATAATGATTACATTTCTTCCTGAGACCTGGGCTTGTCAGGTCTGGGAAAATCTGATTAGGGTAATCAAGGAAACCAGATGCCTCTACAAAAAAAGATTTCAACTCACCTTAGGATAAATGAAGATATGGCCCAAAGGAACAAACTTATACTTCAACTGAGATACAGGAATTGAAACAACTAATTATTAATCAAACAAATCTTCTAAATAAATCCAAAAATCAAATCAACAATTTGAGGAAAGGTATGGCAAAAGAGATGAAACATATAGAGAAGACATTGGGTGAACTAAGGAAGAAATCAAAAGTGTGAAAAAACAATTGGCAGAACTTATGGGAATGAAAGACACAGTACAAGGTAAAAAATGGAATGGATATATACAACATCAGATTTGAAGAGGCAGAAGAAAAGATTCATGAACTGGAGGACAGGGCATCTGAAATCCTACACACAAAAGAGCAGACAGGGGAAAGAAAGGGAAAATATGAGCAGTATCTTAGGGAACTGAATGACAATATGAAGCACGTGAATGTAAATGTCATAAGTGCCCCAGAAGGAGAAGAGAAGGGAAAAGGGGCAGAAGCAATAATAGAGGAAATAATCACTGAAAATTTCCCATCCATGAAAGACATAAAATTACAGATACAAGAAGTGCATCATGTCCCAAACAGAATGGTTCCAAATAGGTATATGTCAAGACACTTAATAATCAGATTATCAAATGTCAAAGACAAAGAGAATTCTGAAAGCAGGAAGAGAACAGTGATCCATCACATACAAGGGAAGCTTGAAAGGACCATATGAAGATTTCTCAGTAGAAACCATGGAGGTGAGAAGGCATTGGTATGATATTTTTAAGATACTGAAGGAGAGGAACTGCCAACCAAGAATCCTATATCCAGTGAAACTGTCCTTCAAAAATGAGGGAGAATTTAAAATATTCTCAGATAGACAGACACTGGGAGAGTTTGTGAATAGGATACCTGCTTTACAGGAAATACTAAAGGAAGCACTACAGACAGATAGGAAAATACAGGAGAGAGAGGTTTGGAGCACAATATTAGGTCATAGTTGCACAATAATGTAAGTACACTGAACAAAGATGACTGTGAGTATGGTTGAGGGAGGAAGGATTAGGGGCATGTAAGATGGCAGGGAAAAGGATAGAAGATAAAGACTAGGACTGTATAACTTGGTGAAACTTAGAGAGGTCAGTGATTGTGACTAAATGTACAAATATGTTTTCACATGAGGGAGAACAAATGAATGTCAACTTTTTAAGTGTTAAAAATGGGGAGGTATTTGAGAAAAAAATACAATCAATGCAGTCTATAGTTAACAGAAACATTGTATTATGCTTCCTTTAATGTTACAAAGGCAATACACCAAAGCTAAATGCCTTTAAGAGGGGACATAAGGGAGGGGTATGGGACTCTTGGCATTGGTGATGTTGTCTGACTCTTTTATTCTACTTGAGGTTAACTCTATCTTTTGTTTTGTTGTTTTTTAATTGTCACTTTTTTCTTTCTTTTTCTTTTTTCATTTTTTCAACTTTTCCTCTTTTTTTATAGAGGCAATGGAAATGTCTTTATATAGATAATGGTGGTGAATGCATAACTATGTGATTATTTAGGGAACCACTGATTGTTTACTTAGGACAGAATGTGTGGTGTGTGAATAAAACCATCTAAAACATAAACAGAGGGATACATGTTCTGGAGAATTTGTGGAGAAAGGGATATACCTAGTCACCATTGCTAGGAAAGTAGAATGGTGCAGCCCATCTGGAGGACAGTGTGGTGGTTCCACAGGAAGCTAAGCATGGAGTTGTCATATGGTCCTGCAACTTGGTTACTGGGTATATACTTGGAAGAACTGCAAAGAGAGACATGAAAGGACATTTGCATAGTGGGTCTTATGGTGTCAGTATTCATGATTTGCAGTGGACGGAGGTGACCTAAGGATACATTGACTGATGAATGGAAGGATGAACTGTGAATGGAATATTGAGCTGCTACAAGAAGGCATGAAGTTGTGTGGTGAGTGGACATTGAGGACAGTATGTTGAGAGAAATAAACCAGAAATGAAAATAAAAATATTATAATGCCTCACTGATATGGACTGAATATAATTTGTAAACTCTGAGAATTAAATCTGAGGGCATCGGTTTTCAGGGGAAGGCTTATTGTAAAGGTTCCTAGATTGTAAGCTCTTACAGCAATGACATCTATTCTTGAGTTGTAATGGTTATTTGCAAATTCTGAGATGCTGAGCTCTTTGCGTATAACCTGGTCTGCCCTGAAACTTTGGGTATCTGTGTGTGTTGGTTTAGATGTATTATGTCCCCTAAAATTCCATATTCTTTGAGGGAGTCTTCTGGGGTCAGACATACTAGTGTTGATTAGGTTGGAATCCTTTGATTGAGTGTTTCCATGGAGATGTGACTCAATCAACTGTGGACTAGATTTTTGATTGGATAATTTCCATGGAGGTGTTACCCCACCTTTTCAGAGTGGGGTTTAATCGAATCACTGAAGTCCTATAAAGTGTTCACAGACAGAAGGAGGTGCTGCAACCAAAAGAGACACTTTGAAGAATACACAGGAGCTGAGAGTGGAGCTGGAATCCAACCTGGCATCAGCAGAGGCCAGCCACGTGCCTTCCCAGCTAACAGAGGTTTTCTGGATGCCAATGGCCTTTCTCCAGTGAAGGTACCCTATTGTTGATGCCTTATCTTGGATACTTTATGGCCTTAAGAATGTAACTTTGTAACCAAACAAACACCCTTTCTAAAAGCCAATCCATTCCTGGTGTTGTGCAAAATGGCAGCATTAGCAAACTGGAACACTGTTTGACACCTGAGACTCAGAGCCAGAGTCTGGCAGCTATGAATGTCAGCATTACCCCATGCAGCAAATGTTAAGGAGTCTGAAAAAAGAGATCTCACTTCAATTAGAGATATGAATGGAATGGACTTGGTTAGGACTAAGGTAAATCAGACTGAAAGGTAAAGGATGACATTGACAGCATTTTTTAAGCTTCCACTTCTGTGTGGTACTGAAGGAAGAGATGTTTTTTATGTGCAAGATCTCTATTTTTTGGTAACACATTATACAATTTGACTTGTATGGACAATTTATTCAAACAACATAACCACTTGGAGCATTGATTTGGGAGTTAGGACTGGTTGGTTTGTGCAGGTTAGTATGAAGCCCCAATACATCCCAGAATAATTCTGGCAGAGAATGAAAATGTATTTGCAAAGCCCCCTTGAGGGTCTGGGGGAAAATGTGGAAATATTAAATTTCCCCACCTGGGGAATTAATGATAATCTCACAGGCCAAACCCTCAATCTTGGGGCTCACCCTTATGAAGTTTGTTGCTACAAGGGAGAGGCTAAGCCACTTAAAATTGTGCCTAAGAGTTAAACCCAGAGAATCTCTTTTGTTGCTCAGATGTGGCCTCTCTCTCTAAGCCAGCTCTGCAGGTGAACTTACTGCCACACCCCCCAACATGGGATGTGACTCCCAGGAGTGTGGCTCTCCCTGGCAATGTAAGACATGGCTTATGGGGATGAGCTTGGCCCTGGCATTGTGGGATTCTTGGACCAAAAGGGGAAAGTGAAATGAAACAAAATAAAGTTTCAATGGCTGAGAGATCTCAAATAGAGTCAAGAGGTCATTCTGGAGGTTATTCTTATGCAATATATAGATACCCCTTTTTAGTTTATAATATATTGGAATAGCTAGAAGGAAGTACATGACTGTTGAACTGCAACCCAGTAGCCTTGATTGTTGAAGATGATTGTATAACTATATAACTTACATTGTGTAACTGTGAGATTATGAAAACTTCATAGCTCTGACTCCCCTTATACAGTGTATGGACAGATGAATAGAAAAATGAGGACAAAAAGTAAATGAATAATTGGGAGGGATGGGGAATGAGATGTTTTGGGTGTTCTTTTTCACTTTAACTTTTATTCTTATTCTTTTTAGTGTATGGTAATGAAAATGTTCAAAAACTGAATGTGGTGACGAGTGCACAACTATATCATGGTGCTGTGAACAATTCATTGTACACCAGGGATGATTTTACAGTATGTAAATATATCACAATATAATTGAATTAAAATAAAGAGAATTCCAAGTCTCTATTGTCTGGTGTTGTAGCAACCATTTGATATCTACAGCTGCCCATCCCAGTTGTTTTTTGAGTGCCTTCCCTTACTCCTATTTGAACAAATAGTCAAGATGGAAACTAAAAGAAAATCCCTTGGAAATCTGCACTTAAAAAACCTAAATATATGGAGCAACAGGTTTCATATTCTTCTTTTCTCTCAAAAAGACTTCCCACAAAGCTTTCCTTAAACAGAAAGCTATCCTAAAGCTTGGACATTTATATCCATTTACCTCTATATGTAATAAAAGCTAGCTCAACCATAGTCAATATGGATGTTAGCTATATAATGTGATTTCAGTACTTGTCCCTAATTACATCTTCCATCCCCCCCTGGGTTTAACCAGCTTCAGGCTGACTTGGGTTTTACACTCTGGGGAACTTGCTGTCTCTCCAGGATGTAAGTTCCTGGATTTCTCCTCACTTGTCATAAAATCCTAGATCCATCTGCAGTAGCTGTAAAAGGCTCTGATATACAGAAGATTGCTACTTAAGAGGTCTCCAGGCCGGTAACCCCCACAGTGAGTACAAAGCTGGGGCTGGAGCCAGTGTTTCCAACCTTGTGCATAGATTTTAGGATGTGTTATAGAAGATAAGACTCAGCCGTGGTAGCATATTCAGGCTCCTTGTTCCACTATGTCAGTTTGTCTTTTCAGAATGATCTGGTCCTTTGTGGTGAACATCTGTAGCCTTTAATGAGTTGAGCTAGGATCATACTGTAAGGACCCCTACCCCAACAAAGACAGCCAATGCTAATGGAAATGAAAACAAGTTTCGGACGTAATTCTGCTACATGTACAAATGTTCATTAGCAAGCAGACACAGATTCATAACACTTATCTTTAAATTGGAGATTTCCTTGCTCCTGGTCATTTTAGGAGAGCCATTGGGGCAGTACTTAAATAATACTAAAAGAACATGATTTCTTCAGAAATCATGAAGTGCACTCTGCCAAATTAACCTGAGTATTGGAAAATTTCATAGGAACTTGACATGAGAAAATATTAGATTTTCTACTTCCACTATGGCTTAATATAAAATTATTGAATTATAATAAAATATACTAGCACTAATGCCCTTTAGAATCATATGAATTTTTTGCCTGATTGTTCTTGTAGTAGACATTTTGGATATATTTAATTCTTCACAAATTTTCCAAGCCCAGAGCTTACGTGGTTGTATCAGGATTCATTTTCCAGTTCCATTGAGCTTTTACACATATTCCTGCTAATTGTTTGTGCTGGTTTGAATGTATTATGTCCCCCAGAAAAAGCCAAATTCTTTGATGCAATCTTGTGGGGCAGACAGAATAGTGGGGATTAAGTTGGAACGTTTGAATTAGGTTGTTTGCATGGAGGCATGGCCCCACCCATTCAGGGTAGGCCTTGATCAGTGGAGCAATATAAATGTGCTGACTCAAAGAGACTGAACAGAGTGCAGCTGCGAGTAATGTTTTGAAGAGGAGCAAGCTTGCTAGAGAAGAACGTCCTGGGAGAAAGCCATTTTGAAACCAGAACTTTGGAGCAGATGACAGCCACGTGACTTCCCAGCTAACAGAGGTTTTCCAGACACAATTGGCCATCCTCTTAGTGAAGGTACCTGATTGCTGATGTGTTACCTTGGACACTTTATGGCCTTAAGACTGTAAATGTGTAGTCAAATAAACCCCCTTTTCATAAAAGCCAATCCATCTCTGGTGTTTTGCATTCTGCAGCATTAGCAAACTAAAACAGATTTTGGTACCAGAGACGTGGGGTGCTTTTGCTGCTGAGTTTGCAAATACCAAACATGTTGGAATGGCTTTTTAAATGGATAATGGGGAGTTTCTGGAAGAGTTGTGAGGAGCTTGACAGAAAAGGTCAAAACTGCTTTAAAGAGACTGTTTATGGAAATATGGACTCTAAAGATACTTCTGATGAGGCCCTGAGCAGAAATGATGAATGTGTTGTTGTAAACTGGAAGAAAGGTGATCCTTGTTTTAAAGTGGCAGAGAATTTGGCAACATTGAGTCCTGGTGTCAGATGGAAGGAAGAATCTGGAAGCAACAACCTGGAATACTTAGCTGAGGAGATCTCCAGACTACGTGTGGAGGACGTATCCTGGCTTCTCCTTGCAGCTTATAGTAAAATGCGAGTGGAGAGAGATAAACTTAGAACTGAACGCTTGGGTTCAAAGAAACCAGAAGCTGATGGCTTGGAAAATTACGAGCTTCCAGGGGGTGGAATTCCAGAAGCTACAGCCCAACGTGAGGATGTAACAAAACATGGAATCCAGCTGCCATTTCAGTACAAGCCAAGATTGGAAATGGTATTATCCAGAAAGGATTTGTGGAAACTCCTGTTGTCTGATGACTTTGACCCCTGCATGCTTCATGTGAAGCCAACAGAATTTTTGTGAGATCTTTACAGACAGAGCCATTGCCAGTCTAGACTGGAGGAGACAGACAAGGAAAAAATTAAGGGAAAAATCTCTTCAAAGACAGAGCCATGGAGGTTGAGGTCTGGAGTCAGGAGGTCTGGGGCTGGGAGAGCGGTGCAGCCCACACACATGGAAAGGGTGAGTTTGCCCTGAAGGTCGAGGGCGGGCATTCCACCCCGATGCTCTGGAAGAGTTTTGCCACCTCAGGTCCCAAAGAGGTTGGAGCACATTCCCAGGGAATTGGGGAGAGCCTGGCTGCCACCACACTATTCTGAAGGGCTAGAGCGTGTGCCCCGGAGATGGAAGGGAATCCGGGAGCTGCCCCGAGGTTTGAGGAGGATGGGGCCAAGAAGGTGGTCTCCCCAATGTGTGGGTATGTTGGAGCACTCACCTAAGCATTTGGAGAGGAAAGGGCTGCCAAAAAGGCCCTTAGGAAGGGTTATGCTCCCGCACTCTCAAGCCCCAAGGATGCAACATTGTTCTGTAAATGACTCTCAGACTTTGAAATCTAATGGAGTTTGTCCTGCAGATTTTAGGAACTGTTTTGGTCCTGTTAACCCTGTTTTCTTTACTGTTTCTCCTTATGGCAATGGGAATGTTTATCCTATGAATGTCCCTCCTTTGTATATTAGGAGCAAATAACTTGTTCTAAGTCCACACATCCAAAGCTAAAGGAAAAGTATGCCTTAGGACTGACCACGCCTATATTTGATTTTGATGGGATCTTGTACTTAACTATTGTTACTGAAATGATTTAAGTTTCTGTGGTATTGTGGGATGAATGTATTTTGTATTTGGAAAGAATATGTTTTTCTGGGGTTCAGGGGGTGGAATGTGCTGGTTTGAATGTATTATGTCCCCCAGAAAAAGCCATATTCTTTGATGCAATCTTGTGGGGCAGACAGAACAGTGGGGATTAAGTTGGAACGTTTGAATTAGGTTGTTTGCATGGAGATGTGCCCCACCCAGCTGTGGGTGGTGACTCTGGTGGGATACTCCCATGGAGGCATGGCCCCACCCATTCAGGGTAGGCCTTGATCAGTGGAGCAATATAAATGTGTTGACTCAAAGAGACTGAACAGAGTGCAGCTGCGAGTAACGTTTTGAAGAGGAGCAAGCTTGCTAGAGAGGAACGTCCTGGGAGAAAGCCATTTTGAAACCAGAACTTTGGAGCAGATGACAGCCACATGCCTTCCCAGCTAACAGAGGTTTTCCAGATGCCATTGGCCATCCTCCAGTGAAGGTACCCAATTACTGATGTGTTACTTTGGACACTTTATGGCCTTAAGACTGTAACTGTGTAGCCAAATAAACCCGCTTTTCATAAAAGCCAATCCATCTCTGGTGTTTTGCATTCTGCAGCATTAGCAAACTAGAACATTGTTCTTTTACCTGTCTGATTCCTAGAAGTTGTTTTGTGGTGTCAGGTGTTGGTGGCCGTTGTCTCCATTGAGGCAATAGGCATCCAGGTCCTCCTTTAAATCAAACTGATAAATATTAATTATCCTTCCATTTTGCAAGGTTTTTAATTAGGAATTTTCAGAGAAGTTAAGCCTTACTGCAACCTCAGAAGCTAGAAATGAATTACCTTATTTTATAGATTAGAACTGAGGATGCAAGAGTCTTGGGCAATTTTTCAAGTTTGTAGGGCCCGTTACCATCACAGCTCACAACTTTATCACAACTATTTGAATATTGGTGAGAATGACCCTTACTTGCATGTGGTCTTCAGAGAATCTCCAGAATAGAAAGAGCACTTAGTTTCTCTTATATACATGTCAAGAGAGAATGTTAAATTGAGAATAAATCAGTGATTAAATAACGGTACATAATCCATTGCAAGCATAAATTACAGTTTTCTTCTAAGCAACTGTTCACATTTTTAAAGGTTTGTCTATAGAAGTTCTTGGCATTTCAACATAGTTTATTATATGTTCCAAAATAGATGCCAGCTGCATTTCTTCTTCTAATCCATTAGCTTTTCCTCTACCACACTGATAAATAGAAAACGAGGTAAATTGCAACAGGTCATATACATTAAATAATGTTTGAATTTTCACCAGATATCACATTATATTACAAAAGTACCATTTTTCTTGGTTTAAATTGAAGTTATAAGATATATGTATAATTTATAAGTATCTATATTCAAGTACAATTTTAATCTGTCTGATCTGTTTTTGATTTTTCGTTCATGTTACATATTTTTTACGTGTCGTGTGATTGCATCTCCTAACATTGGACATTCATAATAGAAAGAGTCCTAAAATTTTTTTGAAATGCTCTTCCAGTTAGAAATTATCTTAATTTAGCAGGTGGAGTTTCCCTTCTTTTTATAATTCATTGGGCAATGCACACAGAGTAGTAATTACATCTTCTATGAAGGTTTATTGATATTCTCTGAAAAATTTTTCTGGAATTTTTTTTTGTAAATTTCCAATTTCTGTTTCTGTTTCTTTATCTCTTTTCATCATTTACAGTTCAGTATTCAAAATCTGGAATTGCAAGGATTCAAATATTTCAATTTTGAAACATAAAGTGATTCATTACATTCCTTAGTATTTTTAAACTGATTTTTCTGCATGCCACATCCTAATTTTAAATTACATTGTGGATTTGTGTCTTATCTTTGATAACTTTTGCATCGTTTTTTAGATTTTGTCTATGACTCTGAAAAGTAAGCCTTTTAGCTTTTGACCAATTCTTGTTACCTCTTTTTCTAATTTCATTACTTTATTATTTTATTTTTATTCTTTTTGCTTCATGCTTACTGTGAAGTTAGTTATTATAATTCCTTGAGTTAAATGATTAGATTTTAAGCAATTTTTGTTTGTTTATATGCATTTAGACTGATGGATTTATTAAATATCATTTCTGTCATAATCCCAAAGTTTTATGATTCTTATTAATTTTCAGTTCTTCACTTTTTGTGATTATTATTTTTATTTAGTGCCATTTATAATTTCACAGCATAACTACAATTTTCCAAATTTTTGCATTTCTTTGCCTCTTTTATGCAAAAGTAATATAGTTTTTGTATTTTGCTTTGTCACCTTATTGATATTAATTCTTTATTTCTTGCTTGTAACTTTCCACATGGTAGACACCCATTAATTTTCTCTGTGCTTAAAATAATCTGTAATATCTATATTTTGTATGTAGGTATATATTTAAATCCTTTGGTACCGTATTGTTAATTGTGCTGTTCCATGTCATTACCACTTTTTGTTTCAAGAATGTGTTTCTTAGTATAATTGTGAACTTTCTATTATCTTCTTCAATTTGTTTTAAGTTGAAGTATTATATCTAAGTTCAGGTGAGCCATAAATATTATATTATTCTGCCAGAGGTTCCTTACATCAATGTATAAGTATCATGTTGAATTGAATTATTGCTTTTTCAAATATCTGATATTGATATTACTAAATTATTTTCTTTTGCAAGAATACAATATACATTTCACCTATTTCCTTTTAAACTCTCTGTTTTGTGTCTCATAAAAAGCACATAGTTTTCTAAAAATAATTCTCAAAAATGACTCTTTTTTTAACAAGTGCAATCCATCAATCCATTAATAAAATATTTACAGATGTATATGATGTAATTTTTCCTGTTTTCTAATCCTGATTTTATTTAGCTTTTTTTTTGACTTGATGAAATTACCAGTATCCTCTTCCCCTTCACTTGATTTACATTATTCTCTCTTCTCATTTCTCTCCCTCCCTCTCTTTCTTTCTCTTCTTCCATCCTCCCTGCTGTCATGTGGTTGATATTCCAACAGAGGAGACAGAAAATGAAAAACATATACTGTCAGTAAAGCTTTTTCCATCTTGTAACCACCACTCCCCCTATGAAGCATTATTATTTTAATTGATAATAATTTCTTATATTTACTCACATTTTCACATTTTTCCACAATTCTTCTATACATTTTACCCCTTTGTCCTGTGTTATCTCAGTAATGACTTGAGTTACATTCAAGTTATATTGATAATAAAAAAATCACCTTATTTTCCCCTAATATTTACATTTTAAAGAGGTGTAAATTTCAATTTTGCTATTATTTCCTATCAGAAAATTGATGATATAATGTTATATATTGACAGCATCTATACTTTAAAATTTTCTATTGGCTTTAGAAGTTTTAGTTTGTGTTTAATGTTTATCTCTCCATGTGGGGTTCTGAAGTTGAATTAAGACGTGTGTAAATATGATTTTATTTATTCTGCTCAGCAATTGCATTTCTAAAATGTGATACATGCCTTTCCTCCATCCTGGAAAATCCCAGCCAATTGGACTGCAAATATTTCCTCTCCCTCAACCTTTGCTTTTTTTGTTCTGGATGCCCCATTAATTGCATAGTGTAGTTGGGTACTGTATTAGTTAGGGTTCTCTAGGGAAACAGAATCAAGAAGAGATATCTATAAATATAAGATTTTATAAAAGTGTCTCATGAAACTGTGGGTATCCATGAGTCCAAATTCCTTAGGGCAGGCAGCAAACTGGCAAATCCAATGAAGATGTTGCATGAACTCCTCAGGAAATGAACTGACAACTTCAATGAACTCCTCAGGAAATGCTTCCCTTGTTAGCTGAAGAAGAAGTGAAGTCCTCTATCTATCTCATTTAAAAGTCTTCAACTGACTGGATTAAATCCAGCTGATTGCATTCTCTCATTGTGAAAGACATGCCCCTTGTTGATGTAATCAGTCACAGCTGCAGCCAACTGGCTGATGATTTAATAAACCAGCCTTCTGGTTTATTAACTAGCCACAAATATCCTTGCAGTAATGCTTAGGCCAGTGCTTGCTTGACCAGACACCTGGGTACTATCAGCTGGCCAACTTGACACATGTACCTAACCATCACAGGTACTTGATCCATTCTTCCATATAACATTTAGTTCAATAACCATGGTCTGTTTTATGATAATATTTTTAAAACTTTCCACTTTTCATAGTACCTCATTCATATTATTGGTATAAAGGCTCTTATTTTGTAGTCTTACAAATGATCTCCCTTCCTTAATTTCTTGAATTCTGATTCAAGAAATTCTGATTGTTTTACCTGTAAACTTTTATTGAAGATTATTTTCTCAGGTTGTTTTTTTTCCCAATTTTTGATGCAACTCATTGAGTTATATTCACATACCTGATAATCATCCAAGTGTACAGTCAATGGCTCACAGTATCATCATGTAATTGTGCATTCATCACCGCAATCAATTTTTGAACATTTTAATTACTCCCCTCAAAAAAGAATAAAAATTAAAAGAACCCAAAACATCCCACACCCTTTATTCCCCCTTCATTTATTTTTTCTCTCTTTATTATCTTACTCATCTGTCCATACACTGAATAAAGGGAGTGTCAGTCACAAGTTTGCATGATCACACAGTCACATCAGGTTGTTTCTTATACTCACATTTCACTGTGGTTTTTTGTTTCATTTGTGAGTCCTATGTACATTAACAGGACAGTTATTCCTAAGAGCGTTATTGGGTTTGATTCTGTGGGTTTTCTCATCCAGAAACGTTTTGTGTTGCTTTATTGTCTTGGTACATCAAAAAGTTAATTTAAATGCAGGCTCCACAGATGTGCATGATTCATGACTGTGCCTTTGGTTTCTTTTGTGAGATATGTCTCTTTACTCAATGCCCTAAATGTTGATAGGCTTCTTTTTGCTTCTTCAAACAGTTAGAAACAGTGTCTCTAGATGCTCTTTTCATTAATAGTAAAGCTATTTCCTCATCCTGAGTTGATGAATTGATCTCATCTGTAACCATTATAGGAATAACCTAAGCTCTTTTTCTGCTCCAGTTTCAGTATTAAACTGATAAACAATAGACATCAGGGTCTTTATTCTACATGATCTCTCCAGGTTACTGTGGAACCAATATATGATATTAGAGATCTGGCTTAAATTTATCTCTTCAATAGTAAACTCATGCATGTTTAATTTTTAATTTGGCATTTAGAATACTTATTGAAATAATTATTTGTTATATTTTATTGAGGATTAAAAATTTTTAGTTTTCAATTATTATTTTCTTCCCTTAGCTAATTATGTTATAATTTATATGGAGTACTGTTACATTTCTTAAGGTGAATAAATCTATCAAATCTACATCAAAATGACCTCTTTATGGATTCTATGATTTCAAATCACATGCATATATATATATATTTAAAAATACAGTGCCTTTATATTAGTTTATTAATATTTGGAATCATAAAAGGCTAGTAATAATAAATAGCAAACATTTATTACAATAAAGGTCATGAAATTTTCTTTTGAGTTAAATCAAAATTTTAGTAAATATCTAGGAAATGTCCTAGATATAGAACAGTTTGATTTAACAGGCCTCTGAGAAAACATTTATCTCATAATCATTGTGTTTTTCATTTCTGCTCTACTAATTCTGTGGCTATCAAGCAAATATAAATCTGTCCAAATAGAGGAAAATTACTCAAAATCAGAATCAATTGAATTTAAGGAATACAGGGATTTCCAATTCACTTTCTCTCTTTTATAGTAGCTTGGCTTTAGTCAGGTTATTAGCATTCTGTATATTAATTTCCTCAATATAAAATGAGCATAACAAACTACCTCCTACAGTTTAATGAAGATTAAGTACTATTCATAAGTGCTTCACAAATTCTCAAGTACTTGAAAGAATGCTTTTTTGTCTATTATATAATGTAGTGTGTTAATTGAAAATTTCCCCTAAAAATATAAGTCAGCGCTTAGTCTATGTCCTAAGCCTCCAAGGAAAACAACTGCTTAACAAAGCCAAGCTTAAAAGCCCAGGCCTTGGTATGAGATTCTTGCCCTGCTTCTAAAACTTACTACATGGGAGATCATGAATAAGGCCATCATTTTTTCTAATATTCCATTTTCTCTGTATAAGAGGGTAGACATATTATCATCTGTTGTACTGAGTTTTTGTGATGATTAACTGAGTTAGCACATAGAAAATACTAGAGCTCTGGCTTCACAATAAATGTCCACAAATGTTGGTTGGATGATGAGAATAAAGAGGATTCTATTGATCCCACTTTCAATATTTTGATTGTAGATAACTGCTTTTTAAATATTATGATAGAGATAATAAAGAATAATAATCTTGAATACTTTTCCTTTTAGGGGAGGATGATCCAGGTTCTCAGAGATTCTAACACCTCTAAGTTCCAGGTCTCCGAGTTCATCCTGATGGGATTCCCAGGCATTCATGAGTGGCAGCACTGGCTCTCACCCCCTCTGGCTCTACTCTACCTCTTAGCTCTCAGTGCCAATATCCTTATCCTGGTCATCATCAAAGAAGAAGCTGCACTTCATCAGCCCATGTACCATTTCCTGGGCATCCTGGCTGTGGGAGATATGGGCCTGGCTACTACCATCATGCCCAGGATTTTTGCCATATTGTGGTTCAATGCTAAGGCCATTAGTCTTCCTGAGTGCTTTGCTCAAATGTATGTCATACATTGTTTTGTGGCCATAGAGTCAGGCATCTTCTTCTGCATGGCTGTAGATAGATATGTAGCCATTTGCCGACCCCTACAATATCCATCAATAATTACTGATTCTTTTGTAGTCAAAGCCACTGTGTTCATGGTACTAAGAAACAGCCTGTTTACCATTCCAGTGCCGGTGTTGGCTGCTCAGAGACACTACTGCTCCCGCAATCAAATTGAGAACTGTCTGTGCTCTAACCTTGGAGTCACGAGCTTATCATGTGATGACAGGTTGGTCAATAGTATCTACCAGCTAATTCTGGCTTGGACACTCATGGGCAGTGACCTGGGTATGATTATTTTATCATATGCCTTGATACTTCGCTCTGTGCTAAGGCTGAATTCAGCAGAAGCTGCATCCAAGGCCCTGAGTACCTGTACATTTCATCTCATCTTAATTCTTTTCTTTTACACAGTTGTCATTGTCATTTCCATCACCCACAGTAAAATAAAGACAGTTCCCCTCTTTCCCGTTCTACTCAATGTATTACACAATGTCATCCCTCCTGCCCTCAACCCTATGGTCTATGCTCTGAAGAACAAGGAATTGAGGCAGGCCTTGCACAAAGTGCTTAAACTGTGCATCAAAAGAAACTAATGTGCAAAAGGTGCTCACACATCCACACACTCACTCTTTATATTGCCCAATGATTGCCTAAAGGCAGAAGATCTAAGGAAAAGGAACACTGTCAGCTGTTCATTTAGCATAAGGAATCAGTGGCAACCACTGAAACCTGAAAAAATTAAAAAAAGGAAGGAAAAGGAAAAAGATAGCACTAATATTTGAAGTCTATGGGGTTCATGCAAAATTTGTAATCATACAGTAACATATTATAATCATGCTGACTGTCTCAAGAAATCAAAGGGAAAGAAAAGTAGAATATATGACCTAAATTTCCTCAGGTCCCTGTCTGTGTTTCTGATACATCTTCTTTCTATGTGTCTTTGACATTCTTTTTTCTCATTGCAGAATATCCTTCTCTATTTTGGTATTCACAGGAAGAAAATATCTTTGCCAAAATTGACCATATTCAGTAGTTTAAGACATTTGGGAATCACTTGGACTATATTATCCCTTTTCCTAGCACTTAGGAAGTGTTTTCATTTTCCTAGTTTGTTTTGGGAGATCCTTTCTAAACTAATTAACCATGGTCCAAGAGTTATATCCTTGATGGATCACTCAGCATGAGGACTAAATTATATGCTTAAGATACAAGCAAAACAGGAATTAAAAATCATGAGAATAGTATTTTTTTAATTGGAATCTCTGCAAAATACTGCATGAATTTCATCATGAACATGTTTTAAACAAAAAACTTGGTAGAACTTTAAAAATAGTGTTTGACTAGAGCACATTCATTTTTCATATTTTAAATACTTAGGATTCTAATTTCATTTAGCATCCTTGGGTGTTGTTGCAAGTGATTTCTGCAGGTTACTGAGTGATATAAAGTGAAGTGAAAGGACTCTTTCCAGAAAGAGGAAGAATGTTATTGGGAAAAGTTTTCACCAAGCAAGCAAAACAAAACAATATAAAACAAAGAAATTCCACATAATTTATATTGGGGTAGAGAATCATTCTCATAATGTAACTATGTATAAAATATATAATGAATTCTTATGCATGAGGATGAATCATGACTATTTATTATTCATATTGCTGGTACCATGGTTTCACAAGTTTAAAAATAATTCTCCAATAATTATATGCACAAAAAACATGTTCTTTCTCAGGATAATTCTTTTCAGATTTTTTTTACGAACTTTAATTCTTCTTGACAGACCACCCATTTTTTCAAGGAGTCTACATCTACCCCCTTATTCAATATGTGCTTATTTGGTGGGATTCTCTAAGTTATCTTAGAGTAAGTCAAATCATTCTGTGTTATATTTACTTTTTATTGTTTATTTTTTTGAGCCATCACATACTTAACTTATGAATTGACATGCATTATAAAAATGTATATTATAAGATAAAAATATACACTGAAGGAAAGAGGGCTAAGGTGAATGTGAATAAAACAGTATAATACAAAGGCAAGCAAACAGAAATTCACCCAGTGCTTTTCTAATAAATTGCTATGTTTGGTATTTAATTTATCCTCTATCCGTCTTGCATACAAAAGAAGAGAGTGCTGGCAAATTACAAGTTTTATAAAAGCTTAATCAAAACCAGTTGTTCTGTAGAGACCCATCATTCCTGACACTGAGACCTGAGAGAGAGTATTTTCATGATTCCCAATCAACATAAGCTAGTGATATATTTTATGTCACTCCCAATATGTTGCTTATTTTGGTTTCATGTAATGCCACTATGAAGGTGAAGGAAATAACAAGAAAAGAAGATTCAGTACAAACCATTTAATAGGGGAGAATGATGTGATCCTGGTATAAATTTCTCTACTATTCCTTTATATTTAAGTGTAAATTTGAGACTATATAGATGAATGTAGGGATTGCACTCCTTCAGTCAATCCTTTTAAATGTCACTTCTATCTGGTCTTTTAATATAAATTCAATATACTCCATTCTTTTGGATAATCAGTTGGTTAAATTGTAAGTAATGACTCTACCTAGACCAGGTTAAAAACTCTGACCTGCATTATCAGAAAACTTTAATTCCCACATCATATCAGTTTATATCATAACATATTTCCCTGTTATATTTCTACTGGACCTCTGGACTGAACATCTCATGTAATGAACAATGACTTATTCATCTCTCTATCAATACCACATCAGTATAAAGCCAGATATATAATATAACTTCTAAATAATTACTTTTGACTGAGGAAATAGATTTTCTTCACCTTAATTTAAAATCATTGACTTATTATTTACATCAGATGTGTACCTACCTCATTGTTTTGATTTATGAAATATTTGGGGGATACAATATTATTTTCAAAGTAATCAGTTCATTTTCATAAACAAGGCTTCTTTTCTCCAAGTATTTGCTAATCCTAATTTTATAAGGAATGCCATTATCACTTTCTTCCTCCTGAAAACACTCTGTGATGTTGTTAAGATTCATGTCTTTTATTTTCTAGTCCTTCCTTAACACCAATTAAAAGTTAAGGTGCTGGGGTTGACATCTTCAACATGGCAACATAAACAACTACTGAAAACTTCTCTCCAGAAATTCAATGAAAAAAAAAGGACAATTCTGAATTGTTTGAAACTCTGGAAGAGGATATAGACTAGAGAAAGACCCTGCAAATGCCAAATTGAAGAAAGGAAAAATATCAGGTAGGAATCTTCCATCCTGGACCAGCTGGTCCTCTCCTCTCCTCCTCACTTGGTCTCATGTGGGAAAGGCACAGAATGAGCATATGGGACCCCTCCCACCAGGGACACAGATTTTAAAAGCTTTCAAATAGTGAAACATAACTCCCACTGTTTGCAGACCTGGGGGACAGGGGAGGACATTTCAAGGCCCAGGTCAATGAGGGACAAAGAGACTGAGAAAACCTGGACAGAGGCTGTGTTTCCAGTCCTGGCTCTGAAAGCCCTTCCTCCACCCTTGAGGGAAGCAGCAGTGGGCAGCCATTTCCTTGCCATGGGGATGGCTGGTGTTCTAGTTTGCTAATGCTGCTGGAATGCAAAACACCAGAGATGGATTGGCTTTTATAAAAGGGGGTTTACTTGGTTACACAGTTACAGTCTCAAGGCCATAAAGTATCCAAGGTAACACATCAGCAGTCGGGTACCTTCACTGGAGGATGGCCAATGGCATCTGGAAAACCTCTGTTAGCTGGGAAGGCATGTGGCTGTTGTCTGCTCCAAAGTTCTGGTTTCAAAATGGCTTTCTCCCAGGATGTTCCTCTCTAGGCTGCAGTTCCTCAAAAATGTCACTCTTAGTTGCACTTGGTGTATTTGTCCTCGCTTAGCTTCTCCGGAGCAAGAGTCTGCTTTCAACGGCCATCTTCAAACTGTCTCTCATCTGCAGCTCTTGTGCTTTCTTCAAAGTGTCCCTCTTGGCTGTAGCTCCTCTTTAAAATGTGACTCTCAGCTGCACTGAGTTCCCTCTGCCTGTCAGCTCATTTATATAGCTCCACTGATCAAGGCCCACCCTGAATGGGTGGGGCCATGCCTCCATGGAAATATCTCATCAGGGTTAGCACCTACAGTTGGGTGGGGCACAATCCATGGAAACACTTGAAGAATTCCAATCTAATCAGCACTAAAATGTCTGCCCCACAAGATTGCATCAAAGATAATGGCATTTGGGTGACATAATACATTCAAACTGGCACAGCTGGTGTACTGAGTTAGTTGAGGGAGTATTTTGCCTCAGGTGGAGCCCCACATTGAGACAGATTTTGGCTGGGAAACTGAGGGCTTATTTTTGAAAAATATCTTTTCATATCTTGTGCTATTTGTACTATTGTCATTGAGTTGTAGGATTTCTTTACATATGCTTTGCATATGGTCTCGTATCAGATATATGTTTCCAAATATTTTCTCCCATTGAGTTGGCTGCTTCTTCAACTTCTTTACAAAGTTCTTGAGGAACAGAATCTTTTGAATTTGAGGAGCTCCCATTTATCTGTTTTTTTGTTTTTGTTTTTGTTTTTTTCTTTTGTTGCTTGTGCTTTGTGTGTAAGGTCTAAGAAGCTACCTCCTATTATTATGTCTCGAAGATGTTTCCCTACATTATCTTCTAGGAGTTTTATGGTACTTTTCTTATATTGAGGTCTTTGATCCACTTTGAGCTAATTTTTGTATAGGGTATGAGATAGGGGTCCTCTTCCATTCTTTTGGGTATGGATATCCAGTTATCTCAGCCCCTTTTGTTGAAGAGACTGTTACGTTCCATTTCAGTGGATTTGTGGGCCTTATCAAAAATCAGTGAACCTAGATCTGGGGTCTATTTCCAAACTCTCAATTTGATCCCATTGATCAATATGTCTACCTCTGTGCCAGTACCATGCTGTTTTGACTACTGTGGCTTTATAATAGGCTTTAAAGTCAGGAAGTGTAAGTACTCCCACTTTGTTCTTGTTTTTGAGAATGTTTTTGGCAGTTCAAGGCCCATTTCCCTTCCAAATAAATTTGATATCTAGCTTTTCCAAGTTGCAAAGTAGAATGTTGGAATTTTGATTGGAATTAGATTGACTCTGTAGATCAGTTTGAGTAGAATTGACATCTTAACCATGTTTAGCCTTCTTATCCATGAACATGGAATATTTTTCCACCTATGTATGTCCTCTTTGATTTCTTTTAGTAAAGTTTTGCAGTTTTCTGTGTAGAGGTCTTTTACACCCTAGGTTAAGTTTATTCCTAGGCACTTGATTTTTTTATTTGCTATTATGAATGGAATTTTTTCTTCAGTGTCTGTTCAGTTTGGTCATTTCAGGAATATAAGAACATTACTGTCTTTTGCACATTAATCTTTTATCCTGCCACCTTGATGAATTTCTTTTTTTTTTTAATTTTATCAAATAAAATGTATATTGGAAGGAATGAAGTTATTTCAGGATATTTGTTTTTCCCATTGCTTTACTTTGTTTTGTTTGAATTTCTTTATTGGCTCAAGTAGATTTGTCATTGATTTCTCAGGATTTTCCAAATATAAGGTCTCAACTTTATGCAGCAGGGTATTAAAAGCCCTGAACTTAGAAATTAGGAACTTTATCCAATAAAGTATCTCTCTAAGCTGCTCTGGCATCAGATTTCACTTTGAGAGTGATGGATTTAACACTAAGGTGTTAAAAATACTGTGTTTGGTATGTAATATATGTACAAAATATTTGATTTGTTATATTTTATAAAGTTTTCAAATTTCATTTTAATATTAGTAAATCAATCTTGAATTACTATTCATGGCTATTTTACAATCCATTAAAACATAGAAATGTAAAGGTGCACTAAGTGAATATACAACCCGTCAAATTTGTAGATACATAATGTTAAGCACACTAGTATTTTTGATAGGTATGACATCTGCTATTTTATTTCCTCAGTCTGGAATACTTTACAAAGAAAGATAATGGTTGTTCACATTTATTAAGACCAATTTATGTGCAGTCATCCTGTCTTGCCTTCATTATATTAAATAGATTTTCTCAACCACTTTGAGAACGCATGTTATGATTTTACAGATTCATTTTCTTGTATTTCTCTTCTGTTCATAAGAATGAACATGCCCCATAAAAGCTGAAATACTTTCAATTGGTAACAAATCATAATAGCTAAGAATTTAGTTCAATATAAACAACATTTTAATTTCCAATCATTTGGCTGTATTTCATAGTCTATGACCTTTGCCCATTCCATTAAAATTTCAACACTTGAGTTTTTCACTGCAAAATTGCATCAATAATCTAATTCTTACATGTTTAGAGAGGACCACATCATTCATTAATGTGTGCAAAAATGTATGCAGAAATGTTGCCAAACCCTCAAATGCTCACACTAAAATGTTTCTACCTCTCTACTTTGTATTCCAATGTAGTCACCTTAAAAATTGTCATAGTGCTCTAACTGTAACTTTGGAAAGAAGATAATTCATCATCAAATCTAAACTTAGGCACAGAAGGAGTGAATGTGTGTGTTCAGAGTCCAGCCTGAACACCTCTAGTCCCACCTCTGTGATATATAAATTGGATGGTGTTGAGCAAGACACTTAAATATTCATTTATAAAATAGTTTTAATAATACATTAAAACTTACAAGTTATGTTAGATTGAACAGAAATCATTTATTCAAAGTATTTTGCACATGGTAAGTAGTCAATGAATATTAGTGATCGTGAGGAGAATGATGGCGACTCCTTATTCTTTTTCTTGATCCTAATTACCGCTCCTCAAATATTTTGATAATGATAATCAAGGATAGTAAACACACATGTTTCCTTAAGGCAGTCTACCAGTGGGAGTGATGAGAATAATGAAGGTGCTGATAATCCTCCTTTTAATATTATAGTTATAGTTAATTGTTTGCTTGCCAAACACTGGTAATTTGGCAATGATGAGAAAATTATGCATAGTAACCTTGAATGTTTTTCCCCTAAGGGGAGGGTGTTCCAGTCTCTCCAGAGATTCCAACAACTTTACTTCTCAGGTTTCTGAATCCATCCTGATGGGATTCCCAGCATTCCCAGCCTGCAACACTGCCTCTGCCTGGCCATGGCTTTGCCCGAAAACCATCAATCAAGAAGATATACTCTGCCATTCTTTGGAGCAATCCGTGACCATGGCCTGGCTATGACCATAATACCCAAGATTTTGGCATTCTCTTAATATAGTCCATCCATCTACTTGAGTATATATATAGCTAATGTCATCCATCTACTTGAGTGCTTTGCTCAGGTGTATGTCACACATTATTTTGTGGGCAAGGAATCAGACATCTTCCTCTGAATGGCTATAGAAATAAGTAGTCACTTTCCAACCTGTATGAAACCTATCAATAATTACTGAATCTTCTGAAGTTAAAGCAACTATATTTATGATGATTAGGTATAGTCTTCTGTTCATTCTGCTTTCTGTTCTGGGTTCTCTGAGACACTACTTCTCCCAGAATCAACTTGAGCACTGTTTGTGCTCTTCCATGCTTCTAACCTAGCCTGTGGCAACAGAAATGAAAGTAGCATCTGTCAGAATATCCTGACTTGGACATTGAAAGATATGATTATTAATATTTTAATATAAGCCCTTATACTTCATTCTGTGCTAAGATTGAACTTGGCAGACACTGCATCCAAGATCCTGAGACCTGGCACATTCCACCTCATCATAATCCTTTTCTCCTACACTGCTGTCATTGTCATTTCCAATTGTAAGATAGCAATGACAATTCCCTCCTCCCAGTTCTACTCAATGTACTACACAATGTAATTATCCCTCCCTCAACACCATGGTCTTTATACTGAATAGCAAGGAGCACAGACAGGGCTGGTGAAAGCTGCTTAGACTGGTAATCAAGAAAAATTATCACAAAAGTGGTGCTCAGTCACATAAATTTCCCCAGATTCTTAGTCTCTATGTTCTCTGAAAGATTGTTTGATGGCAGAAAAGCCATGGGAATGGGATTTTGTCATTCTGTCACTTAACATAAGGAATACCCTGCTAATGACAAGTTGTTTTTTTTTTTTTTTAATGGATGTTTGCTATTGTTTGGGTTAAACTTTTGGTTTGAAGGAGCAGAAACCAAATTCCAATGTGATTAAACAAAGAGAAACAAATTGATGGAGACCTTTATGAAATCTGATGCCAACAACAGAAAAAGTAAGATAAACGATTTGAATTTTGACTCTCTCTCTGTCTATCTTTCTATGTGTCACTCTCTCTCGATCTCCATGTCCATCTCTACCTCTAAGTCATTTTCTTTATTGATTTTTACATTCTTCTCACTTCCTGTAAAGTGTCTTTCTCAACTTACTTATTTACATAGCAGAAAATGGCTGTTCCTAATATATCTGAAGTTGCTTAGTTCTTAAAGTGGTCATAAGTTGGAATTTTTAGGGAATGATTCTGATTTACTGATCTTAGATAGGGAACCTCACTCCAACCCCCACCAGAACATTTCACAGTACTCGGAGAGTGTGGTCTCAAGTTATTGATGGATTGTTCTATAGAAAGTCTAAGCATGTGGTAAGGATACCAGCCAATCCAGGTTAATATATTAGAAAGGAAAATAGAGGATGTTCCCAGAAAGAATTTCACATAAAGAGGGCACTCAAAGAGCAAACTGGCGTTAACTACACTGCTTTATGTGGGTTTTGTATTGTGTAAACATATACTGGTAATTTGTGTTAAAATCTGCATTGGTCTTTATGAATACTGTCTTTAGAATCAACAAAACTAAGCTGTCAGTAGGGTAAAAGGATTTAGTCTCATCCATGATAGAATTGCTCACATTTTTCCTTTTTCATCTCACATCCTTGGTCAGCCTTTTCCCCAAAGGGGCTTCATATATTCAAAGTCAATCTTTTCTTTTAAAAGATATATTTCAGGTTTTCAGTATATTTGAGAAGTATAAAGAATGAAGAGTATTAAAGAAGAATAAAGTATATTAAAGTTTATTGAGTATATTGAGTTATAAATTTGAGATTTTTCCAAAGAGGATATACAAATGACAAATAAGCATATGAAAAGATGCTCAGCAAGATTAGAAATTATGGAAATGCATATCAAAACCACAATGAAATACTACTTCACACTCATGAGAACTGTTTTTATTAAAAAAAGTTGAAAATCAAGTGTAGGAGAGTATACAGAGAAATTGAAACTCTAGTGCATTATTGATGGAAATTTAAAATTGTGCAGCCAATAAGCAAAATGGCCATTAATCAAAAACTTACGTAAAAAATTGCCATCTGACCTGGCAATTCCACTCCTGGTAATATACCTAAAGGAATGATAGCAGGTCTCTAACAGATACTTATAAACCAATGTTCACAGCAGCATTATTCACATTAGCTAAAAGTGGAAACAACCCAAATACCCAAGTGTCCATCAATAAATGAACGGATAAGCAAATGTGGTACATACACATAACAGAGTATTCTTCACTTCATAAGAAGGAATAAAGTTCTGAGACTTGCTGCAACAGGGATGAAGCTCAAAAACACTCCCGGGAGTGAAAAAAAGCAAGGAAGAAAAAAACAAATATTGTATGATGTCACTTATGTGAGATATCTAGAAATAGCAAATTCCCAGAGAAGACTGGAGTTTACGAGGGGATGGGTGTAGTGTGGGAGGGAGAGGTTTCTCTTGGTGTGCATAGAGTATTTGTAAATAAAAATTAAAAACAAAAAAGAAACTTTGGCCCTGAGATCAGACAGAACAGGTTTCAACCCTAACTTGACCTCTTTTTAGCAGAATGACCCTGAAACAATTATTTGGTCTTATTGAACTTCATATAAAATGTTGGAAATAATGGTCTCTTTTAACCAATCTTCAAGGATTAGAAAGTACAGTAAATGAATAAAATAAATATTCAGTGTATCTCTCTTTGGATGATTAGTTTCTCATATATACAATTTGATTTATAAAAGTGGCATTACCCTAAACTGGGATCTCCCAGATGCAGGCCATGAGATAAAAACTTGATTTAAGTGTTATAGTTGAGAGATGACCCAAGGAAACACTGGTTGGAAAGGGAACATGAGACAGGGAAAAAAGGAAGTTGACACAAGTTGTGTACAAGAGAAAGAATAATATACATTCTTAAATGTAATAATACACAGCAATGAAAAAGAATGAAGTACTGCTTGTGAAGTGATATGGATGATTATCCCAAACATACCATCAAGTAAGAGGAGCCCATCATAAAAGAGATCATCTTGAATTATTGCTTTAAAATAACATTCAAAAACAAGTAAATCTATGATGTGATATCAGAATAGTGGTTATCATTGAGGGCCAAGTGAAGGCCAATAGGGTGTTGGTAACAAAGGTATATTCATATGCAAAAATCAACACATGTATAGTTGAGATTTGTGCACTTCACTCTATAAATTATAATATAATTTTAAAAGGAATTTGTTGGGGATTGAATCACCAACGTGTTTGTAAACAGTACTTCAGAAGATCTTATTAGTGAAGGTTTGCCCGAACTGAAAGAGGGTGGCCTTAACACCACATGGCGAAGGTCATTATAAGCAAAGAAAATTGGGCATAGAAGGAGAAGCCATGGGTCATGGTCAGAAGCTGGAAGTCAAAGAACCCAGAAGAGAAAGAGAAGACATTGCCATGTACATTGCCATGTGACAGAAGAGAAAGGAACCCCAAGGATTGCCAGCCAGCCAGTAAGTCAATAAATTCCTGCTGCTAAACCAACCCATTGTACAATATTTCCTTTGGCAGCAAGAAATCTAGTACAGAGGGTTAAAAAGAAGACCTCAGTAAAAGGTTGCTATTAAAGTTGAATTTATTCCCAACATATTACATCAACATTTCTCAAAGCCTTTGGTTTTAGGATCCAGTTTACCTTCTCAGACATTAATGGGACCAAGAAGAATTTTTGTTTATGTGAGTTATATTGTAAGTATTTGCTGTATTCAAAATTAAATGTAGACATTTCTAAAATATTTATTTGTATTTAAAAATAAAAATAAATCTATTATATATTACTATAAATCACATATTTTAATGAAACTTAACTATCATTTTCAAAATAAAAAAACATAGTCAAGTAATAGTTTACAATTTGCAAGTCTTTTAATGTCTGCTTGAGAGATAACAGCTTGATTCTCATATCTGCTTCTGCATGCAATCAGTTGAAATATGTTGTTTATGTTAAACTGTATTAAGAAAATCTGGTCACACATATACACACACATACAGATATATAGTTAGAAAAAAGATGAGTTGATTTTTTAATACCATTTTCAGATACTTGTGATTATTATTCTTTGATACTATACCCCAAATCCAGAAGTGATAGTTTCCTAAAAGTTAATAGCAATGAAGAGTCTGAAGCCATGCAAAGAATGTTTTACACTCTGTTACATTAAAACCCATTGATATATCCTGCGTTTGAATGAATCTGTTGCCTATGCATCATTTTATAACATCAAGCATTTGTTATTTGGGAAATACTGATTCACTGAGTTATGCTGATTTTCCAAATGTTGACAAAGTTCATTATACAGAAAGTAGTATACAGTATATGAACTGCAAATAATGTCTCGGTATTTTTATGATGTTATTAATTACTTTATAGATCCTCCAAAATGTTCTTGGGTTCCCAGCGGTCCATGGACCACACATGAAGAACTGTTATATTAGATGCTCCAGAGATAAAAGTGGAAGAAATTGGAGATGGATCACTGATGATTGGTGAGCGACAAAAAGGATATTATTGAACTATAGTGGAGAGAGTACAACTATGTGGCTTTCATTTCTTTGCTAGTTTTGAACGTTACTTATGAAGTGGCCATGGCATTCTTAATAAGCAAGTTTATTCAGTAGAGAAATAGTCCTGAGATCAGTAAAAGATGAAAAATAAAAAAAATAACTATTCAAAAACAGTACACATGTTTTGGGTCTTCAATTGCACTAATATTTTGGGAGCTTATCATATATTATACATATTCTTTATTTCCTATGTAAATTAGTCTGCACAGCTTTTCAAGAAATGATGTTTTCTAAATGCCATTATTTAAAAATTCATGGCTGTTGTTTTTACCCATATATTCTCATAAAAATTCTTTAATAATCAGTGAACAAACATGCATTCTTATTCAAAATAACTCTTCAGTTATATTTGCTGATTTATAACATTTTTATGTATAAATATATAAAATATTCCATTATAAAGGTATTCATAAATCGAATGGTCTGGAGTGATTATGCTAACAGGTAAAGGACAGATTAGCTGAGTGACATATAATTTTGTTTTCCTGGTAAATAGGATTTTCCTCATGATTTAATCCTGGCTTAAATGCTACATCTCTGTGATTTTCTAATTCTCTGAAAGTTAGAGCCTCATTTTCTGTGATGTTTTAGCACTTTCTTTTATAAACTACAGGCTAATTACAAGCTTGCTTGACTATTTGAGTGAATATTTGCCTTTTTTTCATTTCCTGCTAAGATGTTCCATTACACAAAATTGACTCCCTTCCTTTCCAGTTTGAATTGAGCCATCTTCTCCTCTGCCTTTTGTAAAGACCACTAGCAAAGCACACAATGAAACATATTTCTATTGATATCTCATATCCCAACTGGACTGTCTCCTTCTTTATGACGGGGAACTTTTCTATTTTACTTTCCCAATTGTTAGGACATAACATATGGCTAAAGAAATATAGGCTCATTCATTTAATCTTTTAATTAATTTTTGATTTATTCAGACCTTTTACTCTACATTATGCTGTAGCTTGAAATATAAATATAAATATATACCAAGTGCCTTCAAAGACAACATGATCTAGCATTAACTAAACAAACAAGCAAGTGAATTTACTACTATGCATGTATTATGATAATATAATGAATGTTGGGACCAAGAAGATTGAGTGATCAGTTCTATTTTAGACTTTATTTGGGTCAATAGAAGTATTTACTGATACAGATAATAAAAGAATGAACAATGAAGCACCATGAATTTATGATTAAATAAAAAAATCATTTCAACAATTATCTGACATTGAATTAGGAAAGCCAAACCATATGCCAAATTGCACCTGCTTTTTGGAGTATCCAAATCATCAGGCAAGTCTTCTTGTTGGTTCTAGGGACTTTAGTGACATTGACATCACCTTAATTGGGCAAACAGAAAAAACGGGTTCTTAAAATTAGTTCATAAACAAAATTTTAGCTTCACAGGTTCCCCAGTGTAGAAAATATCCTGAAAGTTATTTCTTATCTATAACGAGGATTATCAAG